>NC_058522.1:486673253-487298253 GCF_904849725.1 Hordeum vulgare subsp. vulgare
GCTAGTCAACTAGAGGCTTACTAGGGACAGTATTTTGTCTATGTATCCACACATGTATTTATGTTTCCATTCAATACAATTATAGCACGGATAATAATAGATTATCTTGAAATAGGAAATATAATAATAACTATTTTATTATTGCCTCTAGGGCATATTTCCAACAGTCTCCCACTTGCACTAGAGTCAATAATCTAGTATCACATCTCTATGTGATTTACAATGTAACAAATTTAACACCCATACAGTTCTGGTGTTGGTCATGTTTAGCTCGTGGAAGAGGCTTAGTCAGCGGGTCTGCCACATCAGATACTTGTGCACTTTGCAAATATTTATGTCCTCCTCCTTGATATAATCGTGGATGGCATTGAAGCGTTGTTTTATGTGTATGATCCTCTTGTGAAACCTTGGTTCCTTGGCTAGAGCAATGGCACGAGTGTTGTCACAGAATAGATTTATTGGATCCAGTGTGCTCGACACAACTCCAAGACCTGTCATGAACTACTTCATCCAGACACCCTCCTTAGCCGCCTCTGAGGTAGCCATGTACTCTACTTCGCATGTAGAATCAGCTACGACGCTTTGCTTGGAACTGCACCAGCTTAACGGCCGCACCCCCATTAAGAATAAATACGTATCCGATTTGTGACTTAGAGTCATCCAGATCAGTGTCGAAGCTTGCATCGACGTAACCCTTTACGACGAGCTCTTCGTCACCTCCATAAACGAGTAGTCCTTTTCATGTACTTTAGAATATTCTTGACCGTTGTCCTGTGCTCCACTCCTGGATCACTTTGAAATTTGTCTGCCATACTTATGGCAAGGCTGACATCCGGTCTTGTGCACAACATTGCATACATGATAGACCCTATGGCTTAAGCATAGGGGATGACACTCATCGTTTCTCTATCTTCTGCAGTTACTGCGCATTGAGTCTTACTCAACTTTATACCTTGTAACACAGGCAAGTACCCCTTCTTGGATTATTCCATTTTGAACTTCTTCAAAACTTTGTCAAGGTATGTGCTTTGTGAAAGTCCTATTAAGCATCTTGATCTATCTCTATAGATCTTTATGCCTAATATGTAAGCAGCTTCTCCCAGGTCCTTCATTGAAAAACTCTTATTCAAGTAATCCTTCGTGCTCCCCAAAAATTATATATTGTTTCCAATCAGCAATATCTCATCCACATATAATATTATAAACGCTATAGAGCTCCCACTCACTTTCTTGAAAATACAAGTTTCTCCAAAAACTTGTATAAACCCGAACGCTTTGATCACCTCATCAAAACGATGATTCCAACTCCGAGATGCTTGCACCAGTCCATAAATGGATTGATGGAGCTTGCATACTTTGTTAGCATTGCTTCTAACCATCTGTTGGAATCTAGGCCCACCATTGCTTCTCCATAATTCGCAGGCTCATTGTTGTCTAACAACATGATTGACAAGACAGGATTCCCATACCACTCAGGAGCAGTACGTGCCCTTGTCGACCTGCGAGGTTCGATAGCGACTTGATCTGAAGCTTCATGATCACCATCATTATCTTCCACTTCAACTGGCGTTGCCTCGATAGGAATTTCTTTCTGCCCCGCGCCACCATCTTGTTGAAGCAGAGGGTCTACAACCTCATCAACTTCTATCTTCCTCCCACTCAATTCTTTCGAGAGAAACTCTTTCTCAAGAAAAGCTCCATTCTTAGCAACAAACACTTTGCCCTCGGATTTGAGATAGAAGGTATACCCAACTGTCTCTTTTGGGTAACCTATGAAGACGCACTTTTCCGCTTTGGATTCCAGCTTTTCAGGCTGAAGCTTTTTGACATAAGCATCACATCCCCAAACTTTAAGAAACGACAACTTTGGCTTCTTGCCATACCACAACTCATATGGTGTCGTCTCAACGGATTTTGATGGTGCCGTATTTAAAGTGAATGCAACTGTCTCCAATGCATAGACCCAAAATGATAACGACAAATCGGTAAGAGACATCATAGAACGCACCATATCTAATAAAGTACGATTACGACGTTCGGACACACCATTGCGCTGTGGTGTTCCAAGCGACGTCAACTCTGAAACAATTCCACATTGTCTTAAGTGAGCACCAAACTCGTAACTCAGATACTCACCTGCTCGATCAGATCGTAGGAACCTGATCTTCTTGTTACGATGATTTTCAACTTCACTCTGAAATTGCTTGAACTTTTCAAACGTTTCAGACTCGTGCTTCATCAATTAGATATAACCATACCTACTCAAATTGTCAGTGAAGGTGAGAAAATAACGATATCCACCGCGCGCCTTTATGCTCATCGGTCCGCACACATCAGTATGTATGATGTCCAACAAGTCACTTGCACACTCCATTGTTTCGGAGAACGGAGTCTTAGTCATCTTGCCCATGAGACATGGTTTGCATGTGTCAAGTGATTCAAAATCAAGTGACTCTAAAAGTCCATCAACATGGAGTTTCTTCATGCATTTTACACCAATATGACCTAAGCGGCAGTGCCACAAGAAAGTGGCGCTATCATTATTAACTGTACATCTTTTGGTCTCAATGTTATGGACATGAGTGTCATCACTATCGAGATTCAATATGAACAAACCCCTCACATTGGATGCATGACCATAAAAGATATTACTCATATAAATAGAACAACCATTATTCTATGACTTAAATGAGTAACCGTTTCGTAATAAACAAGATCCAAATATAATGTTCATGCTCAGTGCAGGCACTAAATAAAAATTATTTAAGTTCATCACTAACTCCGGTGGTAACTGAAGTGAGATTGTGCCGACGGCGATCGCATCAGCCTTGGAACCATTTCCGACGTGCATCATCACTTCATCCTTTGCCAGCTTTCGTTTATTCTGCAGTTCCTGTTACAAGTTGCAAATGTGAGCAACAAAACCGGTATCAAATACACATGCACTACTACGAGAGCTCGTGAGGTACACATTAATAACATGTATATCAAATATACCTTGTTTGGCGTTGGCCGCCTTCTTATCGGCCAAATACTTGGGGCAGTTCCGCTTTGAGTGACCAGTCCCCTTGCAATGGTAGCACTCACTTTCCGGCTTGGGTCCAGACTTGGGTTTCTTCGACGGAGGGTGTTAGAGCATATATCTCCATATGTGGTTTTGGTAATTGATGACAATTCCTATGGATAAATGGTTGCCTTAAGTTATATTTATAGGATTTGTCCATAGACACTTCTTGAAGTCCATCTGTTGGGTTCAAGGAGTTTATATGATGACTAAGATGGTATTCAAGGTATTATCCAAAGAATGGTCATAGAGACACAAGGTTGATCAAGATCGTCGGACAAAGACTAAATAAAGATGATCAACACATAAAGCGTACAAAATGTACCGAGAGGGATCAAGTGATCCCATGTTATGGTAAGCATTGTCCATTACGTATTTGTGTACTAACCCATGGTCTTCGTGAGAGTTCTATGTGGAGTTAGGTGTGTTTCCATGGGCTTGCATCAAGAGGAAGATCTCATACAACCCATGGAGGATGACGTCAAGTGGTGGAGGATGGTGGCAATGGACTTGTGAAGATATGCTAAAGAGCGGCTCACCCATAGTGTGTATGGGGGAGCAATCAACTAGTCTTCATCAAGCCAACACAATCAAGAAATGTGGTCCATCTTGAGGAATCCAAGATCATCGTCATCTAGCTCAAGAGGACGAGGTGCAAGGTATAGGTTTGCCCTTAATAGGTTTTCTGTTTTAGGATAGATTGTCGTACTGTCAAGGGGGGCTCTCAAGTGAGTAGCTTGATCGTATCGTTCGTTGAGTGCTCAAACCATTTGCATCCTTGCATCATACTTCTTGATTCTTGTTTGGTATTTCTCTTTGTGAGTTTTAGATATTATGGTCATCTTCATGACACGCTCGAGTTCATCGAAAACGGAGTCCATATGCATCTTCTATGATGTTTTCGATGTTGGGAGTTTTTACCGGTCTTATTCGAAGAAGGGTTCTCACCATTTTCTTATGGGACTTTTCTCACTTTATTCTTATTGATATTTCTATCAATATTGTGTTAGCCCATGTCGTTAGCTTTCCAACAAACTTGGTTTCGTTAAATTCGGAGTCCGTATGCGAAAGTTACAACAGTTTCAATATCAAGCGGTAGTACGGCTCCTGGTGCCAGCGGTAGTACCACTCCTGTAGCGGTAGTACTGCCCCCGGAGAGGTAGTACCGCCCCCGGAGCGGTAGTAAGTTTTTACTACTCCTCCCTAGCGGTAGTACTACCACTCCGTCGGACTGTTTTTTTCATCCTCAACATGGTTGGTGAACCTACCGAGCGGTAGTACCGCCCCCATGAGCGGTAGTACCGCTCTGTGCGGGCTGTGAGGCTTAACGGTTGGATTTTTCCCCACCTATAAAAGAGGCTGTTCTTCCCCATTGAACCTTATCTCTTTAGCTCGTTTTGTTCCCCCATTGTTGACCTTCTTCGAGCTTGCTAACTCTCAATCCCCCCAATGATTCTTGCTAGTTCTTGAGGGAAAAGAGAGAGGAGATCTAGATCCACATTTCCACCAATCACTTTCTCCTCTAAGTGAGGGGAACCCCTTGGGTCTAGATCTTGGATTTCTTCGTGTTCTTCTTCGTTCTTCCTCTCATTTTCCTCCCTAGCGTTAGTTGCTTTGGTGGGATTTGGGAGAGAAGGACTTGGGCACTCCGTGTGCCCTTGCCATTGCATTAGTTGCATCGTTTGAGTTCTCCACGGTGATACGTGGAAGTGAAGTTTGAGAAGCTTATTACCTTTGGTACTTAGTACCCTAGATATTGTTCTCCGTGGATGCTTTGGCGTCCTAGAAGCTTGGTGGTGTCTCGGAGCTCAATCATTGTGGTGTAAAGCTCCGGGCAAGCGTCGGGGTCTCCAATTAGGTTGTGGATATTGCCCCGAGTAATTTGTACGGGTATCGGTGACCACCCCCAAGGTTTGCCATTTGTACAGGTTCGGTGACCGCCCTCAAGGGTCCCTTAGTGGAATCACGGCATCTTGCATTGTGCGAGAGCGTGAGGAGGTTACGGTGGCCTTAGTGGCATCTTGGGGAGCATTGTGCCTCCACACTGCTCCAACGGAGATTAGCATCCGCAAGGGTGTGAACTTCGGGATACATCATCGTCTTCGCGTGCCTTGGTTATCTCTTACCCGAACCCTTTACTTATGCACTTTACTTTGTGATAGCCATATTGTTTATTGTCATATATCTTGCTATCACTTAGTTGTTTATCTTACTTAGCATAAGTTGTTGGTGCACATAGGTGAGCCTAGTTGTTGTAGGTTTTGTGCTTGACAAATTAAACATTAGTTTTATTCCGCATTGGTTCAAGCCTAAACCATAATTATTTTAAAGCGCATATTCACCCCCCCTCTAGGCGACATCCACGTCCTTTCAGAGGGGCAACAGCTTTGTCAGTCTTTTTGGAGTTACCCTTCTTTCCCTTACCTGTTTTCTTGAAACTAGTGGTCTTATTGACCATCAACACTTGATGCTCCTTTTGGATTTCTGACTCTGCGACTTTCAGCATCGCAATTAGCTCAACGAGTGACTTATTCATCCCTTGCATGTTATAGTTCAACACAAAGCCTTTGTAGCTTGGTGGCAGTGACTGAAGAACTCTGTTAGTGATAGCCTCCGGCGGGAGAGAAATTCCCAGCTCAGTCAGTCGGTTAGAGTACCCAGACATTCTGAGCACATGTTCACTGAGAGACCCGTTCCGCTCCATTTTGCAAGCATAGAACTTATCGAAGGTCTCATACCTCTCGACCCGGGCATTCTTCTCAAATATAAACTTCAACTCCTGGAACATCTCATATGATCCATGAAGTTCAAAACGTCTTTGAAGTCCCGGTTCTAAGACATACAAAACTACACATTGAACTTATGAGTGGTCATCCTTGCGCGTCTGCCAGACTTTCATAACTTCACGCAACGCAGGTTAGGGTGGTTCATTGATATGTCTCCAACGTATCTATAATTTTTGATGGTTCCATGCTATTATCTTGTCAAACTTTGGATGTTTTGTATGCCTTTTATATCTTTTTTGGGACTAACTTATTAACTCAGTGCCAAGTGCCAGTTCCTGTTTTTTCCGTGTTTTTGACCCTTTTCAGAGGAGGATTTTAAACGGTGTCCAAACGGAATAAAACTTCCGAAAAGATTTTTTGTGGAACAGAAGATACGGACGAGACGTGAGAACCAAGGCAGAAGCCACCAGGGGTCGCCACAAGCCCTCTAGGCGCGGTCAGGGGGGCTACGCCTAGTAGGCTTGTGGGCCCCCTGTGGCTCGTCTGCCCTACCTCCTCCGCCTATAAATTTCTGAAAAATCCAAAAATGCGCGAGAGATCCCCGAAAATACTTTTCCGCCGCCGCAAGCTTCTGTCTCCGCAAGATCCCATCTGGGGCACGTTCTGGTGCACTGTCGAAGGGGGGATTCAGATACGGAGGGCTTCTTCATCAACACCATGACCTCTCCGATGATGCATGAGTAGTTCACCATAGACCTTCGGGTCCATAGCTAGTAGCTAGATGGCTTCTTCTCTCTCTTGGATCTTCAATACAAAGTTCTCCATGATCTTAATGGAGATCTATCCGATGTAATCTTCTTTTGCGGTGTGTTTGTCGAGATCCGATGAATTGTGGATTTATGATCAGATTATGTATGAAACTTATTTGAGTTTCTTCTGATCTCTTATATGCATGATTTCATATCCTTGTAATTCTCTTCGAGTTGTGGATTTTGTTTGGCCAACTTGATCTATGATTCTTGCAATGGGAGAAGTGCTTGGTTTTGGGTTCATACCGTGCGGTGACCTCACCCAGTGAGAGAAGGGGTAGCGAGGCACGCATCGTGTTGTTGCCATCAAGGGTAAAAAGATGGGGTTTACATCATTGGTTTGAGTTTATCCCTCTACATCATGTCATCTTGCTTAAGGCGTTACTCTGTTCATCATGAACTCAATACACTAGATGCATGCTGGATAGTGCTGCTAGTAGTCCCCGGCAACGGCACTAGAAGAATGTTGTTGACGTGTACCTGACTTGATGCCTCCCCGGCAACGGAGTCAGAACTGCTCCTAGTTGCTTAACAATTAGCAATTGTCTTGCTATGGCCCACCAGCGCGTGGGTTCGCGACAGTTTTCGAGGGTAGAGTATTCAACCCAAATTTGTTGGTTCGCCCGACAGGAAGTGAGAGGATACTCTCAAGTATTAGCAGCTTAATGCGTCAGATTCAACCACACTTGAAAGATTAGTATCTGCAAGCAGAGTATCAGCAGCAAAGTAGGATGATAACAACGGTGCCAGAAATGATCTGTTGACGGCACACTATTCCTAACGAGTAGCAGCAGTGTAACGAGTAACAGCAGTGGCAAGGAACAACAGTAGTGACAACAGTAGCAAGTAGCAACAGTAGTAACAACAGCAGTGCAAAGCAAGTAACAACAGCAGCAACAGTAGTAACAGCAGCAGTGGGACAAACTCGTAGGCAATGGGTCGGTGATTCGTTTGGATGATATTCATCATGCAACATTTATAACACGGAGAGATATGTGGCTAGCTCCCATTCGTCAATGTGATGTAGGCATGCATTCCGTGTGTCGTCATTCGTGCTTAGGGAAAAGAACTTGCATGACATCTATTGTCCATCCCTCCCGTGGTAGTGGGGTCCAAAAGGAAACTACGGGATATTAAGGTTCTCCTTTTAATAAAGAACCTGACCAACGCATTAGCACTTGGTGAACACATGAACTCCTCAAACCATGGTCATCACCGGGAGTGGTTCCGGTTATTGTCACTCCGGGGTTGCCGAATCATAACACATAGTAGGTAACTACAACTTGCAAGATCGGATCTAAAACACACATATATTGGTGACAACATAATAATTTCAGATCTGAAATCATGGCACTCGGGCCCTAGTGACAAGCATTAAGCATGGCAAAGTAATAGCAACATCAATCTCAGAACATAGTGGATACTAGGGATCAATCCCCATCAAAACTAACTCGATTACATGATAGATCTCATCCTACTCATCACCGCCCAGCGAGCCTACGAATAGATTACTCACGAACGATGAAGAGCTTCATGGAATTGGAGAGGGAAGAAGGTTGATGATGACGATGGCAATGATTTCCCCTCTCCGGAGCCCAAAACGGACTCCAGATCTGCCCTTCAGATGAAGAACAGGATGTGGCGGCGCCTCCGTATCGCAAACACGACGAAATCTTCTCTCTTGATTTTTTCTTGGACGAAAGTGAATTTATAGAGCTGAGTTTGGGGGAGGCAGAGCCCCGTGGGCCCCACAAGCTTGCTAGCCGCCACCAGGGGGCGGCGGCTACAGGGCTTGTGGCCCACTGGCCCATCCCCTCCAGTGGATCTTTGCGCAGGTATTTTTCATATTTTCCAGAAATATTCTCCATAAATTTTCAGGATGTTCCGAGAACTTTCATTTCTGCACAAAAACAACACCAAGGCAATTCTGCTGAAAACAGCGTCAGCCCAGGTTAGTTCCATTCAAATCATGCAAATTAGAGTCCAAAACAAGGGCAAAAGAGTTTGGAAAAGTAGATACGATGGAGACGTATCAACTCCCCCAAGCTTAAAACCTTGCTTGTCCTCAAGCAACTCAGTTGACAAACTGAAAGAGAAAGAAAAACTTTGACAAACTCTGTTTGATCTTGTTGTTGCAACTATGTCTAACTCATAACCAGAATTTCAGCAAGATCACAAGTTAACCACATAAGCAAGTGACAGAAAGGTCTCACGGTAAACTAATATCAATGGCATAATCAGCTAGCGAGCAAATAATAATGAGTTTCAGTTACCAACAATTCAATCAAAACAAGCATGAAGCAATATGAATAGGTGGTATCTCGCTAGCTCTTTCTAAAACCGCAAAACATAAATGCAGAGCACTTTCAAAGATCAAGGGCTGACTAAACATTGTAATTCATAGCAACGAAGATCCAGTCATAGTCATACTCAATATCAATCAAAAGCAAAGCATAAAAATGACAGAGGTGCTCTCTAATTGGTGCTTATACAAGAGGAGGATGACTCAACAGGAAAATAAATAGACAGGCCCTTCGCGGAGGGAAGCATTGATTTGTAGAGGTGCCAGAGCTCAAGCTTTGAAAATAGAGATAATAATTTTGGGTGGCATGCTTTCATTGTCAACGCAGTGACCAAAAATTCTCAATATCTTCCACGCTACTCATGCTATAGGCGGTTCCCAAACAGAAAAGTAAAGTTTTAACTCCACCACCACCAATCAATCACACTCCACGGCCAGCCGAATCCTCGGGTACCGTCCATACTAACATCAATCCGGGGGGGAGTCTTGTTTTACTGTTATGTTTTCGAATTAAGCGTGGAACTGGGCATTCCAATTACCGGCCCCTTTCTCGTGAATGACAGTGAATAAACACATGTCGAGGATAACACGCCTAACATGGAAGATATAAATAGCCCCCTGTCACCACATGAGCGGTTCGGGCACGCAAAACAGATTATTTCTTGAAGGTTTAGAGTATGGCACATGCAAATTTACTTGGAACGGCAGGTAGATAACGCAAATAGGTAGGTATGGTGGACTCTCATGGAAAAACTTTTGGGTTTGTGGAAGTGGATGCACAAGAAGTATTCCGCTTAGTACAAGTGAAGGCTAGCAAAAGACTGGGAAGCAACCAACTAGAGAGCGACAACAGTCATCAAGATGCAATGAGTTTGACTAACATGGAGTGCAAGCATGAACATGATATAAATCACCATGAACACGAACATCATAGAGGCTATGTTGATTTTGTTTCAACTACATGCATGAACATGCGCCAAGTCAAGCCACTTGAATCATTCAAAGGAGAATACCATCCTATCATACTACATCATAGTCATCTCAAAATCTAAGTTGGCATTCAAGACAAACCATTATAAGCTCTCAGCTAATTAAGCATGGCATCAGAAACTATGATCTCTAAGTTGTCATTGCAAACATGGTTATCTCACAACAAAGCTGAACCTGGGACGACAAGCTAGTCATATTTACAAAAACAAAATAGATAGAGTTCATACCAGCTTTTCCAGTCTCAGTCACTTCATCATATATCATCATTATTGCCTTTCACTTGCATGATCGAAGGATGTGAACAATAATAAGAGTGCTCGTGCATTGGACTAAGCTGAATCTGCACGCAAACACAAAGGAGAAGACAAAGTAATATGGCTCTTTGAAAGCTAAACAGGTATGCATGCAAGAGCCACTAAACATTGTAACCAATATCTTCTACCTTGACCCAACGGAAAAACAAAACTATTTACACGGGAAAACTCCCAACAAGCAAAAGAAGAAAGGAAAATCTTTTTGGGTTTTCTCAAAAGGACACAAAACAAGAAAACAAGAAAACGAAAACAAACTAGCATGGATAATATAGTGGCAAAGTGTAAACACCGGCTAACAAAGTGAAAGCATAAGCATGAATGTAAGGTCGGTGAGAACACGTACTCCCCCAATCTTAGGCTTTTGGCCTAGCTTGGTCTACTCCCAAGGCGGGAAATAACCAGCTCCGGGATACTCCAGAGCAGACTGTGGATGCGACTGCTGTGTGAGGTCCTCTGGCTCCCACTGATAAACTTGCGTCTGGTACTCGACTGGCGGCTCGGGCACGGGCACCTGTGGTTGGGCCAAGCCCCAATATGTGTAGATGTCCGAGGGCATAATAGTGTACCTGCCTGCATGAAGATCGAACAAACAAGGAGCAGGCAAAGTAATAGTCTCTCGAGTACCCTGACCAAATACCAGGTTATAAATCAGCCGTCTACTAGCATCTCTATCCAGAAAATCATGGCGAACCATGCTGTCATAATCCAGATATTTCTCAGGAAGAAGCATCTCTCCTTCCTCCCCTAGTCTAACGGGTATCTCAAAGTGTCTGGCAAGACGGGTAACATAGATACCTCCATAGACGACACCCTTGGAATGGTTTGTGTTCAACCGCTGTGCTACTATAGCTCCTAGGCTATAAGTCTTATCGTTATATAGGCCTTCGCGCAAAACCGCAAGGTCTGAAGAGCTAAGTGATCCAGCCTCCCCACGGCCAATCAAACATTTTCCCACAAATAACGAGAAGTATCGAAGCACAGGAAAATGTATGCTAGCAATTCTAGCGCGAGACACTCCTCTCTCCTCTCCAACAGCAATAGTACCTATGAAATCCTCCAAGTCCCGTGGACGAGGGTCATGAATATCCCCAACATAAGGTAGTTTGCATACATTGCAAAAATCCTGTAGTGTCATGCACTGGGGGATGTCGTATAACATGAACTCAACCATGGGAGGATTCTTCCTCGGATAAAAGTTGAAGCTTTGAACGAAAATATTGGTGAGGAGGAGGTATTGTGAGCACTTATCTTCAACGAACGCGGTAAGACCTGCGTTCTCCACCAAGTAATAAAAGTCTTCATAAAGCCCAGCGGCGCGCAAAAATTCATCACTTGCCCACTCGCACGCTCGAACTTCTGTGACTCAAGGAACCACGTACTTGGGGTGGTTCTTCTCATCCTCCTTGGGGTTACGGCCTGAAGAGCCTCTCAAGAACCTCCTCATCCTTTTCCTTTTCTAGCTCTGAAAAATCTGAAATTTTTAGAGACTTCGAAAGAATAGTGAATAAGGATTAACCCAAGTCATAGCAACTACTCCTACTAGTGCCTAGAGACCGTATCACGCGCTAAAACTACTTGGGAACAGCTAAAATCAACATTTCTAGATCAAGAACAGGGTCACCAAGGTAGCAAGAATACGCGAAGGATAAAGCACTAGAGCAAAAACTAATTGGACCAATGGAGGAGTCACTTACCAAGGAGTAATTTCCCCAAAATGGTTCGGAGAATGGTGCTTTGAGCAAGGAGATCAAAAATCCCAGCCAAATGAGCAAGAACACGGGTTTGAGCTGCAAAACAATTTTTTCTAGAGGTAGAAGAAGAGGATGGGAGCTGGAATGAGTGGAGGGGGTCCCTGTGGGCCCCACAAGCTTGCTAGCCGCCACCAGGGTGGGCGGTGGCTACAGGGCTTGTGGCCAACTGGTGTGGCCCCCAGGCCAGCTCTGAGTCCCAGTATTTTTCAAATATTCCAGAAAAAATCATACTGATAATTCCTATGGACTAATGTTTGCCTTAAGTTATATTTATAGGATTATTCCATAGACACTTCTTGAAGTCCATCTGTTGGGTTCAAGGAGTTTATATGATGACTAAGATGGTATTCAAGGTATTATCCAAAGAATGGTCATAGAGACACAAGGTTGATCAAGATCGTCGGACAAAGACTAAATCAAGATGATCAACACATAAAGCGTATGAAATGCACCGAGAGGGGTCAAGTGATCCCATGTTATGGTAAGCATTGTCCATTACGTATTTGTGTACTAACCCATGGTCTTCGTGAGAGTTCTATGTGGGGTTAGGTGTGTTTCCATGGGCTTGCATCAAGAGGAATATCTCATACAACCCATGGAGGATGACGTCAAGTGGTGGAGGATGGTGGCAATGGACTTGTGAAGATATGCTAAAGAGCGGCTCACCCATAGTGTGTATGGGGGAGCAATCAACTAGTCTTCATCAAGCCAACGCAATCAAGAAATGTGGTCCATCTTGAGGAATCCAAGATCATTGTCATCTAGCTCAAGAGGACGAGGTGCAAGGTATAGGTTTGCCCTTAATAGGTTTTCTGTTTTAGGATAGATTGTCGTACTGTCAAGGGGGGCTCTCAAGTGAGTAGCTTGATCGTATCGTTCGTTGAGTGCTCAAACCATTTGCATCCTTGCATCATACTTCTTGGTTCTTGTTTGGTATTTCTCTTTGTGAGTTTTAGAGCTTATGGTCATCTTCATGACACGCTCGAGTTCATCGAAAACGGAGTCCATATGCATCTTCTATGATGTTTTTGATGTTGGGAGTTTTTACCGGTCTTATTCGAAGAAGGGTTCTCACCGACTTTTCTCACTTGCTTCTTATTGATATTTCTATCAAGATTGTGTTATCCCATGTCTTTAGCTTTCCAACAAACTTGGTTTCGTTGAATTCGGAGTCCTTATGCGAAAGTTACAATAGTTTCAATATCAAGCGGTAGTACCGCTCCTGGTGCCAGCGGTAGTACCACTCATGTCGCGGTAGTACCGCCCCTGGAGAGGTAGTACCGCCCCCGGAGCGGTAGTAAGTTTTTACTATTGCTCCCTAGCGGTAGTACTACCGCTCCGTCGGACTGTTTTTTGCATCCTCAGCATGGTTGGTGAACCTACCGAGCGGTAGTACCGCTGTGTGCGGGCTGTGAGGCTTAATAGTTAGATTTTTTTCCCACCTATAAAAGAGGCTCTTCTTCCCCATTGGACCTTATCTCTTTAGCTCGTGTTCTTCCCCCATTGTTGACCTTCTTCGAGCTTGCTAACTCTCAATCCCCCCAATGATTCTTGCTAGTTCTTGAGGGAAAAGAGAGAGGAGATCTAGATCCACATTTCCACCAATCACTTTCTCCTCTAAGTGAGGGGAACCCCTTGGGTCTAGATCTTGGAGTTCTTCGTGTTCTTCTTTGTTCTTCCTCTCATTTTCCTCCCTAGCGTTAGTTGCTTTGGTGGGATTTGGGAGAGAAGGACTTGGGCACTCCGTGTGCCCTTGCCATTGCATTAGTTGCATCATTTGAGTTCTCCACGGTGATACGTGGAAGTGAAGTTTGAGAAGCTTATTACCTTTGGTACTTAGTACCCTAGATATTGTTCTTCGTGGATGCTTTGTCGTCCTAGAAGCTTGGTGGTGTCTCGGAGCTCAATCATTGTGGTGTAAAGCTCCGGGCAAGCGTCGGGGTCTCCAATTAGGTTGTGGATATTGCCCCGAGCAATTTGTACGGGTATCGGTGACCGCCCCCAAGGTTTGCCATTTGTACGGGTTCGGTGACCGCCCTCAAGGGTCCCTTAGTGGAATCACGACATCTTGCATTGTGCGAGAGCGTGAGGAGGTTACGGTGGCCTTAGTGGCATCTTGGGGAGCATTGTGCCTCCACACCGCTCCAACGGAGATTAGCATCCGTAAGGGTGTGAACTTCGGGATACATCATCCTCTTCGCGTGCCTCGGTTATCTCTTACCCGAACCCTTTACTTATGCACTTTACTTTGTAATAGACATATTGTTTATTGTCATATATCTTGCTATCACTTAGTTGTTTATCTTACTTAGCATAAGTTGTTGGTGCACATAGGTGAGCCTAGTTGTTGTAGGTTTTGTGCTTGACAAATTAAACGTTAGTTTTATTCCGCATTTGTGCAAGCCTAAACCATAATTATTTTAAAGCGCCTATTCACCCCCCTCTAGGCGACATCCACGTCCTTTCAGAGGGACAACAGCTTTGTCACTCTTTTTCGAGTTACCCTTCTTCCCCTTACCTTTTTTCTTGAAACTAGTGGTCTTGTTGACCATCAACACTTGATGCTCCTTTTGGATTTTTGAATCTGCGACTTTCAGCATCGCAATCAGCTCGACGAGTGACTTATTCATCCCTTGCATGTTATAGTTCAACACAAAGCCTTTGTAGCTTGGTGGCAGTGACTGAAGAACTCTGTTAGTGATAGCCTCCGACGGGAGAGCAATTCCCAGATCAGTCAGTCGGTTAGAGTACCCAGACATTCTGAGCACATGTTCACTGACAGACCCGTTCCCCTCCATTTTGCAAGCATAGAACTTATCGGAGGTCTCATACCTCTCGATCCGGGCATTCTTCTCAAAGATAAACTTCAACTCCTGGAACATCTCATATGCTCCATGACGTTCGAAACGTCTTTGAAGTCCCGGTTCTAAGCCATACAAAACTTCACATTGAACTAATGAGTGGTCATCCTTGCCCGTCTGCCAGACTTTCATAACTTCATGCAACGCAGGTTAGGGTGGTTCATTGATATGTCTCCAACGTATCTATAATTTTTGATGGTTCCATGCTATTATCTTGTCAAACTTTGGATGTTTTGTATGCCTTTTATATCTTTTTTGGGACTAACTTATTAACTCAGTGCCAAGTGCGAGTTCCTGTTTTCTTCCGTGTTTTTGACCCTTTTCAGAGGAGGATTTTAAACGGTGTCCAAACGGAATAAAACTTCCGAAAAGATTTTTTGTGGAACAGAAGATACGGGCGAGACGTGAGAACCAAGGCAGAAGCCACCAGGGGTCGCCACAAGCCCCCTAGGCGCGGCCAGGGGGCCGCGCCTAGCAGTCTTGTGGGGCCCGTGTGGCTCGTTTGCCCTACCTCTTCCGCCTATAAATTCCTGAAAAATCCAAAACTGCACGAGAGATCCACGAAAATACTTTTCCGCCGCCGCAAGCTTCTGTCTCCGCAAGATCCCATATGGGGCACGTTCTGGTGCCCTGCCGGAGGGGGGATTCAGATACGTAGGCCTTCTTCATCAACACCATGACCTCTTCGATGATGCGTGAGTAGTTCACCATAGACCTTCAGGTCCATAGCTAGTAGCTAGATGGCTTCTTCTCTCTCTTGGATCTTCAATACAAAGTTCTCCATGATCTTAATGCAGATCTATCCGATGTAAACTTCTTTTGCGGTGTGTTTGTCGAGATCCGATGAATTGTGGATTTATGATCAGATTATCTATGAAACTTATTTGAGTTTCTTCTGATCTCTTATATGCATGATTTCATATCCTTGTAATTCTCTTCGAGTTGTGGGTTCTGTTTGGCCAACTTGATCTATGATTCTTGCAATGGGAGAAGTGCTTGGTTTTGGGTTCATACCGTGCGGTGACCTCACCCAGTGAGAGAAGGGGTAGCGAGGCACGCATCATGTTGTTGCCATCAAGGGTAAAAAGATGGGGTTTACATCATTGGTTTGAGTTTATCCCTCTACATCATGTCATCTTGCTTAAGGCGTTACTGTGTTCATCATGAACTCAATACACTAGATGCATGCTGGATAGTGCTGCTAGCAGTCCCCGGCAACGGCACTAGAAGAATGTTGTTGACGTGTACGTGACTTGATGCCTCCCCGGCAACGGAGTCAGAACTGCTCCTAGTTGCTCAACAATTAGAAATTGTCTTGCAATGGCCCACCAGCGCGTGGGTTCGCGGCAGTTTTCGAGGGTAGAGTATTCAACCCAAATTTGTTGGTTCGCCCGACAGGAAGTGAGAGGATACTCTCAAGTATTAGCAGCTGAATGCGTCAGATTCAAACACACCTGAAAGATTAGTATTTGCAAGCAGAGTATCAGCAGCAAAGTAGTATGATAACAACGGTGCCAGAAATGATCTGTTGACGGCACACTATTCCTAACGGTTATATCAATGGTGCCAGAAGTTGACCGTGGACGAAAAATATTCTTTCCCGTCAACGGCGCGAGAAAAAGTATTGTAGCAGGTAGCAGCAGTGTAACGAGTAACAGCAGTGGCAAGGAACAACAGTAGTGACAACAGTAGCAAGTAGCAACAGTAGTAACAACAGCAGTGCAAAGCAAGTAACAACAGCAGCAACAGTAGTAACAGCAGCAGTGGGACAAACTCGTAGGCAATGGGTTGGTGATTCGTTTGGATGATATTCATCATGCAACATTTATAACTCGGAGAGATATGTGGCTAGCTCCCATTCGTCAATGTGATGCAGGCATGCATTCCGTGTGTCGTCATACGTGCTTAGGGAAAAGAACTTGCATGACATCTATTGTCCATTCCTCTCGTGGCAGCGGGATCCAAAAGGAAACTACGGGATATTAAGGTTCTCCTTTTAATAAAGAACCTGACCAACGCATTAGCACTTGGTGAACACATTCACTCCTCAAACTATGGTCATCACCGGGAGTGGTTCCGGTTATTGTCACTCCGGGTTGCCGGATCATAACACATAGTAGGTAACTACAACTTGCAAGATCGGATCTAAAACACACATATATTGGTGACAACATAATAATTTCAGATCTGAAATCATGGCACTCGGGCCCTAGTGACAAGCATTAAGCATGGCAAACTAGTAGCAACATCAATCTCAAAACATAGTGGATACTAGGGATCAATCCCCGTCAAAACTAACTCGATTACATGATAGATCTCATCCTACTCATCACCGCCCAGCGAGCCTACGAATAGATTACTCACGAACGATGAAGAGCTTCATGGAATTGGAAAGGGAAGAAGGTTGATCATGACGATGGCGATGATTTCCCCTCTACGGAGCCCAAAACGGACTCCAGATCTGCCCTCCAGATGAAGAACAGGATGTGGCGGCGCCTCCGTATCGCAAACACGACGAAATCTTCTCTCTTGATTTTTTCTGGGACGAAAGTGAATTTATAGAGCTGAGTTTGGGGGTGGCAGAGCAGCGTGGGCCCCACAAGCTTGCTAGCCGTCACCAGGGGGGCGGCGGCTACAGGGCTTGTGGCCCACTGGCCCATCCCCTCCGGTGGATCTTTGCGCAGGTATTTTTCATACTTTCCAGAAATATTCTCCGTAAATTTTCAGGACGTTCCGGGAACTTTCATTTCTGCACAAAAACAACACCAAGGCAATTCTGCTGAAAACAGCGTCAGCCCAGGTTAGTTCCATTCAAATCATGCAAATTAGAGTCCAAAACAAGGGCAAAAGAGTTTGGAAAAGTAGATACGATGGAGACGTATCAACTCCCCCAAGCTTAAAACCTTGCTTGTCCTCAAGCAACTCAGTTGACAAACTGAAAGAGAAAGAAAAACTTTGACAAACTCTGTTTGATCTTGTTGTTGCAACTATGTCTAACTCATAACCAGAATTTCAGCAAGATCACAAGTTAACCACATAAGCAAGTGACAGAAAGGTCTCACGGTAAACTAATATCAATGGCATAATCAGCTAGCGAGCAAATAATAATGAGTTTCAGTTACCAACAATTCAATCAAAACAAGCATGAAGCAATATGAATAGGTGGTATCTCGCTAGCTCTTTCTAAAACCGCAAAACATAAATGCAGAGCACTTTCAAAGATCAAGGGTTGACTAAACATTGTAATTCATAGCAACGAGGATCCAGTCATAGTCATACTCAATATCAATCAAAAGCAAAGCATAAAAATGACACAGGTGCTCTCTAATTGGTGCTTATACAAGAGGAGGATGACTCAACAGGAAAATAAATAGACAGGCCCTTCGCAGAGGGAAGCATTGATTTGTAGACGTGCCAGAGCTCAAGCTTTGAAAATAGAGATAATAATTTTGGGTGGCATGCTTTCATTGTCAACGCAGTGACCATGAATTCTCAATATCTTCCACGGTACTCATCCTATAGGCGGTTCCCAAACAGAAAAGTAAAGTTTTAACTCCACCACCACCAATCAATCACACTCCACGGCGAGCCGAATCCTCGGGTACCGTCCATACTAACATCAATCCAGGGGGAGTCTTGTTTTATAGTTATGTTATCGAATTAAGCGTGGAACTGGGCATTCCAATTACCGGCCCCTTTCTCGTGAATTACAGTGAATAAACACATGTCGAGGATAACACGCCTAACATGGAAGATCTAAATAGCCCCTGTCACCACATTAGCGGTTCGGGCACGCAAAACAGATTATTTCTTGAAGGTTTAGAGAATGGCACATGCAAATTTACTTGGAACGGCAGGTAGATACCGCAAATAGGTAGGTATGGTGGACTCTCATGGAAAAACATTTGGGTTTATGGAAGTGGATGCACAAGAAGTATTCCGCTTAGTACAAGTGAAGGCTAGCAAAAGACTGGGAAGCGACCAACTAGAGAGCGACAACAGTCATCAAGATGCAATGAGTTTGACTAACATGGAGTGCAAGCATGAATAGGATATAAATCACCATGAACACGAACATCATAGAGGCTATGTTGATTTTGTTTCAACTACATGCATGAACATGCGCCAAGTCAAGCCACTTGAATCATTCAAAGGAGAATACCATCCTATCATACTACATCATAGTCATCTCAAAATCTATGTTGGCATTCAAGCCAAACCATTATAAGCTCTCAGCTAATTAAGCATGGCATCAGAAACTATGATCTCTAAGTTGTCATTGCAAACATGGTTATCTCACAACAAAGCTGAACCTGGGACGACAAGCTAGTCATATTTACAAAAACAAAATAGATAGAGTTCATACTAGCTTTTCCAGTCTCAGTCACTTCATCATATATCATCATTATTGCCTTTCACTTGCACGATCGAAGCATGTGAACAATAATAAGAGTGCTCGTGCATTGGACTAAGCTGAATCTGCAGGCAAACACAAAGGTGAATACAAAGTAATATGGCTCTTTGAAAGCTAAACAGGTATGCATGCAAGAGCCACTAAACATTGTAACCAATATCTTCTACCTTGACCCAAAGGAAAAAACAAAACTATTTACACGGGAAAACTCCCATCAAGCAAAAGAAGAAAGGAAAATCTTTTTGGGTTTTCTCAAAAGGACACAAAACAAGAAAACAAGAAAACGAAAACAAACTAGCATGGATAATATAGTGGCAAAGTGTAAACACCGGCTAACAAAGTGAAAGCATAAGCATGAATGTAAGGTCGGTGAGAACACGTACTCCCCCAAGCTTAGGCTTTTGGCCTAGCTTGGTCTACTCCCAAGGCGGGAAATAACCAGCTTCGGTATACTCCAGAGAGGACTGTGGATGCGACTGCTGTGTGAGATCCTCTGGCTCCCACTGATAAACTGGCGTCTGGTACTCGACTGGCGGCTCGGGCACGGGCACCTGTGGTTGGGCCAAGCGCCAATATGTGTAGATGTCCGAGGGCATAATAGTGTACCTGCCTGCATGAAGATCGAACAAAGAAGGAGAAGGCAAAGTAATAGTCTCTCGAGTACCCTGACTAAATACCAGGTTATAAATCAGCCG
Organism: Hordeum vulgare subsp. vulgare; assembly: GCF_904849725.1. NCBI lineage: Eukaryota > Viridiplantae > Streptophyta > Magnoliopsida > Poales > Poaceae > Hordeum > Hordeum vulgare. The sequence continues at coordinate 486,693,180 of NC_058522.1, forward strand.
TCTACTAGCATCTCTATCCAGAAAATCATGGCGAACCATGTTGTCATAATCCAGATATTTCTCAGGAAGAAGCATCTCTCCTTCCTCCCCTAGTCTAACGGGTATCTCAAAGTGTCTGGCAAGACGGGTGGCATAGATACCTCCATAGTCGACACCCTTGGAATGGTTTGTGTTCAACCGCTGCGCTACTATAGCACCTAGGTATAAGTCTTATCGTTATGAAGGCCTTCGCACAAAACCGCAAGGTCTGGAGAGCTAAGTGATCCAGCATCCCCACGGCCAATCAAACATTTTCCCACAAATAACGAGAAGTATTGAAGCACAGGAAAATGTATGCTAGCAATTCTAGCGCGAGACACTCCTCTCTCCTCTCCAACAGCAATAGTACCTATGAAATCCTCCAAGTCCCGTGGACGAGGGTCATGAATATCCCCAACATAAGGTAGTTTGCATACATTGCAAAAATCCTGTAGTGTCATGCACTGGGGGATGTCGTATAACATGAACTCAACCATGGGAGGATTCTTCCTCGGATAAAAGTTGAAGCTTTGAACGAAAATATTGGTGAGGAGGAGGTATTGTGAGCACTTATCTTCAACGAACGCGGTAAGACCTGCGTTCTCCACCAAGTAATAAAAGTCTTCATAAAGCCCAGCGGCGCGCAAAAATTCATCACTTGCCCACTCGCACGCTCGAACTTCTGTGACTCAAGGAACCACGTACTTGGGGTGGTTCTTCTCATCCTCCTTGGGGTTACGGCCTGAAGAGCCTCTCAAGAACCTCCTCATCCTTTTCCTTTTCTAGCTCTGAAAAAATCTGAAATTTTTAGAGACTTCGAAAGAATAGTGAATAAGGATTAACCCAAGTCGTAGCAACTACTCCTACTAGTGCCTAGAGACCGTATCACGCGCTAAAACTACTTGGGAAGAGCTAAAATCAACATTTCTAGATCAAGAACAGGGTCACCAAGGTAGCAAGAATACGCGAAGGATAAAGCACTAGAGCAAAAACTAATTGGACCAATGGAGGAGTCACTTACCAAGGAGTAATTTCCCCAAAATGGTTCGGAGAATGGTGCTTTGAGCGAGGAGATCAAAAATCACAGCCAAATGAGCAAGAACACGGGTTTGAGCTGCGAAACAATTTTTTCTATAGGTAGAAGAAGAGGATGGGAGCTGGAATGAGTGGAAGGGGTCCCTGTGGGCCCCAGAAGCTTGCTAGCTGCCACCAGGGTGGGCGGCGGCTATAGGGCTTGTGGCCCACTGGTGTGGCCCCCAGGCCAGCTTTCAGTCCTAGTATTTTTCAAATATTCCAAAAAAATCATACTAGATTTCCAGGACCATCGGAGAACTTTTATTTTCGGGGTATTTTTGTCCAGGACGCTAAAACAGAAAACAGGAAAAACTAAACTAAATCTATCATTTTTCTTCTAAGCAACAGAAAGTGAAAGCTTAAAACAGAGGTATGTGACTCTTTGATTCATCCATTTCATGGTCATCAAAAGAAATCCGTCAATGGGGTTGATCAAATACTCATGACAAAACTTTTCCAAATCGCAAAAGGAAACGGAGAATTTTCGAATAGTCACTAAGTCACCTCAATGGGGATATGAATCTCCCCAACAAGCAAATCAAACTTCATCTTGACACGAGGAATAGGGCATTCAAAGCTCCCAATAAGAATCGATGAAGTTTTTTTGATAGCATTGATGCAATGTACTTGATATCGTTTCTTCGGAAAGTGCACTATATGCTCATTACCGTTGACATGGAAAGTGACATTGCCTTTGTTGCAATCTATAACAGCCCCTGCAGTGTTTAAAAAGGGTCTTCCGAGGATGACAACCATGGCATCATCCTCGGAAATATCCAAGATAACAAAGTCTGTTAAGATAGTGGTGTTAGCAACCACAACAGGCACATCCTCGCAAATGCCGATAGGGAAAGCAGTTGATTTGTCGGCCATTTGCACAGAGATTTCAGTGGGTGTCAACTTATCCAGTTCAAGTCTACGGTAAAGAGAGAGCGGCATAACACTAACACCGGCTCCAAGGTCACATAAGGCAGTTCTTACGTAGTTTCCTTTAATGGAGCAAGGTATAGTGGGCACTCCGGGATCACCAAGTTTTTTAGGAGTTCCACCTTTGAAGGTGTAATCGGCAAGCATGGTGGAGATCTCAAGATCTGGTACATTCCGTTTATTAGTCACGATATCTTTCATGTACTTGGCATACGGAGATATTTTGAGCATATCAATTAACCGCATCTGCAGAAAGACGGGTCTTATCATCTCAACGAAGCGCTCAAAATCCTCATCATCTTTTTTCTTGGATGGCTTAGGAGGAAAGGGCATAGGTCTCTGAACCCATGGCTCCCTTTCCTTACCATGCTTCCTAGCAGCAAAGTCATTCTTATCGTATCTCTTAGGTTGTGGGTTATCAAGATTAACCATAGGTTCAATCTCCACATCCTTATCAATGCTAGGTTGAGCCTCATTATGAACATCGCTGTCCATATTGTCACCAGGTTCATGTTCGTCACGAGATTGTGTTTCTGCATCACACACAGAAATATCATTTGGTTCTTCAGGTGTGACAGTATTTGGTGAACCGACATGTAGGTTTCTATCATCCTTCTTCTTCTTAGGATGACTGGGTGCATCAGCATTAATTCCTTGAGAATCTTGATCAATTCTCTTAGGATGGCCTTCAGGATACAAAGGTTCCCGAGTCATTTTGCCTCCTCTAGTAACGACTCTGACATAGTTGTCATTTAATTCATTGAGCAAGTCATTCTGAGCTTTAAGTACTTGTTCTACCTGAGTACTAATCATAGAGGCATGTTTACTTAGAAGCTTCAGATCATTGACATTTCTGTCTACACAAGCACTTAAATGACTAAGCATACGAGTACTTTGTTCCAAATGTCTGCTAACATAATCATTGAAACTCTGTTGTTTGGCAACAAAGTTGTCAAATTCATCAAAGCATAGGCTAGCAGGTTTGTCAAAAGGAATATCACTCTCATCAAACCTACGCAGAGAATTCACTTCTACTACTTGTATCGGGTTATCGAGACCATGGATCTCTTCGATAGGTGGTAGATTTTTGACATCTTCATATCTAATGCCTTTCTCTTGCATAGATTTCTTGGCCTCTTGTATATCTTCGGGACTGAGGAATAGAATACCTCTTTTCTTCGGAGTTGGCTTAGGAGGTGGTTCAGGAATAGTCCAAGCATTATCATTGATCAAGATGTTATTCAGTAGGATCTCAGCTTGTTCTATAGTTCGTTCCCTAAAAACACAACCGGCACAACTATCTAGGTGGTCTCTAGAAGCATCGGTAAGTCCGTTATAGAAGATATGAAGTATCTCGTTCTTCTTAAGAGGGTGATCAGGCAAAGCATTCTGTAGCTGGATGAGCCTCCCCCAAGCTTGTGGGAGACTCTCTTCTTGGAGTTGAGAAAAGTTGTATATTTCCTACAAGGCAGCTTGCTTCTTATGGGCAGGGAAATATTTCTCACAGAAGTAATAGACCATATCCTGGGGACTACTCACACATCCAGGAGTAAGAGAGGTGAACCAGGCTTTAGTGTCATCCTTTAGAGAGAAAGGAAACAGCTTAAGGATATAGTAGTGGTGGATCTTCTCCTCACTAGTGAAAAGGGTGGCTATATCGTGTAGTTTGGTAAGATGGGCTACGACCGTCTCAGACTCATAACCGTGTGAAGGATCAGATTCGACTAGAGAGGTTATCTCAGGATCGACAGACAATTCATAATCCTTATCGGTGACAAAGATAGGTGAAGTGGCAAACTTCAGGTCGTATTTCATCCTAGCTTTCAGAGATTTTTCCTTCCACTTGAGAAGTAATTTCTCAGCGTCATAGGCATCCTTACACGCAAGAAAATCCTCAGCTATCTCTCCCTCCATAACATAACCCTCAGGTATATCAGGCAATTCATATCTAGGAGAGCTAGATCTAGCAGGAGCAAAAGCAGGTTCTATCTCAATAGTATCGGCAGTTTCAAAAGCATCACGAGCATTGGCAGTAACTCTAGCAATATGAGCATCAAGGAATACCCCTAGTGGCATATCAGGCAAAGTAGTATCTCTAGCAGTATCAAGCATAACATCATCAGGAAAAATAGCATCTCTAGCATCATCAGGCAAAGAAGTATCAAGCACAACATCTCTAGCAGTATCAGGCATAGCATCTCTAGCAGTATCAGGCATAGCATCATAAGCATCATCAAGCACAGACGACATATCAAGATTTCTAGCAGGAGGTTGTGTCGCAAACTTACTCATAACCGAAGGTGAATCAAGTGCAGAGCTAGATGGCAATTCCTTACCTCCCCTCGTAGTTGAGGGCAAGAATTTGGTTTTGGGTCTTTCAGATTCTTCATAGTGATCAGCAGATATAAATCCCAAGTGACTTAGAGAATATAACAATCTCCTTCCCCGGCAACGGCGCCAGAAAAAGCTGCTGCTAGCAGTCCCCAGCAACGGCAGTAGAAGAATGTTGTTGACGTGTACCTGACTTGATGCCTCCCCGGCAACGGAGTCAGAACTGCTCCGAGTTGCTCAACAATTAGCAATTGTCTTGCAACGGCCCACCAGCGCGTGGGTTCGCGGCAGTTTTCGAGGGTAGAGTATTCAACCCAAATTTGTTGGTTCGCCCGACAGGAAGTGAGAGGATACTCTCAAGTATTAGCGGCTGAATGCGTCAGATTCAACCACACCTGAAAGATTAGTATCTGCAAGCAGAGTATCAGCAGCAAAGTAGTATGATAACAACGGTACCAGAAACGATCTGTTAACGATAGACTATTCCTAACGGTTGTATCAATGGCGCCAGAAGTTGACCGTGGACGAAAATATTCTTTCCCGTCAACGGCGCGAGAAAAAGTATTGTAGAAGGTAGCAGCAGTGTAACGAGTAACAACAGTGGCAAGGAACAGCAGTAGTGACAGCAGTAGCAAGTAGCAATAGTAGTAACAGCAGCAGAGCAAAGCAAGTAACAGCAACAGCAACAGTAGTAATAGTAGCAGAGCAAAACAAGTAACAACAGCAGTGGGACAAACTCGTAGGCAATGGGTCGGTGATTCATTTGGATGATATTCATCATGCAACAGTTATAACAAGGAGAGATATGTGGCTAACTCCCGTTCGTCAATGTGATGTAGGCATGCATTCCGTGTGTTGTCATACGTGCTTAGGGAAAAGAACTTGCATGACATCTATTGTCCATCCCTCCCGTGGCAGCGGGGTCCAAAAGGAATCTACGGGATATTAAGGTTCTCCTTTTAATAAAGAGTCGGACCAACGCATTAGCACTTGGTGAACACATGAACTCCTCAAACTATGGTCATCACCGGGAGTGGTTCCGGTTATTGTCACTCCGGGGTTGCCGGATCATAACACATAGTAGGTAACTACAACTTGCAAGATCGGATCTAAAACACACATATATTGGAGACAACATAATAATTTCAGATCTGAAATCATGGCACTCGGGCCCTAGTGACAAGCATTAAGCATGGCAAAGTAGTAGCAACATCAATCTCAGAACATAGTAGATACTAGGGATCAATCCTCGTCAAAACTAACTCGATTACATGATAGATCTCATCCTACTCATCACCGCCCAGCGAGCCTACTAATAGATTACTCACGAAGGATGAAGAGCTTCATGGAATTGGAGAGGGAAGAAGGTTGATGATGACGATTTCCCCTCTCCGGAGCCCAAAACTGACTCCAAATCTGCCCTCCAGATGAAGAACAAGATGTGGCAACGCCTCCGTATCGCAAACGCGACGAAATCTTCTCTCTTGATTTTTTTAGGACGAAAGTGAATTTGTAGAGCTGAGTTTGGGGGCGGCAGAGCCACGTGGGCCCCACAAGCTTGCTAGCCGCCACCAGGGGGCGGCGGCTACAGGGCTTGTGGCCCACTGGCCCATCCCCTCCGGTGGATCTTGCGTAAATTTTCAGGACGTTCCGAGAACTTTCATTTATGCACAAAAACAACACCAAGGCAATTCTGCTGAAAACAACGTCAGTCCAGGTTAGTTCCATTCAAATCATGCAAATTAGAGTCCAAAACAAGGGCAAAAGAGTTTGGAAAAGTAGATACGATGGAGACGTATCAGATAGCGGTCGATGTGTGGAGTAATAGTAGTAGATGCAGAAAGTATCGATCTACTTGTCTTGTACGTGATGCCTATATGTATGATCATTGCCTTAGATATCGTCATGACTTTGCGCGGTTCTATCAATTGCTCGACAGTAATTTGTTCACCCACCGTGATATTTGCTATTTTGAGAGAAGCCTCTAGTGAACACTATGTCCCTTGGGTCTACTTCACACCATATTTCAGCCTTTCACTTTTACATCGTTGCACTTTCCGCCTTCAGATCTCACTTTGCAATCAATCTTGAAGGGATTGACAACCCCTTTATAGCGTTGGGTGCAAGCTCGTTGGTGTTTGCGGAGGTACTCTGGACACTTGGCTTGATTCTCCTACTGGATTGATACCATGGTTCTCAAACTGAGGGAAATACTTACTGCTCCTGTGCTGCATCACCCTTTCCTCTTCAAGGGAAAAACCAACGCAAGCTTAAGAGGCAGCATTCATCACCTAGCGGTTAATCAAGGACATATGACTTTTGGGCAGCCTGAAGGATGAGCCTCAGATTACGGGCCCAGTCAACAAAGTTGCTTCCATCATCTTTCAACTTAGCTTTCTCTAGGAACACATTAAAATCCAGGGTTGCTACTGCGCAAGCCATTGATCTATGACAGAAAATTTTGCAAAGATTACTTAGACTATGTTCAAGAGAATAGAGTTTAGCTAATCATATTAGTAATAAAATCCCACTCAAATAGACATCCCTCTAGTCATTCGAGTGGCGTATGATCCAAATCCACTAACTCAAGTCCAATCATCACGTGAGTTGAGATTAGTTTCAGTGGTGAACATCTCCGTGTTGATCATATCAACCCTATGATTCATGCTCGACCTTTCAGTCTCTTGTGTTCTGAGGACATGTCTGTACATGCTAGGCTCGTCAAGTTTAACCCGAGTGTTCTGCGTGTGCAACTGTTGCACACTGTTTTGCACCCGTTGTATGTGAACATTGAGTCTATCACACCCGATCATCACGTGGTGTCTCAAAACGACGAACTGTCGCAACGGTGCACAGTCCGGAAGAACACAATTTTATCTTGAAATTTTGGTGAGGGATCACCTTATAATGCTACCGTCTACCTAAGCAAAATAAGGTGCATAAAAGGATTAACATCACATGCAAATCAAAAGTGACATGATATGGCCATAAACTTGTGTTTCTTGATCTCCATCACCAAAGCACCGGCATGATCTCCATCGTCATCGGCGCCACACCATGATCTCCATCATTGTGCTGTCATCGAGGTTGTTGCGCTAACTATGTTGTTACTACTAAAGCTACTACTAGCGATAAAGTAAAGCATCACCAAGCGCAAAAATAATTAAAAACAACCCTATGGCTCATGCCGATTGATGTAACATCGATGTGCAAGTCGATATTTAACTATTACAACATGATCATCTCATACATCCAATATATCATATCATGTCTTTGGCCATATCACATCACATGCATACCATGCAAAAACAAGTTAGACGTCCTCTAATTTGTTGTTGCATGTGTTTACGTGGCTGCTATGGGTATCTAGTATGATCGCATCTTACTTACGCAAAGCCACAACGGTGATATGCCAATTGCTATTTAACCTTCTCCAAGGACCGTCTCGGTCAAATCCGATTCAACTAAAGTTGAAGAAACACACACCCGCTAGTCATCTTTATGCAACAAGTTGCATGTTAGTCGATGAAACCGGTCTCTCCTAAGCGTACGAGTAATGTTGGTCCAGGCCGCTTCAAGCCAACAATACCGTCGAATCAAGAAAAGACTAAGGAGGGCAGAAAACTGAACATCAATGACCACAAATTTTTTTGTGTTCTATTCGAGATATCATCTACGCATGGACCTAGATCATGATGCCACTGTTGGGGAACGTAGCATGGCAAACAAAAAATTTCCTACACACGTGAAAGACCTATCATGGTGATGATCATCTACGAGAGGGGAGATCAGATCCACATACCCTTGTAGATCACTAAGCGGGAAGCGTTAAGAAACGTGGTTGATGTAGTCGAATGTCTTCGCGATCCGATCACGATCTGTCCCATGAACTCCGTCCTGATCTAGTACCGAACGGACGACACCTCCGCGTTCAGCACACGTATAGCTCGATGACGATCTCCGCCTTCTTGATCCGGCAAGAGATATGAAGAGGTAGCTGAATTCTCTGGTAGCATAATGACGTGGCGGTGATGGTGGTGGAGCTACTCCGGCAGGGCTTCGTCCTGCCGTACCGAACTAGCTACGGGGTGTCACGAAGTAGTGGAGGGAGAGAGGGTTGCACAAAGGCTTGGGATGCAAAAAGCCTCTCAAACCTGCACTATATATAGGAGGAACAAGAGGGAGGGTGGCTTGCCTCCTATTCCAAGTAGGAGGATTCGGCCGAGCCAAGAGGGAGGAGTCCTCCTCCAATTCGGTTTGGTCGAGGACTCCTTCCCATCTTCTCCACCTCCTTCCTTTTCTTTTTATTCTTTTCATTTATTATTCTTTCAGCCGAAATAGGCTTATTGGGATGCCTCACCAGTCCACTAAGGGTTGGTGCGCCACCCATGGGCCTATTAGGTTCTCTCCTGGGTGGGTGGCCCTCCCGGTAAAACCTCGGAACCCATTCGTCACTCTCGGTACTTTACCGGTAATGCCCAAAATCTTTCCGGAAGCCAAATGCAACAATCCTATATATCAATCTTCGTTTCTGGACCATTCTGGAGACCCTCGTGATGTCCGGGATCTCATCCGGGACTCCGAACAACATTTGGATACTGACATCAATAATTCAACTATACCGAAAACGTCATCGAACCTTAAGTGTGCAGACCCTACGTGTTCGAGAACTATGTAGACATGACTGAGACACTCTCCGCTCAATATCCAATAGCGGGACCTGGATGCCCATATTGGATCCTACATATTCTATGAAGATCTTATCGGTTGAACCTCTATGTCAAGGATTCATACAATCCCATATGGCATTCCCTTTGTCCTTCGATATGTTACTTGCCCGAGCTTATATCGTCGGTATCCCTATACCTATTTCAATCTCGTTACCGGCAAGTCTCTTTACTCATTCTGTAATACAAGATCTCGTGGTTAACTCTTTAGTCACATTGCTTGCAAGGCTTGTTTGTGATGTTGTATTACCGAGTGGGCCCCGATATACCTCTCCGTCACACTGAGTGACAAATCCGAGTCTTGATCCATGTTAACTCAATGGACACCTTCGGAGATACCTGTAGAGCACCTTTATAGTCACCCAGTAACGTTGTGACGTTTGATACACACAAGGCATTCTTCCAGTGTGAGTGAGTTACATGATCTCATGGTCATAGGAGTGTATACTTGACATGCAGAAAACAATAGCAACAAAATGACACGGTCACATGCTACGTTTATAGTTTGGGTCTTGTACATCACATCATTCTCCTAATGATGTGATCCCGTTATCAAGTGATAACACTTGTCTATGGTCAGGAAACCTTAACCATCTTTGATCAACGAGCTAGTCAACTAGAGGCTTACTAGGGAGAGTATTTTGTCTATGTATCCACACATGTATGTATGTTTCCATTCAATACAATTATAGCATGGACAATAAACAATTATCTTGAAACAATACATATAATAATAACTATTTTATTATTGCCTCTAGGGCATATTGCCAACATGTGGGTTAATCTGGGTGAATATGTTGTTGCTTCGCCCTCCCCTCCATGTCCTCACCTCAATTTGGTGGTAGTATGATGACCCACAAGTATAGGGGATCAATCGTAGTCCTTTTGATAAGTAAGAGTGTCAAACCCAACAAGGAGCAAAAGGCTCTGATAAACGGTTTTCAGCAAGGTAATAACTGCAAGCACTGAAAGTAGCTGTAACAAGTGATGGTGAAACGTAGCAGGTGAAAAGTAACAAGCAACAAGTAAGAGCAACAGTGCAGCAAAGTGGCCCAATCCCTTTTGTAGCAAGGGACAAGCCTGAACAAAGTCTTATAAGAGGAAAAACGCTCCCGCGGACACACGGGAATTTCTGTCATGCTAGTTTCATCATGTTCATATGATTCACGTTCGTTACTTTGATAGTTTGATATGTGGGTGGACCGGCGCTTGGGTACTGCCCTTACTTGGACAAGCATCCCACTTATGATTAACCCCTCTCGCAAGCATCCGCAACTACGAAAGAAGAATTAAGACAACGTCTAACCATAGCATTAAACTAGTGGATCCAAATCAGCCCCTTACGAAGCAACGCATAGACTGGGGTTTAAGCTTCTGTCACTACTCCCCAATGGCTTCCTCTAGGCGCAAATATAGTGAAGTGTTATGTAGTCGACGTTCACATAACACCACTAGAGGAAAAGACAACATACAACATATCAAAATACCAAACGAATACCAAATTCACATGACTACTATTAGCATGACTTATCCCATGTCCTTAGGAACGAAAGTAACTACTCACAAAGCATAATCATAATCATGATCAGAGGTGTAATGAGTAGCATCAAGGATCTGAACATAAACTCTTCCACCAAGTAATCCAACTAGCATCAACTACAAAGAGTAATCAACACTACTAGCAACCTTACAAGTACCAATCGGAGTCGCGAGATCGAGATTGGTTACAAGAGATGAACTAGGGTTTGGAGAGGAGATGGTGCTGATGAAGATGTTGATGAACATGATTCCCCTTCGACGAGAGGAGTGTTTCTGATGACGATGGCGACAATTTTCCCCTCCGGGAGGGAAGTTTCCCCGACAGGATCGTCCTGCGGGAGCTCTAGATTGGTTTTGCTCAAGTTCCGCCTCGTGGCGGCTGAGAATCCACGAAAAAGCTCCACCCTGATTTTTTTCCGGACGAAACCCTTCATATAGCAAAAGAGGGGGGCCAGTGGGCCGCCAGGGTGCCCACAAGCCCTGTTGCCGCGACCAGGGGGTAGGCCGCCGCCACCAGGCTTGTGGGCCCCTGGCAGCTCCCCTCTGGCACTTCTTTTGCCCAATATTTTGTATATATTCCCAAAAAATTCCACGTTGATTTTCAGGGCATTTGGAGTTGCGCAGAATAGAGGACTCAGACTTGCTCCTTTTCCAGTCCAGAACTCCAGTTATCGGTATTCTCCCTCTCCAAATAAACCTTGCAAAATAAGAGAGAAAAAGCATAAGTATGGTACCACAAAGTATAATAACAGTCCATAAAGCGATAAATATCAACATGAAAGCATGATGTAAAATGGACGTATCATAGTCCAAAACGACCCTATGGTGACCACGGGAGGGAATTTGTTGGCTGCCGCAGACTATGGAGGATGGGTTGGTGTGCGGGGTAGTAGGTAATGCGTGAATGCTACTAGGGGCAGGCGGGTTACATCGTCACAGCCGCATTTAGTGGTTAGTCTGGATGAGCGCGTCACCTACCTCAAATGTATGGACGCACGGTGTTTTCGTCGTCTCACTCGCAAGCATTCCACCACGGACTACGAGGAATTGCTAAGTGTTAGCACTATTACAAGGATTTCCATCTTGTTGGCCAATGCTGTGACAGCCCGATGCTGACGTTCCAGAAGATTCCCTTTTCTTTCCATTTTCGTCGTGTGGGTATTTTCATTTGTCGCATCATCATCGCATCATTCACATCATCTGCATTGCATCGGCATCTCCGTCGCCGCCAATTTTCAAAACTTGCATCCGTTGTTAGTTGTCGGTTCGCGTCGTTGTCCGTTCCGAGCCCGACCGCACACGCACGCGCCCGCGGCACCGTCGTAACCCTCTTTTTAAAGCGTGTATAAAACTTTCTCTGATCAGGGTGAAAATTGTCATGCGGTCGTGATTAGATATAGCTAGGCCGCCTGTCGAATTTCGTCGCGATTGGAGTTCGTCTCGTAGGCGAACGGTCGACCGTAGCGGCACCGTCTCCGGTTATTCGTCGGACGTCTGTCGGTGTTTTAAAATTCCTTGCCACGCCGCCCGTTTTCCCTCTCGTCTCCGGATATCCCATCCACACGGCCACGTAACCATTCCCGTGTTCGGATCGTCCGAATCCGACCCCGCGGTTGGATCCGGAACGCGATTCCGGTTAACCGAGCCCCTCTTTTCTCTATAAATACCCCCTCCTCCTAATTTTTAGACAGCCCCTCTTCCCTGCCTCGAAAACCGTGCCAACCCCCGAAACCCTAATCCTCCCGCAGCCTCCTCTCTCTCCTCCCCCAGCCGTCGGGCCCGCCCGAGCCCGCGCGCGGCCCGCTCGAAGCCAATCCGGCCGCCGCCCCCGTTCTGCCACCTCGAGCCTCTGCCCAGCCCCCCATGGCGCGCCGCCTCGCATCCGTGGCTCCTCCCGCGTGCAGCCCCTGTTGGAAATATGCCCTAGAGGCAATAATAAAATGGTTATTATCATATTTCCTTGTTCATGATAATCGTCTATCGTTCATGCTATAATTGTATTAACAGGAAACAATAATACATGTGTGAATGAATAGATCACAATGTGTCCCTAGCAAGCCTCTAGTTGGCTAGCTCGTTAGTCAATAGATGATCATGGTTTCCTGATCATGGACATTGGATGTCATTGATAACGGGATCACATCATTGGGAGAATGTGTTGGGGAACGTCGCATGGGAAACAAAAAATTTCCTACGCGCACGAAGACCTATCATGGTGATGTCCATCTACGAGAGGGGATGAGTGATCTACGTACCCTTGTAGATCGTACAGCAGAAGCGTTAGAGAACGCGGTTGATGTAGTGGAACGTCCTCACGTCCCTCGATCCGCCCCGCGAACAATCCCGCGATCAGTCCCACGATCTAGTACCGAACGGACGGCACCTCCGCGTTCAGCACACGTACAGCTCGACGATGATCTCGGCCTTCTTGATCCAGCAAGAGAGACGGAGAGGTAGAAGAGTTCTCCGGCAGCGTGACGGCGCTCCGGAGGTTGGTGATGATCTCGTCTCAGCTGGGCTCCGCCCGAGCTCCGCAGAAACGCGATCTAGAGGAAAAACTATGGAGGTATGCGGTCGGGCAGCCGTGAGAAAGTCGTCTCAAATCTGCCCTAAAAGCCCCATATATATAGGAGGAGGGAGGGGGACCTTGCCTTGGGGTCCAAGGGACCCTCAAGGGGTCGGCCGAGCCAAGGGGGGGGAGGACTCCCCCCCCCCGAAACCGAGTTGGACTTGGTTTGGTGGGAGGAGTCCCCCTCCCTTCCCACTTCTTCCCTCTTTTTTTTTCTTTTCCTTTGATTTTCTTCTCTTGGCGCATAGGCCCCCTTGGGGCTGTCCCACCAGCCCACTAAGGGCTGGTGTGTCTCCCCAAAGCCTATGGGCTTCCCCGGGGTGGGTTGCCCCCCCCCCCCCCCGGTGAACTCCCGGAACCCATTCGTCATTCCCGGTACATTCCCGGTAACTCCGAAAACCTTCCGGTAATCAAATGAGGTCATCCTATATATCAATCTTCGTTTCCGGACTATTCCGGAAACCCTCGTGACGTCCGTGATCTCATCCGGGACTCCGAACAACATTCGGTAACCAACCATATAACTCAAATACGCATAAAACAACGTCGACCCTTAAGTGTGCAGACCCTGCGGGTTCGAGAACTATGTAGACATGACCCGAGAGACTCCTCGGTCAATATCCAATAGCGGGACCTGGATGCCCATATTGGATCCTACATATTCTACGAAGATCTTATCGTTTGAACCTCAGTGCCAAGGATTCGTATAATCCCGTATGTCATTCCCTTTGTCCTTCGGCATGTTACTTGCCCGAGATTCGATCGTCAGTATCTGCATACCTATTTCAATCTCGTTTACCGGCAAGTCTCTTTACTCGTTCCGTAATACAAGATCCCGCAACTTACACTAAGTTACATTGCTTGCAAGGCTTGTGTGTGATGTTGTATTACCGAGTGGGCCCTGAGATACCTCTCCGTCACACGGAGTGACAAATCCCAGTCTTGATCCATACTAACTCAACTAACACCTTCGGAGATACCTGTAGAGCATCTTTATAGTCACCCAGTTATGTTGCGACGTTTGATACACACAAAGCATTCCTCCGGTGTCAGTGAATTATATGATCTCATGGTCATAGGAATAAATACTTGACACGCAGAAAACAGTAGCAACAAAATGACACGATCAACATGCTACGTCTATTAGTTTGGGTCCAGTCCATCACGTGATTCTCCCAATGACGTGATCCAGTTATCAAGCAACAACACCTTGTTCATAATCAGAAGACACTGACTATCATCGATCAACTGGCTAGCCAACTAGAGGCATGCTAGGGACGGTGTTTTGTCTATGTATCCACACATGTAAATGAGTCTTCATTCAATACAATTATAGCATGGATAATAAACTATTATCTTGATACAGGAATTATAATAATAACTATACATTTATTATTGCCTCTAGGGCATAATTCCAACAGTCTCCCACTTGCACTAGAGTCAATAATCTAGCCCTCACATCACCATGTGAATTACATTGTAATAAATCTAACACCCATACAGTTCTGGTGTCGATCATGTTTTGGCCGTGGAAGAGGTTTAGTCAGCGGGTCTGCTACATTCAGATCGTGTGCACTTTGCATATATTTACGTCCTCCTCCTCGACGTAGTCGCGGATGAGGTTGAAGCGTCGTTTGATGTGTCTGGTCTTCTTGTGAAACCTTGGTTCCTTTGCTAAGGCAATGGCACCAGTGTTGTCACAGAACAAGGTTATTGGATCCAGTGCACTTGGCACCACTCCAAGATCTGTCATGAACTGCTTCATCCAGACACCCTCCTTAGCCGCCTCCGAGGCAGCCATGTACTCTGCTTCACATGTAGAATCTGCTACGACGCTTTGCTTGGAACTACACCAGCTTACTGCACCCCCATTAAGAATAAATACGTATCCGGTTTGCGACTTAGAGTCGTCCGGATCTGTGTCAAAGCTTGCATCGACGTAACCTTTTACGGCGAGCTCTTCGTCACCTCCATACACGAGAAACATCTCCTTAGTCCTTTTCAGGTACTTTAGGATATTCTTGACCGCTGTCCAGTGATCCACTCCTGGATTACTCTGGAACCTACCTGCCATACTTATGGCCAGGCTAACATCCGGTCTAGTGCACAGCATCGCATACATGAAAGAACCTATGGCCGAAGCATAGGGGACGGAGCGCATATGCTCTCTATCTTCATCAGTTGCTGGGCACTGAGTCTTACTCAATCTCGTACCTTGTAACACTGGCAAGAACCCTTTCTTGGACTGTTCCATTTTGAACCTCTTCAAAACTTTATCAAGGTATGTGCTTTGTGAAAGTCCTATCAGGCGCTTTGATCTATCCCTATAGATCTTAATGCCTAGAATGTAAGCAGCTTCTCCTAGGTCCTTCATAGAGAAACTTTTATTCAAGTAACCTTTTATGCTCTCCAAAAGCTCTACGTTGTTTCCAATCAGTAATATGTCATCCACATATAATATTAGAAACGCCACAGAGCTCCCACTCACTTTCTTGTAAATACAAGATTCTCCAACCACTTGTATAAACCCAAATGCTTTGATCACCTCATCAAAGCGTTTGTTCCAACTCCGAGATGCTTGCACCAGTCCATAAATGGATCGCTGGAGCTTGCACACCTTGTCAGCATTTTTAGGATCGACAAAACCTTCGGGTTGCATCATATACAACTCTTCCTTAAGGAAACCGTTAAGGAACGCCGTTTTGACATCCATCTGCCAGATTTCATAATCGAAAAATGCAGCTATTGCTAACATGATTCTGACGGACTTAAGCATCGCTACGGGTGAGAAGGTCTCATCGTAGTCAACTCCTGGAACTTGTGAAAAACCCTTTGCCACAAGTCGAGCTTTATAAACGGTCACATTACCGTCAGCGTCCGTCTTCTTCTTAAAGATCCATTTGTTCTGAATAGCCTTGCGGCCCTCAGGTAGTATCTCCAAAGTCCACACTTTGTTCTCATACATGGATCCTATCTCGGATTTCATGGCTTCTAGCCATTTGTTGGAATCTGGGCCCACCATTGCTTCTTCATAATTTGCAGGTTCTTTGTTGTCTAACAACATGATTGATAAGACGGGATTACCGTACCACTCTGGAGCAGCGCGTGATCTCGTCGACCTGCGTGGTTCAACAGAAACTTGAACTGGAGTTTCATGATCATCATCATTAACTTCCTCCTCAACCGGCATCGCAACGACAGAGGTTTCCCCTTGCCCTGCGCCACCATCCAGAGGGATGAGAGGTTCGACAACCTCGTCAAGTTCTATCTCCCTCCCACTCAATTCTCTCGAGAGAAACTCCTTCTCGAGAAAAGTTCCGTTCTTAGCAACAAACACTTTGCCCTCGGATTTGAGATAGAAGGTGTACCCAACTGTCTCTTTTGGGTAACCTATGAAGACGCACTTTTCCGCTTTGGGTTCCAGCTTTTCAGGCTGAAGCTTTTTGACATAAGCATCACATCCCCAAACTTTAAGAAACGACAACTTTGGCCTTTTGCCATACCACAGTTCGTATGGTGTCGTCTCAACGGATTTCGATGGTGCCCTATTTAAAGTGAATGCAGCTGTTTCTAATGCATAACCCCAAAATGATAACGGCAAATCAGTAAGAGACATCATAGATCGCACCATCTCTAACAAAGTATGATTACGACGTTCGGACACACCATTACGCTGTGGTGTTCCAGGCGGTGTTAACTGCGAAACAATTCCACATTGTCTTAAGTGAGCACCAAACTCGAAACTCAGATATTCACCCCCACGATCAGACCGTAGGAACTTGATCTTCTTGTTACGATGATTTTCCACTTCACTCTGAAATTGCTTGAACTTTTCAAATGTTTCAGACTTGTGCTTCATCAAGTAGACATAACCATATCTACTTAAATCGTCAGTGAAGGTGAGAAAATAACGATATCCGCCGCGTGCCTCCACGCTCATTGGACCACACACAGCGGTATGTATGATTTCCAACAAGTCACTTGCACGCTCCATTGTTCCGGAGAACGGAGTCTTAGTCATCTTGCCCTTGAGGCATGGTTCGCACGTGTCAAGTGAATCAAAGTCAAGTGACTCCAAAAGTCCATCAGCATGGGGTTTCTTCATGCGCTTTACACCAATATGACCCAAGCGGCAGTGCCACAAAAATATGGCGCTATCATTGTTTACTCTAACTCTTTTGGTCTCAATGTTATGTATATGCGTATCGCTATCAAGGTTCAATATGAACAATCCTCTCACATTCGGTGCATGACCATAAAAGATGTTACTCATAGAAATAGAACAACCATTATTCTCAGACTTTAAAAGAGTAACCGTCTCGCAATAAACAAGATCCAGATATAATGTTCATGCTCAACGCAGGCACTAAATAACAATGATTTAAGTTCATCACTAATCCCGATGGTAGTTGAAGTGACACTGTGCCGACGGCGATTGCATCAACCTTGGAACCGTTTCCTACGCGCATCGTCACTTCGTCTTTCGCCAGCCTTCGTCTATTCCGCAGTTCCTGCTTCGAGTTGCAAATGTGAGCAACAGAACCGGTATCAAATACCCAGGCACTACTACAAGAGCCGGTTAAGTACACATCAATAACATGTATATCAAATATACCTGATTTTTCTTTGCCCGCCTTCTTATCTGCCAGATACTTGGGGCAATTGCGCTTCCAGTGACCCATACCCTTGCAATAGAAGCACTCTGTTTCAGGCTTAGGTCCAGCTTTGGGTTTCTTCAGCGGATTGGCAACAGGCTTGCCGCTCTTCTTCGAATTGCCCTTCTTGCCTTTGCCGTTTCTCTTGAAACTAGTGGTCTTGCTCACCATCAACACTTGATGCTCTTTACGGAGTTCAGACTCTGCGACTTTCAGCATTGCAAACAACTCGCCGGGAGACTTGTTCATCCCTTGCATGTTGTAGTTCAACACAAAGCCTTTATAGCTTGGCGGCAGTGATCGAAGGATTCTGTCAGTGATAGCTTCTTGCGGGAGTTCAATCCCCAGTTCAGCTAGACGGTTTGAGTACCCAGACATTTTGAGCACATGTTCACTGACAGACGAGTTTTCCTCCATCTTGCAAGCATAGAATTTATCGGAGGTCTCATACCTCTCGATCCGGGCGTTCTTCTGAAAGATAAACTTCAACTCCTGGAACATCTCAAATGCTCCATGACGCTCAAAGCGACGTTGAAGTCCCGGTTCCAAGCCATACAAGACTGCACATTGAACTATTGAGTAGTCCTCCTTACGTGCTAACCAAGCGTTCTTAACATCCTGATCAGCCGTAGCGGGTGGTTCATCTCCTAGCGCAGCATTAAGGACATAATCCTTCTTTCCAGCTTGTAAGATTAGCTTAAGATTACGAGCCCAGTCTACAAAGTTTCTTCCATCATCTTTCAACTTAGCTTTCTCTAGGAACGTATTAAAATTCAGGATGACACTTGCGTGAGCCATGATCTACAACACAAATATATTCAAAGTGGACTTAGACTATGTTCAAGATAATTAGAGTTCAACTTAATCAAATTATATGCTAAACTCCCACTCAAAAAGTTATTATCATATTTCCTTGTTCATGATAATCGTCTATCGTTCATGCTATAATTGTATTAACAGGAAACAGTAATACATGTGTGAATGAATAGATCACAATGTGTCCCTAGCAAGCCTCTAGTTGGCTAGCTCGTTAGTCAATAGATGATCATGGTTTCCTGATCATGGACATTGGATGTCATTGATAACGGGATCACATCATTGGGACAATGATGTGGTGGACAAGACCCAATCCTAAGCCTAGCACTAGATCGTATTGTTCGTATGCTAATGCTTTTCTAATGTCAAGTATCTTTTCCTTCGACCGTGAGATTGTGCAACTCCCGGATACCGTAGGAGTGCTTTGGGTGTATCAAACGTCACAACGTAACTGGGTGACTATAAAGGTGCACTACGGGTACCTCCGAAAGTGTCTGTTGGGTTGGCGCGAATCGAGATCGGGATTTGTCACTCCGTGTGACGGAGAGGTATCTCTGGGCCCACTCGATAGAACATCATCATGAGCTCAATGTGACTAAGGAGTTAGTCACACGATGACGTGCTGTGGAACGAGTAAAGAGACTTACCGGTAACGAGATTGAACAAGGTATAGGTATACCGACGATCGAATCTCGGGCAAGTTCTATACCGACAGACAAAGGGAATCGTATACGGGATTGATTGAATCCTTGACATCGTGGTTCATCCGATGAGATCATCGTGAGCTAGTGGGAGCCACCATGGGTATCCAGACCCCGCTGATGGTTATTGGCCAGAGAGGTGTCTCGGTCATGTCTGCGTGTCTCCCGAACCCGTAGGGTCTACACACTTAAGGTTCGATGACGCTAGGGTTATAGGGAATTGTTATACAAGATTACTGAAAGTTGTTCGGAGTCCTGGATGAGATCCCGGACGTCACGAGGAGCTCCGGAATGGTCCGGAGGTAAAGATTGATATATAGGACGGATGGTTTCGGACACCGGAAGTGTTTCGGGCATCACCGGTAACGTACCGGGACCACCGGGACCACCGGAGGTGGTCCCGGGGGACCACCGAAGGGGGGTGACGACCCCGGGAGGCTAGATGGGCTAAGTGGGGAAGGGAACCAGCCCCTAAGTGGGCTGGTGCGCCCCCCACCCAGCCCATGTGCACCAGAAAAAAGGGGAAAGGGGGGGAACCCTAACTAAGGTGGGCCTTAGTCCCACCAGAGGGGTGCGCCACCCCTCCCCCTTGCCCTGGCCGCCACCCCTCTCCCATCTAAGGACTGCCGCACCCCTTAGGGGTGGGAACCCTAAGGGCTGCGCCCCCTCCCTCTCCCCCTATATATAGATGATGTTCGGGGCTGTTTGAGAAACGGTTGAATCTCTCTCTCGGCGCAGCCCTGCTCCTCTCCCTCCTCCTCTGTGCCGGCGCTTGGCGCAGCCCTGCCGGGAGACCTCGTCTCTCCACCAACACCACACCGTCGTGTTGTTGGACTTCTTCCCCAACCTCTCCCTCCTCCTTGCTGGATCAATGTGCGGGAGACGTCACCGGGCTGCACGTGTGTTGAACGCGGAGGTGCCGTCGTTCGGCACTAGATCGGAATCGCTACGAGTACGACTCCATCAACCGCGTTCTAGCAACGCTTCCGCTTAGCGATCTTCAAAGGTATGAAGATGCTCTTACCCCTCTCTCGTTGCTGGTCTCTCCATAGGAAGATCTGAACATGCGTAGGAAAATTTTGAATTTATGCTACGTGACCCAACAGTGGCATCCGAGCCAGGTTTTCTATGCGTAGATTCTATGCACGAGTAGAACACAAAAGTTGTGGGCGATGGTTTGTCAATTTGCTTGCCGTTACTAGTCTTATTCTTTTCGGCGGTATTGTGGGATGAAGCGGCCCGGACCGACCTTACACGTACGCTTACGTGACACTGGTTCCACCGACAGACATGCACATCGTGCATAAAGGTGGCTAGCGGGTGTCTGTCTCTCCTACTCTAGTCGGATCGGATTTGATGAAAAGGGTCCTTATGAAGGGTAAATAGCTTTGGCATATCATCGTTGTGGCTGTCACGTAGGTAAGAAGGCGTTCTTGCTAGAAACCCAAATCAGCCACGTAAAACTTGCAAGAACAATTAGAGGACGTCTAACTTGTTTTTGCAGGTTTTGACATGTGATGTGATATGGACAAAGTTGTGATGTTGCATGTATGATGTATGAGATGATCATGTTATTGTAATAGGTTTCATGACTTGCATGTCGATGAGTATGACAACCGGCAGGAGCCATAGGAGTTGTCTTAATTTATTGTATGAGATGCAACGCCATGTGCTTACTACTTTTACTTCATTGCTAACGGTTAGCCATAGTAGTAGTGATAGTAGTAGTTGGCGTGACGACTTCACGAAGACACGATGATGGAGATCATGGTGTCACGCCGGTGACGATGATGATCATGCGATGCCTGAAGATGGAGATCGAATGAGCAAAGATGATAATGGCCATATCATGTCACTATATGATTGCATTGTGATGTTTATCATGTTTTACATCTTATTGCTTAAAACGACGGTAGCATAATAAGATGATCCCTCTTAAAATTTCGAGAACGTATTCCCCTAAGTGTGCACCGTTGCGAAGGTTCGTTGTCTCGAAGCACCACGTGATGATCGGGTGTGATAGATTCTAACGTTCGCATACAACGGGTGTAAGCCAAATTTACACACGCGAAACACTTAGGTTGACTCGACGAGCTTAGCATGTACATACATGACCTCGAATACAAGAGACCGAAAGGTCGAACATGAGTCGTATGGTTGAATACGATCAGCATGAAGTTGCTCACCATGGTGACTAGTCCGTCTCACGTGATGATCGGACACGGGTTAGTCAACATGGATCATGTATCACTTAGATGACTAGAGGGATGTCGATTTAAGTGGGAGTTCATACTTAATTTGATTAAATGAACTTAATTGTCATGAACTTAGTCTAAAAGTTGTCTTTATAAATATTGTAGATGTCCAACGTCAACCTCAACTTCAACGCATTCCTAGAGAAAAACAAGCTGAAAGATGATGGTAGCAACTATGCGGACTGGGTTCGCAACCTGAAGCTCATCCTTGAAGCAAGTAAAAAGGCTTATGTCCTTAATTCGCCGCTAGGTGACCCTCCCGCTCCCGCAGCAGCCCAGGACGTTCTAAACGTCTGGCAAGCGCGGAGTGATGACTACTCTCTGGTCAGGTGTGGCATGTTATACAGTTTAGAAACGGGGCTCCAAAGACGTTTTGAGCAACACGGGGCATATGAGATGTTCCAAGAGCTGAAGCTAGTTTTTCAAGCTCATGCCCGTGTCGAGAGATATGAAGTCTCCGACAAGTTCTTCAGCTGTAAGATGGAGGAGAACAGTTCTGTCAGTGAGCACATACTCAAAATGTCTGGGTTACACGGTCGTCTGACTTCACTTGGAGTCGAACTTCCGAATGATGCTATCATTGACAGAATCCTCCAGTCTCTCCCACCAAGCTACAAAGGCTTTGTGCTTAACTACAACATGCAAGGGATGGAGAAAACCATTCCCGAGTTGTACTCGATGCTCAAGTCTGCACAAGTAGAAATCAAGAAGGAGCATCAAGTGTTGATGGTCAACAAGACCACTAGTTTCAAGAAAGGCAGGGGTAAGAAGAACTTCAAGAAAGACGGCAAAGCTGTTGCCGCGCCCGGTAAGCCAGGTGTCGGGAAGAAGAAAAAGAACGGACCCAAGTCTGAGACTGAGTGCTTCTACTGCAAGGGAAAAGGTCACTGGAAGCGGAACTGCCCCAAATACTTAGCGGACAAGAAGGCCGGCAACGTTAAAGGTATATGTGATATACATGTTATTGATGTGTACCTTACCAGCGCTCGTAGTAGCTCCTGGGTATTTGATACCGGTGCTGTTGCTCACATTTGCAACTCAAAGCAGGAACTGCGGAATAAGCGGAGACTGGCCAAGGACGAGGTGACGATGCGCGTCGGGAATGGTTCAAAGGTCGATGTGATCGCCGTCGGCACGCTACCTCTACATCTACCGTCGGGATTAGTTTTAAACCTTAATAATTGTTATTTAGTACCAGCTTTAAGCATGAACATTGTATCAGGGTCTTGCTTAATGCAAGACGGATACTCATTTAAGTCAGAGAATAATGGTTGTTCTATTTATATGAGTGATATGTTTTATGGTCATGCTCCGCTGGTGAATGGTTTATTCTTGATGAATCTCGATCGTGATGTTACACATATTCATAGTGTGAGTACCAAAAGATGCAAAGTTGATAATGATAGTCCCACATACTTGTGGCACTGCCGCCTTGGTCATATCGGCGTTAAGCGCATGAAGAAGCTCCATACTGATGGACTGCTAGAGTCTCTTAAATTTGAATCATTTGACACATGCGAACCGTGCCTCATGGGCAAGATGACTAAGACTCCATTCTCAGGAATAATGGAGAGAGCCACCGACTTATTGGAAATAATACATACTGATGTGTGTGGTCCAATGAACGTTGAGGCTCGCGGTGGTTATCGTTATGTTCTCACTCTCACCGATGATTTGAGTAGGTATGGGTATATCTACTTGATGAAGCACAAATCTGAGACGTTTGAAAAGTTCAAGGAATTTCAGAGTGAGGTTGAGAATCAACGTGACAGAAAAATTAAATGTCTACGATATGATCATTTTGGGGATATGCATTAGAAACTGCAGCATTCACTTTAAATAGGGCACCGTCTAAATCCGTTGAGACGACACCGTATGAACTATGGTTTGGCAAGAAACCTAAGTTGTCGTTTCTTAAAGTTTGGGGCTGCGATGCTTATGTGAAGAAACTTCAACCAGAAAAGCTCGAACCCAAAGCGGAGAAATGCGTATTCATAGGATACCCTAAGGAAACTATTGGGTATACCTTCTATCTTAGATCCGAAGGTAAAACCTTTGTTGCCAAGAACGGATCCTTTCTAGAGAAAGAGTTTGTCTCGAAAGAAGTAAGTGGGAGGAAGGTAGAACTTGATGAGGTAATTACACCCCCTCTCGAACAGGAAAGTAGCGCAGCGCAAGAAGTTGTTCCTGTGGTGCCTACACCGACTGAAGAGGAAGTTAATGATGATGATCATGAAGCTTCGGATCAAGTTACTACTGAACCGCGAAGGTCCACAAGGGTACGCTCCGCGCCAGAGTGGTACGGCAACCCAGTGATGGAAATCATGTTGTTAGACAACGGTGAACCTTCGAACTATGAAGAAGCGATGGCGGGCCCGGATTCCAACAAATGGCTTGGGGCCATGAAATCCGAGATAGGATCCATGTATGAGAACAAAGTATGGACTTTGGTGGACTTGCCCGATGACCGGCGAGCCATAGAAAATAAATGGATCTTCAAGAAGAAGACTGATGCAAACGGTAATGTAACCGTTTACAAAGCTCGACTTGTCGCAAAGGGTTTTCGACAGATTCAAGGAGTTGACTACGAAGAGACTTTCTCTCCCGTAGCGAAGCTGAAATCAGTCCGAATCATGTTAGCAATTGCCGCCTTTTATGATTATGAAATTTGGCAAATGGACGTCAAAACAGCGTTCCTTAACGGGAACCTTAAGGAAGAGTTGTATATGATGCAACCAGAAGGTTTTGTCGACCCTAAGGGTGCTAACAAAGTGTGCAAGCTCCAGCGCTCCATCTATGGGCTGGTGCAAGCATCTCGGAGTTGGAACATTCGCTTTAATGAGGTGATTAAAGCGTTTGGGTTCATACAGGTTTACGGAGAAGCCTGTCTGTACAAGAAAGTGAGTGGGAGCTCTGTAGCTTTCCTCGTACTATATGTGGATGACATATTATTGATGGGGAATGATATAGAGATGTTGGAGAGCATAAAGGCCTATTTGAACAAGAGTTTTTCAATGAAGGACCTTGGAGAAGCTGCATACATATTAGGCATCAAGATCTATAGAGATAGATCGAGACGCCTCATAGGTCTTTCGCAAAGTACATACCTTGACAAGATATTGAAGAAGTTCAATATGGAAAACTCAAAGAAAGGGTTCTTGCCAGTTTTGCAAGGTATGAGATTGAGTAAGACTCAGTCGCCGACCACGGCAACAGATAGAGAGAAGATGGGTTCTGTCCCCTATGCTTCAGCCATGGGCTCTCTAATGTATGCCATGCTGTGTACCAGACCTGATATAAACCTTGCGATAAGCTTGGTAGGAAGGTACCAAAGTAATCCCGGTGCGGAACACTGGACAGCGGTCAAGAATATCCTTAAGTACCTGAAAAGGACTAAGGAAATGTTTCTCGTTTATGGAGGTGACGAAGAGCTCGTCGTAAAGGGTTACGTCGATGCTAGCTTCGACACAGATCCGGATGACTCTAAGTCACAAACCGGATACGTATATGTGTTGAATGGTGGGGCAGTGAGCTAGTGCAGCAGCAAGCAAGAAGTCATGGCAGCATCTACATGTGAAGCGGAGTACATAGCTGCTTCAGAAGCGGCTCATGAAGGAATTTGGATGAAGGAGCTCATCACCGACCTTGGAGTGGTTCCAAGCGCGTCGGGTCCTATGACACTCTTCTGTGATAACACTGGAGCCATTGCCATAGCCAAGGAGCCCAGGTTTCATCGGAAGACGAAGCACATCAAGCGCCGCTACAACTCCATCCAGGACCATGTTCAGAGTGGAGTGATAGATATTTGTAAAGTACACACGGATCTGAATATTGCAGACCCGTTGACTAAACCTCTTCCACGAGCAAAACATGATCAGCACCATAATGCTATGGGTGTTCGATACATCACAATGTAACTAGATTATTGACTCTAGTGCAAGTGGGAGACTGTTGGAAATATGCCCTAGAGGCAATAATAAAATGGTTATTATCATATTTCCTTGTTCATGATAATCGTCTATCGTTCATGCTATAATTGTATTAACAGGAAACAGTAATACATGTGTGAATGAATAGATCACAATGTGTCCCTAGAAAGCCTCTAGTTGGCTAGCTCGTTAGTCAATAGATGATCATGGTTTCCTGATCATGGACATTGGATGTCATTGATAACGGGATCACATCATTGGGAGAATGATGTGGTGGACAAGACCCAATCCTAAGCCTAGCACTAGATCGTATTGTTCGTATGCTAATGCTTTTCTAATGTCAAGTATCTTTTCCTTCGACCGTGAGATTGTGCAACTCCCGGATACCGTAGGAGTGCTTTGGGTGTATCAAACGTCACAACATAACTGGGTGACTATAAAGGTGCACTACGGGTACCTCCGAAAGTGTCTGTTGGGTTGGCGCGAATCGAGATCGGGATTTGTCACTCCGTGTGACGGAGAGGTATCTCTGGGCCCACTCGGTAGAACATCATCATGAGCTCAATGTGACTAAGGAGTTAGTCACACGATGACGTGCTGCGGAACGAGTAAAGAGACTTACCGGTAACGAGATTGAACAAGGTATAGGTATACCGACGATCGAATCTCGGGCAAGTTCTATACCGACAGACAAAGGGAATCGTATACGGGATTGATTGAATCCTTGACATCGTGGTTCATCCGATGAGATCATCATGGAGCTAGTGGGAGCCACCATGGGTATCCAGACCCCGCTGATGGTTATTGGCCAGAGAGGTGTCTCGGTCATGTCTGCCTGTCTCCCGAACCCGTAGGGTCTACACACTTAAGGTTCGATGACGCTAGGGTTATAGGGAATTGTTATACGAGATTACCGAAAGTTTTTCGGAGTCCCGGATGAGATCCCGTACGTCACGAGGAGCTCCGGAAAGGTCCGGAGGTAAAGATTGATATATAGGACGGATGGTTTCGGACACCGGAAGTGTTTCGGGCATCACCGGTAACGTACCGGGACCACCGGAGGTGGTCCCGGGGGACCACCAAAGGGGGGTGACGACCCCGGGAGGCTAGATGGGCTAAGTGGGGAAGGGAACCAGCCCCTAAGTGGGCTGGTGCGCCCCCCACCCAGCCCATGTGCACCAGAAAAAAGGGGAAAGGGGGGAGCCCTAACTAAGGTGGGCCTTAGGCCCACCAGAGGGGTGCGCCACCCCTCCCCCTTGCCCTGGCCGCCACCCCTCTCCCATCTAAGGGCTGCCGCACCCCTTAGGGGTGGGAACCCTAAGGGCTGCGCCCCCTCCCTCTCCCCCTATATATAGATGAGGTTCGGGGCTGTTTGAGAAACGGTTGAATCTCTCTCTCTCGGCACAGCCCTGCTCCTCTCCCTCCTCCTCTCTGTCGGCGCTTGGTGAAGCCCTGCCGGGAGACCTCGTCTCTCCACCAACACCACGCCGTCGTGTTGCTGGACTTCTTCCCCAACCTCTCCCTCCTCCTTGCTGGATCAAGGTGCGGGAGACGTCACCGGGTTGCACGTGTGTTGAACGCGGAGGTGCCGTCGTTCGGCACTAGATCGGAATCGCTACGAGTACGACTCCATCAACCGCGTTCTAGCAACGCTTCCGCTTAGCGATCTTCAAAGGTATGAAGATGCTCTTACCCCTCTCTCGTTGCTGGTCTCTCCATAGGAAGATCTGAACATGCGTAGGAAAATTTTGAATTTATGCTACGTGACCCAACAGCCCCATGCGACGGTCCCGTGCCGCGCCTCCCCGGCGGCCTCCTTCGCTGCCCTGGCGTCTCCCGCAGCCGCGGTCGCCTTCCGTCGCCCAAGACGCAGCAGGCCAAGCCGCCGCGTGATCGTCGCCGGCCGCCTTGTGCCCGCCGTCCCATCTGCCGGGAATGGGTCCCCGGTGCCCGGATCCGCTCCAGGACGCCGGGATCTAGCCTCCCATGCGCCCCGCCGCTGGTTCCAGTGGCGCCGCCGCCATTCCCGCGACCTCCCTCCAAGCTCCCGTCAGGAGGAGGACGACGAACGAGACGAGCGCAGCGTTCCCCCCGCCTGGGCCTCCTCGCCCCGTCCTGGGCCTCCCCCGCGCGCGGCCCAGCTGGCCAGCCTCCCTGGCCCGAGTCGGCCCCGTCTCCTGCGCCTGGCCTTGAGGCCCGACCGGCCTAGCCGAGCTACTCCTCCGAGCAGGCCGAAAGGCCCAGCGGTGAGACGCCAAGCCCCTTCTGATTTTCGCCCTAGGCGTTTTTTTGCTAGCATGCGATCGTTGCCTGTTAGCCCAGTTAGGAATTCGGTCCGTTAATGTTTTTTTTAGGTTCTAGGATTTAAACCTTTTGAGGAGATATAGGCATATTAGAACGCGCGTATCTTTTAATCCGTTAGTCGGAACGAAGCGAGTAATATATGGTTTTGGTGTAGCATTTCGCGTAGTATCCGTTTTTGCAACTTGCATAAACGTTGTTCGTATTCCGTAAAATAAATGTACATGTTTTAGGAATCATTTTTGCATGTATTTTAGAGCGGTCGCTCGTATTTTTTTGCCTGTAGGGATTGCCTCTAGTTTATTTTACCGTATATAGGTTATTTTCCCGCATTTATGTGTGGCTTTATTTTGCTGTGCAACCCCACATATTTTATATGTTTCCGGGGTAGAAAAATCCCATGGATTTTTCTGTGCAATTAGTTTAAGCATTAGAGCAAGTTATTTCGCACGATATTTTGCTATGTTGCCCTCTTGTCTTTTTCGTAGGAATTATTCCGTGCTTCGTTTTATTAAGTTGTCAACTAGGGAGTTGTTCTTGGGTGTTTAGACTAGCCCCTGGTAATTTTGGTTGCAATAGAAATGCATGTTTAGGTGTGGTTTGATTGCCCTCAAGTTGCTATAAATAGTGCGGATTTGGAGGTGCTGAAATATTTCTAAGTCTGGGATCTGTTATTATTTTGTTGCTGTCTTGTCTTGCTTGCATCTTGTGATCTGTAGCTCTTTTGAGGTTGGTCCAATGGAGTTAGTTGTCCCCTTGTGTTTCTCTAGCATGCTGTAAATTTTCATGCCATTTGGAGTCCTGTAGCTATAGGTTTTGCTGCTGTCAATATGGCTTCAGATCGAAAACTGCACTTTCATGAGGTGTTATTTTCACTAAGTCTGAAATAGTGTGTGGGATGCCATTTTGTGTCTTCTTTCCCTAGTGATCCATGATGCTATGCTAGTTGTTGTTAGTTGTTTGTAGTAGTGCTTCTTGTCCTCTTCCGTGCCATGCATTGCTTGAGCATATCGGAGTTGTGTAGCCGTAGTTGTGGGGCGTAGAATATGCTATGTGGCTGATTTTGGCAGATTGTAGTCATTTCTTGTTTTGCTCGTAGTTTTTGAACCGTAGCTCCGATTTGATCGTGTCCTACATGAAACTTGCTTAGAATCTCGTGTAGTTTAATTTTCTCTTGCTGTTTGTATGTTTTGAAGTGCTCGTGTCCGTCGTTGCACACATATTGCATTCATGCCATCATATCTTGCGGTGCTTGTAACTTTTGATCCGTAGCTCCGTCGGAGATGTTCTTTATGTGTACATTGCTTGAAATGACGCATAGAATCACGTGAACCTATTTGTTTTGCTATTTAACAACTAATTAAATTCATTAGTTCAGATCTGGACGGAATTGTAAATTAACATGTGAGGTCGTCTCGGAGATGCTATATGTCATTTCCGACCTCATTTAAAATGTCTAGATAGGTAGTTTAATTTCCGCTTCACCTCTTGCATGTTTAACCACATTTAATATTGCCGTGTATCTATTCGGGATAGAACTAAATAATTAAACGTGGAGTTCCGTCAATATGCAACTCGTTGCATATTGAACTTCACTTAATGTGTAGTGTTTGATTGTGTGGATTGTCATGCCGTGACGTGCATATTTTCAACCGCTCATGCATCATATGTGTTGTGCGTCGTGTGGTGTATATCGTGTGTTGATTTGTGTTTCCGGTTTGCTTCGTCTCGATAGAGTTCCGCAGCGTGCCGGATTGTGAGGACCCGTTCGACTACGTCGGTTCGTCTACTTCACGGAGGCATTCTTCTTCTAAGCGGGATCTCACGCAAGATGATCATTTCCCCAGATACCATTACTATCATTGTCATGCTAGTTTTATCGCTTCTATCGATTATGTCTCGTTGCCTACCACCTGTTAAATATCAGCCTTTCAACAATGCCATGTTAACCTTCAACCTGTTCAACTTAGCAAACCACTGATTGGCTATGTTACTGCTTGCTTAACCCTGTTGATAGTGTTGTTAGTTGCAGTTGTAGATGCTTCCATGCGAAAGCATGGGTTCCTTGTTATATCACCATATTAAATGCTATTTAACTTAATGCACCTATATACTTGGTAAAAGGTGGAAGGCTCGGCCTTTCTAGCCTAGTGTTTTGTTCCACCTTTGCCCCCTTAGTTTCGGCTACCGGTGTTATGTTCCATAAATGAGCGCTCCTAACACGATCGGGGTTGTTATGGGGACCCCCTTGATAATTCGTTTTAGATTAAAGCTGGTCTGGCAAGGCCCAACTTTGGCACTACATTTGCCTAATAACCTAATAATAATGCATAGGGACCCGCCGGCACCCGCGGACTATTTTAATCAACCCCCGGGCCAGTGCTCCTCATGAGTGTTGGTCCCACCTGAGCGATGTCCGGCGCCCCTCTGGTCACCCGGAGGTTTAGCGATCCCGACGTCTAGCTCATCCGTCGTGTCCTGAGAACGAGGTACGCGACTCCTATCGGGATCGTCGACACGTCGGGCGGCCTTGCTGGATTAGTTTTACCTTTGACGAGATATCTTGTGCATCGGGATTCCCGTGATGCTTTGGGTAATCTCAGAGTTGAGGTTTTCCACTAGGGAATCCGACGAGATCGCGAGCTTCGTGGTTGAGGATTTCTATGCGGCTTGTGGTAATTTGTGATGGACTAGTTGGAGCACCCCTGCAGGGTTAAATCTTTCGGAAAGCCGTGCCCGCGGTTATGTGGCAACGTGGAAACTTTGTTTAACACTGGTTCTAGATAACTTTAAGTTGATTTAATTCAAATATGCCAACTGTGTGCGTAACCGTGACTGTCTCTTTCGTGAGTTCCTTCTCCGATCGAGGACACGGTGGGGTTATGTCTGACGTAGGTAGGTGTTCAGGATCATTCATTTGATCATCAGTAGTTCACGTCCGCTACGCGTAGATTTCCCCCCTCTTATTTCTTGTACTCGTAAGTTAGCCACCATATATATGCTTAGCCGCTGCTGCAACCTCAACACTTAACCATATCTCACCCATTAAGCTTTGCTAGTCTTGATACCTTTGGAAATGAGATTGCTGAGTCCCTTGTGGCTCACAGATTACTATAACATCAGTTGCAGGTACAGGTAAAGGTCACTTGACGCGAGCGCGTTGATTGTTCATTTGGAGTTGCTTCTTCTTCTTCTTCTACTTCTTCGATCTAGGATGGGTTCCAGGCTGGCAGCCTGGGATAGCAAGGATGGACGTCGTTCTTATTTTCTCGTTTGTTTTCGTCCGTAGTCGGACCCTGCTCTTACTCTTGATGATTATGTAAAGTACTGATGTGACTCTGATGTAGCTTGTGGCGAGTGTAAGCCAATTCTATATATATATATATATCTTCTTTTCAGTACATGTACTTGTAACGATATCCATTCTTGCGACACGACGAGATGCGCTTCTATCCCTGACGAGGCCTTCATGCCAAATTGAGGATAGGGTCGCATCTTGGGCGTGACAAATGCCCAGCCCCTCCGTTGAAGCCATCCTCCTCAGCGCCTCCCTACGGTCCTTGGCTTGGTGTTGGGGTTGGTGGGATTGTGCGAGCCGACCTTACTTCTAGCCCACATTCATATGTCGAGGCTCTCTTGGCGCCGTCCCTTGGAGATCGCTTAGCTCGTCCTGCGAACTGCTACATCTAGCCTCACATTCTCGAGTAGGATATCCTTGTTGCTCTGCTCTCGGCTAGGCCAGTGGGCATCGATTCATGGCATAATGATCTTATGCTTAATGAAGCATTGGCACCTTCTCCTCGGGCATTATCTGTCGTCAACTGTCTTGTGGGTTGCTCTGCTGGAACGGTGATGTGTGGTTAACCAATGGTGGCTCGTCGGTGGGGCATGAGGAATTCGTTGATCCAATGTGCTCAAAGGCTAAGTACTGGTTGCCCCACCCAAGTAGTTGCTCCTCAACTTCCGATGTGTATTCCCTTTGGACGTCTGATTCTTACTTCAAAGGAGCCTCTTGGTTTCGTTGTGGAGTGCATGATGGGGGCCTTCGACAAGTCTGGCATTCTGGTTGAGCCTTTAGTTGAGGTGAGCAGTGTTTTTGCAGAGGTGACACATGCTAAAGCACTACCATTTTTATGGAGGATGTTCCCGGCAAGGTTACTTGTGTAGCGCCACACCCTTTGATTGGGACCCCAACGCATTTGCACGGGGAAAAGGATGACGAGTGATGAAGCGGGCATCTGGAAAAGAAGAACAAGGCCTGCAACATCCCGACATCCAAGCGCGTGAAACATAGGTTGTCAGAGGCTTTTGGTTAGTTGTCAGAGGTTAGCAAAGCGGGGGGGGGGGGGAGGGGCTTTGAGCAAAAGATGGAAGCATACCTATACATGTAAAAAAAGTTTCGCTCACCTCAAGTGATTGAGGCGTTGAGCACTTTGGCAATATTGTGAGGAAGTCGAAGATGGACCTTCATGATGACTTCCACACGATGATGTTAGCACATGATGCTTTCATAATGAGACACAAGAGTCACTCGATATGGATGGGTTTTCTTCGGCAAGTGGCGGTTAGTTTGGTTGCACTTGAGCCAGGTCTAACTACTTTGGGCCTTGGTGCTCCAGTGTCTTGCTATAGCGATGTCCTTTGATGTTGCATTTGTCTTTTCCATATCCCCACGCTCTAGTGCCTTTTATTGTTTTGAAATCAGCTTGGAATTCCATCCACGTAATGATGGTTCCAACAGGTTGTGAACGCATGTGACCACGCCAAAGCATCAATTTGAACAACTTATAGTCATATACAGCAACATATAATCATATTTTAACAAAATTGATTTCTAACACCAACATATACTTATAGACAACAACATATAGTCATAAATAACAACACATAGTCATACATTTTTAGTTCACAAATTTTTGACATAGTGTAGATTGTATAGATAATCTTGAGTTTACATAGATTTTATATGTGTACATGGTTACGTGGATATGGATTATATGATTCCATACTCGTACCCGCTCTATATGATGGTTTTTAGATTTTTATTTTATATATCCATTGATACTTTTTGTCTTATACCTTTGTTTTAATAGGGTTTTTACCCGCAATGTACGTGGGTAATGAGTAACCCTTGCCATCGGTATCCCTTATCAAATCCTATCTCTATGAGGAAAGGTATCTTCTTTCAATTTCCCTACCGTTTTCTTTCCAAAACTGCCATCTTTTCCATGCTTCTTTCTACAACTATTTAGTTTCTATGCAAAAACAGTTTTTCTTCTTTTTCCACCACACCCCTTTTCTTCACAAGCGGGCATAGAGTTTATTCCCCCGACCCCATTATTAATGAAAACATCCAAAAAGGTCTACGGTCCAGAACATGCTCATGAGAGCTGTAAATAAATCCAAAGCAAATAAAAAGACCATAACCGGTAAAAATAGGACCGTACGCCTAACCATCTATTCTATTATTGGACCGTCACCCAAACTGGTTGTAGATATCCTAAGCTATCATCTCTCATCGGGCAGACCAAGTAACCAAAGGCTCCCTATTTTTCGTAGGAGTGAGTAATGACCACGTACGGATCGAAGCAGTTGCCATGTAGATGACGTGCAAAACAATTATATGAGTTTTTCTAAGAAAACCAAGTCATTTCTTCAATTCCATATAGGACAAAGTAAAGCACATACTCAAGTGAACATAGGTGCTAGGATGTAGTCCATATGAAAAATATAAGAGCGTTTAGATCACTACGAAGGAGGTACCCCTTTTCTCATAAGGTATTACTAGCAAAAGGGCTCGTGCGTTGTAATGGAAGGAAAAAAAACTTCAATGGCCATGAACATTTTTTGCTGCATCACCATGATACACGTGCAACTTACCATTTGAACCTAGCTTTTATTTAAGTGCATTTTCAAATTCCTTTCAAAACTTTTCTAATATACCACGTGTGTTTTACTTAATTCTTTCTGCATTTATTAGAGCTTCACCAAAAATATCAACATTTTTAAACCCTTCTAGCTCACTCTCCTATTCAAACCAGTTGAGTTATAGTCAAATGAGTCTGAATTCAATTCTTTCAAATTGGGTAAAACTTCTTTTGCTGGCCTGATTATAAATATCAGGCCCCACATAAAAAATTTCAACATTTTATAAAAGCCATGGCTATTTTTTTCTGTTTTCCTTCTCTCTAATTTGTATAAATAGGAAAAGGGAAAAATCCGAGGAAAAGAAGGAGAGGGAGCCAGCTATGCTCAACAACTCCGGCTCATTTACACCTAGGCGCAGGCGCACACCTATCTAACCTAGTAGCACGCACGCACACATGCAGCCTCCTAATCCCATCTTCTCTTCCGGTTGCGCCGCCACCCAGAGACACTCGCACACGCAACGCCTATCAACCCTCACACGATCCCCATTCACCCCTCTCCTTCGTTTTCCGTGCCGATCGGTACCCTACCGGGCACCTAATCCGACCATCGCCGCCTCCCGCACGGATTGGCGGCCTCCTCTGCCCAAGCGCCTCTGGCTCCTGTGCCGCTCTCCTCCTAGTGCCTGCTGCCGACCATGGCTTGGTCTGGTGCAGCGGTGGCCTGGTTCATCGTCCTCTGGCGGCTGGCCTATGCGCGCGGAGGCGCGGGAGGTGGTGTGGCACAGCGTTGGCATGTGGCTGCCGGCGGGTGGCGCAAGATGTTGAACATGTCTTCGGACTGACGCTATCAATCTTCAATCTTTTTCTGTATCTTCTCAGCTCTGTCTCGAGCTTTCCTATTAGGATGGGCTCCACAAACTGCTTTTTGTTGGATTCATGCGCCTCTCCTATTTGATTGGCCGTATCCCCTCCTCTTTCTTTCTTTTGGCTTGTTGGTTCTTCAATTTGGAACATTATATAAGCCGCTAGGATTTGATGTAAAGTGTAGGGGTGAGACTATTAATTTGAATCTAAAATTTTGGCACAAACTCTGTTTGTTGCAGTCATAGGGGAGGGGCAGTATGTTGTGAGGTCAAACGCTTTTAGCAGCCCCTAATAAAAAGCTTTAGTGGCCCGCAGCGGCACCATGGCTGTCGGCCGGCGAGGGCCTCACCGAGGCTGTTGGCTGACGAGCACAGGGGAGATTGGGTGTTGGGATGGAGACACACCTACAGGGGGCCAGGGTCACCAGAGGTGAAGGAGAGACCGGGAGGGCCGAAGGCGGAGAGGAGAGTAGAACGACCGACGAAGGCGCATGACAGGCTGGGAGCGCCGGAACTGGAGGGGAGAGCCGGACGGCCTACGAGAGCCTTCCACCTTCCGTGCCACAGGATAAGATGAACAAGGGAGCGCGGGCGGAATTCTTATAAAATGCAGGGATTTTTACACAAAAACGAAACATTTTCCTAGAGTGTCACTTATACAGAGACTGCAGGTTGATTTCGAAGAAACAAAGGTCTTTTTTAAAAAAAGCCGACGATCGTATGGATTGAAACGATCCTTTATTATAATAGGTATAGTTACGTTCTTCATTGCACATACATCCACACATATCAATGTACTGTACATGCACATCCGAGTTTAATTAGGTTCTTGGCATACGTCCGCGGCGACAGAAAACTTAAAGAGAAAAGAGGAGAAATAGTGAACGGTTCCATGCATCACTAGCTAGCTGCCCATATATTTCGTGGTCCCTCTAGCTACTGATATAAATTTTCGATCGTCCGTAGCAGCCACAGGGCTGCAAGTTGGATTAATGCATAGGTCCGTTTATTTCAGGTCAAGGGCAATAAATAAATCTCGATCGGACGCTGCCTCTGGACCAAGCACATACAGAGTTAAAATGCAGTTAATTTGGACGTATCTCTCGCTAGCGTACTTACTCTGAGTCTCTGACAAGCGTCAATTAATGTATGCAGACAAGCAAGCTAGCTTGAAGCATCACAGCCCGGCCGGCACATTAATTGACTGAAGTATATATATACACGACGAATATAGATCGATGGCCGAAATATGATACTCCACGCGTTTCTAAATATAAATCTTTTAACAAATTTCATTATATGATTACATACAAAGCAAAATGAATGAATCTATATTTTAAAATGTGTCTTTATACATTTTTATGTAGTCCTCTAAAAGAATCTCTAGAAAGGCTTATACTCCCTTCGTTTCTAAATATTTGTCTTTTTAAAGATTTAGTTATGAACTACATACGAAGCAAAATAAATGAAATTATATTTTAAATTATATTTATATACATTCGTAGTCCGTAGTGAAATTTCTAGAAAAATAAATATTTAAAAACGGAGGGAATAGGAACGGAGGGAGTAGTATGTCCAGCCCTGATACATACCATCAGCAGGCGGGCTGACGGCTGAAACCAAGTGCATATTCTCTCTGAAAGATATATTCATGGCTGGCAGAGGTACAGTATTTAGCTTGGTCAACCAATTGATCGATCAGCAGCCGGCTGCATGTTATGCCATGCCACTGTTTTGTGACCTGTGTGGTGTGACACCATGCATATAATTATTTTTTCGAATGGAGAGTTGTCTTATATTCATTAAGAAGAAAAGAGTTGCTCGTTTAATTAAAGAAACCAAACGAAAATTAAATTGTTTAGTTAATTATAAAAACTCGACAAAAATCATTACAACCATTGAACGACACACATAAAAAAACCACACATATCACTTTAAAAAAGGTCTGAGCAAGACAGCACGTAGGCGTCATCATGATCGCCATCCGTATACTCTAAGCAAACGACTTCGACACCGTCGCAGGCGATCGTCGACTCTTAACTCAACCCAACGCACTCCACCGGACAAACGAAGTTGCATGAAGATCTATGCCAAAATCTCAACCCCCTGCAGTCAGACGACGCAACATCGACTCTAATGGAGAATTATGTAGGACAAAACCAGGCACGATTGACCCCATGCGAGATCGCCGAACGGGCTACTTGTAGCCAGTCGTCATATACCATAGGTCCCCGCCGCGGCAGCTTCGACTTCATAGCAACAAACAAACTGAGGCAAAATTATGGACACGCCGAAGAAGACCCGACTACCACAACCATTGTCGCGTCGCCAACATCACTCCCCCCATCATCGTTGCCACGCCACACTCGCCACCAACCTCCATCCACCGGTGCCGCTCGCCGACGCCAAGCTCCCAAGAGAAAGCCCCTAAGAGGGAATATGACAACAAGGCGTCGCCATCGTCCGATGACATATCAAGGTTCCTCGACGAGGCCTAAAAGGCCAGATCCGCGCACGAGGGGTGGGAGAACAAAGCAACGATGCTTCCATCAAGGTCAACGATGGCCACAGCGGCCGCCATCGCTGGTCATGGCACGAGGCCAAGACATGGTTTTCACCTAGCTCCACACCACCTTAGCCGCATATCATCCCGCATTGACGTCGGCAAGCCCATCAAATATCACCACCATCGAAGCTGCCCGTCGACAAAGAAGCATAAAGATCCGCCGCAGCCAACCGCACCTCGCGGAGACCACCGACGACCGGAGACCAGATCCGCATCACACGCTGCCGGAGTGCACTTCCTCGTCACCGTGGGTCTCCGATCCGCACATCCGAGGGGCATCCACGCGATGCCAGACCGTGCAAACACCCACCGGCCGCGAGGCGCCTCGCGGTCGAAGCCGCCGCTCGAGCGCCGTACACGCCTCTCAAGCCCCTTCACCATGGGCTCCGCCACATCCACACTGCCTCGAGCCCATATACGCTCTCGTCGCGCCCTGCGCATGCTCGCCGCACCACCGTGCGCGGAAACGTCTCCCCACTCG
Organism: Hordeum vulgare subsp. vulgare; assembly: GCF_904849725.1. Classification (NCBI taxonomy): domain Eukaryota; kingdom Viridiplantae; phylum Streptophyta; class Magnoliopsida; order Poales; family Poaceae; genus Hordeum; species Hordeum vulgare. Next base: position 486,730,802 of record NC_058522.1, read on the forward strand.
TCGTGGTCACGCCGTGCCGCCCGGCGACTGAACAGCAGTGCAACTCCCTCGCGCCACCCGCCAAACCTCTCGGCCTCGCCATCCCGCGCGTCCGCCCCGCGCCTGACCATCCGCGCCCACGCCGTTCATGGATGCGACCAAAACTGACCAAATCCAGACGCCCCCGCCACCACAACCAGGCCGAAGATGCATGAGGCCACTGTCACACCCCAAAACTTTAATCATATTTTTATAAATTAAAATATTGCTTAGAATAAAAAATTTGAGAAATAATTTGCTTCGTGGCTCTTTTCAAAGCCTCTTTACAAAAACTTTTATTTTCAAGTGGCATTTTTAAAGATCATTTAGTGCTTGAGCCCTTACTTGAGACCATTTTAAATTCTTTACTTAATCAAATGGGGATATTCTTTTAAATTTGACCATGTTTGTTTAAATCTTAATTTCTGGTTTTTCATTAATTTCAGGACCACTCCTTTTCTCTAATTATATAGCTCTTCCCCAAGTAGAATTTTTTAATTAAGTTGGGACTTAAGTGCTTGCATCAAAACATTTCTTTCCTTATCACAAACTCATTGGAGATCCTTTTTATAAATAATTTTGCCAAAGTTTCTCTTATTCACAAATGACTTTTAATCTTCTTAAGGGTCTCTTTTACACTACAACCTTTTGATAACTTCTTTTAAAAAGTCTACAAAAATTTGTAGGTGACATGTGATGTTCCTGGATCAATTTTATGCAAAACCATGACCAAGTGTTTTGGAAAATTTGAGCACATTATCATCTTTTCTATTCTTGCCCAACTTGGTGTTTTGAACTACAACCCCTAGATATAACCTTTCAAAAATTTCACAATCATTTGGCGATGCCAAGTGATGCATGATATTCACCTTTCTACAAAAACCCAACTATGTACTTTGGATTTTTTTTTTTGCAAAACAACCACTTTTCTATTTTGGTCCAGTTTGATACTTTGTACTACAACCATGTTTTTCCTTGCTCCAATTGCCTTGAGATTTTTCCTGCTTGTAGAACACCCTACCAAAACCTTAAGTCCATGAGTTGAGCCCCATTGAAGGATTTTAAAGGTAGGAAATAATGGCCTCAACTTGCTAACCAGAACTGTTTTTCTCAAAACTTTGCATTAGGTAGTTTTGCTTTCTGCCAAACTAACCTCACCACCACTCTTATCTCCCAAGGAGACATTGATCTGGAAAGTTTGGATGCCAGACAAACCTCCTATGGGCCTTTGGCATTTCATCAAGCACCTTGTGTGCATAGCCAGAATTGGCATGATCTTAACCCTGCTTGATGGATTGCTAACCTCGCCCAACCTTCATGTCTAGGAGCCTTGCCTCAATGCCTAGACTAGTTATGTTATTTTTTTCATGCCCATCAAGCTCTTTTAGCCATGCCAGAAAATATGTCGAACAGGTGTCGTGCGTGCTCTAGGCGTGGCCAGAGCGCACGTTTCGCACGCGTGCGCCCGAGCTACCGCGTCTTTCTGCCAATGACCCTTGGCTAGCTCCTAGGGCCGCGCTGCACCGCGTGCGTCCCCGACCATTGATCACCGACCCTGTGCCGCACAGAACGACAGGCAGGGTGATACGTCCCAAACGTATCTATAATTTATGCTTGTTCCATGATCTTTTGGGTGACATTGTTATATGTTTTGCTACATTTTTTATATCATTTTACACATATTTGGACTAACCTACTAACACAGTGCACCCAGTGCCAGTTCTTGTCTGCTGATATCTATTTTGCAGGGGTTTTTACCCAATTTTCCAGAGCCCCAAAAATCCCAAGAAATAAATATAAAAATCAGCGTACCGGAAGCTTTCAGATCACCGAAAATGGACCAGAGGGGGCCAGGGGCCGCCCAGGCGACCTTTGGGTGCGGCCTACCCCCAGGTAAGAACCTCTTGCCAAAGCCCATTACCAGTATCTAATTTCCACCATCTTTTAGCTAACAGGGCAATATTTTGTCTATGCAAGTTCTTGACTCCAAGCCCCCCTTTATTCTTAGATCTACACACTCTACCCATTTCACTGAATGAAATCTTTTCATCCCCTGCCCCCGCAGCAGAAACAATTTGCGTATGTATTTGTCTAACCTTTCAATGAATTTTTTTAGAGGAGGAACATTAATAGTAAGCAATACTAGACAGAGAAGAGTTAAGTGGGGTAAGTCTCCCTTCCGACGAAGCTGCATCCCCAATCCAAGAGCCACGCCCAGCCCCACCTTCATCTTCTAGCCACGTCCAGCCGACCGACACGCCACGCCCAACCAATCTCCATTTGTGTCGCCGTCGGGAGCTGTTGCGCCGCTGTGCCTTGGATCTGCATGACGCCGTCGCCGAAGCCGCCGTCCCACGCCGCACGATATCGAACGAGCAGAAGGGAAATCCCTGTCGCCGCCTACGCCAACCGGATCGGCGACGCACACCGGCGGCAGCGAGGGAGGGAGCTGGAGGCGGCGAACTAGCCCCGGCTAGGGTTCGCCCCCTCGGTCGCTCGTGGGAGCGACGCGAGGGGGTACGCGAGGGATATGGAAAAAAACTCACATGATCAATCCGCGTCATTCATCGGAGATCCAATGGCCCACATACTTTTTTCCCCCTATTTTTGGACCCTAAGAGTTAATTGAATGCTAGTTGTTTTCACAAGTTTTAAGGTTTACGGGGAGATTACTTGAGTAAATTTGTTTCATCGGCAAGGTCATTCTAAAGTTGATGATAAAGAAAGGAAGTGAAAATGCTGAATATTGCTGTTCATTGACGCTATGTTATGGTAATCTCAATCATGTGATTTGTGTTTTCTTTATTTAGCCTTTTTAAATAAACCTAGCAGAATTAGCAAAGATATAGTATTAATGGTTGAAATTGGTATATACCGTCAACTTCATTGATTTGTTAGTTGAACTACAACTCCTATTGTCGAAGAAAGATCCATGGTTGAAAACCAATACATAGTCGCATAGACGAAATGGCTGAATTAATGAAGAGATATGTAGGACTGCGTTCATACATGCATAAAGTTAATTTGTTCAGGGCTACCAAAGAGAGTCGGTAGTTAAGACTAACTGGTAAATAAAGTCAACTTGATTGATCACCTGCTAGTAGATTGTAGAGTGTCTAAGACAGATTCAACTCTGATCGCATATGTTAGGCTTATTAGTTATGTTTTCGCTTGCATAACAACAAACAATCTAGCGCGGCGCAAAGACATCTAAACTTGTAGGTAGAGGCATGCAGTTCTAACTTTGGCAGGTTTTCTTCAGAGATATTACTATTTTTGAACTTTTCATAGATATTCTTTGGCGGGTTAGAGAAAACGGATGCAACCCGAGAGCTGGATCGACAATATGATATGAGCACGCCCACCGTACGAGACAGGTGGACGGTGCCCATCCACCACCTGTCCTCGCGAGCGAGACGTGTTTCCGAAAAGAAACACGGCGATGATCGCCAGCACAGCCCGTCTTAAAACGTCATCAGGGTTAGCTAGCATGGAACAGCTAGCTGCTGCCTCATTTAGGCCCGTCGGCATCGATGCAGTTGCAACCGATTTGCCCGGTACATCATCAAGGCCAGTAGGGTAGCTACGTCTACGTACGTGCACGATCGATCATCTGAGAGGACTCAATGAGATAGATGCATTGCATATAGGAAAGACGCATGGCTGCGATGCGATATTTGCAAGCACGGCAGAGCGGCAGCCGGCGTGGTGGAGACGAAAAACGGCGCCGGCCAGCCCTTGAGGCGCGCGCAAACGTGCTGGCACAAATCACCATGTTTGGACGGACGCCCTGATTAGGCAAATGCGACCGAAGATGGGTTCAATCTGCTGCTAGATCGATCGATCGTCCTCGGTCATATCGATATATATAACGCCTTGCACACGTAGCACGATCGAACTCTCATGCCTTGCGCAGTACGTGCACGAAAGGAGGAGGACAGTACGTGCGGCGACACCGAGGAAAGACGGGCCGCCGGGCAACGCCATGGCAAGGGTGGGCAGCTCGGGTGACGTACGGGGCGGCGGCAATGGTCGCGTGGCCAGAGGAAGAAGAAGATTGTGGTCCGTTAAATACAGATCGGATGATGGAGAACGAAGTGTCTGACGGTCACAAAAATATTCGATCGGTCGGACGAAATACTTAATTAGCAAGTACTCCTTTTAAAGATCACTCAAACTACTAGGTCACGACAAGTGCCGTGTGAAGTTTTTCCTTTTTTCTAGATTCATTTTTTCAAAACATTTTATCTCCTAAACTGTGCGTTCAAATCTCGATTCGTTTTTATCATTGAATTTCTCGCGTCGAGATCATCAAAACTAGATCCCATGTTGATAGGTTTTCAAGAACTTTTTTTTCACGAAAAAAACTGGACCAAAAAACCATACCTGCCGTGATAGAGAAAAGCAAAAAACACGTTTTTTTGCATTTTTTCCTTTTCCAAGGCCGTGCCTCTCTCGAAAAAACGCATTTTCCCCTTTCCAAAAGGCACGGGCGTGCGTGTCACGAAAGTAAAACCGTGTCTCTTAAGAAACAGAAAACACGTTTTTTTGCTTTCCGAGAGGCATGGTCGTGCCTCTCACGGAAGCAAAACCGTGTCTCTTAAAAAAACGTGTTTTTTCCCTTTTCGAAAGACACGACCATGCCTCTCGCAGAAGCAAAACCGCGCCTTTTGCGGAAACAAAATCGTGTCTCTCGCCAAAAAAACAGAAAACACATTTTTTTCGTTTTCGAAAGGCACGGCGTATCTCTCGCGGAGGCAAAACGTGCCTCTCGCAAAAAAAACAAGTTTTTTAAGAAAATATTTTTTTCATCAAAAACTAGGAGTGACTTGTGAAAAACCGAAACATAAAAAAAAATCTAAAAAACCAAAAACACGTAGAAAAAACAAAAAATTAAAAATTAAGAAAACGCCTATAACATGACACGTGGCGATAGTTAAAAACGCCTCAAGTGAAAGGAGGGCTCGATAAGTACTGACTCCTCCGGTTGGATGCTTCTCGGGCACATACACACGCTGCGATCCAGCAGCATGCATGCACAAAGCGACAGGAGGCCGGCCCATTTGCATGGTTCGTAATTCTTTGCATTATTTAATTTTTATAGACCAAAAATGATAAAACAGTTACAAAATTAAATAAAATAAAAATTAAAGTGGTACGTATCCATCCCGTTAAAAAAATGCACATTAAAAAAATGTTCACCGTGTGTTTGAAAATAAAACAAGCACATATTAAAAATACTCTCCCTGTATTTAAAAAATGGTCACCGCATATTTTAGAAATATCCATTAAGTATTCAGAAAACTACCCCATGTTTCTTTAATATACATCACATATTGGAAAAAAATATTAATCTCATATTAGGAAAATGTTAACAGCACGCTACAAAAGTTTGGCGCGTATTTAAAAATATTAATCGCTGTTAAAAATGTTTGCGTGTGTGCAAAAATGCTCACTGTGTGTTGACAGAAAAAAGCTGACCAGCCAAAGAACAATTGGTACAGAGAAACTGGGAAAAAAGGGAAAACAACATGCCATTGGTCGCTAGGATTTTGCGAGTTTTAGTTTGTTTCGGCTGTAGATATAGAATCGATGGACGACACTTTTTGGATGATGGGAAGAGCTGAGATACGTGACGAACCCCTGTTTGATTTGCTTCTGGGCGGTGTTACCCGTCAGAGCCATGTCTTGTTCATAAAAATTCGAAATTACAAATTAGCGAATACACATTTCAACGATTATTCTCACATTCACAGATTGCGACAAGTGACGCACTGCATGCGTGTTATTTATCATAAATTGAAATTTTTCCTTTTTTCGTAGATCAGTACTTTCAAAACGTTTTCTCTTCTAAATCGTGTGTTCAAATCTTGAATCGTTTTCACCGTTGACTTTCTCGCGTCGAGATCTTTAAAATTAGATCTCATGTTGATAGGTTTGACGAACTTTTTTTTCATTAAAAACGGAATGAAAAAAGGCGAAAAAACCGTGCCTCACGCGATAGAAAAAAAACAGAAAACGTGTTTTTTTCCTTTTCGAGAAGCTCGAAGATAAAACCGTGCCTCTCACGGAAACAAAACCGTGTCTCTCGTGTAAAAAAAAGAGCAAAAAAATGTGTTTTCCTCTTTTCGGGAGAGACACGCTCGCAAAGGCAAAGCCGTGCCTTTCGCGAAAACAAAACTGTGCCTCTCGCAAAAAAAATAAATCAGAAAACACGTTTTTTTTATTTATGAAAGGCACGGGCGTGCCTCTCGCAAAGGTAAAACTGTGTGCCTTTCGTGAAATTAAAACCGTGCCTTTCGGAAAAGAAAAGGGAAACGCGTTTTTTTTCCGTGCCTCTCGCGAAGGCAAAACCATGCCTCTTGCTGAAGCAAAACCGTGCCTCTCGCAAAAAACAAAAAACGAGTTTTTCACGAAAAAAACAGAAAACACGTTTTTTCAAAAAATAATTGAATTTTTGCGTCCAAAAGTTACGGAAGACCGATGAAAAACCATAACACCAAAAAAATCAGAAAAAACCATTCAAAAAAGGCAAAAACGAATGCGAAAAAAATTCCGAAGAAAACGTTCATAATGCAACACGTGGCGGCGGTTGAAAACGCGTCAAATGGCGACGCGCGGGAGCGATCACTAAAACTCTTCTGTGGGAATGCTGGCCAGCTAGTTGCTCCCGTAAAAATTCCAATTACGAATCGCCCACATGCGGACGACTATTGAGCCGAAACTTCAGATGATGTCGTTTGCTGCTTCGCTTTCTTCGTCTGGTATGTTTTACTTCGTTTTTTTGGTTTTCTTTGTTGTGCTTCAGTCTTCATTGTTTTTCAATGATTTTTTCGATTTTTACTATATACATGTATGTTGTTTTTATTTGTATTTTCTTATTTTTATTCGGAATTTTTTGTTTTTTTTACTTTTTATTTATTTATTTCTTGGTTTTCATTGGGTTGTTTTTTGCAAACACATGTCTATTTTTTAACAAATGTCTATTTTTTGAACAGGTGTTTATTTTTCATACATGTTATATATTTTCCGTATACAACTCAGTCTTTTTTATACAGGCTTAACATTTTTCAAAGGCATGTATTAGAATTTTATAGAAAATGTGTTGAATATATTTTTCAAATACGTGTTATCCATTTTTTTAAGTACATGGTGAAACATTTCTCGTATGATAAAAAAATTTATTTAAATATGCAATGTTTTTTCTACGGCATACAAATATTTTCCGAAAATGTCACAAAAACATTTTTTAAACTTGTAAAGATTTTCAAAAAATGTAACATACACTTTATTAAATGCACGAGACATATTTTTGAATTAGACGAATACTTTTTGAAATTATATAAACCTTTTTCTAATGTCACGTACACTTTTTGGAAATGTGTGCCATTCTTAGTTTGTTTTTGTACATATGATTAACAGTTTTAATACACATCATAACATATACTATTTTGTGTAATCTTTTTGTATATGTCATTTTTTATGTACACGTTTACATTTTTCAAATTCAAGATTAATATGTGTTTGCTTCATATGTGGTGTCCATTGCATCGAATGCCAACCCACACCAATCATCGTGGGGCCAACCTATCGGAATGGGGATAAATTGTTAGAATTAATGGGCTTGGTCCATCTATAAAATTCTGAAATCTTAAATTGAGCCCTTAAGTAAAATGGCAAGTGGTTTTGTGGTGGTGCCAAAGTTTAGTTGCATACCGCTAGTTGAAGAAGAGTTCGACCTCTTTATATAATGAGTTCCCACCACTCTAAGTGTGTTTTGAAAAGAGACACGAGAAGACCACACGCGTGCGCTCGCTCGTCTGGCCTGGCCGAGCGACACGTACGTGCGACATGCGCGTGAATGGTCGGACGAATTCCGGTCCGTTGCCGTACGGGTGCCTGATACGTCTCCAATGTATCTATAATTTTTGATGGTTTCATGCTATTATCTTATCAAACTTTGGATGTTTTGCATGTCTTTTATTTATTTTTTGGGACTAACTTATTAATCCAGTGCCAAGTGTCAGTTCCTGTTTTTTCCATGTTTTTGACCCGTTTTAGAGGAGATTTTGAAACGGAGTCCAAACGGCAGAAAATCCCCGAAAAGATTTTTTCTAAAACAGAAAAAGATCGGAGAGCTTGGGGGCCAAGCCAGAAGAGCCCCAGGGGCCCCACAAGCCCCCACCCCGCGGCCAGGGGGCGCGCCATGCAGGCTTGTGGGCCCCCTTGAGGTCCCCTAACCTAGATCTTGCGCCTATAAATTCCCAAATTTTTCAAAAAAATCAGGAAAGCATTGCTACTGCAACAAAAGACCTTCCAATGGCGCCAGAAATAGGTGTGTCGATGGCACCAGGAATCCTTCTGCTACAGCTACGCCTTAAGGGACTTCCTAGGCAAATCTGCAAAGGATTTACCCCGTGGCCTTGGAGCCTTGCGTTGGTGTTCTCTCGAAGCGGAAAGGGTGATGTAGCATAGCGGTGGTAAGTATTTCCCTCAGTTTAAGAACCAAGGTGTCGATCCAGTGAAGGAGTATCACAAGAGCCTGCACAAACACAAAAAGCTTGCTCCCAACTGTTAGAGCATATATCTCCATATGTGGTTTAGGTAATTGATGACAATTCCTATGGACTAATGGTTGCCTTAAGTTATATTTATAGGATTTGTCCATAGGCACTTCTTGAAGTCCATCTGTCGGGTTCAAGGAGTTTATATGATGACCAATATGTTATTCAAGGTATTATCCAAAGAATGGTCATAGAAACACTAGGTTGATCAAGATCTCAGACAAAGAGTAAATCAAGATGATCAACACACAAAGCGTATAAGATGTACCGAGAGGGATCAAGTGATCCCATGGTATGGTAAGCATTGTCCATTACGTGTTTGTGTACTAACCCATGGTCTTTGTGAGACTCCTGTGTGGGGGTTAGGTGTGCTTCCATTGGGCTTGCGTCAAAAGGAAGATCTCATACAACCCATGAAGGATGACGTCAAGTGGTGATCGTCATCAAGATTGTGGTGTGCAAGTTCAAGTGGATCAGCACGAATATATCATTGAAACTATTGTCAATGATCATGTGCTGATAAGGACAACCTCATGTGCTAACAAGGACAAGATCAAGATAAACATTCCTGAGCACTACATGCTTGATTCTTGTGGATGTTCACATGATGGACAAATGAAGATGAATACATAAGCTAGGCTTTCCTCATTGTGTATGGGAAAGCTACTTGAAGACTTCATCATGTCTTGCTTTGAACTTGAGCCAAGAAGGAACAACAACATCAAGCTCAGGTGAAAGGGCTAACTCAAAGGTATCAGTTCCTTTGACGTTAGTTGTGCGGAGTGATGATCAGCGAATAAAAGTATACACTCAAGTATGGATCATCAGTACTCTTTTATGATTCTTGAGTCCTTAGGGATCCCGCACTATTAAGAGGGGATCACAGGTTTTGTGATGAACTTGCTCAAACTACATCATCACTTTCTTCTCAGACCACATCTCCACTATTTTGTTGTTATCTAAAAACAGAACCAGTGCCTCGGACATCCGGCTTTCTCCGGACGTCCGAGGACCGGACGACCGACTAGTTCGGAAATCCGGAATCCTATACCACAGAAATCAGAGCCATATAACTCGGACTTTCGGCTCCCTCCGGACGTCCGAGGGCCGGATGTCCGGCCAACTCCCGGAATATCGGAAGCCTGCACGAGTAGAAGTTGAGTTATATATCTCGGAAATCCGGCTCCCTCCGGACGTCCGAGCGCCGGACGTCCGACACCCGTCGGAAATCCGGAACCTACCACCAGTAGAAGTTGAGCTGTATAACTCGGATTTTCGGTCCTCTCCAGACGTCCGGTGGCTGATAAATTCAACATAGGTTCAGTCGTATCTACAGGCCTCGGACGACCGACCCCTGTCGGACGTCAGGTCGCTGTTTAATTCAAAATAGTTTTAGTCGTATCTACAGGCCTCGGACGACCGACCCTTGTCGGATGTCCGACCCCTCGCGGACGTCCGGACCCTGTGTGACTTAAAGTGTCCCCAACGGCTCTTTTTCTCTCCCCACTATAAATACCCCCCTCCCACTTCGTGAGAGGGCTGCCCAACACAGCCTTATCCTCATAAGAACACATTTCCACCTCACACACATTTGCTCATTCCAAATCTTAGATCCCAAGAGCATTTGTGAGCCCCTTTGAGAGTTGTTCTAATCAAAAGATAGATCGTCTCCCTCTCCTTCTCTCAACCCAAGCTATTTGTGATTTGAGCAAGTTTTGAGCATTCCCCGTGATCTTGTTACTCTTGGAGGTTGGAGACTCCTAGGCGGTAGGAGTTCTTCAGAGAGGAATCAATTCGTTTGATTTCCCCCGGAAAAGTTTGTGAGGGTTTGGAAGCCACCTCAAAGGCTTACCACTAGTGGTTGAGAAACGCCTTCGTGGTGTTATCTCAAAGGGAGAATAGGGTGAGCCTTCGTGGCGTTTGTGTGCCTTCGTGGTAACATCCACCTCTCTAACGGTGACTAGCTTCCCTCCAAGGAAGTGAACATCGGGATACATCTTTGTCTCAGTGACCTTGGTTATCCTTAACCCTAACTCCTTACTTGTGGTTTACTTGTGTTATTTGAGAATACATACATTGCATATTGGTTGTGCTCATTATATTGTGTTGGCTATTTCTTGTACAAGATTAATCATTCAAGCATACCCTCTATATCCACACGTTCATACTTGCAGCCTTTAATATATCATGTGATATAGTGTGATCTAGTATCATGTGTTGTTCACCTACTTGTCGTGTGATATAGCTCAAGTAAGTTTGTGTAACTTACTTGTGCTTGTTAGTAACTATATTGTGTCCATCTTGGTAGATCGTGTTGTTGATACACGTTGCAGTGCCTAGTGCATTTAGGATTTGTGCTTGACAAGTACCCTCTTAGTTTATTTCCGCATTAGTTTCAAGCCAAATCCGAAGAAGTTTTTTAAATAGCCTATTCACCCCCCTCTAGGCGTCATCGAGGTCTTTTCAATTGGTATCAGAGCTAGGTCTCTCTTTAATTAGGTTTCACGACCTAGAGAGTATCGATGTCGACTATTGGATTAGTGCACAATGGCATCTTTGACTTTGATGGTACACATTATACCCTATGGAGAATTCGTATGCTTCATCACTTTCGGGCCATGGGCCCAAATACTTTACAAATTGTTCTTGTAGGGATTGCCGACAAAAAGGATGATGCATCTTCATCTACTAATGAAATGTATCTTGATTGTGAGGCTTTTCTTGCCATTCATCGAACCATAAGTCCTGAAGTGTTTAAGTCTATCTCGACTTGCAAGTCAGCTCATGAAGTTTGGACTAAACTTGAAGATATATATGGTGGGTCCAATCTTGATGAAGACGGTATTATGATGAAGGAGTTGGTGCATGAGCTCTTCACTCTTTTCAATCTTAAAGAGTCCATCACTACTTCCATATTCGATTGCTTGCACACCTCAGCATCTTCAATCTCACAAGGTAATGACATGGTGAGTGAAGAAATATATGTTAATGAAAATGTCATAGCCTCTATGGACACGAGCATATCTAGCACCACACATAGTGTAAATTATTGTGCTGATAGGTCATGCATTCCACCTAAAGATTCCTCAACAAATGTCTGTGGTGATATGCCTGCTTCCTCGTGTCCTCTTGATCAAAATATCTTGTTTCTCCCTAGTTGCTCTATTACTAACCATTTAGGGGAAATCAAGAAATATGAAGTACCTTTGACTAATGAAGAATCTGATTCACCAAAAGAATCATCACCAACTCCTCCAATTCACATGTGCCTCATGGCAAGAGGTAATAATGAGGTATCATCTTCCCTATGCAATAACGATGATATTTGCGATGAGGATGATGATGATGACTTGACTGAAAATATCTATGTGATCAGTAAAATTCATAAAGCTAAAAATAACGCTCTTCAAAGGTTCCAAGATGTCCTTGCTTACTTTGAAAATTGTAATGATTCACTTAATCATGAACAAGCTAAAAGTGAACAACTTGAACATGAACTTGAGAAGAGTCATCAAGCATGTAGAGACTTAAGATCTTCAAAAGGAGAGATTGAAGTTGCTCATGATAAACTTACAAAGGATTTTGAGGTCCTTCTCCTTGAATGCAATAATGTCAAGGGAGAGCTCATCAAAACCTCTAAGATCTATGAGGAGCTTCAATCTACTCATGAGAAGTCTCTACTTGCTACTTACTCCTCTCATGTTGTTGATGATACTTGTACATCTAACCGCGTCTCTTTTGAAGTATCAACATTGAAGGAGAATGTTGAGCTACGTGCTCAACTTGACTTACTAACTAGCAATTATGGGAAGTTGGAAGAAAACCATGTAATGCTCACAAGCTCTCATGCCGATCTTCTAACATCCCATAATGTGCAAAAGTTAGCTCATGAGGCTATCATCACCAAGGTAACATCAAGTGAGCCTCATGTGGACAATGGCACTACTTCTAGTCAAAGTACTATATTTCCATGTGCTAGTCCTCGTAATTCGTCCACTCACAATGTTGCTACCTCGTGTGATGAATTACTTTCCTTGCCTTGTTGCTCTAACATTGAAGCTTACACTTCCTCTAGTACTTGCATTGATACTAACCGTGCAGAGGAAATCGAAGAGCTCAAGGCCCAAGTCACTTCTTTGAAGAAAGACTTGGAACAGTGTCATGAAGGGATGTCCACACTCAACAACGTCCTGTGTGAGCAAACATCTCCGAATGACAAAAATGATGTTGGAGTAAACTCAAACAAGAACAAGAGGGGCCTAGAACAAGTCAAGAATTCGGCCAAAATCATTTGCTTCAAGTGCAAAGTTAAAGGGCACCATGTTAGATCTTGCCCTCTGAAGACGAAGTCTCAAAGTCACAAGCAACAAGGGAAGCGGCCACAAACTCAATCACATATTCAACTACAAGTTGAAGGAAGGCCTCTTCCCAATAAGACCCAAACCAACACTCCCCAAGGTGAGAAATCAACTGGGAAGAAAACAAAAGGTAGATGTTGCTACTTATGTCGTGAGAAGGGTCACGTCGCTTCGTCTTGCACGAGAGGTAACTTATCCAACCCAATCACTATTGATGATACCTATTCCCTTGGGAAGGATAAGGTTGGCAATGTGTTTGCCAAGTTTGTTGGTACTCAAAATGGTGTCAAGAAAAGGACCATTTGGGTTGCCAAGCCTATTGTGATTAACCTCTTAGGACCCAACGTAGTTGGGGACCAACAAGCTTAAACTTGATCAATAGGTGACCTTGGAGGACATTAGAGACTTGGATACATAATGAAGAATTAAGGGGTCTTCATCATTCATATTATCTCAAGCCAAGTCATTTGGATTATCGAGTTTCTATCTTATATTCAATGTGCCTCCTTATGGTAACTTATACTTAAACTGTTTACATTGTTAGGTGCTTGCCCCTTTGCATGTTGTGGTTTTGTACCTTGCATGCGTTTGTATATGTTGTGCTTCCAACTTGCTTATCTTGAGTAATCGAGTATGGGTATGTTGGTTTGCATATCATGTACATGTGAGTCTTGTATTGAGCCTTTTGTGTCTTGTTTGTATTTTTGTTGGCTCTTGTGAGAGATTAATGGATTATCCCATTGTGGGGAGTGATGTGCTTTGCACACCTCTCAATCCTATAAATGTGTATACATGGGGAATACCACTTAGTTTTGATATTTCAAGATTATCTAGTTTCTATGTGGTATGTCTTACTCATGAGAAATTCAAATTCTATATGGTCCATTAATTATCTCTTGTTGGTTTCAATTTGCCACTTGTTAATATTGTTGGTTTATCACATTATGGGGGAGTAATATGCTATGTGCATATTACAAACCTAGAAAATGTGTACATTTGAGGTGTTGCCACTTAGTGTTGATATTGTAAATTATCCTGTTCCTAGGTGGCATGTTATCTCTACAAGTGTCATTTGCTTGCGTTTTATGGGTAAAGATGATCTTGGATATATTTGTGATCTACCAATGAGTATCATTTCGAAAATACTTCTTGTCCTTGACAATTGGTATTCCCATCATGTGATTGGAATTGCTAATCATCTTTACATTGGATTTTGTGTTTCGTTTGTCTTCCTTGCCTCTTATGGATCTATTTTAACCTGTCTAGTGCTTTTATAGATATAGAGAAAGTGATGATCCCATCGTGTGTGTTTTGTATTTAAATGCAAATTCTATATAATGCACGTCCCTTGGGGGAGATATCCTATTTTCTTTAGAACACTCTCTTTATTCACTCATCATAAAATCTTTTGATCCCCATCAAGTGTGTGTTGATGGGAGGCAAGTCTTGCTCTTTATGATGCTTTGTGCCATCATGAAAATTTGTCGAGGGCTTGGTTTGTTGGAACCTAGCTCTCTTTTGGAAACTAGAAACCTCGTGTTTGTTTTCCTTCAATTGGTTTCTTGTTGCCTTCTATTTGGCATGTGTCAATGGATATCTCATTCCTTGAGGTATCTTTTAATTGATATCCTTCAAGTGATAGCTCTTTTGTTTTAGGATCTTATTATCACTTGATACCTTGTCTTTTGGTGACTTATCAACTTTGTGTTGAGTTGATTCTTAAGAGTCTTGAGCATGCGTATCTAACTACTATATACAACTTCTTTTGCTTGCTTTCCTTCTTTGACCCAATATATAGTGGAAACCCCACCTTGTCATAAATTGGCTAAAAGTGTGCATGAAATTCAAATTCATATCTATATGCACATACGTATGTGGAGGTTTTCCTATGCATTGCTGGTTTTCTAACTCTTTGGTCCCAATGAGTTTGGGCACCATTTTGTTTGTTTTGTTGTTCCAGGAACAACTGGAAATGGATTGGATGCTCGGCTCACCTATAAGGAAGATGTTAAGACCATGTGATTATTGGAGTCAAGTTAGGATGATCAAAGAACAACTATCTACTACATCAATCCAATGTTGTCTCGGTAACAAGTATCCACTTAATGCATTCTTTTCTTGCAAAGGACCCAACCTGTCTTTCCTTTTCAGGTTGCATCATGGCATGAATCTCTTGATTTGTTCTCGTAGTACTTGTTTGCTTTCTCAAAGCATACAAACGATGATGTCTTACTATTAGTTGGGATGTCTTTGATGTTCGTATGTTGGAAGTTCATATTGTACAATAAGAAAATATAAGGCCATGTGCTATGCTTCCAAGCAAAAGATCTCATTGATATATTTATGACTTCCTTTTTGGATATCTAGTTTGTTCCTTCTTGTAACCATTTCGTGTGTACATCCTTCTCTGTGGATATATATCATCATGATTGTCTTCTACTTAGAATCTTTTACACATGAGAGAAGTTACATCTCTAATTGATATCCTGTTTTCTTTCACGTCCATCGTTGCATTTCCTCTTTCAAGTTTTTTTTATGGCTTCGTGAAAGGATTCATTTTGAGTGCGCATCTTATTTCTACATCTTGATGCACTCTTTGGCAGTGAAGATTATTTTTCCTAATGCTTGTCTTGATGAGGGTTTTTCCATTTCAACTAGTATCCCTCCTATTGACAAGGTTCTTACTTCCTATCTTCACAATGGGTTGTCACAAGCGTTGGTTCTTATTTTATTTATTAGTAAGCTTGTGAACCCATTTTCTAGTATGTGTGTGTGGGAATGATTTGTCTTGCACTTTGTATCTCATATTCATCAAGACTATGTTGATGAGTAATGCTCATCCTTATCTTAAGTCTTCTCAAGTGCTTTTCCATGACTCACACACATTACTTTGGTTGAGCTTATTCCTAAGTTGCTTCCTTTACATGTTGCTCAACCATTAGTTTTGTGCAATTGATATGCTTATTGTCTCATCTATCTTCTTGCACTCGTTGTGTGTTTCTATTAATTCTGGGGGAGCAACGATCCTATTTTGTGCACCTGTGTCAAATACAAAAATCTCATATTAGTGCACAAATCATGGGGAGCTTCTCTAGTTTTTGATAAAGCACTATGTTGCCTCTATTATAATATCTTTTATTCATGTGGTTCGAAGGACCATATGATTGTTTGTTCCATCTGGAATTCTTTGATTGCTTGCCTCTATCTTTGTATGTCTTTGTGGCATACGATCCTTTTATCTGCAATCTTTGGGTCCTCAATATAGTTTGTTTTCCTCCAACTACTTATCATTGTATTTGTATATTTTTCTGCACTCATTTGCTGAGAAGTACACACTTTTTGGAGGACCACCTACTATTTTGGCTTTCTAAACTTGTCGTCCATTTTGGCAATCGATGCCAATGGGGGATAAGTTTAGAGAGTTTACTTTGGATATGTTTAGAGGGTTTTTCTTTTATTGCGTAAGCATTTACATCTTGCACACATGCATTATTACATTGTAGGTGTGCTTCCATGGTTATGCTTATTTCCTTATATAAACTCTCTTGAAGTGGTTGTCTTCAATTACCAAAATGGGGGAGATTGTTAGAGCATATATCTCCATATGTGGCTTTGGTAATTGATGACAATTCCTATGGACTAACGGTTGCCTTAAGTTATATTTATAGGATTTGTCCATAGGCACTTCTTGAAGTCCATCTGTCGGGTTCAAGGAGTTTATATGATGACCAATATGTTATTCAAGGTATTATCCAAAGAATGGTCATAGAAACACTAGGTTGATCAAGATCTCAGACAAAGAGTAAATCAAGATGATCAACACACAAAGCGTATAAGATGTACCGAGAGGGATCAAGTGATCCCATGGTATGGTAAGCATTGTCCATTACGTGTTTGTGTACTAACCCATGGTCTTTGTGAGACTCCTGTGTGGGGGTTAGGTGTGCTTCCATTGGGCTTGCGTCAAAAGGAAGATCTCATACAACCCATGAAGGATGACGTCAAGTGGTGATCGTCATCAAGATTGTGGTGTGCAAGTTCAAGTGGATCAGCATGAATATATCATTGAAACTATTGTCAATGATCATGTGCTGATAAGGACAACCTCATGTGCTAACAAGGACAAGATCAAGATAAGCATTCCTGAGCACTACATGCTTGATTCTTGTGGATGTTCACATGATGGACAAATGAAGATGAATACATAAGCTAGGCTTTCCTCATTGTGTATGGGAAAGCTACTTGAAGACTTCATCATGTCTTGTTTTCAACTTGAGCCAAGAAGGAACAACAACATCAAGCTCAGGTGAAAGGGCTAACTCAAAGGTATCAGTTCCTTTGACGTTAGTTGTGCGGAGTGATGATCAGCGAATAAAAGTATACACTCAAATATGGATCATCAGTACTCTTTTATGATTCTTGAGTCCTTAGGGATCCCGCACTATTAAGAGGGGATCACAGGTTTTGTGATGAACTTGCTCAAACTACATCATCACTTTCTGCTCAGACCACATCTCCACTGTTTTGTTGTTATCTAAAAACAGAACCAGTGCCTCGGACATCCGGCTTTCTCTGGACGTACGAGGACCGGACGACCGACTAGTTCGGAAATCCGGAATCCTATACCACAGAAATCAGAGCCATATAACTCGGACCTCCGGCTCTCTCCGGACGTCCGAGGCCCGGATGTCCGGCCAAGTCCCAGAAATTCGGAAGCCTGCACCAGTAGAAGTTGAGTTCTATATCTCAGAAATACGGCTCGCTCCGGACGTCCGACACCCGTCGGAAATGCGGAACCTAACACCAGTAGAAGTTGAGCTGTATAACTCAGATTTCCGGTCCTCTCCGGACGTCCGGTGGCTGATAAATTCAACATAGGTTTAGTCGTATCTACAAGCCTCGGACGACCGACCCCTGTCGGACGTCCGGTCGCTGTTTAATTCAAAATAGTTTCAGTCGTATCTACAGGCCTCGGACGACCGACCCCTGTCGGACGTCCGACCCTCGCGGACGCCCGGACTTCCGACAACTGTCGGGCGTCCGGACCCTGTGTGACTTAAAGTGTCCCCAACGGCTCTTTTTCTCTCCCCACTATAAATACCCCCCCTCCCACTTCGTGAGAGGGTTTCCCAACACAGCCTTATCCTCATAAGAACACATTTCCACCTCACACACATTTTCTCACTCCAAATCTTAGATCCCAAGAGCATTTGTGAGCCCCTTTGAGAGTTGTTCCAATCAAAAGATAGACCGTCTCCCTCTCCTTCTCTCAACCCAAGCTATTTGTGATTTGAGCAAGTTTTGAGCATTCCCTGTGATCTTGTTACTCTTGGAGGTTGGAGACTCCTAGGCGGTAGGAGTTCTTCAGAGAGGAATCAATTCGTGTGATTTCCCCCGGAAAAGTTTGTGAGGGTTTGGAAGCCACCTCAAAGGCTTACCACTAGTGGTTGAGAAACGCCTTCGTGGTGTTATCTCAAAGGGAGAATAGGGTGAGCCTTCGTGGCGTTTGTGTGCCTTCGTGGTAACATCCACCTCTCTAATGGTGACTAGCTTCCCTCCAAGGAAGTGAACATCGGGATACATCTTTGTCTCAGTGACCTTGGTTATCCTTAACCCTAACTCCTTACTTGTGGTTTACTTGTGTTATTTGAGCATACATACATTGCATATTGGTTGTGCTCATTATATTGTGTTGGCTATTTCTTGTACAAGATTAATCATTCAAGCATACCCTCTATATCCACACGTTCATACTTGCAGCCTTTAATATATCGTGTGATATAGTGTGATCTAGTATCTTGTGTTGTTCACCTACTTGTCGTGTGATATAGCTCAAGTAAGTTTGTGTAACTTACTTGTGCTTGTTAGTAACTGTATTGTGTCCATCTTGGTAGATCGTGTTGTTGATACACGTTGCAGTGCCTAGTGCATTTAGGATTTGTGCTTGACAAGTACCCTCTTAGTTTATTTCCGCATTAGTTTCAAGCCAAATCCGAAGAAGTTTTTTAAATAGCCTATTCACCCCCCCCCCTCTAGGCGTCATCGAGGTCTTTTCACCAACGCTATGAAGGGGTTGTCAATCCCTTATAGATTGTTTGCCAAGTGAGAACTGAAAGCAACAAAGTAACAAAGCAAAGTAAAAGTGAAAGTGGAAACGATAGGTGTGAATAGACCCGGGGGTCGTAGTGTTTACTGGTGGCTTCTCTCATGAAAGCAAGTAGACGGTAGGTGAACAAATTACTGTCGAGGAATTGATAGAACCGCGCAAAGTCGTGACGTCATCTATGGCAATGATTATATCTATAGGCATCACGTCCAAAACAAGTAGACCAATACTTTCTGCATCTACTACTATTACTCCACACGTCAACCGCTATCCAGCATGCATCTAGTGTATTAAATCCAAAACAAGTAGACCGATACTTTCAGCATGTCTCTCTCTCTCTCTAGGTTTGCAGCAAGGAAGATTGTGACACAACAAAAATAAAAGACTCCTACGATAGAAGACGCTCCAAGCAAAAACACATAACATGTGGTGAATAAAAATATAGCCCCAAGTAACGTTATCGATGGATTGAAGACGAGAGAGGGGATGCCTTCCCGGGGCATCCCCAAGCTTAGGCTTTTATGGCATTCTTGAATCTCTTGGGGTGCCTTGGGCATCCCCAAGCTTGAGATCTTGCCACTCTTCATCTCTTTGTCCATAAGAACTTCACCCAAAACTTGAAAACTTCACAACACGAAACTTAAACAGAAACTCGTGATAACATTAGTATGAGAAAGCAAACCACCACTACCTTAGGTAATGTAGCAAACTTAAATTCTACTTATGCTGATGTTGGGTTACTGTATTTTCAATATTCCATGGCTAATACCCCCCGATACTATCCATAGTTTCATCAAAATAAGCAAACCAACAAAACAAAAACAGAATCTGTTAACAACAGACCAGTCTGTAGAATTCTATATATTTCGTATACTTCTGGTACTCCCAAAATTCTGAACAATTACGACAGTCTGAATAATTTGTATACCAAAAAGAATCAACTCAAAATCTCTTACAGAAAAAATGTAAATTCTTTTCGTGAGCAGAAAGTTTCTTTCTTTTCCAGCATGACCAAACGATCATGCCCAAGACTAATCTTAACGGTTTTGCTTGGCACCAACGCAAAAAGAAACACAAAAAACACAATAATAATAGAATTATGAAAGTGTGGAAAACACAAAACAGAAAGAAAAAGGATAAATTCGTTGGGTTGCCTCCCAACAAGCTCTTTTGTTTAACGCCCTTAGCTAGGCATTCAATGATGCTCTCACAAAAGACAAGAATTGAAGCACAACGAGAGCATCCTAAAGCATGTGAAAATCACCTCTAAGTCTAACATACTTCCTATGCATAGGCATTTTATAGGAAAACAAATTGTCAAGACAACCAATAGCTGCCATATGCAAGGAATAAGAAAGAGACAAGAGCAATATCAACATCACGAGAGGTGATTTGGTAACATGAAAGTTTCTACCAAAATATTTTCCTCTCTCATAGCAATTAGATGTGGGATCATATTCAAATTCAACAATATAGCTATCCCATAGGATATTCTTTTCATGATCCACATGCATGCAAAGTTGACGCTCTTCAAAAATAGTGGGATTATCATCAAATAAAGTCATGACTTCTCTAATCCCACTTTCAATATTGTTGCTAATATCATACTCATCATGAGGCTTAAACGAATTTTCAAGATCATAAGAAAGATCACCACCCAATCATGATTATTGCAACAAGTAGGGGACATAGCAAAACTAGCATCCCCAAGCTTAGGTTTTTGCATATTTTTAGCATGATTGTCACTAATAGGATTTATAGTGAAACCATTTCAATCATGCTTTTCATCCAAGGAGCCCTCATGAAACACTTCATGAATTTCTTCATCACGATTTTCAGATTCACGCATCTGAAGCAAAACTACATAAAGGTAGTCAAGTGCCCTCAACTCACTAGCAATTCGTTCCACATAAGTGGGTCTCTTAAAGAGATTAGCTAGTGGATGAGGATCCATATCACTAGATTTTCAGCAAGCGAAGATGCAAGCATATTGAAGGCACATGGCACACAAGCGAACAGAAAGCAAGCGAGAGAAAAGGGCGAACGAAAAGGCAAATGAAAAAGGCAAACGAAAACGGCAAAGGAGAAAGGCAAATGAGAACGGCAAATGTGAAGTGGAGGAGAGGAAAACGAGAGGCAACTGGCAAAAAAGTAAATGCGGGAGATGAGTTTGTGAGACCTACTTGGATAGATCTCTCCTTCCCCGGCAACGGCGCTAGAAATACTTCTGCTACTGCAACAAAAGACCTTCCAATGGCGCCAGAAATAGGTGTGTCGACGGCAACAGGAATCCTTCTGCTACGGCTACGCCTTAAGGGACTTCCTAGGCAAATATGCAAAGGATTTCCCCCGTGGCCTTGGAGCCTTGCGTTGGTGTTCCCTCGAAGTGGAAAGGGTGATTTAGCGTAGCGGTGGTAAGTATTTCCCTCAGTTTGAGAACCAAGGTATCGATCCAGTGAAGGAGTATCACAAGAACCTGCACAAAAACAGAAAGCTTGCTCCCAACGCTATGAAGGGGTTGTCAATCCCTTATAGATTGTTTGCCAAGTGAGAACTGAAACAACAAAGTAACAAAGCAAAGTAAAAGCAAAAGTGGAAACGATAGGTGTGAATAGACCCGGGGGCCGTAGTGTTTACTAGTGGCTTCTCTCATGAAAGCAAGTAGACGGTGGGTGAACAACTTACCGTCGAGCAATTGATAGAACCGCGCAAAGTCTTGACGTCATCTATGGCAATGATTATATCTATAGGCATCACGTCCAAAACAAGTAGACTGATACTTTCTGCATCTGCTACTATTACTCCACACGTCGACCGCTATCCAGCATGCATCTAGTGTATTAAGTCCAAAAGAATGGAGTAACGCTTTAAGCAAGATGACATGATGTAGATGGACAATCTCATATCTTTGACAGAGCCCACCTTGTTACCCTTGATGGCAACCACACGATGTGTGCCTTGCTGCCCCTACTGTCACTCGGAAAGGTCACCACACGGTAAGAACCCAAAACCAAGTACTTCTCCCATTGCAAGAATCATAGATCTAGTTGTCCAAACAAAACCCAAGACTAGGAGAGACTTACAAGGATATCAAATCATGCATATAAGAAATCAGCAAAGACTCAAATATATATCATAGATAATCTGATCAAAAATCCACAATTCATCGGATCTTGACAAACACACTGCCAAAGAAGATTACATCGGATAGATCTCCATGAAGATCATGAAGAACTTTGTATTGAAGATCCAAGAGAGAGAAGAAGCCATCTAGCTACTAACTACGGACCCGTAGGTCTGAAGTGAACTACTCACGAGTCATTGGAGGGCGATGATGATGATGAAGAAGCCCTCCAACTCCAAAGTCCCCTCCGGCAGGGCACCGGGAAGGGTCTCCAGATGAGATCTCGCGGAAATGGAAGCTTGCGGCGATGGAAAAGTATTTTCGTGGCTCCCTTGATTTTTTAATGATTTTTAGGGAATATATAGGCGCAAGATCTAGGTCAGGGGGGCGCCAGGGAGGCCACAAGCCTGCCCACCGCCGCCCCCCTTGTGGCGGAGTGGGGGCTTGTGGGCTCCCTGTAGCCCTCCCGGCTTAGCCCACACGCCCCCTGATCTTCTTTCGTTCGGGAAAAAATCATTTCGGGGATTTTATTACGTTTGGACTCCGTTCCAAAATCAGATCTAAAAAGAGCCAAAAACACAGAAAAAACATGAACTGGCACTTGGCACTGAATTAATAAATTAGTCCCAAAAAAGATATAAAAGGTACATAAAACATCCAAAGATGACAAGATAACAACATGAAACCATCAAAAATTATAGATACCTTTGAGACGTATTAAGGATCCCCAAGCTTAACTCCTCCTCGTCCTCGAGTAGGGAAGTGATAAAGAATGAATTTTTGATTCTTTCATGCTACCTAGCATAGATGTCCTTTGTAACTCCTCTTATGTGATGTGAATGTTCAGATCCATTAGATTCAAAACAATAGTTTGCTATTGACGTGGAAACAATAATAAATCAAGCAAACTAGCAAGGTAATCATGAACTTTCAAAATAACAAGGACAAAAGAAAGTTATCCCTACAAAAGCATATAGTCTGGCTATGCTCTATCATCATTGCACAACGAATTTAAATCATGCACAACCCCGGTATTGGCCAAGTAATTGTTTCACACCTTTACTTTCTCAAACCTTTTCAACTCTCACGCAATACATGAGCGTGAGCCGTGGTTATAGCACCATAGATGGTGTGGAGTGTGGTGGAGATTGCAAGACAAAAAAAGGAGAAGATGATCACATTAACTAGGCATATCAATAAGCTGTGGAGATGCTCATCAATAGATATCAATGTGAATGAGTAGTGATTGCCATACAAATGATGCACTAGAGCTAAGAGTATGTGAAAGCTCTTAAAGAAAACTAGTGGGTGTGCATCCAACTTGCTTTCTCACGAAGACCTAAGGCAATTTTGAGGAAGCCTATCATTGGAATATACAAGCCAAGTTATATAATGAAAATTTCCCACTAGCTATATGGTGGTGACAAAACGAGAGACTCTCAATCATGAAGATCATGGTGCTTAATATGCACAAGTTTGGAAAAGTGGTAACATTGTCCCTTCTCTCTTTTTCTCTCATTTTTATTTTTTATTTTTTTGGTGAGCTCTTTGGCCTCTTTTTTAATTATTTTGGTGGGCTTCTTTGGCCTCTTTTATTTCCTCACATGGGACAATGCTCCATCAATGATGATCATCACACTTTCAACTCAAAACTTAGAGCAACTATGACTCTATATGGAATGCCTTCGGTAGTGTTGTTGGAAATATGCCCTAGAGGCAATAATAAAATGGTTATTATCATATTTCCTTGTTCATGATAATCGTCTATTGTTCATGCTATAATTGTATTAACAGGAAACAATAATACATGTGTGAATAAATAGATCACAATGTGTCCCTAGCAAGCCTCTAGTTGGCTAGCTCGTTAGTCAATAGATGATCATGGTTTCCTGATCATGGGCATTAGATGTCATTGATAATGGGATCACATCATTGGGAGAATGATGTGATGGACAAGACCCAATCCTAAGCATAGCAGTAGATCGTATTGTTCGTATGCTAAAGCTTTTCTAATGTCAAGTATCTTTTCCTTCGACCGTGAGATTGTGCAATTCCCGGATACCGTAGGAGTGCTTTGGGTGTATCAAACGTCACAACGTAAATGGGTGACTATAAAGGTGCACTACGGGTACCTCTGAAAGTGTCTGTTGGGTTGGTACGAATCGAGATCGGGATTTTCACTCCGTGTGACGGAGAGGTATCTCTAGGCCCACTCGGTAGAACATCATCATGAGCTCAATATGACTAAGGAGTTAGTCACACGATGACGTGCTATGGAACGAGTAAAGAGACTTACCGGTAATGAGATTGAACAAGGTATAGGTATACCGACAATCGAATCTCGGGCAAGTTCTATACCGACAGACAAAGGGAATCGTATACGGGATTGATTGAATCCTTGACATCGTGGTTCATCCGATGAGATCATCGTGGAGCAAGTGGGAGCCACCATGGGTATGCAGACCCCACTGATGGTTATTGGCCGGAGAGGCGTCTCGGTCATGTCTGCGTGTCTCCCGAACCCGTAGGGTCTACACACTTAAGGTTCAATGACGCTAGGGTTATAGGGAATTGTTGTACGAGGTTACCAAAAGTTGTTCGGAGTCCCGGATGAGATCCCGGACGTCACGAGGAGCTCTGGAATGGTCCGGAGGTAAAGATTGATATATAGGACGGATGGTTTCGGATACCGGAAGTGTTTCGGGCATCACCGGTAACGTACCGGGACCACCGGAGGTGGCCCCGGGGGTCCACCGAAGGGGGGCAAAGACCCCGGGAGCTAAGGTGGGCCAGGTGGGGAAGGGAACCAGCCCCTAGGTGGGCTGGTGCGCCTCCCCACTCAGCCCAATGCGTGGGGGAGAGAAAAAGGGGGGCAAACCCTAAGCCAGGTGGGCCTAAGGCCCACCAAGGGTGCGCCACACCCCTCCTCCCCCCTTGGCCGCCGCACCAGCCCCATCTAGGGCTGCCCCCCCCAGGAGAGGGAAACCCTCAAGGGGGCGCAGCCCCTCCCTCCCCCTATATATAGTGGGCACTTTTGGCCATTGGAGAACAGACTTTTGCCTCTCCCTCGGCGCAGCCCTGCCCTTCTTTCTCCTCCTCTCTGCCAGTGCTTGGCGAAGCCCTGCCGGGAGACCTCGTCTCTCCATCGACACCACGCCGTCGTGCTGCTGGAGTTCTTCCCCAACCTCCCCCTCCTCCTTGCCGGATCAAGGTGCGGGAGACGTCACCGGGCTGCACGTGTGTTGAACGCGGAGGTGTCGTAGTTCGGCACTAGATCGGAATCACACCGCGATCCCAATCGCTGCGAGTACGACTCCATCAACCGCGTTCTAGTAACGCTTCCGCTTAGCGATCTTCAAAGGTATGAATATGCTCTTACCCCTCTCTCGTTGCTGGTCTCTCCATAGGAATATCTGAATATGTGTAGGAAAATTTTGAATTTATGCTACGTTACCCAACAGTGGCATCCGAGCCAGGTTTTCTATGCGTAGATTCTATGCACGAGTAGAACACAAAAGTTGTGGGCGATGATTTGTCAATTTGCTTTCCGCTACTAGTCTTATTCTTTTCCGGCGGTATTGTGGGATGAAGCGGACCGGACCGACTTTACACGTACGCTTACGTGAGACTGGTTCCACCGACAGACATGCACACCGTGCATAAAGGTGGCTAGCGGGTGTCTGTCTCTCCTACTCTAGTCGGATTGGATTTGATGAAAAGGGTCCTTATGAAGGGTAAATAGATTTGGCATATCATCGTTGTGGCTGTCATGTAGGTAAGAAGGCGTTCTTGCTAGAAACCCAAATCAGCCACGTAAAACTTGCAACAACAATTAGAGGACGTCTAACTTGTTTTTCCAGGGTTTGACATGTGATGTGATATGGCCAAAGTTGTGATGTTGCATGTATGATGTATGAGATGATCATGTTATTGTAATAGGTTTCACGACTTGCATGTTGATGAGTATGACAACCGGCAGGAGCCATAGGAGTTGTCTTAATTTATTGTATGAGATGCAATGCCATGTGCTTACTACTTTTACTTCATTGCTAACGGTTAGCTATAGTAGTAGTGATAGTAGTAGTTGGCGTGACGACTTCACGGAGACATGATGATGGAGATCATGGTGTCACGCCGGTGACGATGATGATCATGCGATGCCTGAAGATGGAGATCGAAAGAGCAAAGATGATAATGGCCATATCATGTCACTATATGGTTGCATTGTGATGTTTATCATGTTTTACATCTTATTGCTTAGAACGACGGTAGCATAATAAGATGGTCCCTCTTAAAATTTCGAGAACGTATTCCCCTAAGTGTGGACCGTTGCGAAGGTTCGTTGTCTCGAAGCAACACGTGATGATCGGGTGTGATAGATTCTAACGTTCGCATACAACGGGTGTAAGCCAGATTTACACACGCGAAACACCTAGGTTGACTCGACGAGGTTAGCATGTACAGACATGACCTCGAATACAAGAGACCGAAAGGTCGAACATGAGTCGTATGGTTGAATACGATCAGCATGGAGTTGCTCACCATGGTGACTAGTCCGTCTCACGTGATGATCGGACACCGGTTAGTCAACATGGATCATGTATCACTTAGATGACTAGAGGGATGTCGATTTAAGTGGGAGTTCATACTTAATTTGATTAAATGAACTTAATTGTCATGAACTTAGTCTAAAAGTTGTCTTTATAAATATTGTAGATGTCCAACGTCAACCTCAATTTCAACGCATTCCTAGAGAAAAACAAGCTGAAAGATGATGGTAGCAACTATGCGGACTGGGTTCGCAACTTGAAGCTCATCCTTGAAGCAGCTAAAAAGGCCTATGTCCTTGATGCGCCGCTAGGTGACCCTCCCGCTCCCGCAGCAGCCCAGGACATTCTGAACGTCTGGCAAACGCGGAGTGATGACTACTCTCTAGTTAGGTGTGGAATGTTATACAGTTTAGAAACGGGGCTCCAAAGGCGTTTTGAGAAACACGGAGCATATGAGATGTTCCAGGAGCTGAAGCTAGTTTTTCAAGCTCATGCCCGTGTCGAGAGATATGAAGTCTCCGACAAGTTCTTTAGCTCTAAGATGGAAGAGAACAGTTCTGTCTGTGAGCACATACTCAAAATGTCTGGGTTACACGGTCGTCTGACTTCACTTGGAGTCGAACTTCCGGATGATGCTATAATTGACAGAATCCTCCAGTCTCTCCCACCAAGCTACAAAGGCTTTGTGCTTAACTACAACATGCAAGGGATGGAGAAGACCATTCCCGAATTGTACTCGATGCTCAAGTCTGCAGAAGTAGAAATCAAGAAAGAGCATCAAGTGTTGGTGGTCAACAAGACCACTAGTTTCAAGAAAGGCAAGGGTAAGAAGAACTTCAAGAAAGACGGCAAAGCTGTTGCCGCACCCCGTAAGCCAGATGCCGGGAAGAAGAAAAAGAATGGACCCAAGCCTGAGACTGAGTGCTTCTATTGCAAGGGAAAAGGTCACTGGAAACGGAACTGCCCCAAATACTTAGCGGACAAGAAGGCTGGCAACTTAAAGGTATATGTGATATACATGTTATTGATGTGTACCTTACCAGCGCTCGTAGTAGCTCCTGGGTATTTGATACCGGTGTTGTTGCTCACATTTGCAACTCAAAGCAGGAACTGCGGAATAAGCGGAGACTGGCCAAGGCGAGGTGACGATGCGTGTCGGGAATGGTTCAAAAGTCGATGTGATCGCCGTCGGCACGCTACCTCTACATCTACCGTCAGGATTAGTTTTAAACCTTAATAATTGTTATTTAGTACCAGCTTTGAGCATGAATATTGTATCAGGGTCTTGCTTAATGCGAGACGGCTACTCATTTAAGTCAGAGAATAATGGTTGTTCTATTTATATGAGTGATATTTTTATGGTCACGCTCCACTGGTGAATGGTTTATTATTGATGAATCTCGATCATGATGTTACACATATTCATAGTGTGAGCACCAAAAGATGTAAAGTTGATAATGATAGTCCCACATACTTGTGGCACTGCCGCCTTGGTCATATCGGCGTTAAGCGCATGAAGAAGCTCCATACTGATGGACTATTAGAGTCTCTCGATTTTGAATCATTTGACACATGCGAACCGTGCCTCATGGGCAAGATGATTAAGACTCCATTCTCAGGAATAATGGAGAGAGCAACTGACTTATTGAAAATAATACATACTGATGTGTGTGGTCCAATGAACGTTGAAGCTCACGGTGGCTATCACTATGTTCTCACTCTCACCGATGATTTGAGTAGGTATGGGTATATCTACTTGATGAAGCACAAATCTGAGACATTTGAAAAGTTCAAGGAATTTTAGAGTGAGGTCGAGAATCAACGTGACAGAAAAATCAAGTGTCTGCGATCTGATCGTGGAGGAGAATATTTGAGTCACGAGTTTGGCACACACCTAAGGAAGTGTGGAATCGTTTCACAACTGACGCCGCCTGGCACACCGCAACGCAACGGAGTGTCTGAACATCGTAATCGCACTTTATTAGATATGGTATGATCTATGATGTCTCTTACCGACCTACCGCTATCATTTTGGGGATACGCATTAGAAACTGCAGCATTCACTTTAAATAGGGCACCGTCTAAATCCGTTGAGACGACACCGTATGAACTATGGTTTGGCAAGAAACCTAAGTTGTCGTTTCTTAAAGTTTGGGGCTGCGATGCTTATGTGAAGAAACTTCAACCAGAAAAGCTCGAACCCAAAGCGGAGAAATGCGTATTCATAGGATACCCTAAGGAAACTATTGGGTATACCTTCTATCTTAGATCTGAAGGTAAGACCTTTGTTGCAAAGAACGGATCCTTTCTAGAGAAAGAGTTTCTCTCGAAAGAAGTAAGTGGGAGGAAGGTAGAACTTGATGAGGTAATTACACCCCCTCTCGAACAGGATAGTAGCGCAGCGCGGGAAGTTGTTCCTGTGGCGCCTACACCGACTGAAGAGGAAGTTAATGATGATGATCATGAAGCTTCGGATCAAGTTATTACTGAACCGCGAAGGTCCACAAGGGCACGCTCCGCACCAGAGTGGTACGGCAACCCTGTGATGGAAATCATGTTGTTAGACAACGGTGAACCTTCGAACTATGAAGAAGCGATGGCGGGCCCGGATTCCAACAAATGGCTTGAGGCTATGAAATCCGAGATAGGATCCATGTATGAGAACAAAGTATGGACTTTGGTGGACTTGCCCAATGACCGGCGAGCCATAGAAAATAAATGGATCTTCAAGAAGAAGACTGATGCAAACGGTAATGCAACCGTTTACAAAGCTCGACTTGTCGCAAAGGGTTTTCGACAAATTCAAGGAGTTGACTACGAAGAGACTTTCTCTCCCGTAGCGAAGCTGAAATCAGTCCGAATCATGTTAGCAATTGCCGCCTTTTATGATTATGATATTTGGCAAATGGACGTCAAAACAGCGTTCCTTAACGGGAACCTTAAGGAAGAGTTGTATATGATGCAACCAGAAGGTTTTGTCGACCCTAAGGGTGCTAACAAAGTGTGCAAGCTCCAACGCTCCATCTATGGGCTGGTGCAAGCATCTCGGAGTTGGAACATTCTCTTTAATGAGGTGATTAAAGCGTTTGGGTTCATGCAGGTTTACGGAGAAGCCTGTCTATACAAGAAAGTGAGTGGGAGCTCTGTAGCTTTCCTCATACTGTATGTGGATGACATATTATTGATGGGGAATGACATAGAGATGTTGGAGAGCATGAAGGCCTATTTGAACAAGAGTTTTTCAATGAAGGACCTTGGAGAAGATGCATACATATTAGGCATCAAGATCTATAGAGATAGATCAAGACGTCTCATAGGTCTTTCGCAAAGTACATACATTGACAAGATATTGAAGAAGTTCAATATGGAAAACTCAAAGAAAGGGTTCTTGCCAGTTTTGCAAGGTGTGAGATTGAGTAAGACTCAGTCGCCGACCACGGCAGCAGATAGAGAGAAGATGAGTTCTGTCCCCTACGCATCAGCCGTGGGCTCTCTAATGTATGCCATGATGTGTACTAGACCTGATATAAACCTTGCCATAAGTTTGGTAGGGAGGTACCAAAGTGATCCCGGTATGGAACACTGGACAACGGTCAAGAACATCCTTAAGTACCTGAAAAGGACTAAGAAAATGTTTCTCGTTTATGGAGGTGACGAAGAGCTCGTCGTAAAGGGTTACGTCGATGCTAGCTTCGACACAGATGCGGATGACTCTAAGTCACAGACCGGATACATATATGTGTTGAATGGTGGGGCAGTGAGCTGGTGCAGCAGCAAGCAAGAAGTCGTGGCAGCATCTACTTGTGAAGCGGAGTACATAGCTGCTTCAGAAGCAGCTCATGAAGGAATTTGAATGAATGAGCTCATCACCGACCTTGGAGTGGTTCCAAGCGCGTCGGGTCCAATGACACTCTTCTGTGATAACACTGGGGCCATTGCCATAGCCAAGGAGCCCAGGTTTCACCGGAAGACGAAGCACATCAAACGCCGCTACAATTCCATCCAGGACCATGTCCAGAGTGGAGTGATAGATATTTGTAAAGTACACACGGATCTGAATATTGCAGACCCGTTGACTAAACCTCTTCCGCGAGCAAAACATGATCAACACCATAATGCTATGGGTGTTCGATACATCACAATGTAACTAGATTATTGACTCTAGTGCAAGTGGGAGACTGTTGGAAATATGCCCTAGACGCAATAATAAAATGGTTATTATCATATTTCCTTGTTCATGATAATCGTCTATTGTTCATGCTATAATTGTATTAACAGGAAACAGTAATACATGTGTGAATAAATAGATCACAATGTGTCCCTAGCAAGCCTCTAGTTGGCTAGCTCGTTAGTCAATAGATGATCATGGTTTCCTGATCATGGGCATTAGATGTCATTGATAACGGGATCACATCCTTGGGAGAATGATGTGATGGACAAGACCCAATCCTAAGCATAGCACTAGATCGTATTGTTCGTATGCTAAAGCTTTTCTAATGTCAAGTATCTTTTCCTTCGACCGTGAGATTGTGCAACTCCCGGATACCGTAGGAGTGCTTTGGGTGTATCAAACGTCACAACGTAACTAGGTGACTATAAAGGTGCACTACGGGTACCTCCGAAAGTGTGTGTTGGGTTGGTACGAATCGAGATCGGGATTTGTCACTCCGTGTGATGGAGAGGTATCTCTGGGCCCACTCGGTAGAACATCATCATGAGCTCAATGTGACTAAGGACTTAGTCACACGATGACGTGCTACGGAACGAGTAAAGAGACTTACCGATAACGAGATTGAACAAGGTATAGGTATACCGACGATCGAATCTCGGGCAAGTTCTATACCGACAGACAAAGGGAATCGTATACTGGATTGATTGAATCCTTGACATGGTGGTTCATCCGATGAGATCATCGTGGAGCAAGTGGGAGCCACCATGGGTATCCATACCCCGCTGATGGTTATTGGCCGGAGAGGCGTCTCGGTCATGTCTGCCTGTCTCCCGAACCCATAGGGTCTACACACTTAAGGTTCGATGACGCTAGGGTTATAGGGAATTGTTGTACGAGGTTACCGAAAGTTGTTCAGAGTCCCGGATGAGATCCCGGACATAAAGAGGAGCTCCGGAATGGTCCAGAGGTAAAGATTGATATATAGGACGGATGGTTTCGGATACCGGAAGTGTTTCGGGCATCACCGGTAACGTACCGGGACCACCGGAGGTGGCCCCGGGGGTCCACCGAAGGGGGGCAACGACCCCGGGAGGTAAGGTGGGCCAAGTGGGGAAGGGAACCAGCCCCTAGGTGGGCTGGTGCGCCTCCCCACTCAGCCCAATGCGTGGGGGAGAGAAAAAGGGGGGCAAACCCTAAGCCAGGTGGGCCTAAGGCCCACCAGGGGTGCGCCACACCCCTCCTCCCCCCTTGGACGCCGCACCAGCCCCATCTAGGGCTGCCGCCCCTCCAGGAGAGGGAAACCCTCAAGGGGGCGCAGCCCCTCCCTCCCCCTATATATAGTGGGCACTTTTGGCCATTGGAGAACAGACTTTTGCCTCTCCCTCGGCGCAGCCCTGCCCTTCTTTCTCCTCCTCTGTGCCGGTGCTTGGCGAAGCCCTGCCGGGAGACCTCGTCTCTCCATCGACACCACGCCGTCGTGCTGCTGGAGTTCTTCCCCAACCTCTCCCTCCTCCTTGCTGGATCAAGGTGCAGGAGACGTCACCGGGCTGCATGTGTGTTGAACGCGGAGGTGCCGTAGTTCGGCACTAGATCGGAATCACACCGCGATCCGAACGCTGCGAGTATGACTCCATCAACCGCGTTCTAGTAACGCTTCTGCTTAGCGATCTAAAAAGGTATGAAGATGCTCTTACCCCTCTCTCGTTGCTGGTCTCTCCATAGGAAGATCTGAACATGCGTAGGAAAATTTTGAATTTATGCTACGTTACCCAACAAGTGTACCATGGCAATGATCTAGCATGGCATAGACATTAATGGAAACATCATGCTAGCTATCTTACGATCATGCAATGGCAATGTAGACGTGGTGGCACATGTCATGGTGGTAGTTGCATGGCAATATATCTCGGAATGACTTTGAAAAAGCCATAGTAGGTAGGTATGGTGGCTATTTTGAGGGAGGCTAATGGTGTGTTTTGTGCACCGGCGAAAGTTGCACGGCACTAAGAAGATAGTGATGGTGGAAGGTGAAAGTGCATCTAAACCATGGACTCAACATTAGTCATGAAGAACTCATATACTTGTTGCAAAAGTTTTATTAGTAATCGAAACAAAGCATTCAACGCATACTCCTAGGGGAAGGGTTGGTAGGTATAAACAATCGCGTGATCCCGACCGCCGCGCAAAGGATGACAATCAATAGACTAATCATGCTCAGATTTCATCACATAGCGGTTCACCATACGTGCATGCTACGAGAATCACTAACTTCAACACAAGTATTTCTAGATCCACAACACCTTACTAGCATGACTTCAATATTACCAAAACCACAACTCAAAACTAATTGAGATGAATCAAACTTCTCTAACTATTCAATGCACATGAAGGTGGAAGTTTTCGTATCCCTTTGGATAACTACCCCTTTTGAGACTACTTTCAAAGCATAGATCAACTACCAAGCCATGCACCGCTGCGCTCTAAAAGATATAAGTGAAGCACACAGAGCAAAAGTATCTAGCTCAAAAGATATAAGTGAAGCACATGTGAGCTGAATTGTCTACCAAAAGATATAAGTGAAGCTCGACAAAATCACGGAGAGTGCATGTCTCTCTCTCTAAGTGTGCAGCAAGGATGATTGTGACACAACAAAAATAAAAGACTCCTACGATACAAGACGCTCCAAGCAAAAACACATAACATGTGGTGAATAAAAATATAGCCCCAAGTAACGTTACCGATGGATTGAAGACGAGAGAGGGGATGCCTTCCCGGGGCATCCCCAAGCTTAGGATTTTACGGCATCCTTGAATCTCTTGGGGTGCCTTCGGCATCCCCAAGCTTGAGCTCTTGCCACTCTTTATCTCTTTGTCCATAAGAACTTCACCCAAAACTTGAAAACTTCACAACACGAAACTTAAACAGAAACTCGTGATAACATTAGTATGAGAAAGCAAACCACCACTTCCTTAGGTACTGTAGCAAACTTAAATTCCAATTATGCTGATGTTGGGTTACTGTATTTTAAATCTTCCATGGCTAATACCCCCCGATACTATCCATAGTTTCATCAAAATAAGCAACCAACACAACAAAAACAGAATCTGTTAACAGCAGACCAGTATGTAGCAATCTGTATATTTCGTATACTTCTGGTACTCCAAACATTCTGAAAAATTACGAAAGTCTGAAGCATTTGCGTAGCAATCAGCAGCAAAACGAATCAACTCAAAAGCTCTTACAGAAAAAAATGAAAATTCTTTTCGTGAGCAGAAAGTTTCTGTCTTTTCCAGCATGACCAAACGATCATCCCCAAGACTAATCATAACGGTTTTGCTTGGCACCAACGCAAAAATAAACACAAAAAACACAATCATAACAGAATTATGAAAGTGTGGAAAACACAAAACAAAAAGAAAAAAGGATAAATTTGTTGGGTTGCCTCCCAACAAGCGCTCTTGTTTAACGCCCTTAGCTAGGCATTCAATGATGCTCTCACAAAAGACAAGAATTGAAGCACAACGAGAGCATCCTAAAGCATGTGAAAATCACCTCTAAGTCTAACATACTTCCTATGCATAGGCATTTTATAGGAAAACAAATTGTCAATACAACCAATAGCTGCCATATGCAAGAAAGAAGAAAGAGACAATAGCAATCTCAACATCACGAGAGGTGATTTGGTAACATGAAAGTTTCTACCAAAATATTTTCCTCTCTCATAGCAATTACATGTGGGATCATATTCAAATTCAACAATATAGCTATCCCATAGGATATTCTTTTCATGATCCACATGCATGCAAAGTTGACGCTCTTAAAAAATAGTGGGATTATCATCAAATAAAGTCATGACTTCTCCAATCCCACTTTCAATATTGTTGCTAATATCATACTCATCACGAGGCTTAAACGAATTTTCAAGATCATAAGAAAGATCATCACCCCAACCATGATTATTGCAACAAGTAGGGGACATAGCAAAACTAGCATCCCCAAGCTTAGGGTTTTGCATATTTTTAGCATGATTGTCACCAATAGGATTTATAGTGAAACCATTGCAATCATTCTTTTCATCCAAGGAGCCCTCGTGAATCACTTCATGAATTTCTTCATCACGATTTTCAGATTCATGCATCTGAAGCAAAACTCCATAAAGATAGTCAAGTTCCCTCAACTCACTAGCAATTCGTTCCACATAAGTGGGTCTCTTAAAGAGATTAGCTAGTGGATGAGGATCCATATCACTAGATTTTCAGCAAGCGAAGATGCAAGCATATTGAAGGCACATGGCACACAAGCGAACATAAAGCAAGCGAGAGAAAAGGGCGAACGAAAAGGCAAATGAAAAAAGGGAAACGAAAACGGCAAAGGAGAAAGGCAAATGAAAACGGCAAATGTGAAGTGGGGGAGAGGAAAACGAGAGGCAACTGGCAAACAAGTAAATGCGAGAGATGAGTTTGTGAGACCTACTTGGATAGATCTCTCCTTCCCCGGCAACGGCGCCAGAAATACTTCTGCTACTGCAACAAAAGACCTTCCAATGGCGCCAGAAATAGGTGTGTCGATGGCACCAGGAATCCTTCTGCTACGGCTACGCCTTAAGGGACTTCCTAGGCAAATATGCAAAGGATTTCCCCCGTGGCCTTGGAGCCTTACGTTGGTGTTCCCTCGAAGCGGAACGGGTGATGTAGCGTAGCGGTGGTAAGTATTTCCCTCAGTCGGAGAACCAAGGTATCGATCCAGTGAAGGAGTATCACAAGAGCCTACACAAACACAAAAAGCTTGCTCCCAACGCTATGAAGGGGTTGTCAATCCCTTATAGATTGTTTGCCAAGTGAGAACTGAAAGCAACAAAGTAACAAAGCAAAGTAAAATTGAAAGTGGAAACGATAGGTGTGAATAGACCCGAGGGCCATAGTGTTTACTAGTGGCTTCTCTCATGAAAGCAAGTAGATGGTGGGTGAACAAATTACCGTCGACCAATTGATAGAACCGCGCAAAGTCGCAACTTCATCTATCGCAATGATTATATCTATAGGCCTCACGTACAAAACAAGTAGACCGATACTTTCTGCATCTACTACTATTACTCCACACGTCGACCGCTATCCAGCATGCATCTAGTGTATTAAGTCCGAAAGAACAGAGTAACACCTTAAGCAAGATGACATGATGTAGATGGACAATCTCATATCTACGACGGAGCCCACCTTGTTACCCTTGATGGCAACCACACGATGTGTGCCTTGCTGACCCTACTGTCACTGGGAAAGGTCACCACATGGTAAGAACCCAAAACCAAGCACTTCTCCCATTGCAAGAATCATAGATCTAGTTGGCCAAACAAAACCCAAGACTCAGAGAGACTTACAAGGATATCAAATCATGCATATAAGAAATCAGCAAAGACTCAAATATATATCATAGATAATCTGATCACAAATCCACAATTCAACGGATCTCGACAAACACACCGCCAAATAAGATTACATCGGATAGATCTCCATGAAGATCATGGAGAACTTTGTATTGAAGATCCAAGAGAGAGAAGAAGCCATCTAGCTACTAACTACGGACCCGTAGGTCTGGAGTGAACTTCTCACGAGTCATTGGAGGGGCGATGATCATGATGAAGAAGCCCTCCAACTCCAAAGTCCCCTCCGGTAGGGCACCGGGAAGGGTCTCCAGATGAGATCTCGCGGAAACGGAAGCTTGCGGTGGCGCAAAAGTATTTTCGCGGAAACGGAATGATTTTTAGGGAATATATAGGCGCAAGATCTAGGTCAGGGGGGGGGGCAGAGAGGCCACAAGCCTGCCCACCGCCGCCCTGGTGGCGGAGTGGGGGCTTGTGGGCTCCATGTAGCCCTCCTGGCTTGGCCCACAGGCCCCCTGATCTTCTTTCGTTCGGGAAAAATCATTTCAGGGATTTTATTCCGTTTGGACTCCGTTCCAAAATCAGATCTGAAAAGAGCCAAAACACAGAAAAAACAGGAAGTGGCACTTGGCACTGAATTAATAAGTTAGTCCCAAAAAAGATATAAAAGGTACATAAAGCATCCAACGATGACAAGATAACAACATGAAACCATCAAAAATTATAGATACGTTTGAGACGTATCAAGCATCATAATCACTTTTCCGCCGCTGCAAGCTTCTGTCTCCACAAGATCCCATCTGGGGCACGTCCTGGTGCCCTGCCAGAGGGGGGATTCGGACACGGAAGGCTTCTCCATCAATACCAAGACCTCTCCGATGATCCGTGAGTAGTTCACCATAGACCTACGGGTCCATAGCTAGTAACTATATGGCTTCTTCTCTCTCTTGGATCTTCAATACAAAGTTCTCCATGATCTTCATGGAGATCTATCCGATGTAATCTTCTTTTGCGGTGTGTTTGTCGAGATCCGATGAATTGTGGATTTATGATCAGATTATCTATGAATCTTATTTGAGTTTCTTCTGATCTCTCTTATGCATGATTTCATATCCTTGTAATTCTCTTCGAGTTGTGGGTTTTGCCTGGACAACTAGATCTATGATTCTTGCCATGGGAGAAGTGCTTGGTTTTGGGTTCATACCGTGCGGTGACCTCACCCAATGACAGAAGGGGTAGCGAGGCACATATCGTGTTGTTGCCATCAAGGGTAAAAAGATGGGGCTTTCATCATTGGTTTGAGATTATCCCTCTACATCATGTCATCTTGCTTAAAGCGTTACTCTGTTCGTCATGAACTCAATACACTAGATGCATGCTGGATAGCGGTCGATGTGTGGAGTAATAGTAGTAGATGCAGAAAGTATCGGTCTACTTGTCTCGGACGTGATGCCTATATGCTAGATCATTGCCTTAGATATCGTCATGACTTTGCGTGGTTCTATCAATTGCTCGACAGTAATTTGTTCACCCACCGTAATACTTGCTATTTTGAGAGAAGCCTCTAGTGAACACTATGGCCCCCAGGGTCTACTCCACACCATATTTTCTGCCTTACACTTTTTACTTCGTTGCACTTTCCACCTTTAGATCTCACTTTGCAAACAATCTTGAAGGGATAGACAACCCCTTTGAAGCGTTGGGGTGCAAGCTTGTTTGTGTTTGCGCAGGTACTCTGGACTTGACGAGACCCTCCTTCTGGATCGATACCTTGGTTCTCAAACTAAGGGAAATACTTACTGCTCCTGTGCTGCATCACCCTTTCCTCTTCAAGGGAAAAACCAACGCAAGCCCAATATCCGTCAACGTGTCAATTTCTGGCGCTGTTGTTTGAGAAGTAGCAGTACCTCGTCTCACAACTTGCTCCGCCGTCGTAGTCTACCTCATCTCGAATGCAGGTGTGCATCGGCGTGCGGGAGAGCGGGTCTCCGGAACCGTTCGTCTTTGCGATCCTGCACCGGAAAAGGATGAATTATGTTTTTGGGAAGCGCTTTGCGCGACTGCTCAAATCCTTCACCGCGGGTCATCTACCGTCCAAGTGAGGCGGTGCTACTCATCGCCGTCTTCATTGCCATCAATAGAAGATCGTCGCCAACATCATCATCAACACAGTCGCTCCTACTACAACTAACAAATGGTATGTTTCTTGTAAGCTGTTAATGTTCCTCGTTGTAGTTGCTACTTCGTGCACGGTGATGATCTGCATGTTCGGTTGCTCTTCTAGATTGCTAGAGTATTGCATGCTATTTATTGTTTTAGTCATGAATTATTCATTGGAATTAATCATGAACCTGCCTAATCTTCCAAGAATCCAAAAACCTAATTGTAGGCAATTTCCCGAGTTAACTATGGCTGGATTTGCTCATGCACTGAGGCCGGATAAGTTTACCGTGTACACTTCAAGAGGTGGGGAGTAAGATCCACGCTTTGGCTTACCGCTCTCAAAGTTTTCCATGTTAGTGCTGGCATGCCAGAGGGAGCTTCTGATGAAGATGAGAGAAAGTTCGAGGAAGACAACACTATGTTTGTGGGATGCATTTTGATTATTCTTGCTCACCGTCTATGTGATGTGTACATGAAAATACAAGATGGAAAGACACTGTGGGATGCACTGAAAGCTTAATTCGGTGCGAAGGATTAATGCAGTGAATTGTACAACATGGAGAATTTTCACGACTATAATATGGTGAATAACCGTTCTTTGGTTGAACAAGCTCATGAGATACAGTGTATTGTGAAGGAACTGGAACTCCTTAAGTGTGATCTACCCGATAAATTTGTGGCTGGGTGCATGATTGGAAAGTTGCCTCCTTCATGGAGAAACTTCGCCACTACTCTGAAACATAAGAGAGAGGAGATATCAGTTGAAAATCTGATTGCATCTCTTGATGTTGAAGAGAAAGCTCGGGCTAAAGACATTACTGAGAAAGGAGGTGAGGTTCAGCCTACTACCAACATGGTACAAAGGTACCCACAGAACAAGAACAAAGGAAAGAACAAGCCTGTTTTCAACAAGCCTATAAAGACTACTACCTTCAAGAAGAAGAAGTTCAACAAGGCTGAGCTAGAGTGCCCCGAACGTGCAGACCGAAGAGGGAAAACGAGCTCCAAGACTGTCAACTTGGTGACCGCTATCAATACTGATGGGTATGGTAATTTACCTATTATGCTTTCAGTATTTCAATCATCTTCATGGTGGATTGATTCAGGAGCTAATGTTCATGTGTGTGCTGACGTCTCTTTGTTTACTTCTTATCAGGTCGCAAGGGATTCTTCCATCCTAATGGGGAATGTGTCGCATGCTTCTGTTCGTGGCATTGGCACGGTGGATCTGAAGTTTACTTCAGGAAAGATCGTGCAATTAAGGAACGTGCAGCATGTCCCTACTATCAACAAAAATCTAGTTAGCGGCTCCCTTCTATGTCGTGATGGGTTTAAGGTAGTTTTAGAGTCAAATAAAGTAACCGTGTTGAGATTTGACAATTTATAGGCAAAGGCCATGAGTGCGGAGGCTTGTTCCGCTTTTCCCTTTCAGACTTTTGCAATAAGTCAGCAAACCAAATTTGTGCTAGTATTAATGATGATACAGATGTTTTTCATTCTCGTTTATATCATATTAATTTTGGTTTAATGTCTAGGCTATCCAATATGATTATAATTCCTAATTTCACGCTTGCCAAAGGTTCTAAGTGCCATAGTTGTGTGCAATCGAAGCAACCTCCAAAGCCTCACACGGCTACCGAGGAGAGAAACTTGGCACCTCGAGAACTCATACATTCTGATATATGTGATGATGAATGGTGTGTTGACAAAATGTGGAAAGATATATTTCATGACATTGATTGATGATGCGACTAGATTTTTCTATGTTTATTTGTTGCAAACTAAAGTTAATGCTCTAGATTACTTTATGATCTATAAATCTGAAGTTGAAAATCAACTAGAGAGAAAGATCAAGTGTCTTTGGTCGGATCGTGGTGGAGAGTATTTTCCCAAAGTATTTGATGAATTTTGTGAGGAACATGGTATTATTCATGAGAGGACGCCTCCCTATTCGCCCCAATCAAATGGGGTTGCCGAGAGGAAAAACTGCACATTTACTAACTTGGTGAATGCCATGATAGATACTGCTGGTTTATCTAAGGCATGGTGGGTGGAGGCTTTGTTGACTGCATGTCATGTCTTGAATAGAGTTTCTAACAAAAATAGAGAGAAACCCCTTTATGAATAGTGGGTCGGGAGAAAACCATCACTTTCTTATTTGGGCACTTGGGGTGTTTGGCAAAAGTCAATATTCCTTCCCTAAGAAAAGCAAAGTTGGACCAAAGACAGTGGATTGTGTCTTTCTGGGTTATGCTCAGCGGAGCATTGCTTATAGATTTTTAGTAGTTAAATCTGAGGTTCCTGATATGCATGTAGATACAATAATGGAATCTCGTGATGCAACATTTTTTGAGAATATATTTCATATGAAAGATATGCATATCATTGCTAGATTTTCTTCTCAGATAAATTCTAAATCTAGTAAATTTGATGATTATATTGAAAAAACACGCGAGGAAGTTCGTGAGAAGGATAACGATGAATCTCCTGTAAGGAGCAAGAGACAAAGGGTTGCAAAATCCTTTTGTGATGGTTTCATCGTATACCTTGTGGATGATACTTCGAAGTCTATTGAAGAGGCATATGCATCTCCGGATGTAGATGATTGGAAAGAAGTTGTTCATAATGGGATGGAATCAATTCTTTCTAATGGAACTTGGGAGTTAACTGAAAGACCTTATGGTTGTAAACCCGTGGGTTGTAAATGGGTGTTCAAAGAGAAATTAAGGCCTGACGGTACTATTGATAAGTACAACGCGCGACTTGTGGCCGAGGTCTACACTCAGAAAGAAGGCGAAGATTACTTTGACACCTATTCACCTGTTGCTAGAATAACCACCATTCGGGTGCTACTTTTCCTGGATGCCTATTATGGTGTGATCATTCATCAAATGGGTGTAAAGACACCTTTCCTAAACGGAGAGATGGAAGAGGAAATTTATATGGATCAGCCTGATGGGTTTGTGGTAAAAGGAGAAGAGAGAAAGGTGTGCAAGTTGTTAAAATCTTTGTATGGTCTGAAACAAGAACCTAAGCAATAATAGCATGAGAAGTTCGAAAGAACTCCGACTTCTGCGAGATTTTTCATTAACGAGCCTGATATGTGTGTCTACTATCGCCATGGTGGATGAAGTAGTGTCATATTATGTTTGTATGTGGATGACATATTGATCTTTGGTACAAACATTGTTGCAATCAATGAGGTCAAGTCTTTCATATCAAAGAGTTTTGACATGAAAGATCTGGGAGAAGCCGATGTGATACTAAACATCAAACTTATTAAGGATGAGACTGGGATTACTCTAACGCAATCTCACTATGTTGAGAAGGTTTTGAGCCGTTTCAGCTTTATGGATAGCAAGCCTTCTCCAACACCTTATGATCCTAGCGCGACACTTAGGGCGTGTTTGGTAGCCTGCATGGAGAGTGTATGAGCCCAAAAGTTCCCTCCCCGACCCACTTTTCGCTGTTTGGTAGGGTGTATGGGTTGAGGAGAGCATGCATCAACTGATGCAAAAAAGGGCCTCAGCATAGCTGAGCCCAGCACCCCCGCAGAGGCGAGCTGAGGCGAGCTATGCTGAGCCCATGCACCCTCGCCCCGTCGCCCCGTCGCTCCCCGGCTGCCTCGCCCTCGCCCTCGCCCCGCCTCGCCCTCGCCCCTCCCGAGCTCCGGCAGCCCCTACCGAGCTCTGGCAGCCTCGCCCGAGCCCCCCCCCCCCCCCCCCCGCGCCTCGTCCGAGCTCCGACGGCCTCGCTCGAGCTCCGACGACCTCGTCCGAGCCCCGCTGGCATCTGGATCGGGTCGCGACACGGCGTGGGGCTACGGATCCAGTCGCTAGGCGGCGTGGGGCTACGAATCCGGTCGAGGTCACGGTGGTGGAAGAGCCTTCCGAGCCCCGTCGCCGCCTCTGCCCCCTCCCCCCGTTCCTTCACCTCCCTCCTCTTCCTCCCTCGCAGTGCACCTCTTCCTCCTCCCTCTTCCTACCAAACACAGTCTCATCCAAACATGTCACAACACATGCATGACCACCAAACAACTGAAGATGAATGTATTCATCATGTCTATACTTAGCATGCATCAACAGGGAACAACTATGCTAGGGTGAGAACAGCTGCCAAACACACCCTTAGAAAGAGCAAGAAAGAAACGAGAGATCAATTAAGATACTCTCAAATTGTCAGTTCACTCATGTACCTAGCTAGCGCTACAAGACCAGACATCTCTTTTGCTGTGAGCAAACTGAGTAGGTTCATGTCCAACCCGGATAATGATCATTGGCATGCACTAGAAAGGGTCTTGCACTATCTGAGAGGTACTATGAGTTATGGAATACACTATTCAGCGCACCCCGCACTGCTAGAAGGATAGAGTGATTCAAATTGGATCTCCGATGTTGATGTACTCTATGCTACAAGTGGGTGTGTATTTAGTCATGGAGGTGGTGACGTGTCATGGAGGTCTTGCAAGCAAACCATATTGACAGGGTCAACTATGGAAGCAGAACTAACTGCTTTAGACACAACCACTATTGAGGCAGAATGGCTACATGAACTCTTGATGGACTTGCCTGTGGTTGAAAAACCCATACCATCCATTCTTATGAATTGTGACAACCAAACGGTTATCGCTAAAGTGAATAATTCTAAGGATAACGCAAAGTCATCAAGACACGTGTAAAGACGTTTCAAATCTGTCAGGAAGTTGAGAAACTTTAGAGTAATAACTCTTACGTATATTCAAACAGACAAAAACCTGGCAGATCCTTTTACAAATGGACTATCACGAAATGGGATAGATGTTGGATCGAGGAAGATGGGTATGAGACCGATAGACGTTACACCATAGTAGTAATCTAACCTTTGTGATCGGAGATCCCGTGAATTAGGACCTGGGAAGAACAAGCTATTGGTTAACGCATGAGCGTAATAAGTGACCGTCTTTAAGTGAAGATGCAAAACTCTCAAAGCTGTAAGGCTTAAGTGGTGTAAGGCAGGTTGGCAACATGCCTTAATGTGATTCTATTGGCTATTATAGCAAAGATGTTGTCCTACAGAGCAATCTTGAAAGAACACACCTATATGAGCTCCGACTGTAGAACGCCGCAATCTAGGAGATTTGGGTAATCTCTAGTAACTCATGAAGAGACCAAGGAGTACGACGTATGTGCTCCAAACCGCGGGGTAGCCTACTGTCAGCCAGGTACTGGTTAAGACTTTGAGTGAAACCTGTTCACACGAAACTAACAATTCAAGGCATAGTCCATTGTCAAGTTGTGAATGGATGTAGCTTAAAGTTTCAGGCAGAAATTCAACTTAAAAGTCTATGCTGAAACACTGGTATATTGAACAAGTGAAGAGAAAAGGCAAATCTCTAAATGGGTATTAGAGATGTGGTGGAGGGTTGTTAGAATTAATGGTTTTGGCCCATCTAAAAAATTCTGAAATCTCAAATTGAGCCCATGAGTAAAATGTCAAGTGGTGGTGTGGTGGTGCTAAAGTTTAGTCCCACACCGCTAGTTGAGGAAGAGTTGAACCTCTTTATCTAGTGAGTTCTCCCCACTGCTTTTAAGTGTGTGTTGAGAAGAGAAAGGAGAAGACCACACGCGCGCGCTCGCTCGCCTCGCCGGGCTAGGCGGGCGGGCGCATACGTGCGACATGCGCGTGAATGGTCCGCCGAATTCTGGTCCATTGCCTTGTGGGGGCACGGCTTCCTTTTGCCGTTTTATTTTTTAGATCGTCGTCAACATCATCGTCAACACAGTCGCTCC
Organism: Hordeum vulgare subsp. vulgare; assembly: GCF_904849725.1. NCBI lineage: Eukaryota > Viridiplantae > Streptophyta > Magnoliopsida > Poales > Poaceae > Hordeum > Hordeum vulgare. The sequence continues at coordinate 486,775,001 of NC_058522.1, forward strand.
TGCTGCAACCAACGAACAATACGTTTCTCGTAAGCGGTTAACGTTCATCGTTGTAGTTGCTACTTCGCGCGTGGTGATGATCTGCATGTTCGGTTGCTCTTCTAGATTGCTAGAGTATTACATGCTATCTACTGTTTTAGTCATGAATTATTTATTGAAATTAAGCATGAACTTGCCTAATCTTCTAACACAAAATACCAAGTTTGGTCGTTCCAACTAAAATTTAGCATTTATAAAACAAATTCGTTCAAGCTTCCATGGTGTGACAATTAACAAATTCCTCGTTTGAAATGAGATTTCCTCTTTAATCTACGGACCGAGTACGATCCTTTACATTCCTATGGGGATTCATTCACCAACGCTGCAGTGATCGATGTTTTTTGAGCGCTGCTATGCACACGATCCATTTTGTACGATTTTGAGACGACTGTCATATATCAGCCTTCGATGTATCACACCAAATCATTGAAGTCTGTTGGATAGCATCGTCCTAGGATTGTAGCGCAAAATGTCGTGCGCATAGTACTTTTGATGTTTTTTTTTTAACCGGGCATCCCCTTTTCATTAATTGCTCAATGAAAATAATAACATTTTTACAACGCATCAAAGCACAACACAGGTCAGCTCCCAAGTAAGATCAACGCGACATCCAGGAACAAATCCAGTGATAATTATTTATTGAAGAGCCAGTTACAACTCACAACCTACTACATTTAGATTACTTATGGTTATGGATGTGTGCATCAAGAGATGTAGGCCGGGAATATTCATTTCTTCTAAATATGAAAACATTCAGTTTACTCGTCGGTTAGTTGATCAGACCCTAGGAAGATACGAAAGCCTAAGAGCAACTCTAGCAGACCCCACATCCCGCACCGACCCGTAAAATAACCATCAAAATACGGGTCGGAGCGGAAAAACCAGCCCGATCAGACCCCGCATCTCGCTCCGGCCCACAAAATATTTTAGGGGCGCGACAAAATCCCGACCCCAACCCGGGAAAACACGGGTTTTCCCCTTGCGGTTGCGGTGCCCTGCATATAAGCGGAAGCGGTTGGTGGGGAACATTTCATCCCGCACTTTCTCCCACCAACCACCTCTCCTCTCCCCCCTCGCATCGTCGCCGGCCGCCGTCCAAGATTCCGGCGACAGCAGTCGGCAGCAGCACGCCGGAAGGCCGCCACACGCACGAGGCCTCCCCTCCCTTCCCCCCTGCGTCGGCGGGCCGTCGGATTTGCAGATCTTCGGCACTTCATCGCGGGCCGTCGGATTTGGCTTTTTCCGGCCGCCGGTTGCTGCCGAGACGATGGAGTGGTCGGGGAGCCTCTCCCGCAGCCCAGGCAAGGGCCCATCGCCGCATGCAGGCACGGGTTCGTCCGCCCGCCGCCGCCGAAGGTTTGCGGGCATGGACTCGTCGAGCCGTCCACCGGGCTCGGCACTCGCGCAACGTCTTTGTGGCCTGTCGATGCCGCTCATAGAGTGCGACGACTGCCCGCGCCAAGTGTTGCGGCTCACTTCGGGCACGCCGAAGCACCCCGGATAGGTGTTCTACAAATGTGAAAACGACGGGGTACGTACACTTGCGGTAGCTCGTTCCAGAGCTCATTCTTTAGTTCAATTGCGGTAGCTCACTTCGGGCTTGCTCATTCTTCTGTGTAGGACGATGGATGCTCATTTTGGTTTTGGGAAGGCCAATACATTGATTTGTTGATAGAAAGAAACTTAATAGATGTTAGTGCACTCCTTAGTACAATCGAAGGCAATGATGCGGCTGCATGTGCAACTAGACGGGAAGCTCCTTAATACAATCGAAGGCAATGATGCAACTTAATAGATGTTAGTGCACTCTTTGGTTTTGCTATTCCAGCCAAGATTTGGTTATATCTTTTGTATCTAATGTTGTTCCAAAAGCAAAGAAAAGCATTCTGCTAGATCAATTTAAGTTGCAAATCTAAATTTTACGGATCGAGAGGAGCTGCGCCAGATCAAAACCCGCAGAAGCGACCCGTAAAAAAAGTATATTCCACGAATATACTTTTTTACGGGTCCATTATGCGGGGTCTGCATCTGTGCCAGCCCGCGCCGGCCCGCAAAAGCGGTTTTGCACGAACTACAAACGCGTTTTGCGGGCCGGCCAGATGCGGGGTCTGCTAGAGTTGCTCTAACTATCTAACAAAGCCTAGGACAGTATAGTACACGATCAACACGGGCAGCGACGCCAGCGTCCCGAATATGACCTTGCAACATTCAACACAGGATCAGACTTCAGACAAAACGTACTACGCGATTATGTAATAATAATAATTAAGAATCTGAACACAATATCTTTCACCAAGTAATCCAACAAACATTTATTATAAGATGTAATCAACCCAATTAGTAACCCACAGTTGTCAATCTTGGATTTTGAGACAAAGATTGAGTACAAGAGATGAACTAGAGTTAAAGATAAGATGGTGTTAGTGAAGATGTTGATGAAGATTGGTCCTACCTCGAAGGAGGAAACGTTGGTGATGACGATGACTTCGATTTCACCCACTCCGACGTTTCGTCTCGATAGATCATTTATGATTATTTTAGGTAAAACGCACCGTATAGAAGAAGATGGTCGCTAGAGGGCGCGGCCTGGGGGCTTCCTGTTGGCTTGTGCATAGCTGGTAGCTCCTCTTCCGTATATTTTTGGTCTAAAATTTCTCAAATATTTTAGTAAAATTTCAAGTCATTTGAAGCAAGTTGATTACTTTTGTTTTTTGTCGATTTTCTGGTTTAAAATTCTAGTTTTCAGAAGAAAAAAAATCCACTGATTTACCTTGCATATTTAAAAATAAAAAGTATAAAAATTATATGATAATAAAGAATAATACACAATCTCTCCCTAATAATAAATAACGGAGCGCTTCTGTCGTCCGTTGCGGTCATTTTGTAAAAACACCCCTCGCTTTTCCAGTATTCAACCCACAATCTGTTTTTGAGTCAAAAAACGGATCTTTTTTGCATTTTTCAGAAAACCCCATGATGTTTCAGATAATCAAACCGCAGTCCGGATTTAAGTGAGAAAACAATCGTTTGTTTGCAATTTTCCAAAAAACCCCTCATGTTTCAGGTAATCAACCCGCCCTCCGTATTTTAACAAAAAACCCTAACTTTTCAGTTAATCAATCCAAATTTTATATAAAACAAAATTATCCATATCTTTTACCCGTAACTCCGGTTTTAATAGGTTATATATGAAATTTGAATAAAAAAATGTGTAAAATCTAAATAGGATGTTATTTTTGTTGGGTAACGTAGCATAAATTCAAAAATTTCCTACGCATATTCAGATCTTCCTATGGAGAGACCAGCAACGAGAGAGGGGTAAGAGCATCTTCATACCTTTGAAGATCGCTAAGCGGAAGCGTTGCTAGAACGCGGTTGATGGAGTCATACTCGGAGCGATTCCGATCTAGTGCCGAACTACGGCACCTCCGTGTTCAACACACGTGCAGCCCGGTGACGTCTCCCGCACCTTGATCCAGCAAGGAGGAGGGAGAGGTTAGGGAAGAACTCCAGCAGCACGACGGCGTGGTGTCGATGGAGAGACGAGGTCTCCCGGCAGGGCTTCGCCAAGCACCGGCAGAGAGGAGGAGGAAGAGGGGCAGGGCTGCGCCGAGAGAGAGGGAAAACCATGTGTCTCAATGGCCAAAACCCCTCTATATTTATAGGAGGAGCGGAAGGGGGGTGCGCCACCCCTAGGGTTCCCCCTAGGTGGTGCGGCGGCCACCAGATGGGAGGGGGACACGGCCAGGGTAGGGAAAGGGGGGGCGCACCCAAGGTGGGCCTTGGGCCTCACCTGCGCCTAGGGTTTCCCCCTTCCCCCTTTCTCTGGTGCGCATGGGCTGGGTGGGGGCGCACCAGCGCACCTAGGGGCTGGTTACCTTCCCCACTTAGCCCATCTAGCCTCCCGGGGTCGTTGCCCCCCTTCGGTGGTCCCACGGGGCCACCTCCGGTGGTCCCGGTGGTCCCGGTACATTACCGGTGACGCCCGAAACACTTCCGGTGTCCAAAACCATCCGTCCTATATATCAATCTTTACCTCCGGACCATTCCGGAGCTCCTCGTGACGTCTGGGATCTCATCCGGGACTCCCAACAACTTTGGTAACCTCGTATAACAATTCCCTATAACCCTAGAGTCATTGAACCTTAAGTGTGTAGACCCTACGGGTTCGGGAGACAGGCAGACATGACGAGACACCTCTCTGGCCAATAACCATCAGCGGGGTCTGGATACCCATGGTGGCTCCCACTAGCTCCACGATGATCTCATCGGATGAACCACGATGTCAAGGATTCAATCAATCCCGTATACGATTCCCTTTGTCTGTCGGTATAGAACTTGCCCGAGATTCGATCGTCGGTATACCTATACCTTGTTCAATCTCGTTACCGGTAAGTCTCTTTACTCGTTCCATAGCACATCATCGTGTGACTAACTCCTTAGTCACATTGAGCTCATGATGATGTTCTACCGAGTGGGCCCAGAGATACCTCTCCGTCACACGGAGTGACAAATCCCGATCTCGATTCGTACCAACCCAACAGACACTTTCGGAGGTACCCATAGTGCACCTTTATAGTCACCCAGTTACGTTGTGACGTTTGATACACCCAAAGCACTCCTACGGTATCCGGGAGTTGCACAATCTCACGGTCGAAGGAAAAGATACTTGACATTAGAAAAGCATTAGCATACGAACAATACGATCTAGTGCTAGGCTTAGGATTGGGTCTTGTCCATCACATCATGCTCCCAATGATGTGATCCCGTTATCAATGACATCTAATGCCCATGATCAAGAAACCATGATCATCTATTGACTAACGAGCTAGCCAACTAGAGGCTTGCTAGGGACACATTGTGATCTATTTATTCACACATGTATTACTGTTTTCTGTTAATACAATTATAGCATGAACAATAGACGATTATCATGAACAAGGAAATATGATAATAACCATATTATTATTGCCTCTAGGGCATATTTTCAACAGTCTCCCACTTGCACTAGAGTCAATAATCTAGTTATATTGTGATGTATCGAACACCCATAGCATTATGGTGTTGATCATGTTTTGCTCGTGGAAGAGGTTTAGTGAACGGGTCTGCAATATTCAGATCCGTGTGTACTTTACAAATATCTATCACTCCACTCTGGACATGGTCCTGGATGGAGTTGTAGCGGCGTTTGATGTGCTTCGTCTTCCAGTGAAACCTGGGCTCCTTGGCTATGGCAATGGCTCCAGTGTTATCACAGAAGAGTGTCATAGGACCCGACGCGCTTGGAACCACTCCAAGGTCGGTGATGAGCTCCTTCATCCAAATTCCTTCATGAGCCGCTTCTGAAGCAGCTATGTACTCCGCTTCACATGTAGATGCTGCCACGACTTCTTGCTTGTTGCTGCACCAGCTCACTGCCCCACCATTCAACACATATACGTATCCGGTCTGTGACTTAGAGTCATCCGGATCTGTGTCGAAGCTAGCGTCGACGTAACCCTTTACGACGAGCTCTTCGTCACCTCCATAAACGAGAAACATTTCCTTAGTCCTTTTCAGGTACTTAAGGATATTCTTGACCGCTGTCCAGTGTTTCATACCGGGATCACTTTGGTACCTCCCTACCAAACTTATGGCAAGGTTTATATCTGGTACACAGCATGGCATACATCAGAGAGCCCACGGCTGAAGCGTAGGGGACAGAACTCATCTTCTCTCTATCTGCTGCCGTGGTCGGCGACTGAGTCTTACTCAATCTCATACCTTGCAAAACTGACAAGAACCCTTTCTTTGAGTATTCCATATTGAACTTCTTCAATATCTTGTCAAGGTATGTACTTTGCGAAAGACCTATGAGGCGTCTCGATCTATCTCTATAGATCTTGATGCCTAATATGTATGCAGCTTCTCCAAGGTCCTTCATTCAAAAACTCTTGTTCAAATAGGCCTTTATGCTCTCCAACATCTCTATATTATTCCCCATCAATAATATGTCATCCACATATTGTTGCAAATATGCCCTAGAGGCAATAATAAAATTAGTTATTATTATATTTCTTAGTTCTTGATAATCGTTTATTATCCATGCTATAATTGTATTGATTGGAAACACAATACTTGTGTGAATACATAGACAAAACACTGTCCCTAGTAAGCCTCTAGTTGACTAGCTCGTTGATCAAAGATGGTCAAGGTTTCCTGGCCATAGGCAAGTGTTGTCACTTGATAACGGGATCACATCATTAGGAGAATCATGTGATGGACTAGACCCAAACTAATAGACGTAGCATGTTGATCGTGTCATTTTGTTGCTACTGTTTTCTGCGTGTCAAGTATTTATTCCTATAACCATGAGATCATATAACTCACTGACACCGGAGGAATGCTTTGTGTGTATCAAACGTCGCAACGTAACTGGGTGACTATAAATATGCTCTACAGGTATCTCCGAAGGTGTTAGTTGAGTTAGTATGGATCAAGACTGGGATTTGTCACTCCGTGTGACGGAGAGGTATCTCGGGGCCCACTCGGTAATACAACATCACACAAGCCTTGCAAGCAATGTAACTTAGTGTAAGTTGCGGGATCTTGTATTACGGAACGAGTAAAGAGACTTGCCGGTAAACGAGATTGAAATAGGTATACGGATACTGACGATCGAATCTCGGGCAAGTAACATACCGAAGGACAAAGGGAATGACATACGGGATTATATGAATCCTTGGCACTCAGGTTCAAACGATAAGATCTTCGTAGAATATGTAGGATTCAATATGGGCATCCAGGTCCCGCTATTGGATATTGACCGAGGAGTTGCTCGGGTCATGTCTACATAGTTCTCGAACCCGCAGGGTCTGCACACTTAAGGTTCGACGTTGTTTTATGCGTATTTGAGTTATATGGTTGGTTACCGAATGTTGTTCGGAGTCCCGGATGAGATCACGGACGTCACGAGGGTTTCCGGAATGGTCCGGAAACGAAGATTGATATATAGGATGACCTCATTTGATTACCGGAAGGTTTTCGGAGTTGCCGGGAATGTACCGGGAATGACGAATTGGTTCCGGGAGTTCACCGGGGGGGCAACCCACCCCGGGGAAGCCCATAGGCCTTGAGGGTGGCACACCAGCCCTTAGTGGGCTGGTGGGACAGCCCAAAGGGGCTCTATGCGCCAAGAAAGAAAAATCAAGAGAAAAAGGAAAAAAAAAGGGGGAGTCCTCCCCCCTTGGACTCGGCCGACCCCCTTGGGGCTCCTTGAGCCCCAAGGCAAGGTCCCCTCCCTCCCACCAATATATACGGAGGTTTTAGGGCTGATTTGAGACGACTTTCCCACGGCAGCCCGACCACATACCTCCACGGTTTTTCCTCTAGATCGCGTTTCTGCGGAGCTCGGGCGGAGCCCTGCTGAGACAAGGTCATCACCAACCTCCGGAGTGCCGTCACGCTGCCGGAGAACTCTTCTACCTCTCCGTCTCTCTTGCTGGATCAAGAAGGCCGAGATCATCGTCGAGCTGTACGTGTGCTGAACGCGGAGGTGCCGTCCGTTCGGTACTAGATCGTGGGACTGATCGCGGGATTGTTCGCGGGGCGGATCGAGGGACGTGAGGACGTTCCACTACATCAACCGCGTTCACTAACGCTTCTGCTGTACCATCTACAAGGGTACGTAGATCACTCATCCCCTCTCGTAGATGGACATCACCATGATAGGTCTTCGTGCGCGTAGGAAATTTTTTGTTTCCCATGCGACGTTCCCCAACAGTGGCATCATGAGCTAGGTTCATGCGTAGATGTCTTCTCGAGTAGAACACAAAAGTTTTTGTGGGCGGTGATGTGCATTTTGCTGCCCTCCTTAGTCTTTTCTTGATTCCGCGGTATTGTTGGATTGAAGCGGCTTGGACCGACATTACTCGTACGCTTACGAGAGACTGGTTTCATCGTTACGAGTAACTCCGTTGCTCAAAGATGACTGGCAAGTGTCGGTTTCTCCAACTTTAGTTGAATCAGATTTGACCGAGGAGGTCCTTGGATGAGGTTAAATAGCAACTCATATATCTCCGTTGTGGTGTTTGCGTAAGTAAGATGCGATCCTACTAGATACCCATGGTCACCACGTAAAACATGCAACAACAAAATTAGAGGACGTCTAACTTGTTTTGCAGGGTATGCTTGTGATGTGATATGGCCAATGATGTGATGTGATATATTGGATGTATGAGATGATCATGTTGTAATAGAAATATCGACTTGCACGTCGATGGTACGGCAACCGGCAGGAGCCATAGGGTTGTCTTTATACTAACGTTTGTGCTTGCAGATGCGTTTACTATTTTGCTAGGATGTAGCTTTAAGTAGTAATAGCATGAGTACCACGACAACCCCGATGGAGATACATTGATGGAGATCATGATGATGGAGATCATGGTGTGACGCCGGTGACAAGAAGATCGTGCCGGTGCTTTGGTGATGGAGATCAAGAAGCGCATGATGATGGCCATATCATGTCACTTATGAATTGCATGTGATGTTAATCCTTTTTGCACCTTATCTTTATTAGAACGACGGTAGCATTATGAGGTGATCTCTCACTAAAATGTCAAGAAGAAATTGTGTTCTCCCCGACTGTGCACCGTTGCGACAGTTCTTCGTTTCGAGACACCACGTGATGATCGGGTGTGATAGACTCAACGTTCACATACAACGGGTGCAAAACAGTTGCGCACGCGGAACACTCAGGTTAAGCTTGACGAGCCTAGCATGTGCAGACATGGCCTCGGAACACATGAGACCGAAAGGTCGAGCATGAATCATATAGTTGATATGATTAGCATAGAGATGCTTACCACTGAAACTATTCTCGACTCACGTGATGATCGGACTTGAGATAGCGGATTTGGATCATGTACCACTCAAATGACTAGAGAGATGTATTTTTTGAGTGGGAGTTCTTAAGTAATATGATCAATTGAACTAATTATCATGAACATAGTCTAATGGTCTTTGCGAATTACGATGTAGCTTGCGCTATAGCTCTACTGTTTTTATATGTTCCTAGAGAAAATTTAGTTGAAAATTGATAGTAGCAAACTTTGCAGACTAAGTCTGTAAAACCGAGGATTGTCCTCGTTGCTGCACAGAAGGCTTATGTCCTTAATGCACCACTCGGTGTGCTGCACCTCGAGCGTCATCTGTGGATGTTGTGAACATCCGACATATACGTTTCTGATGACTACACGATAGTTCAGTGCAAAATACTTAATGGCTTAGAAGCAAGGCACCGAAAACGTTTTGAAACGTCGCGGAACATAAGCGATGTTCTAAAGAGATGAAATTGTGATTTCATGCTTGTGCCCTTGTTAAGAGGTACAAGACCTCCGACAAGATTCTTTGTCCACAAAGTAAAGGAGAAAGGCTCAATCGTTGAGCGTGTGCTCAGATTGTCTGAGTACGACAATCACTTGAATCAAGTGGGAGTTAATCTTCCAGATGAGATAGTGATGGTTCTCCAAAGTCACTGCCACCAAGCTATGAGAGCTTCGTGATGAACTATAACATATCAAGGATAGATACAATGATCCTTGAGCGATTCGCGATGTTTGACACTGCGAAAGTAGAAATCAAGAAGGAGCATCAATAGTTGATGGTTAGTAAAACCACTAAGTTTCAAGAAAGGCGAGGGCTCGAAGGGATACTTCGTGAAACGGCAAAACAGTTGCTGCGCTAATGAAGAGACCCAAGATTAAACCCAAACCCGAGACTAAGTGCTTCTGTAATGAGGGGAACAGTCACTAAGGCGGAGCAACTCTAGATACTTGGTAAATAAGTGGGCTGGCAAAAATCGAAAGAAGTATATTTGATATACATGATGTTGATGTGTACTTTACTAGTACTCCTAGTAGCATAAGGGTATTGGATACCGGTTTGGTTGCTAAGTGATTAGTAACATGAAATGAAAGCTACGACATAAATGAAGACTAGCTAAAGGCGAGGTGACGATACGTGTTGGAAGTGTTTCCAAGGTTGATATGATCAAACGTCGCACGCTCCCTCTACCATCGGGATTGGTGTTAAACCTAAATAATCGTTATTTACTGCTTGCGTTAAGCATGAACATGATTGGATCGTGTCTATTGCAATACGATTATTCATTTAAAGAGAATAATGGTTACTCTATTTTGCTTGAATAATCACCTTCAATGGTTTATTGAATCTCGATCGTAGTGTTACACATGTTCATGATATTGGTGCCAAAAGATACGAGTTAATGATGATAGTACAACTTACTTGTGGCACTGCCGCTTGAGTCATGTTAGTATAAATTGCATGAAGAGACTCCATGCTGATGGATCTTTGTACTCACCTGATTTCGAATCACTAGTGACATGCAAATCATACCACATGAGCAAGGCCTTGTTTTCATTGAGATGAAATAAGATAGTAACTTGTTGGAAGTAATACATTTTGATGTATGCAGTCCAATGGGTGCTGAGGCACGCAGTGGATATCATTATATTCTTACTTCACTGACGATTTGAGTAGATACATGAGTATTTACTTAATGAATCACAAGTCTGAAATGTTGAAAAGTTCAATTCCGTTTCAGAGTGAAGTTCGTCGTAACAAGAGGATAAACTGTCTACGATATGATCATGGAAATGAATATCTGAGTTACGAGTTTGGTACGCAGTTAAGACAATGTGGAAATTGTTTCGCAGTTCATGCCACCTGGAACATCATAGTGTGATGATGTGTCCGAATGTCATAGCCACGCACTATTTGGTATGGTGCATACTATGATGTCTCTTATCGAATTACCACTATCGTTTATGGGTTATGCATTAGAGACAACCGCACTCACTTTAAATAGGGCACCGCGTATTTCCGTTGAGATGACACGGTATAGACTGAGGTTTAGAGAAATCTAAACTGTCGTTTCTTGAAAGTTTGGGGTTTCGACACTTATGTGAAAAAGTTTCAGTCTGATAAGCTCGAACACAAAGCGGATAAATGCATCTTCATAGGATATCCAAAACAGTTAGGTACATCTCCTATCTCAGATCCGAAAGCAAAGTGTTTGTTTCTAGAAACGGATCCTTTCTCGAGGAAAGGTTTCTCTCGAAAGAATTGAGTGGGAGGGAAGTAGAACTTGATGAGGTTATTGAACCATCACTTCAACCAGTGTGTAGCAGGGCGCAGGAAGTTGTTCATGTGGCGCCTACGCCAATTGAAGTGGAAGCTGATGATGATGATCATTGAGCTTCGAATCAAGTTACTACAAACCTCGTAGGTCGACAAGGTCGCGCACTGCTGCAGAGTAGTACGGTAACCCTGTCTTGGAGGTCATGTTGTTGAGCAACAGTGAACCTACGAGTTATGGAGAAAGCGATGGTGGGCCCAGATTCCGACAAATGGCTGGAAGCCATGAAATCCGAGAGAGGATCCATATGTGAAAACAAAGTGTAGACTTTGGTAGAACTACTTGATGGTCATAGGACTATTGAGTAAAGATGGATCTTTAAAAGAAGACAGACGATGGTGGTGATAAGTCACTATTAAGAAAAGCTCGACTTGTCGCGAAGATGTTTTCGACAAGATCAAACAGTTGACTATGATGAGACTTTCTCACTCGTAGCGATGCTAAAGGTCTGTTAGAATTATGTTAGTTGTTGATGCATTATTTATGAAATATTGCACATAGGATGTCAAAACATTGTTTCCTCGACGGTTTCCTTGATCAAACATTGTATGTGATACAACCAGGAGGTTTTGTCGATCCTAAAGATACTAGCAAGTATGCAAGCTCCAGTGATCCTTCAATGGACTGGTGCAAGCATCTCGGAGTTGGAATATACACTTTGATGAGATGATCAAAGATATTGGGCTTGTGCAAGGTTTATGAGAAACTTGTATTTCCAAAGAAGTGAGTGGGAGCACTATAAAATTTCTGATAAGTATATGTGGTTGACATATTGTGGATCACAAGTAATGTAGAATTTCTGTAAAGCATACAAGGTTGTTTGAAAGGAGTTTTCAAAGGAATACCTGGATTGCGCTAGTTGAACGTTGAGCATCAAAGATCTATGGAGATAGATCAAAAGCGCTTAATGAAAGTTTCAATAAGATGCATGCCTTGACAAGTTTTTGAAGGAGTTCAAAATAGATCAGCAAAGAAGGAGTTCTTGGTTGCGTTGTGAGGTGTGAATTTGAGTAAGACTCAAAACCCGACCCCGGCAGAATAAAGAGAATAGACGAAGGTCGTCTTCTATGCCTTAGCCGTAGAATCTGAAGTATGCCATGCTGTGTACCGCACCTGATGTGTGCCTTGACTCAAAGTCTGTTGAGAGGTACAGAGAGTGATCCATGATTGAATCACTAGCAACGGTCAAAATTTATCCTTAGTAACTAATGGACTAAGGAATTTTTCTCGATTATGGAGGTGGTTAAAGAGTTCGTCGTAAAGGGTTACGTCGATGCAAGCTTTGACACTAATCCGAATAACTATGAGTAGTGAAACGGATTCGTATAGTAGAGTAGATATTTGGAGCATTTCCGAATAGCACGTAGTAGCAGCATCTATAAGATGACATAAAGACTTGTAAAGAACACACGGATCTGAAAGTTTCAGAACCGTTGACTAAAACATCTCTCACGAGCAAGACGTGATCAGACCCCATAACTATATGGGTGTTGGATTCGTTGGAATCACATGGTGATGTGAACTAGATTATTAACTCTAATGCAAGTGGGAGACTGTTGGAAATATGCCCTAGAGGCAATAATAAAATTAGTTATTATTATATTTCTTAGTTCATGATAATCGTTTATTATCCATGCTATAATTGTATTGATTGGAAACACAATACTTGTGTGAATACATAGACAAAACACTGTCCCTAGTAAGCCTCTAGTTGACTAGCTCGTTGATCAAAGATGGTCAAGGTTTCCTGGCCATAGGCAAGTGTTGTCACTTGATAACGGGATCACATCATTAGGAGAATCATGTGATGGACTAGACCCAAACTAATAGACATAGCATGTTGATCGTGTCATTTTGTTGCTACTGTTTTCTGTGTGTCAAGTATTTATTCCTATAACCATGAGATCATATAACTCACTGACACCGGAGGAATGCTTTGTGTGTATCAAACGTCGCAACGTAACTGGGTGACTATAAAGATGCTCTACAGGTATCTCCGAAGGTGTTAGTTGAGTTAGTATGGATCAAGACTGGGATTTGTCACTCCGTGTGACGGAGAGGTATCTCGGGGCCCACTCGGTAATACAACATCACACAAGCCTTGCAAGCAATGTAACTTAGTGTAAGTTGCGGGATCTTGTATTACGGAGCGATTAAAGAGACTTGCCGGTAAACGAGATTGAAATAGGTATACGGATACTGACGATCGAATCTCGGGCAAGTAACATACCGAAGGACAAAGGGAATGACATACGGGATTATATGAATCCTTGGCACTGAGGTTCAAACGATAAGATCTTCGTAGAATATGTAGGATTCAATATGGGCATCCAGGTCCCGCTATTGGATATTGACCGAGGAGTCTCTCGGGTCATGTCTACATAGTTCTCGAACCCGCAGGGTCTGCACACTTAAGGTTCGACGTTGTTTTATGCGTATTTGAGTTATATGGTTGGTTACCGAATGTTGTTCGGAGTCCCAGATGAGATCACGGACGTCACGAGGGTTTCCGGAATGGTCCGGAAACGAAGATTGATATATAGGATGACCTCATTTGATTACCGGAAGGTTTTCGGAGTTGCCGGGAATGTACCGGGAATGACGAATTGGTTCCGGGAGTCCACCGGGGGGGGCAACCCACCCCGGGGAAGCCCATAGGCCTTGAGGGTGGCACACCAGCCCTTAGTGGGCTGGTGGGACAGCCCAAAGGGGCTCTATGCGCCAAGAAAGAAAAATCAAGAGAAAAAGGAAAAAAAAAGGGGGAGTCCTCCCCCCTTGGACTCGGCCGACCCCCTTGGGGCTCCTTGAGCCCCAAGGCAAGGTCCCCTCCCTCCCACCTATATATACGGAGGTTTTAGGGCTGATTTGAGACGACTTTCCCACGGCAGCCCGACCACATACCTCCACGGTTTTTCCTCTAGATCGCGTTTCTGCGGAGCTCGGGCGGAGCCCTGCTGAGACAAGGTCATCACCAACCTCCGGAGGCCGTCACGCTGCCGGAGAACTCTTCTACCTCTCCGTCTCTCTTGCTGGATCAAGAAGGCCGAGATCATCGTCGAGCTGTACGTGTGCTGAACGCGGAGGTGCCGTCCGTTCGGTACTAGATCGTGGGACTGATCGCGGGATTGTTCGCGGGGCGGATCGAGGGACGTGAGGACGTTCCACTACATCAACCGCGTTCACTAACGCTTCTGCTGTACCATCTACAAGGGTACGTAGATCACTCATCCCCTCTCGTAGATGGACATCACCATGATAGGTCTTCGTGCGCGTAGGAAATTTTTTGTTTCCCATGCGACGTTCCCCAACACATATAGTATGAGGAAAGCTACAGAGCTCCCACTCACTTTCTTGTACAGACAGGCTTCTCCATAAACCTGTATGAACCCAAACGCTTTAATCACCTCATTAAAGCGAATGTTCCAACTCCGAGATGCTTGCACCAGCCCATAGATGGAGCGCTGGAGCTTGCACACTTTGTTAGCACCCTTAGGGTCGACAAAACCTTCTGGTTGCATCATATACAACTCTTGTTTAAGGTTCCCGTTAAGGAACGCTGTTTTGACGTCCATTTGCCAAATTTCATAATCATAAAAGGCGGCAATTGCTAACATGATTCGGACTGATTTTAGCTTCGCTACGGGATAGAAAGTCTCTTCGTGGTCAATTCCTTGAATTTGTCGAAAACCCTTTGCGACAAGTCGAGCTTTGTAAACAGTTACATTACCGTTTGCATCAGTCTTCTTCTTGAAGATCCATTTATTTTCTATGGCTCTCCAGTCATTGGGCAAGTCCACCAAAGTCCATACTTTGTTCTCATACATGGATCCTATCTCGGATTTCATAGCCTCAAGCCATTTGTTCGAATCCGGGCCCGCCATCGCTTCTTCATAGTTCGAAGGTTCCCCGTTGTCTAACAACATGATTTCCATCACAGGGTTGCCGTACCACTCTGGTGCGGAGCGTGCCCTTGTGGACCTTCGCGGTTTAGTAGTAACTTGATCCGAAGCTTCATGATCATCATCATTAACTTCCTCTTCAGTCGGTGTAGGCGCCACAGGAACAACTTCCCGCGTTGCGCTACTATCCTGTTCGAGAGGGGGTGTAATTACCTCATCAAGTTCTACCTTCCTCCCACTTACTTCTTTCGAGAGAAACTCTTTCTCTAGAAAGGATCCGTTCTTGGCAACAAAGGTTTTACCTTCGGATCTAAGATAGAAGGTATACCCAATAGTTTCCTTAGGGTATCCTATGAATACGCATTTCTCCGCTTTGGGTTCAAACTTTTCTGGTTGAATTTTCTTCACATAAGCATCGCAGCCCCAAACTTTAAGAAACGACAACTTAGGTTTCTTGCCAAACCATAGTTCATACGGTGTCGTCTCAACGGATTTAGACGGTGCCCTATTTAAAGTGAATGCTGCAGTTTCTAATGCGTATCCCCAAAATAATAGCGATAAGTCGGTAAGAGACATCATAGATCGTACCATATCTAATAAAGTGCGATTACGACGTTTAGACACTCCGTTGCGTTGCGTGTGCCAGGCGGCGTCAGTTGTGAAACGATTCCACACTTCCTTAGGTGTGTGCCAAACTCGTGACTCAAATATTCTCCTCCACGATCAGATCGTAGACATTTTATTTTTCTGTCACGTTGATTCTCAACCTCACTCTGAAATTCCTTGAACTTTTCAAACGTCTCAGATTTGTGTTTCATCAAGTAGATATACCCATACCTACTCAAATCATCGGTGACAGTGAGAACATAACGATAACCACCGCGAGCTTCAACGTTCATTGGACCACACACATCAGTATGTATTATTTCCAATAAGTCGGTTGCTCTCTCCATTACTCCTGAGAATGGAGTCTCAGTCATCTTGCCCATGAGGCACGGTTCGCATGTGTCAAATGATTCAAAGTCAAGAGACTCTAATAGTCCATCAATATGGAGCTTCTTCATGCGCTTAACGCCGATATGACCAAGGCGGCAGTGCCACAAGTATGTGGGACTGTCATTATCAACTTTACATCTTTTGGTACTCACACTATGAATATGTGTAACATCACGATCGAGATTCATCAAGAATAAACCATTCACCAGCGGAGCATGACCATAAAACATATCACTCATATAAATAGAACAACCATTATTCTCTGACTTAAATGAGTAGCCGTCTCGCATTAAGCAAGACCCTGATACAATGTTCATGCTTAAAGCTGGTACTAAATAACAATTATTAAGGTTTAAAACTAATCCCGATGGTAGATGTAGAGGCAGCGTGCCGACGGCGATCACATCGACCTTTGAACCATTCCCGACGCGCATCGTCACCTCGTCCTTGGCCAGTCTCCGCTTATTCCGCAGTTCCTGCTTTGAGTTGCAAATGTGAGCAACAGCACCGGTATCAAATACCCAGGAGCTACTACGAGCGCTGTTAAGGTACACATCAATAACATGTATATCACATATACCTTTAACGTTGCCGGCCTTCTTGTCCGCTAAGTATTTGGGGCAGTTCCGCTTCGAGTGACCTTTTCCCTTGCAATAGAAGCACTCAGTCTCAGGCTTGGGTCCATTCTTTTTCTTCTTCCCAGCATCTGGCTTACCAGGCGCGGCAACAGCTTTGCCGTCTTTCTTGAAGTTCTTCTTACCCTTGCCTTTCTTGAAACTAGTGGTCTTGTTGACCATCAACACTTGATGCTCTTTCTTGATTTCTACTTCTGCAGACTTTAGCATCGAGTACAACTCGGGAATGGTCTTCTCCATCCCTTGCATGTTGTAGTTAAGCACAAATCCTTTGTAGCTTGGTGGGAGAGACTGGAGGATTCTGTCAATTATAGCATCATCCGGAAGTTCGATTCCAAGTGAAGTCACACGACCGTGTAACCGAGACATTTTGAGTATGTGCTCACTGACAGAACTGTTCTCCTCCATCTTACAGCTAAAGAACTTGTCGGAGACTTCATATCTCTCGACACGGGCATGAGCTTGAAAAACTAGCTTCAGCTCCTGGAACATCTCATATGCCCCGTGTTGCTCAAAACGCCTCTGGAGCCCCGTTTCTAAACTGTATAACATGCCACACCTAACCAGAGAGTAGTCATCACTCCGCGTTTGCCAGACGTTCAGAATGTCCTGGGCTGCTGCGGGAGCGGGAGGGTAACCTAGTGGCGCATCAAGGACATAAGCCTTTTTAGCTGCTTCAAGGATGAGCTTCAAGTTGCGAACCCAGTCCGCATAGTTGCTACCATCATCTTTCAGCTTGTTTTTCTCTAGGAATGCGTTGAAATTGAGGTTGACGTTGGACATCTACAATATTTATAAAGACAACTTTTAGACTAAGTTCATGACAATTAAGTTCATTTAATCAAATTAAGTATGAACTCCCACTTAAATCGACATCCCTCTAGTCATCTAAGTGATACATGATCCATGTTGACTAACCGGTGTCCGATCATCACGTGAGACGGACTAGTCACCATGGTGAGCAACTCCATGCTGATCGTATTCAACCGTACGACTCATGTTCGACCTTTCGGTCTCTTGTATTCGAGGTCATGTCTGTACATGCTAAGCTCGTCGAGTCAACCTAGGTGTTTCGCGTGTGTAAATCTGGCTTACACCCGTTGTATGCGAACGTTAGAATCTATCACACCCGATCATCACGTGGTGCTTCGAGACAACGAACCTTCGCAACGGTGCACACTTAGGGGAATACGTTCTCGAAATTTTAAGAGGGATCATCTTATTATGCTACCGTCGTTCTAAGCAATAAGATGTAAAACATGATAAACATCACAATGCAATCATATAGTGACATGATATGGCCATTATCATCTTTGCTCTTTCGATCTCCATCTTCAGGCATCGCATGATCATCATCGTCACCGGCGTGACACCATGATCTCCATCATCGTGTCTCCGTGAAGTCGTCACGCCAACTACTACTATCAGTACTACTATAGCTAACCGTTAGCAATGAAGTAAAAGTAGTAAGCACATGGCGTTGCATCTCATACAATAAATTAAGACAACTCCTATGGCTCCTGCCGGTTGTCATACTCATCGACATGCAAGTCGTGAAACCTATTACAATAACATGATCATCTCATACATCATACATGCAACATCACAACTTTGGCCATATCACATCACATGTCAAACCCTGCAAAAACAAGTTAGACGTCCTCTAATTGTTGTTGCAAGTTTTACGTGGCTAATTTGGGTTTCTAGCAAGAACGCCTTCTTACCTACGTGACAGCCACAACGATGATATGCCAAAGCTATTTACCCTTCTTCATAGTTCGAAGGTTCACCGTTGTCTAACAACATGATTTCCATCACAGGGCCCGCCATCGCTTCTTCATAGTTCGAAGGTTCACCGTTGTCTAACAACATGATTTCCATCACAGGGTTACCGTACCACTCTGGTGCGGAGCGTGCCCTTGTGGACCTTCGCGGTTCAGTATTAACTTGGTCCGAAGCTTCATGATCATCATCATTAACTTCCTCTTCAGTCGGTGTAGGCGCCACAGGAACAACTTCCCGCGCTGCGCTACTATCCTGTTCGAGAGGGGGTGTAATTACCTCATCAAGTTCTACCTTCCTCCCACTTACTTCTTTTGAGAGAAACTCTTTCTCTAGAAAGGATCCGTTCTTGGCAACAAAGGTTTTACCTTCGGAACTAAGATAGAAGGTATACCCAATAGTTTCCTTAGGGTATCCTATGAATACGCATTTCTCCGCTTTGGGTTCGGGCTTTTCTGGTTGAAGTTTCTTCACATAAGCATCGCAGCCCCAGACTTTAAGAAACGACAACTTAGGTTTCTTGCCAAACCATAGTTCATACGGTGTCGTCTCAACGGATTTAGACGGTGCCCTATTTAAAGTGAATGCTGCAGTTTCTAATGCGTATCCCCAAAATGATAGCGGTAAGTCGGTAAGAGACATCATAGATCGTACCATATCTAATAAAGTGCGATTACGACGTTCAGACACTCCGTTGCGTTGCGGTGTGCCAGGCGGCGTCAGTTGTGAAACGATTCCACACTTCCTTAGGTGTGTGCCAAACTCGTGACTCAAATATTCTCCTCCACGATCAGATCGTAGACATTTAATTTTTGCCACGTTGATTCTCAACCTCACTCTGAAATTCCTTGAACTTTTCAAACGTCTCAAATTTGTGTTTCATCAAGTAGATATACCCATACCTACTCAAATCATCGGTGAGAGTGAGAACATAACGATAACCACCGTGAGCTTCAACGTTCATTGGACCACACACATCAGTATGTATTATTTCCAATAAGTCGGTTGCTCTCTCCATTATTCCTGAGACCTCGTATAACAATTCCCTATAACCCAAGCGTCATCGAACCTTATTAGATATGGTACCTCTCTGGCCAATAACCATCAGCGGGGTCTGGATACCCATGGTGGCTCCCACTTGCTCCACGATGATCTCATCGGATGAACCACGATGTCAAGGATTCAATCAATCCCGTATACGATTCCCTTTGTCTGTCGGTATAGAACTTGCCCGAGATTCGATCGTCGGTATACCTATACCTTGTTCAATCTCGTTACCGGCAAGTCTCTTTACTTGTTCCGTAGCACGTCATCGTGTGACTAACTCCTTAGTCACATTGAGCTCATGATGATGTTCTACCGAGTGGGCCCAGAGATACCTCTCCGTCACACGGAGTGACAAATCCCGATCTCGATTCGTACCAACCCAACAAACACTTTCGAAGGTACCCGTAGTGCACCTTTATAGTCACCCATTTACGTTGTGACGTTTGATACACCCAAAGCACTCCTACGGTATCCGGGAGTTGCACAATCTCACGGTCGAAGGAAAAGATACTTGACATTAGAAAAACATTAGCATACGAACAATACGATCTAGTGCTAGACTTAGGATTGGGTCTTGTCCATCACATCATTCTTCCAATGATGTGATCCCGTTATCAATGACATCTAATGCCCATGATCAAGAAACCATGATCATCTATTGACTAACGAGCTAGCCAACTAGAGGCTTGCTAGGGACACATTGTGATCTATTTATTCACACATGTATTACTGTTTCCTGTTAATACAATTATAGCATGAACAATAGACGATTATCATGAACAAGGAAATATGATAATAACCATATTATTATTGCCTCTAGGGCATATTTCCAACAATTTTTAGCTGTTAAATACTTCTTAAATATTATTTTTGGTGCAAACTTAATCTGTAATGCACGGTCTTTTTTTTTCTCTCTTTCCGACGACGATACGAATTGCAAAAAACATCCGTTAAATTAAAACCAAACTAAGAGGAAAGAAAACATCGTTAACAACACATGCACACTTTTGGAAAAACCTCGTGGAGAGAAACAACATATTTTCTTCTTATTCCGAGTGACTGTATATTCGAACGTGTTTTCATTGTATGAGCACTAAGCCATCGTCGGCAACACAAATGTGATGTCATGTGAAAATATATTGCGTTCAGAACGTGTGTTATTTTCTCTTCCGTTGCAACGCACGGGCTCTTTTGCTAATATTAACATAAATATAATTAGTAATTGATGATGCAAAATGAGCATGTCAACCTGATGCAGGTCGTCGGGGCGGACGGCGCACACGCGGGCGGGCGCTGCACATGCGCGGGGGCGTGCGAGCGCGGCCCAGGCGGCTGGGTGGCCACGAGGCGCAAGCGGCGGGCACGGGAGCGCGCGAGCGCAGCGTAGGCGGCCGGGCGCGGGCGGCCACGAGGAGCAGGCGGGGGCGCGCGAGCGCGGCTTGCGTGCGCAGCCGCATGCACAGCAGCAACCGCATGCCCGGCGTGCACAGCCGCGTTGTGCAGCGTAGCCGCATGCCGTGCGTGCGTGCTTTGGCCGGTGGCAATCGCCGACGCGTGCTGGCCGGGCTGGCTGTCGTCGTCCCATGCCTGATTGCAGCCGTGCGTCCTGTCCATGGATGCTGTCCAGTTGGTCCATTTCATTGACGGCGACCTTGTCCTCTGCGTGTTCTGGTGGTGCCGCTCGCAAAATGCTCGACGAAATGTCTGAAAAATGTGGGGGTCAAAGCAGGGGCTACGATTGCATGTAAGCAAAAATGAGGGGTTAAAACAAACGCGCCTAGACACTGACCGGACGCGCCTGCGGACGTTTGAGGGACAAAATGTATACATTATAACTGTAGATGCTTTTATAAAACAAATTCGTTCAAGCTATGGTGTGGCAACTAAAAAAACCCCTCGCTTAAGTGAGATTTCCTCTTAATCTACGGACTGGGTATGATCCTTTACACTGCTATATCGGGATTCACTCATCAACTCTGTAGTGATCAATGTTCTTTGAGCTCTGCTACGCACACGATCCATTTTGCACGATTTTGAGACGATTGTCATTTTTTTTTTAAAAGGAGGTTAAGACCTCCGGTCTTTGCATCAATCGATGCATATAGTCATCTTTATTACTTATTCAACAAAGGTCTGACAAGAACATATATCAAGCCACCTGAAGCCCCACTCACACCTACAAAACGCGATAATGTGCAGTGCTCTCACTCCACATATCTAAAACCAATGTCGTCGTCGATCCATCCACACAACTTATCGGAACTAACAACCGGTGCAGCAGACCTAAAGCGTACACCATATGCACACGTTTTAGAAGCTGTCATCATCATCGAACCGCTGACCCATCTTCAGAAAGAAATACGCATCATCCATGTCAATCCGGCCATTCGTCGACGCCACCACGGCACCCAACGGTGCCACCTCCCTGCGCTCATCCATCCAGACGCGAAGACTATGCAAGATCTGTCGTGCGTAGCACCTGCCGAACAGACATGATAAAGCATAGCACCTGTCGCCCAGGCATGACCTGACATCACCACCGAAGCTCCGTGCAGGACGAAGACGCTCCGCCTCCTGCCTCTGTCTTCCAGCGCTGCTCCACAAACGATGCTCCATAGAGAGAAACGACACCGCAGTGCCGCCATTTGAGACGACTGTCATATATCAGCCCTCGGTGTATCACACCATATCATTGGAGTCTGTTGGATATATCATCGTCCTGGGATCCTAGTGCAAAGTGTCGCGCGCACAGTAGTCTTGATATTTTTTTTCAACCGGGCATCACCTTCTCATTAATTGCTCAATCAAAACAACAACATTTTTACTGGTAAAAAAACGGTAAAATCAGTTTTAGTCACTTGCAACTGCACTAGCACACCAGCAACGAAGGGGGAGAAAGGAAATAGAGTGAGTTGGAGCATTACCGGCAAAACTACCACAAGTGATGGACCTCGAAACCATTTGCCGTGGGACAAAAACCTGATAACATCGAATACATTTAAACTACTGAAGACGGCTAGCAACGCAGCCAAAAGGAGCACCAGAAAGTGGCAAGAGATAAAGCATCAAAGCACAACACAGGCCAGAGCTCCCAAGTAAGATCAACGCGACACCCAGGAACACATCCAGTGATCATTATTTGTAGAAGAGCGAGTTACAACTCACAACCTACTACATTCAGTTTACTTATGGTTATGGATGTGTGCATCAAGAGATGTAGAGGCCGGGAATATTCATTCCTTCTAAATATGAAAACATTCAGTTTACTCGTCGGTTAGTCGATCAGTCCCTAGGGAGATACGGAGCCCTAATAACTATCCAACGAAGCCTAGGACGATATAGTACGCGATCAACACGGGCAGCGACGCCAGCGTCCCGAATATGACCCTGCAACATTCAGCACAGGCTCAGACTTCAGACAAAACGTAGAGTAACACGCATTCAGAAATCAAGCTTAACTAACCAATCAAACGTAATTACGATGTATACTTACGCGGTGCTGAGCACATCGGCGTGCAGGCCGTACTCCTTGGCGAACACGAAGGTGGTGATGGACTGGGGGAGCGCAGCCTGTCGGCACACCGATCACCAGGCGAAGCAAGAAGGTTAACACCGGGGAGGAGAACATCCGTGTCAGTCGATGTACGTAGTGCATACATCATTCAGAAATCGAACTGCGTTGTAGAGTGTAGGGTGCGACCTGTATGATGGCGAGACGCAAGACGTCGCCGCGGAGCCCCAGGGCGACGGCTCCGGCCGCGGTGGCCGCCGGGCCGGCGACGAACCGCAGCGCCATGCCCAGCGCGGTCAGGCCGGCCCCGCAGACGATGATCTTTTCCTGCAGCGCCATGAACAGACCTGCGAGCGGCAACCAGTTCGTGAATTGATGCACCCGTTACTTTTTCACTGAGGGTTCTCGTTGATTTCGTGACATCTCTTCCAACGATTTTCCAGCTAGCTTACCCATGCTGAACATGGCGAGTCCGACCCCCGTCCTCGACATGATCAGCACCGATCCCTCGATGATGCTGGGAGTCACAATGTGCCACCTGTATATGCGCAGAAGAAATTAAAGAACGGATGATCAGAAGAAGGATGCCAAGTGCCACTGTGCCAGTGTCATTCATGTAAGTGTCAGTAACAACGCGTCAAAGAAAAAGTATCAGCAACAAGGAGAACTCTATTTGATTAAGCTGTTAGCTGTATATATTCCCAACCGGTTAATTTTGCTGCAATGGTATCAATCTGGTTTGCTGGAAAGTTGATTTAATTATCAACTGTTCAGCATACTTCTCTATTCGTCTGTTCCACTAACAAGGGGCATTTGTTCCGCCTCAATTATTTCTTAGTGTGAATCACACCTTCTACTTAACACTTTAGGAGGGACAGGGAGTACACATTCCCTAGCTCGACGCAACTCTGCGTGGTTATTAAATGTAAGGATTATATATTTGGTGCTTCGAATATATCCTTCACGGTTTTGTGGGAGGCCTATAACTTTTTTCAAATTGCACCACTTGCAACGACATTTACCGAAAATCTTTTGAACTGATGGCTTGTATTGTTCATTCGAAATAAAAATGAAATCGAGGAAATACCATTTCTCGAAGAAAAATCTACTTCGGTTCCTCAACTTCATTAACTCTTTTCTTGTCTCGATCTTAGGTATAGTTACGAAACTTTGATGCTAGACAAGTATGATCCTAAACTAGACAAATTTGATCCATGACTCCAGGTGAAGCGGTATGACCGATGAAATGGTGTCGGTTTCCCACTCAAGTAGCCTAGTTAGCACAAGTTTTTCTATGAAAATCCATGAAGCTAGAGAACACACAAAATTACCAGAAATTCTCAGGGAGAAAATTAATAGTGAATTTTGGCCTCGAGGAATCAAAATAAACTGGATTCTAAAATAAACAAAGGTTTGATTTCTTTAGGAGTTTGGCAACTCCAAATCTATGCGTTCCTTGGGAGTTTTTTATATTTTCTAAGAGTGTTTCCTTATTTAAAAGATTTTTTAGAAGAGAACCAAGTCAAAATAAATCTCAGTTTAAAAGGAAAAAATTAAAGACAACCATGCCACAAGAAATCTAATAAAATTTGACATCACTGCCAGTGCGGTTAGTTCTCCTTGACTCAATCAATAAAAAACTATAAAAAACATATCAAATCACATTTATCACATCTTGTCATACCCGTCTTTGCATATAAGCCAGCACCAAAATGAGAATGTGACCTTGTCCGGTTTCGATATTTATGAAGTGTCTGAAAATAGTTTCGGCTCAGTCAATTTTGCATTAACTCCGAGGCCGAATGTGACGGCACCGCGGTGGTGGACGGCGGTTGAGAGATAGGAGGGGTGAGGCATGCGTTGTAGCACAACCAACCGGCCATGGGTTGAAAGCAAGCGGTCCGATTGAGACAGACCGGCGTGGCAAAAGTCTAAAATAAATCTTAAACTTGTAGACAAAAGATAAACCGAACACAGAATTTTCTATCCCTGAAATCAGCACACCAAACTCTCTGATCCTAGTCTATTTTGAACGTTAAGAGTGCCTCGCTGGAAATCGCTGGCGTGGCTTGTGCGGGGAGTTCAGTAGCAGCTGGTCGCAAGTTCGACTCTCCGATTGTCTATTTTGTGAGTATTTTTAAGTCGCACATTATGAAAAATAGGAAAAAAAACTCGCTTCCCATGTGGTAGACCGGCCAGGCATGTTCACAATCAATAATTGTCAATTGTTTTTGATATTTTTAAGGTCACGTATTACAAAAAAGAAAAAAGACAACATAAAAAAGGAAAAAAAAACACACATCTCACTTTGCGCCTGTAACATTAATTTCTATGTATTTTCAAGTCGCATATTATGAAAAAAAGGAAGAAAAAAAACCTTGCTTCGCACGTGGTAGGCCGGCCAGTCGAGTTCACAATCAATAACTATCAATTCTGTTTGATATTTTTACAGTCACGTATTACAAAAAAGAAAAAAGACACCAGAACAAACGAAAAAAAAAACATCGTGCTTTGTGCGTGTAACATTTTCGTAATACATGTTTTCCACACTTTTTGAATAAACAGTGATATCTTTTGAAGTAGACGATGTACATTTTCTTCATGACAATAAAACATCTTTTAAAATTCCCAAAAAAACTTTCTCTAAAAAATCCCTAAAAAACATATTCTTGAATATGCAGTTACATTTTTTAAACTTCCCTCAGAAACTTCTTAATAAAACATCCCTAAAAAACACGATAGCCTTTTTAAAACTTTTTCAAAACTATCAAAACATTTCTGAAAAAAATGTGAACAATTTTGGAATGCCGTTTTCCAAAACACAAACAATTTACGAAATTCTAAAAATATTATTTGAAGAATGTGGCACAATATGTGAGAATCCGGAAGAATTTTCATAGCATGTGAAAAACTGTTGGAATTCTGAACATTTTTAAAAAAATGTGAATTCTTTGAAATCACTGACAATTTTCAAAAATTTGAATACAATTTCAAAATTCCAATCATTTAAAAAATGAAAGGGAAATTAAATTCGGGCCAAAAATAGAAAACATGAACATTTCTTAACTCTTAAATAATATCAGAAATATGCGAACATTTATTAAACTACACGAATTCTTGTCGTGTATAGTGGGCCTGTTTAAATTCTCCTCCATGAGAGTAGTAGGTAATCCCGGTTGGAATTGTAGTAATCCTGATGTGTCAAACAGGTTTAGGGTTTAAAATAGACTGGGATTATAAGTTGTTTTGGACTTTTTCCAGCCGGGTCGAGAATAAGAAGATGTGTCGGGGGGAGGAAGAAGATGCACGGTGGTAGTTGGATGTGGGACGGTCGACAAAAATACGCCACCTGTTGAATATGTGCTCCCGTTTTTCTTTTTCTTTTTCTTTTTTGAACACTATAGGTGCTCCGAATCCTGTCACGCTGTCGAAGCCGTCGTGACGGATGAATGTGTACGGTCCAACTCGCGTGCTACTTCGTAACGCAAAAGAGAAACTTGTACTCCTATATGTAGCTGCGTGCATGCAGAAGATAGATACAGTACTACTCGTGGTACCTGTTTGTGACGCACGACCATGCGACCCCGAGGACGCCCGCGTACACGTTGGGATTCCGCGCCACCTTGAGCCAGACCGCTCTCACCAATGGCCAAACCGGCTCGCGCCGCCTCCTCCCCTCCACACCGCCGTCCTCCACCACGCCGGCCCCCGCCGCGTCCGGCTTCCCGGCGCCGCCGCCGCACGCACGCCTGACCTCGAACGCCAGCAGCAGCAGCGGGAAGTAGACGATGATCTGCACCACCGATATCTGCACGACGAGGTCGCGCGCCCACCCGCCGTACATGGCGTCCAGCAGCGGCACGCCCACCACGAGCGTGTTGTTCAGCGTCGCCAGAGAGAAGCCGGTGATGCACCACGAGGAGGCCGGCTCCCCGCCGGCGCGGCAGCGCGTGGACGCGGCGGCCCAGGCGGCGAGCGCCAGCGCGACGGCGAGCTTGGAGAGCGCGTCGGCGGCGAGGACGCGGCAGTTCAGCGCGTAGGGGTCCATGCGCGCGGCGAAGTCGAAGGCGAAGAAGGGGACCGCGAAGTAGGCCACGAGGCGGTTCACGGCGTCGCACTGCTCCGGCGTGAAGAGCTTCCACCACCGCACCGAGCCGTAGCCGAGGCCCAGGGCGAAGTAGAGCGGCGCCATGGCGGCCACCACCTTGTACACGTCGCCCCATCCGATCATCTTCCTCTGCCACGCTCTGGCTCTGTTCGTGTGTCACTGTCACTGTCACAACTCACAACTCACAAGCGCGCGATGTGTTTCGTGTGGTGTCGTTTCTTGGTGCCTATATATACGTGGGCTCGATGTTGCATGCATGTATACGGAACATGCAGTACATATTCTGATTTGCAGAACTTGGCATCCTACAGAAAGTAAAGAGAGCATGAGCATCACTTCACCAGGATAACCGTAGTGCGCAGCGCAACCTCCGCAATCTACGGCCATCGCCCACTCTTCTCATCTTGTCTTTTCTTCCTGGCCGTCCACTGCCCCCTCCACTTCCACTCCCCGGGATCAGGGCATTCTCTCTTTATTTTTTCCATGCACGAAATTATGGAAACAATGATTATGTCTCAAGCATGGGAAGTATTAAGACTTCTTTGAAAAGACCATCATGATTCATGCATGATTAGGTTTATAAAATCCAAACGATAACGCCTACATGTGTAGCATGTTTGTACTTTGTCCACACGCATCGATGTCTTTTTTGCTTTGCCCAATCTTGACAATGTTTTACAAATCTTGTATGCCACCTAGGGATCATCGTGTGTGTGGACGTTGGAGAGCGCATCCACATGACCCACAACGCGCGGTGAACTGCTCTTCGTTCACACAACGCTCATACTTTGATAGATGACAAATGCAGTTGTGCGTACGTGACAACTAGGTAAACACACATGTTAACTATGATTCATTGCTAGATGACAACTACAGTTGCGCGTACATGACAACTATGATTAATCATACATGACAATTATGGTCGGACCATATGTGATAACTAGTTAATCATACATGACTATTGTTTGACCATATATGGCAAGTAGTTAATCATACATGGCCACTATGATTTGATTACACGCGGCAACTACCGTTAATTAGACATCGCGACTATAATTTATCAAAACAGAGAAGTTGTCATGCTTTTACAACTAGATTTGTGTAACTAAAGTTGCCATCTCCGGGGTAACTAAAGTGCCATCCCGCAGGTAACTAACGTAGTTGCGCCAGGATGTGCGGACAAATTTTCTTTGTGGCACATGCATAGGATGGGGATGAGTAGTAGTTGTTGAGCGTGTGACACGATGTAGCTGCGTCCATATGTATGAACAGTTCTAATGTTCGTCTGCATATGACCGTACGTGTGGGCTGCCTCATAAAGACATGTGGGCATATGTCTAACATGCCACATGGAAAGAACTTTTTAGGCCTCTTTGATTCAAAGAATTTTGGAAGAAATCTTAAAGGATTCCAAGCCTTACTACCATGGCTTGTTTGTTTCGCAGGATTACAGATAGCACCTCGTATGAAGGTTTCTTAAAGAAGCACTAGATTTCATAGAAAAAATTCCATCCACCCCAACCTCGTATGAAGATTACTATGTTTTTCCTGCGCACAATCAAACTTCTATACAATCTCATATTAGTATTAAGGATGACATGTT
Organism: Hordeum vulgare subsp. vulgare; assembly: GCF_904849725.1. NCBI lineage: Eukaryota > Viridiplantae > Streptophyta > Magnoliopsida > Poales > Poaceae > Hordeum > Hordeum vulgare. Next base: position 486,803,818 of record NC_058522.1, read on the forward strand.
AATTCTGTTACTCTATCTATGTGTTTTTTCTATTCCCACATATATCCAATAAATAGAAGAAAAATGTTTCACCCACTTTGTATTTCAAAGCAACCAACATAGATCATAGAGCAAACACCGGGGCGAACAACACATCAACCCCCCCTCCCCCCAAAAAAAACAATGCCAACACCGGTAGCTCGACAAAGCGTGGATGAACCGCAACCACTGCGCCCTCCGAAATCGACCCACCACGATCCTAGGCTCCGATCCTCCGCGTATCAAGCATCACCTTCAACAAGGGATGCAATGACGTTGCTGCCAGGACGTATCCTAGGGTTTCCCCCGGTACACGGAGGGGAGTGGGGGATGGAGACCACCGACAACCTCCAGGAAGGAATGGTGGCACCCAACCTCCAAAAAGAACCGGTAAGGATTTCTCCCACACTCCAAACCCCCACCGCCCAACCGGACCGGAGCCAACCAGCCAACTCACCCCCACCAGCACGCGCCACCATGGTCGCGACGCCACCCACGCCGCCTCACTGAGATCACCACCACGAGGCCAAGAGGATGAAGATAGGAGCGCTGGGCGACGGGAGCAACAACACCGTAGCCGCGCGGAAGGGAACCATCTCCATCGCCGTCGTGCGGGAGGCCCCTGCCTTCGGCACCGCCGCGGTCGTCGTCTGGACGCAACAGCAGGACATACCAGGCCACCCATGGTCCTACCAGGCCCGAATCGGGCCCGCTAAGCCCCGCCGGCCACGCTGCAGCAGGGCGGCGTCAGCGTCGCCAGCACCCCACTGTCCATCGCCGCCCCCGTCTCTCAGAAACCACGCCGCCAACACACCCCGCCGTCGGCCGGCCCAGACCCATATGGGGTCCAAAGGGCCCAGATCTAGGCCGAGCGGGCGCTGCCAGACAGCGTCGCGGCGCCACCCCGCCTCCAACGACGACGCTGCCGCCCAACAGATCTCCCACGCCGCATCAGGATACCCCATCGCCAGGCCGTACAACCGCCGCCTAGGAACACCCCCCGACGCCGCTCCGCCCCGCACCGGAGAGCATCCGAGAGGGGAATGTTCAGGGCTCGCCGCTGCCAGCGTCGCCTGGGCCAGGCCAGCAGCGGGCGTCGGCGACGGCGACGATGAGGGAGAGGTGAGGGAGAGCTGGAGGAGGAAGGGCCAGGGCGCGGCCGGTCGGGCCGGGCAAACGGGGCACCCGCCCTGGGCCCCTGGAAGGCAGGGCCCCAACGTAGTAATCTACTGCAGTACACAGGAAGCCTAAGAAATACAGCGAGAGAAGGGAGGGCCTATTCAGCTGTGAAGAAAAAAACTTCCACGCAAATATCAAGAACGGATTACCCATCGTTAATTGTTCCCCTCTGTTTTGCTCCTCGACTCCTCTACTTTCCCACAACTACGAATATCGCCACCGGTAATTAATGGACAAATAAAGGCACACATTCGTCTCCCGGTCGGCTCCTTCCAAATTCAGTGTTTTGATCGTTTTCCATCAATTAAGTTGGACTTGGAGACACTACGTGTTCTTCTTTTCTTCCTTCCCATAATCCAATTCCTCCTATGTTAGCTCTGCTCTCCAGCTCTGACGAGTAAACTGCACATGTCTTCTTCTCTTCTCATTGGATCTAAGTATGAGATAGCGCTAGGGACTTAGATATGAGATAGTGCTAGGGACTGAGAGATTAGGAGAACTTGAGAAAGGGGAAATTATTCATTTCATGGTGTCGTCTTCTCATGCGTCTGACTGCTGTAATCTGCAGATCTGGCACCTACACCCACTGTCCACATCAATCCAAATTCAGGTTCTTCTGCTCCCTGTATTAGTAATTTTATGCTGCTTGTTCTTGATTAGTGACATCTCCTCTAGAAAGTATTTATCCGGTAGTAATAAAAGGAAGAGAAAAAGAAGATAGGTCATCTGGTAGAACAAAATGAACTGGTAGATTAACCAATAATTTAGTGGGTTTATTTTTTTGCAGAACAAAATGAAGTATCCATTGTTAAAGGACAAAGATAAGTAAACTGTTTCATTATTACTATCATGGTGTAGTTTACTTGATTGATAAGTAAATTGTGTCATCATTGCTAAAGTCCGAAGATCATCCACTATGTTAAGTTATGTGTTTTTTTTACTTTCCTTTTGAAATAGAAAATATTTTGAGCTTTTCAATCAACAAGGGCCACTTGTTGCTCTCTTGCCCCAGGGCCCCATATATCAGTGGGCCGGCCCTGCGTAGGGGCGACGCGCTCGAGGGAGACCTAATGAGAAAGTACACCCTAGAGTTTCAGGGGACTTTCACTAGAAGGTTGCGCAATAAATCAAAGACACCCTAATGAAGATACAAGACTTAGCTTGGTGGCTATCTCATGATCCGCTCTCTTTATTTCTCTTGGAGAATGCTTAAATCGGCAAAGCAATCTGCACTGCCGCCGCACTAAACCTTGCACTGAATTACAGCCAATAACGTTACGACTTAGAATGGTAGACGCAAGTTGATCGAAATTAAGAAACAAATAAAAGGCATATGTGCGTCGTCATGGCCCCTGTTCTGAGCGTCAAACGGGAATCGTGATTTGTGCCCGGTGTTCATCATGTCTGCCACTCGCAGGGTGTGCATGCTGAAGACGGATGCAGCTCCTACGGCATCCCATGCACTGAGCCACTGACCCGCTTGTACCATTCGATTGGGCTCACGGTTAGAATCGAGCTAAAAAGAATATATTATTCTTCTATCAAGTTATATTCCTGTAGATGACAGTGGGCATGACAGAAGGAATCGTACCCAAATTTTTTTTTTGTACCTCTATAGCATTACTTCTCCCCGGCTTTTTCGTTAGACTTTTCGGGGTTTTGTTAGAATTCATGAACTGCTAAAGGAATATGTAAAGCGAGAGAACTACGCATGCACAAACGAGCGACTGTCATCACTGTACATCTCTACTGTGTCAATTTTCTCCTGTGGAAGGCGCAGGTCATGCCTGTTCTGTCTGCGCGGAACCCTCGATGATGGTCTAGGTGGCGCGGCGCCAGAGCACCATCAAGGTACCCAAGGAGGTTCTACCGAGACAGAATAGGCATAACCTGCACTTCCCAGGAGTCAATTGGCACAGGTGAGATGAACGGCGACGAGCCCGACGAAGGGATGATGGCAGCAGGGCTTGCTTGAGATGGAGCATCGGTGGTGTGGGAGGTCATGCCACTCATCGACGGTGGACGATGTGGCACGAGAGACATGTGATGGGGTTGTGGCTCCAATATTAAATTGACAAAGACTATTTTTCTTTGAGATGCCTCGGGACTTTGCCTCCATTTATAATAGTCTCAACTTGAGAATCAAAATACAATCGAAACGAATAAATTACTAGGATATTGAGATCCCTACACAATCAAAAAATATCTCTAATTGATCCTATGCCGGATACTAAGATTACCCACGGTAAAAATAACATAGATAGTAAAATAAATGTTATCTAAGTAAAAAAATATGACGTGACAACTAATTCATAAAAAGAAAAAGAAATTTAGTAACATACTCCCTCCGTCTTAAAATAAGTAACTCAACTTTGTACTAACTTCAGTATAAAGTTAGTATAAAGTTAAATCACTTATTTCGGAATGAAGGGAATAGTTAGTTACTCATAATATGAACATGTCGTCCTAAGTCCAAGGAGCCATTTGTAAGCTAAATAGATGATGGAAGCGCATGTGTGCTTGGACAGGAATGCAGACGTGTTTAGCATACAACAATAGAATACACTAGTAAAAGAGCCCATGTATTGCAACAAAAAATGCACGCCCTAACACAATAATCATGACTCAAGACTGAAATAGATCTTGTCGAAGAGTCTTGTGTTGGCATTAGATTATAAATCTGTTTTTTCATGCAAACTTTTGTCGAGACGTGCATGCATGATTATCGATGGTTTCATTCGTCTCAAATCTGGCTTTGTTGAGGTGTTCGTTTGCAATCCGGATCTATATCGGTACGAAAGAATGTCATATCATGAACTATTGAGTAAGGTTACACCTTAAGCAGATCTTTTTAAATGATAAACATGTAAAATAACAGCATATTCAGATTCTACATATTTTTCTAATCAAATTTATATATAACATGTTGAAATTAAATTACGGTCTAAAAGATATGAATATTTGAAAAAGTAGTATTTGCTCTAGGTGGACCACGAGTTAATTATCTAGAAATGCACGGGCATTTCACAAAAATGTAAATAACAATTCTTTTTCTCACTTAAAGATTTACTACAGATCTATTAGCAAAAAAGGGAGGGAATATTTCTAAAAATAAGGAAAAAGATTCTTTTTTTATGTACTAAAGGGTGGAGCACGGGCTAATTACTAAAACTAAAGGGGGTTTCCTGTAAAAATGTATGATGGACGGGAAGAAGCGACGATCTCTTTATTAATAGAAAAGATAAATGTATGTGTACGTATTAGGGATAGACTAGGATTCTACAGTCCATCTTATATGTAAAATCATAGGTTTATCTTGCCCTTCAACTTTTGTATTAATCGATCCGACTAGGCGGTAGCCCTCACCCAATAGATCCGACTAGGCGGCTAGCAAACCTGAGCGCATGCAAAGGACGGCGGTGCCAAATATTTTACTATTTCCTGCTATTATATTATTATTTTAGAATTTTTTTAGAAATTTACTAGCTAATATATGTTATTTTTAAGCACTAACCTATTAACTTAGTGCCAAGTACGAGTTATCGTTTTTTGCATCTTTTTGGTTTTTCATGAATACTTTACCAAACAAAGTACAAATATCCTAAAACTTTTTAACATTTTTTATGGACAAAATAAGGATTCGGAAACTTCAGAACGAGACTGGAGGCACCATGGGATGGCGCCAAGCCAATAGGGCGCGTCTATGGGGTGGTTGTTGTTGGGGAACTTCGCATGGGAAACAAAAAAATTCTTACGCGCATGAAGACCTATCATGGTGATGTCCATCTACGACAGGGGATTTCCGATCTACGTAACCTTGTAGATCGCACAGCAGAAGCGTTAAGAAACGCGGTTGATGTAGTGGAACGTCCTCACGTCCCTCGATCCGCCCCGCGAACCGTCCCACGAACCGTCCCGCGATCCGTCCCACGATCCGCTCCGATTTAGTGCCGAACGGACGGCACCTCCGCGTTCAGCACACGTACAACTCGACGATGATCTCGGCCTTCTTGATCCAGCAAGAGAGACAGAGAGGTAGATGATTTCTCCGGCAGCATGACGGCGCTCCGGAGGTTGGTGGTGATCTAATCTCAGCAGGGCTTCGCCCGAGCTCCGTAGAAACGTGATCTAGAGGTAAAACCGTGAAGGTATGTGGTCGGGCTGCCGTGGCAAAAGTTGTCTCAAATCAGCCCTAAAACCCCACTATATATAGGAGGGAGGGAGGGGAGGAGGCAGCCTCAAAACCTAAAGGTTTGGCCGAAATTGGAGGTGGAGGAGTCCTATTCCAATCCTACTTAGAGTAGGATTCCACCTTCCCACTTGGAAACTCTTTCCACCTTGTGTTTTTTCCTTCTCAAACCTTATGGGCCTTAGTGGGAACTTATTCCAGCCCACTAGGGGCTGGTTTATCTCTTCCCAAATCCCATGAGACCCCTTGGGGCGTGACACCCCTCCTGATGGTCCCCGGCACCCCTCCCGGCACTCCCAGTACACTACCGATGAGCCCGAAACTTTTCCGGTAATGCACGAAAACCTTCCGGTAACCAAATGAGGTCATCCTATATATCAATCTTCGTTTCCGGACCATTCCGGAAACCCTTGTGACGTACGTGATCTCATCCGGGACTCCAAACAACATTCGGTAACCAACCATATAACTCAAATACGCATAAAACAACGTCGAACCTTAAGTGTGCAGACCCTGCGGGTTCGAGAACTATGTAGACATGACCCGAGTGACCCCTCGGTCAATATCCAATAGCGGGACCTGGATGCCCATATTGGATCCTACATATTCTACGAAGATCTTATCCTTTGAACCTCAGTGCCAAGGATTCATATAATCCCGTATGTCATTCCCTTTGTCATTCGGTATGTTACTTGCCTGAGATTCGATCGTCAGTATCCGCATACCTATTTCAATCTCGTTTACGGGAAAGTCTCTTTACTCGTTCCGTAATACAAGATCCTGCAACTTACACTAAGTCACATTGCTTGCAAGGCTTGTGTGTGATGTTGTATTACCGAGTGGGCCCCGAGATACCTCTCCGTCATACAGAGTGACAAATCCCAGTCTTGATCCATACTAACTCAACGAACACCTTCGGAGATACCTGTAGAGCATCTTTATAGTCACCCAGTTACGTTGGAACGTTTGATACACACAAAGCATTCCTCCGGTGTCAGTGAGTCATATGATCTCATGGTCATAGGAACAAATACTTGACACGCAGAAAACAGTAGCAACAAAATGACACGATCAACATGCTACGTCTATTAGTTTGGGTCTAGTCCATCACATGATTCTCCTAATGATGTGATCCCGTTATCAAGTGACAACACTTGCCTATGGTCAGGAAACCTTGACCATCTTTGATCAACGAGCTAGTCAACTAGAGGCTTACTAGGGACAATGTTTGGTCTATGTATCCACACATGCACTATGTTTCCAATCAATACAATTATAGCATGGATAATAAACGATTATCATGAACAAAGAAATATAATAATAACTAATTTATTATTGCCTCTAGGGCATATTTCCAACAGTCTCCCACTTGCACTAGAGTCAATAATCTAGTTCACATCACCATGTGATTCCAACGAATCCAACACCCATATAGTTATGGGGTCTGATCACGTCTTGCTCGTGAGAGAGGTTTTAGTCAACGGTTCTGAAACTTCCAGATCCGTGTGTTCTTTACAAATCTTTATGTCATCTTATAGATGCTGCTACTATGTGCTATTCGGAAATACTCCAAATATCTACTCTACTATACGAATCCGTTTCACTACTCATAGTTATTCGGATTAGTGTCAAAGCTTGCATCGACGTAACACTTTACGACGAACTCTTTAACCACCTCCATAATCGAGAAAAATTTCTTAGTCCATCAGTTACTAAGGATAAATTTTGACCGCTGCTAGTGATTCAATCATGGATCACTCTCTGTACCTCTCAACAGACTTTGAGTCAAGGCACACATCAGGTGCGGTACCCAGCATGGCATACTTCAGATTCTACGGCCAAGGCATAGAAGACGACCTTCGTCTATTCTCTTTATTCTGCCGGGGTCGGGTTTTGAGTCTTACTCAAATTCACACCTCACAACGCAACCAAGAACTCCTTCTTTGCTGATCTATTTTGAACTCCTTCAAAAACTTGTCAAGGCATGCATCTTGTTGAAACTTCTATTAAGCGCTTTCGATCTATCTCCATAGATCTTTGATGCTCAACGTTCAAGTAGCGCAATCCAGGTACTCCTTTGAAAACTCCTTTCAAACAACCTTGTATGCTTTACAGAAATTCTACATTACTTCTGATCCACAATATGTCAACCACATATACTTATCAGAAATTCTATAGTGCTCCCACTCACTTCTTTCGAAATACAACTTTCTCATAAACCTTGTACAAACCCAAAATCTTTGATCATCTCATCAAAGTGTATATTCCAACTCCGAGATGCTTGCACCAGTCCATTGAAGGATCGTTGGAGCTTGCATACTTGCTAGTATCTTTAGGATCGACAAAACCTCCTGGTTGTATCACATACAATGTTTGCTCAAGGAAACCGTCGAGGAAACAATGTTTTGACATCCTATGTGCAGTATTTCATAAATAATGCAGCATCTACTAACATAATTCTAACAGACTTTCAACATCGCTACGAGTGAGAAAGTCTCATCATAGTCAACTGTTTGATCTTGTCGGAAACATCTTTGCGACAAGTCGAGCTTTTCTTAATAGTGACTTATCACCATCATCGTCTGTCTTCCTTTTAAAGATCCATCTTTACTCAATAGTCCTATGACCATCAAGTAGTTCTTCCAAAGTCTACACTTTGTTTTCATACATGGATCCTCTCTTGGATTTCATGGCTTCCAGCCATTTGTCGGAATCCGGGCCCACCATTGCTTTCTCTATAACTCGTAGGTTCACTGTTGCTCAACAACATGACCTCCAAGACAGGGTTACCGTAGCACTCTGCAGTAGTACGCGACCTTGTCAACCTACGAGGCTTGTAGTAACTTGATCCGATGCTCGATGATCACCATCATCAGCTTTCACTTCAATTGGTGTAGGCGCCACAGGAACAACTTCATGCGCCCTGCTACACACTGGTTGAAGTGATGGTTCAATAAACTCATCAAGTTCTACCACCCTCCCACTCAATTCTTTCGAGAGAAACCTTTCCTCGAGAAAGGATCCGTTTCTAGAAACAAACACTTTGCTTTCGGATATGAGATAGGAGATGTACCCAACTGTTTTGGATATCCTATGAAGATGCATTTATCCGCTTTGGGTTTGAGCTTATTCGACTGAAACTTTTTCACACAAGTGTCGAAGACCCAAACTTTCAAGAAACGACAGTTTAGATTTCTCTAAACCTCAGTCTATACTGTGTCATCGCAACGGAAATACGCGGTGCCCTATTTAAATTGAATGCGGTTGTATCTAATACATAACCCATAAACGATAGTGGTAATTCGATAAGAGACATCATAGCATGCACCATACCAAATAGTGCGTGGCTATGACGTTCAGACACATTATCACGCTATGATGTTTCAGGTGGCATGAACTGCGAAACAATTTCCACATTGTCTTAACTGCATACCAAAACTCGTAACTCAGATATTCATTTCTATGATCATATCGTAGACAGTTTATCCTCTTGTTACGACGAACTTCACTCCTGAAACAGAATTGAACCTTTCAATATTTCAGACTTATGATTCATTAAGTAAATACTCTTGTATCTGCTCAAATCGTCATTGAAGTAAGAACATAATGATATCCACTGCGTGCCTCAGCACCCATTGGAATACATACATCAAAGTGTATCACTTCCAACAAGTTACTATCTTGTTTCATCTCAATGAAAACAAGGCCTTGCTCATGTGGTATGATTTGCATGTCACTAGTGATTCAAAATCAAGTGAGTATAAAGATCCATCAGCATGGAGCCTCTTCATGCAATTTATACCAACATGACTCAAGCGACAGTGCCACAAGTAAGTGGTACTATCATCATTACCTCGTATCTTTTGGCACCAATATCATGAACATGTGTAACACTACGATCGAGATTCAATAAACCATTGAAGGTGATTATTCAAGCAAATAGAGTAACCATTATTCTCTTTAAATGAATGATCGTATTGCAATAAACACGATCCAATCATGTTCATGCTTAACGCAAGCACCAAATAACAATTATTTAGGTTTAACACCAATCCCGATGGTAGAGGGAGTGTGCGACGTTTGATCATATCAACCTTGGAAACACTTCCAACACGTATCGTCACCTCGCCTTTAGCTAGTCTCCGTTTATGCCGTAGCTTTTATTTCGTGTTACTAATCACTTAGCAACTGAACCGGTATCCAATAACTGTTGGGGAACGTCGCATGGTAAACAAAAATTTGCCTACGCGCACGAATACCTATCATGGTGATGTCCATCTACGAGAGGGGATTTCCGATCTACGTACCCTTGTAGATCGCACAGAAGAAGCGTTAAGAAACGCGGTCGATGTAGTGGAACGTCCTCACGTCCCTCGATCCGCCCCGCGAACCGTCCAACGAACCGTCCCGCGATCCGCTCCGATCTAGTGTCGAATGGACGTCACCTCCGCGTTCAGCACACGTACAGCTCGACGATGATCTCGGCCTTCTTGATCCAGAAAGAGAGACGGAGAGGTAGATGAGTTCTCCGGCAGCATGACGAGACTCCGTAGGTTGGTGGTGATCTAATCTCAGCAGGGCTCCGCCCGAGCTCCGCAGAAACGCGATCTAGAGGTAAAACCGTGGAGGTATGTGGTCAGGCTGCCGTGGCAAAAGTTGTCTCAAATCAGCCCTAAACCCCACTATATATAGGAGGGAGGGAGTGGAGGAGGCAGCCTCAAAAGCTAAAGGTTTGGCCGAAATTGGAGGTGGAGGAGTCCTACTCCAATCCTACTTGGAGTAGGATTCCACCTTCCCACATGGAAACTCTTTCTACCTTGTGTTTTTTCCTTCTCAAACCTTATGGGCCTTAGTAGGAACTTATTCTAGCCCACTAGGGAGCTGGTTTATCTCTTCCCATAGACCATGAGACCCCTTGGGGCGTGACACCCCTCCTGATGGTCCCCGGCACTCCCAGTACACTACCGATGAGCCCGAAACTTTTCCGGTAATGCACGAAAACCTTCCGGTAACCAAATGAGGTCATCCTATATATCAATCTTCGTTTCCGGACCATTCCGGAAACCCTTGTGACGTACGTGATCTCATCCGGGACTCCAAACAACATTCGGTAACCAACCATATAACTCAAATACGCATAAAACAACGTCGAACCTTAAGTGTGCAGACCCTGCGGGTTCGAGAACTATGTAGACATGACCCGAGTGACCCCTCGGTCAATATCCAATAGCGGGACCTGGATGCCCATATTGGATCCTACATATTCTACGAAGATCTTATCCTTTGAACCTCAGTGCCAAGGATTCATATAATCCCGTATGTCATTCCCTTTGTCATTCGGTATGTTACTTGCCTGAGATTCGATCGTCAGTATCCGCATACCTATTTCAATCTCGTTTACGGGAAAGTCTCTTTACTCGTTCCGTAATACAAGATCCCGCAACTTACACTAAGTCACATTGCTTGCAAGGCTTGTGTGTGATGTTGTATTACCGAGTGGGCCCCGAGATACCTCTCCGTCATACAGAGTGACAAATCCCAGTCTTGATCCATACTAACTCAACGAACACCTTCGGAGATACCTGTAGAGCATCTTTATAGTCACCCAGTTACGTTGCAACGTTTGATACACACAAAGCATTCCTCCGGTGTCAGTGAGTTATATGATCTCATGGTCATAGGAACAAATACTTGACACGCAGAAAACAGTAGCAACAAAATGACACGATCAACATGCTACGTCTATTAGTTTGGGTCTAGTCCATCACATGATTCTCCTAATGATGTGATCCCGTTATCAAGTGACAACACTTGCCTATGGCCAGGAAACCTTGACCATCTTTGATCAACGAGCTAGTCAACTAGAGGCTTACTAGGGACATTGTTTTGTCCATTTATCCACACAAGTATTGTGTTTCCAATCAGCATGGATAATAAACGATTATCATGAACAAAGAAATATAATAATAACTAATTATTATTGCCTCTAGGGCATATTTCCAACAGTCTCCCACTTGCACTAGAGTCAATAATCTAGTTCACATCACCATGTGATTTCAACGAATCCAACACCCATATAGTTCTGGGGTCTGATCACGTCTTGCTCGTGAGAGAGGTTTTAGTCAACGGTTCTGAAACTTTCAGATCCGTGCGTTCTTTAAAAATCTTTATGTCATCTTATAGATGCTTCTACTACGTGCTATTCGGAAATGCTCCAAATATCTACTCTACTATACGAATCCGTTTCACTACTCATAGTTATTCGGATTAGTGTCAAAGCTTGCATCGACGTAACCCTTTACGACGAACTCTTTAACCACCTCCATAATCGAGAAAAATTCCTTAGTCTATTTAGTTACTAAGGATAACTTTGACCGCTGATCAGTGATTCAATCCTCGATCACTCTGTGTACCTCTTAACAGACTTGCTTCAAGGCACACATCAGGTGCGGAACTCAGCATGGCATACTTTAGAGTCTACGGCTAAGGTATAGAAGACGACCTTCGTCTATTCTCTTTATTCTGCCGTGGTCGGGTTTTGAGTCTTACTCAAATTCACACCTTACAACACAGTCAAGAACTCCTTCTTTGCTGATCTATTTCGAATTCCTTCAAAAACTTGTCAAGGCATGCATCTTGTTGAAACTTCTATTAAGCGTTTTGATCTATCTCCATAGATCTTGATGCTCAACGTTCAAGTAGCTCAATCCAGGTATTCCTTTGAAAAACTCCTTTCAAACAACCTTTCATGCTTCACAGAAATTCTACATTACTTCTGATCAACAATATGTCAACCACATATACTTATCAGAAATTCTATAGTGCTCCCACTCACTTCTTTGGAAATACAACTTTCTCATAAACCTTGTACAAACCCAAAATCTTTGATCATCTCATCAAAGTGTATATTCCAACTCCGAGATGCTTGCACCAGTCCATTGAAGGATCGCTGGAGCTTGCATACTTGTTAGTATCTTTAGGATCGACAAAACCTTCTGGTTGTATCACATACAATGTTTGCTCAAGGAAACTGTCGAGAAAACAATGTTTTGACATCCTATGTGCAATATTTCAAAAATAATGCAACAACTACTAACATAATTCTAACAGACTTTTAGCATCGCTACGAGTGAGAAAGCCTCACCATAGCCAACTGTTTGATCATGTCGGAAACATCTTTGCGACAAGTCAAGCTTTTCTTAATAGTGACTTATCACCATCGTCGTCTGTCTTCCTTTTAAAGATCCATCTTTACTCAATAGTCCTACGACCATCAAGTAGTTCTTCCAAAGTCTACACTTTGTTTTCATACATGGATCCTCTCTCGGATTTCATGGCCTCCAGCCATTAGTCAGAATCCGGGCCCACCATCACTTCTCGACAGCTCGTAGGTTCATTATTGTTCAACAACATGACCTCCAAGACAGGGTTACCATACCACTCTGTAGTAGTACGCGACCTTGTCGACCTACGAGGTTTGTAGTAACTTGATCCGAAGCTCAATGATCACCATCATCAGCTTCCACTTCAATTGGTGTAGGCGCCACAGGAACAACTTCCTGTGCCCTGCTACACACTAGTCGAAGTGATGGTTCAATAACCTCATCAAGTTGTATCACCCTCCCACTCAATTCTTTCGAGAGAAACCTTTCCTCAAGAAAGAACACGTTTCTAGAAACAAACACTTTGCTTCCGGATCTGAGATAGGAGATGTATCCAACTGTTTTGGATATCTTATGAAGATGCATTTATCCGCTTTGGGTTCGAGCTTATGAGACTGAAACTTTTTCACATAAGCATCGCAGCTCCAAACTTTCAAGAAACGACAGCTTAGATTTCTCTAAACCTTAGTGTATACTGTGTCATCTCAACGGAAATATGCGGTGCCCTATTTAAAGTGAATGCGGTTGTCTCTAATGCATAACCCATAAACGATAGTGGTAATTCGATAAGAGACATCATAGTATGCACCATATCAAATAGGGCGTGGCTAAGACGTTCAGACACATCATAACACTATGGTGTTCCAGGTGGCATGAACTACGAAACAATTTCCACATTGTCTTAACTGCGTACCAAAACTCGTAACTCAGATATTCATCTCTATGATCATATCGTAGATTGTTTATCCTCTTGTCACAACGATCTTCACTCTAAAATAGCTTTGAACTTTTCAACATTTCAGACTTGTGATTCATCAAGTAAATACTCCTGTATCTACTCAAATCGTCAGTGAAGTAAGAACATAATGATATCCACTGCGTGCCTTAGCACTTATTGGACCGCACACCTCAAAAATGCATTACTCCCAACAAGTTACTCTACTTGTTTCATGTGGCATGTTTTGCATGTCTCAAGTGATTGAAAATCAAGTGAGTCCAAACGATCCATCACCATGGAGCTTCTTCATGCATTTTACACCAACATGACTCAAGTGGCAGTGCCACAACTAAGTGGTACTATCATTATTACTTTTTATCTTTTGGCACTAATATTATGAACATGTCTAACACTACGATCGAGATTCAATAAACCATTGAGGGTAATTATTCAAGCAAATATAATAACTATTATTCTTTTAAATGAATAATCGTATTGCAACAAACACAATCCAATCATGTTCATGCTCAACGCAAACACCAAATAACAATTATTTGGGTTTCACCACCAATCCCGATGATAGAGGGAGCGTGCGACGTTTGATCATATCAACCTTGGAAACACTTCCAACATGTATCGTCACCTCGCCTTTAGCTAGTCTCCGTTTATTCCGTAGCTTTCATTTCGTGTTACCAATCACTTAGCAACTGAACCGGTATCCAATACCCTCGTGCTACTAGGAGTACTAGTAAAGCACACATCAACATCATGTATATCAAATATACTACTTTTGACTTTGCCAGCCTACGTATCTACCAAGCATCTAGGGTAGCTCCACCTGAGTGACCGTTTCCCCCATAACAGAAGCACTTAGTCTCGGGTTTGGGTTTAGACTTGGGTCTCTTCATTAGTGCATCAACTGTTTTGCTGTTTCACGAAGTATCCCTTCTAGCCCTTGCCTTTCATGAAACTTAGTGGTTTTACTAACCATCAACCATTGATGCTCCTTCTTGATTTCTACTTTCGCAGTGTCATACATCACGAATCTCTCAAGGGTCATTGTATCTATCCTTGATATGTTATAGTTCATCACGAAGCTCTCACAGCTTGGTGGGAGTGACTTTGGAGAACCATCACTATCTCATCTGGAAGATTAACTCCCACTTGATTCAAGTGATTGTCGTACTTAGACAATCTGAGCAAACGCTCAACGATTGAGTTTTTCTCCTTTACTTCATGGACAAAGAATCTTGTCGGAGGTCTCATACCTCTTAACAAGGGCACAAGCATGAAATCACAATTTCATCTCTTTAGAACATCTCTTATGTTCCGTGACATTTCAAAACGTCTTCGGCGCCACGCTTCTAAGCCATTAAGTATTTTGCACCGAACTATCGCGTAGTCATCAGAAACGTGTATGTCGGATGTTCACAACATCCACAGATGACGCTCGAGGTGCAGCACACTGAGTGGTGCATTAAGGACATAAGCCTTATGCGCAGCAACGAGGACAATCTTCAGTTTTACAGACTCAGTCCGCAAAGTTAGCTACTATCAACTTTCAACTAAATTTTCTCTAGGAACATATTAAAAACAGTAGAGCTATAGCGCAAGCTACATCGTAATTCGCAAAGACCATTAGACTATGTTCGTGACAATTAGTTCAATTAATCACATTACTTAAGAACACCCACTCAAAAAGTACATCTCTCTAGTCATTTGAGTGGTACATGATCCAAATCCACTATCTCAAGTCCGATCATCACGTGAGTCGAGAATAGTTTTAGTGGTAAGCATCTCTATGCTAATCATATCAACTATACAATTCATGCTCGACCTTTCGGTCTCATGTGTTCCGAGGCCATGTCTGCACATGCTAGGCTCGTCAAGCTTAACCCGAGTGTTCCGCGTGTGCAACTGTTTTGCACCCGTTGTATGTGAACGTTGAGTCTATCACACCCGATCATCACGTGGTGTCTCGAAACGAAGAACTGTCGCAACGGTGCACAGTCGGGGAGAACACAATTTCGTCTTGAAATTTTAGTGAGAGATCACCTCATAATGCTACCGTCGTTCAAAGCAAGATAAGGTGCATAAAGGATTAACATCACATGCAATTCATTAGTGACATGATATGGCCATCATCATGTGCTTCTTGATCTCCATCACAGAAGCACCGACACGATCTTCTTGTCACCGGCGTCACACCATGATCTCCATCAACGTGTCGCCATCGGGGTTGTCGTGCTACTCATGCTATTACTACTAAAGCTACGTCCTAGCAATATAGTAAACACATCTGCAAGCACAAACGTTAGTTTAAAGACAACCCTATGGCTCCTGCCGGTTGCCGTACCATCGACATGCAAGTCGATATTAACTATTACAACATGATCATCTCATACATCTAATATATCACATCACATCGTTGGCCATATCACATCACAAGCATACCCTGTAAAAATAAGTTAGACGTCCTCTAATTGTTGTTGCATGTTTTACGTGGTGACCATGGGTATCTAGTAGGATCGCATCTTACTTACGCAAACACCACAACAGAGATATATGAATTGCTATTTAACCTCATCCAAGGACCTCCTCGGTCAAATCCGATTCAACTAAAGTTGGAGAAACCGACACTCGCCGGTCATTTTTGAGCAACGGAGTTACTCGTAGCGATGAAACCAGTCTCTCGTAAGCGTACGAGTAATGTCGGTCCGAGCCGCTTCGATCCAACAATACGGCGGAATCAAGAAAACACTAAGGAGGGCAGAAAAACGCACATCACCGCCCACAAAAACTTTTGTGTTCTACTCGAGATTACATCTACGCATGAACCTAGCTCATGATGCCACTGTTGGGGAACGTCGCATGGGAAACAAAAATTTTCCTATGCGCACGAAGACCTATCATGGTGATGTCCATCTACGAGAGGGGATTTCCGATCTACGTACCCTTGTAGATCACACAGCAGAAGCGTTAAGAAACCCGGTTGATGTAGTGGAACGTCCTCACGTCCCTCGATCTGCCCCGCGAACCGTCCCACGAACCGTCTCGCGATCCGTCCCACGATCCGCTCCGATCTAGTGCCGAACGGACGGCACCTCCGCGTTCAGCACACATACAGCTCGACGATGATCTCGGCCTTCTTGATCCAGCAAGAGAGACGGAGAGGTAGATGAGTTCTCCGGCAGCGTGACGGCGCTCCGGAGGTTGGTGGTGATCTAATCTCAGCAGGGCTCCGCCCGAGCTCCGCAGAAACGCGATCTAGAGGTAAAACCGCGGAGGTATGTGGTCGGGCTACCGTGGCAAAAGTTGTCTCAAATCATCCCTAAAACCCCACTATATATAGGAGGGAGGGAGGGGAGGAGGCAGCCTCAAAACCTAAAGGTTTGGCCGAAATTGGAGGTGGAGGAGTCCTACTCCAATCCTATTTGGAGTGGGATTCCACCTTCCCACTTGGAAACTCTTTCCACCTTGTGTTTTTTCCTTCTCAAACCTTATGGGCCTTAGTGGGAACTTATTCCAGCCCACTAGGGGCTGGTTTATCTCTTCCCATAGACCATGAGACCCCTTGGGGCGTGACACCCCTCCTGATGGTCCCCGGCACCCCTCCCGGCACTCCCAGTACACTACCGATGAGCCCGAAACTTTTCCGGTAATGCACGAAAACCTTTTGATAACCAAATGAGGTCATCCTATATATCAATCTTCGTTTCCGGACCATTCCGGAAACCCTCCTGACGTCCGTGATCTCATCCGGGACTCCGAACAACATTCGGTAACCAACCATATAACTCAAATACGCATAAAACAACGTCGAACCTTAAGTGTGCATACCCTGCGGGTTCGAGAACTATGTAGACATGACCCGAGAGACTCCTCGGTCAATATCCATTAGCGGGACCTGGATGCCCATATTGGATCCTACATATTCTACGAAGATCTTAGCGTTTGAACCTTAGTGCCAAGGATTCATATAATCCCGTATGTCATTCCCTTTGTCCTTCGGTATGTTACTTGCCTGAGATTCGATCGTCAGTATCCGCATACCTATTTCAATCTCGTTTACGGGCAAGTCTCTTTACTCGTTCCGTAATACAAGATCCCGCAACTTACAATAAGTCACATTGCTTGCAAGGCTTGTGTGTGATGTTGTATTACCGAGTGGGCCCCGAGATACCTCTCCGTCATACGGAGTGACAAATCCCAGTCTTGATCCATACTAACTCAACGAACACCTTTGGAAATACCTGTAGAGCATCTTTATAGTCACCCAGTTACGTTGTGACGTTTGATACACACAAAGCATTCCTCCGGTGTCAGTGAGTTATATGATCTCATGGTCATAGGAACAAATACTTGACACGTAGAAAACAGTAGCAACAAAATGACACGATCAACATGCTACGTCTATTAGTTTGGGTCTAGTCCATCACATGATTCTCCTAATGATGTGATCCCGTTATCAAGTAACAACACTTGCCTATGGCCAGAAAACCTTGACCATCTTTGATCAACGAGCTAGTCAACTAGAGGCTTACTAGGGATAGTGTTTTGTCCATGTATCCACACAAGTATTGTGTTTCCAATCAGCATGGATAATAAACGATTATCATGAACAAAGAAATATAATAATAACTAATTATTATTGCCTCTAGGGCATATTTCCAACAATAACCTCGTGCTACTAGGAGTACTAGTAAAGTACACATCAACATCATGTATATCAAATATACTTCTTTCGACTTTTGCGAGCCTTCTTCTCTACCAAGTATCTAGAGTTGCTCCGCCTCAGTGACCGTTCCCATCATAACAGAAGCACTTAGTCCCGGGCTTGGGTTTAATCTGGGGTCTCTTCATTAGTGCAGCAACTGCTTTGCCGTTTCACGAAGTATCCCTTCTAGCCCTTGCCTTTATCGAAACTTAGTGGTTTTACTAACCATCAACTATTGATGCTCCTTCTTGATTTCTACTTTCGAAGTGTCAAACATCGTGAATCGCTCAAGGATAATTGTATCTATCCTTGATATGTTATAGTTCATCACAAAGCTCTCACAGCTTGGTGGCAGTGACTTTGGAGAACCATCACTATCTTATCTGGAAGATCAACTCCCACTTGATTCAAGCGATTGTCGTACTCAGATAATCTGAGCACACGCTCAACGATTGAGATTTTCTCCTTTACTTCGTGGACAAAGAATCTTGTCGGAGGTCTCATACCTCTTAACAAGGGCACAAGCATGAAATCACAATTTCATCTCTTTAGAACATCTCTTATGTTCCGTGACGTTTCAAAACGTCTTCGACGCCTTGCTTCTAAGCCATTAAGTATTTTTCACTGAACTATCGTGTAGTCATCAGAAACGTGTATGTCGGATGTTCACAACATCTACAGACGACGCTCGAGGTGCAGCACACCGAGTGGTGTATTAAGGACATAAGACTTCTGCGCAGCAACGAGGACAATCCTCGGTTTTACATACTCAGTCTGCAAAGTTTGCTACTATCAACTTTCAACTAAATTTTCTCTAGGAACATATAAAAACAGTAGAGCTATAGCGCAAGCTACATCGTAATTCGCAAAGACCATTAGACTATGTTCATGACAATTAGTTCAATTAAACATATTACTTAAGAACTCCCACTCAAAAAGTACATCTCTCTAGTCATTTGAGTGGTACATGATCCAAATCCACTATCTCAAGTCCGACCATCACGTGAGTCGAGAATAGTTTCAGTTGTAAGCATCTCTATGCTAATCATATCAACTATACGATTCATGCTCGAACTTTCGGTCTCATGTGTTCCGAGGCCATGTCTGCACATGCTAGGCTCGTCAAGCTTAACCCGAGTGTTCCACGTGTGCAACTGTTTTGCACCCGTTGTATGTGAATGTTGAGTCTATCACACCCGATCATCACGTGGTGTCTCGAAATGAAGAACTGTCGCAACGGTGCACAGTCGGGGAGAACACAATTTCGTCTTGAAATTTTAGTGAGATATCACCTCATAATGCTACCGTCGTTCTAAGCAAGATAAGGTGCATAAAGGATTAACATCACATGCAATTCATAAGTGACATGATATGGCCATCATCATGTGCTTCTTGATCTCCATCACCAAAGCACCGGCACGATCTTCTTGTCACCGGCGTCACACCATGATCTCCATCATCATGATCTCCATCAATGTGTCGCCATCGGGGTTGTCGTGCTAATCATGCTATTACTACTAAAGCTACGTCCTAGCAATATAGTAAACGCATCTGCAAGCACAAACGTTAGTTTAAAGACAACCCTATGGCTCCTACCGGTTGCCGTACCATCGACATGCAAGTCAATATTAACTATTACAACATGATCATGTCATACATCCAATATATCACATCACATCGTTGGCCATATCACATCACAAGCATATCCTTCAAAAACAAGTTAGACATCCTCTAATTGTTGTTGCATGTTTTACGTGGTGACCATGGGTATCTAGTAGGATCGCATCTTACTTACGCAAACACCATAACGTTGATATATGAATTGCTATTTAACCTCATCCAAGGACCTCCTCGGTCAAATCTGATTCAACTAAAGTTGGAGAAACCAACACTCGCCGGTCATCTTTGAGCAACGGAGTTACTCGTAGCGATGAAACCAGTCTCTCGTAAGCGTACGAGTAATGTCGTTCCGAGCCGCTTCGATCCAACAATATCGCGGAATCAAGAAAAGACTAAGGAGGGCAGCAAAACGCACATCACCGCCCACAAAAACTTTTGTGTTCTACTCGAGAAGACATCTATGCATGAACCTAGCTCATGATGCCACTGTTGGGGAACTTCGCATGGGAAACAAAAAATTTCCTACGCGCACGAAGACCTATCATGGTGATGTCCATCTACGAGAGGGGATTTCCGATCTACGTACCCTTGTAGATCGCACAGCAGAAGCGTTAAGAAACGCGGTTGATGTAGTGGAACGTCCTCACGTCCCTCGATCCGCCCCGCGAACCGTCCCGCGATCCGTCCCATGATCCGCTCCGATCTAGTGCCGAACGGACGTCACCTCCGCGTTCAGCACACGTACAGCTCGACAATGATCTCGGCCTTCTTGATCCAGCAAGAGAGACAGAGCAGTAGATGAGTTCTCCGGTAGCATGACGGCGCTCCGGAGGTTGGTGGTGATCTAATCTCAGCAGGGCTCCGCCCGAGCTCCGCAGAAACGCGATCTAGAGGTAAAACCGTGGAGGTATGTGGTCGGGCTGCCGTGGCAAAAGTTGTCTCAAATAAGCCCTAAAACCCCACTATATATAGGAGGGAGGGAGGGGAGGAGGCAGCCTCAAAACCTAAAGGTTTGGCCTAAATTGGAGGTGGAGGAGTCCTACTCCAATCCTATTTGGAGTAGGATTCCACCTTCCGACTTGGAAACTCTTTCCACCTTGTGTTTTTTCCTTCTCAAACCTTATGGGCCTTAGTGGGAACTTATTCCAGCCCACTAGGGGCTGGTTTATCTCTTACCATAGCCCATGAGACCCCTTGGGGCGTGACACCCCTCCTGATGGTCCCCGGCACCCCTCCCGGCACTCCCAGTACACTACCGATGAGCCCTAAACTTTTTCGGTAACTCCGAAAACCTTCCGGTAATCAAATGAGGTCATACTATATATCAATCTTCGTTTCTGGACCATTCCGGAAACCCTCGTGACGTCCGTGATCTCATCCGGGACTCCGAACAACATTTGGTAACCAACCATATAACTCAAATACGCATAAAACAACGTCGAACCTTAAGTGTGCAGACCATGCGGGTTCGAGAACTATGTAGACATGACCCGAGAGACTCCTTGGTCAATATCCAATAGCGGGACCTGGATGCCCATATTGGATCCTACATATTCTACGAAGAACTTATCGTTTGAACCTCAGTGTCAAGGATTCATATAATCCCGTATGTCATTCCCTTTGTCCTTTGGTATGTTACTTGCGTGAGATTCGATCGTGAGTATCCGCATACCTATTTCAATCTCGTTTACGGGCAAGTCTCTTTACTCGTTCCGTAATACAAGATCCCGCAACTTACACTAAGTCACATTGCTTGCAAGGCTTGTGTTTGATGTTGTATTACCGAGTGGGCCCCGAGATACCTCTCCATCATACGGAGTGACAAATCCCAGTCTTGATCCATACTAACTCAACGAACACCTTCAGAGATACGTGTAGAGCATCTTTATAGTCACCCAGTTACGTTGCAACGTTTGATACACACAAAGCATTCCTCCGGTGTCAGTGAGTTATATGATCTCATGGTCATAGGAACAAATACTTGACACGCAGAAAACAGTAGCAACAAAATGACACGATCAACATGCTACGTCTATTAGTTTGGGTCTAGTCCATCGCATGATTCTCCTAATTATGTGATCCCGTTATCAAGTGACAACACTTGCCTATGGTCAGGAAACCTTGACCATCTTTGATCAACGAGCTAGTCAACTAGAGGCTTACTAGGGACAGTGTTTTGTCTATGTATCCACACATGCACTGTGTTTCCAATCAATACAATTATAGCATGGATAATAAACGATTATCATGAACAAAGAAATATAATTATAACTAATTTATTATTGCCTCTAGGACATATTTCCAATAGTCGCGCGAGGCTTGGGGCACCTCCCTTGGCCTCTAGCCCCCCTCTTTGTCCTATAAATTCACATATTCTCCAAAAACCCTAGGAAGCCTCCCAAAATACTTTTTCCACCGATGCAAGTCTCTGTTCCGCCGTGTGCCCATCTGAAGCCCTCTTCTGGTACCCAGCCGAAGGGGGGGTCGATCACGGAGGGCCTCTACATCAATCTTGTTGCTCCCATGGTGATGTGTGGGTAGTTCACCATAGACCTATGGGTCTGTAGTTAGTACCTAGATGGCTATCTCTCTCTTTATGTGCTTTGGTTCCATGATCACCGCAGTTCCCGCGGTGATCAATCTTATGCAATCACTTTGTGTGGCGCATTTGTTGAGATCCGATGAATTGTGTGTTTTATGTTCAGATTATTCATGGAATATATTTGAGTTCTCTCCGAATTCTTATATGCATGATTGCGATAGCTTTGTGATTTTCTCTGATTTATTGATTTGGTTTGGACAACTAGAATGATCTATCTTCATTGAGAGAGTTGCGTTGTAGTGGGTTCAATCTTATGGTGCTCAATCCCAGTGACAGAAATGAGCATTACACGTATTGTATTGCTGCCACTAAAGATAAAGGGACATTTACATTTGTGCCCCAAATTTGCGCCCACTCTCAGATTTACCCCTAATTTTGAAGCATGCTCAAATTTTCCCCTCTTCCATTAAGTGCACTTATAGAAATGCCCTTCTGTACACTTCCCGTCCAGTAAAAGGCCATTGACCGTTAAGTGCGTGTGTAGAAAAATCTAACAGTCAAAGGCCTTTGACTGGACGGAAAATGTATGGAAGGACATTTCTATAAGCACACTTAACAGAAGAGGGGCAAATTTGAGCATGCTTTGAAATTAGGGGAAAATCTGAGTAGGTGGTTCAAGTTAGGTGTAACGTCCCAATTTTCCTAATTGGGAATGTTTTACATTGTAGCTAAGCATCTATGCATATTGAGCGAAATAAATTTAGCACGTGAAATTCTTTCGTCTTTTGTTTTGCATTTCTATTTTTTTCCTCGCGCGAGAAATGCCCGGAGAAAATACTCTCTTGCACGCAAGAGAGAGAGCGGAGGAAAATGACCCTCCAAAGTGCGGGCAAATTTCTGAAATATTTGAGCCATGAAACCCAAGGATTATTTGCAAAATAAAATAAAGCAAATTTGGGAATTTCTGAAAAAACATTTTTTTAAAGTTTTTATTTTTGCTTTGGAAAAATGTTATTCGGGTAGAGGATATTTTTCTGATTTTTTTGGTATATAATACCATATATTAATATATTGATTTATTTCCTTTTTATTTTGTTTTTGTTTTCTGTTTCGGAAAAAGTTAGTATTAGGAAAGATTTTTCTTTTGGTAACCGCCGCCGCCCCAGCGCACTTTAGGCCGTGGGCCGATCCCGAGCGCCAGGGGAACAAATCCCCTACGGGCCGGCCGACCGAGCCTTCCATCCCCGCCTCCTCTCTCTGCCCCATGGCCCCACCCGACCGAGCCCCCCCTCCCCCGTCGGTCATCCCTCTCCTCTCTTTCCTTTTCTTCTGCCCGAGACCGACTCCTCCCAGCTCGGGATTTACTCCCCGAGTTCTCCCTCTCCCTTGCTTAGCTCGCCCTCCCCATGGCCTATAAATACCCAGCACCCTCGGCCAACCCCGTTCTCATCTTTTCCTCGCCGAGCCGCCGCCCCTAGCCGCCGCACCATCGCTCGCCGGCAGCCGAGCTACTGCCACCGTCGGCCGCCCCTGGGAGCGCCACCCCAGCGCCCCCTTCGCTCCACCGCCGCCTCCCCTCGGAGGAGGACCCCCGCCGTCGCCTCCCCGACGTCTCCACCGCCCCCGGAGCTTCCCCCTCCCTCGCCGGCCATCATCTCCAGCGCCGGAGAACTGCCCCCAGCCAGCCACGGTAGTTCTTCTCCCTCCTCTCTCTCTGTTATTTCTTGTTCTTTCCTTTTAGCCCTTAGATCTTGATTCTGTGGCTTAGATTAGATCTTAGGAATACCCCTTCGGTCTAAATCAGAAAACCAACGGTTTTATTTTCACTTATGTTTTAGCCAGTAGCTTATGTTAGAGCTAGGCCGTTTGCTCAAAATGTTCCAACAAACGCCCTCCGCAGCCAATAGTAGCCTGCCACGTGTACCCTCTTTTAGTACTAGTTAGCTTTATATTTTTCTGTCTATATTACAAAAACAGAAAGTTTCAATTTTGTTTTGGCCACAACATTTGATCCCGAAGTCCAATGACATTGATTGTTTTTCCAGTAGCTCACACATTTCCTGTAGTTTTTAAAAACATATAATTTGTCTATGTTTGAAATTTTCAAATATAAGTTAGATCAGATTTAGTTAAAATCTTGTTTTGCCTATTCCAGGAGTTTGAAAATGATTTTGAGTTGATTCTTTTTGCTACTGCTTCCTAGTGATAAAATCTTACCGTGGTAGAAGTTTCAAATTTTTTTAAAGTATTTTTACTGGTGTTTTCAACAGAAACAAGTTTCTGCCATAACGACGTGTGATGAATTCTTTTAGTTAGGCTTTAGCAAATCCTTACTTGTGATGTTATTTTTACTTGTGGCTTGATTGAAGTGCTTATGGTCTGCTTTTTGTGTATCGGTAGATCATCCGGAGTGCGAAGCGTGTTACTTAGAAGCGCTCGAGCAAGACAACTATCATCAAGGCAAGTCATTTTTATCATGTTATTTTACCTATGTTTTCGATGCATGGTAGATCACCTTTCTTTGCCCAATTGCATGCTGCCTAGGTACCTGGAAACTTTAGTGTAAGTTGTAGTATCATGTGGTAGGAACACAACAACCCCGATACTTGGCCCCGGGACGACAATTTCTTAATGCTATGCTTGAGTAGACGGGTTATCGGTTGAGTGTATACCACGAGTGATGCGAGGTTGATATAATAATCAAGACCGGCTAATACAAGATTTTCAAGATCTCGGACGCAATGCAACTCTGGGTGAAGGACGGTTGATCGGCTCCCTGGAGAACCCAGTGGATGCCCGGGATGCTGGAGAGGCCATGTCATCCTGCGGAAAGCTTCACCCAGGCTCCAAGAGACGGACGGAGACTTCAAGACTCAAGGCTTACCTGCACAGCCACAAGTCATTATGGGTTCTGGCTTGGTTGGACAACGCGGTGACTCTGGACAGGCGGTGCTAGCAGATGTAGAAGAACGGTAGGAATGGATGGGCATCGACAGGGATTCAGAGGGACCCGTTGAAAGACCATGTTTTGATCATCCGGTCTTCAAACACCCTGAAGTGCGAGGACAAACCCGGAGGCGATCAAATCTTGTGGGGAACGTGTGCAAAACTCTGCAGAGCGCCCAACCTAATCGATTAGGCGTGTCCACGGTCATGGACAACTTGAGCCGAAGGCATTGAATTTCCCCTGAACTCTCGACACAACTTAATAAAGATGTGGGTGTTAACAACTATTCGGGCACGAGAATTGGTTGGCGGAACCATCTCGTTAACAACAAACATTGTAGTAACATTTTGCTTTCAACCCCTCTTGTTGTAGGATAAAACTGGCTTTATGCAAAACTCATAGCCCCACCGGCCAAATATGCATGTAGGGATAGTTGATTATATTTTACTCCTCTCTTTGATGACTTGCCGGCATATTCAATATGCTGACCTACACGGCTGCAACGTATCATGTTGTAGAGTACTTTTCCGACCAGGAGTGAGGCTACGATCTACGCTCAGCGACATGCCCTTGGAGTCGGATGGACTCGTCTACCTGATGCTTCCGCTAGCCTTCGTTAGATATCTCATGAGTTGGCCTTCAGCCACTTTATTGTAATCCTTTATTGTAATAAAGTACTCTTTATGAGATTCCGATTAATAAAGCTGTGTGATTGAACTCTTGAATATATACATTATGTACTGTGTGTGTACCAGCATGATCTTGGGATGGTACGGAAACACCAGAGGCTTGACTCGTCTTGAGTCGGGTCGCTACAGAAATGGTATCAGAGCACACGTTGACCTTAGGACGTAACCTCTAGGAATGGAAAAGCCATAGGAAGAAAACTATTTTCTCTTATGTCTATAAATCTTCTATTTCCTCTTCTGATCATTTCTGACTTCTCTCCGATTTTCCAATGTTTAGATGGCCACCTTCATCCCTGTTAAGTTCACAGAGTTTTGCCAGCCCGACGCCACTATGCCGTTCGGAAAGGAGCTGGTGCAGATCACTAAGAATTTGAGGATTGCTCTGCCGACTATCACAGGGAAGCCAACTTCGTCTTACCCGGAGGATTCACGCTACAGGATCGAGGTGCACATTCCCGGAAGGACATTCCAGCCGCACACTGAGCCGATGGATTTCAAGTTCATCGCACCCAACTGGATTCTTGGAAGGGACATGGCGATCCATTGTGCCCTCGGACGTATCAAGGAAGAATACAAAGGCTGCCCTATTTCTCCAGACCTATTCACCGTATCCCGGAGAAACGAAGACGGAGAAATCATCTCAAGCAAGACCAAGGACGCTCTCTTGTCTTATGCTCAGACCTTGGAGAAGTACAGTGGGACTCTGGAGCATCATGTGATCAAGGACGCCAGGAAGATCAAGCAACTGTCACTCCGCGAGCTTGAACTTGAAGAAGCAACCCGGGAAGCCCACTATGAACACGAACTAGAGGTGAAGGACTTTCTGGAGTGAATCGAGAAGCTGAAGACTCGAGTTGCATACCTGGAGGAGGAACAGGACATGGGCGAGAACCTTCACCCCGAAGGAGACGTAGCCCCCTTGATCAGCAACGACGAGGACTATGAAGAAATCTCCACCGAAGGACCCGTCACCATGCTTTTCTGAGGAGGACACTTAGACTAGACCACCAAATTTTACTTTATCGTTATACGTTTTAGGCCGATGTTTAGGATTATCGAATTTTGTATCCCCGTGTGAACCTTTGTGATGATATTGAATAAAATGTGTGGTGTGATACTTGTGTGTTGCATTCATATGGGTAGTGTAATTCCTCCTAGACCATGGTTCTATGCTAATATCACCCCTCCACAAACATCAGATGCCTCCGAGACGTGCCCTTGAGTCCAACTTTCCACCGGAACTCACCCAGTTGATCCAGCAACAAAACACCCTGATGCAGCTGATCATCCAGAACCAGAACAATAACAACAACCGTCACCCACCCCAGGCCGACAATCTCACCCGTTTCTTGAGGTTGAACCCTCCAAGTTTCTCCAGCAGTATTGAGCCCATTGTGGCAGATGATTGGCTCCGCAAGATGGAGCGTGAACTTATCACTGCTGGTTGTACTGAAGCTGAGAAGGTGCGTTTTGCCGCGCATCAACTTGAAGGCCCTGCAGCTGCTTGGTGGGAGAACTACACCACCACTTACCCCATTGCTGGAGTCACTTGGGAGCAATTCAAGCAAGCCTTCCGCACCGCGCATGTCTCAGCTGGTGCAATGAGTGTGAAGAAGCGTGAGTTTCGCAACTTACGCCAGGGGAATCGCTCTGTGGCCCAGTACGTCGATGAATTCAGCATGCTCGCCCATTATGCACCTGGAGATGTGGCCAATGATGCGGCCAAGAAGGAAAAGTTCTTGGAAGGACTCAATGATGAGCTAAGCATTCACTTGACTGTAGCCACTTTCAACAACTACCAGGAGCTGGTTGATAAGGCCCTCATCTTGGAGGGGAAACACCAGCAGATGGAGAACCGCAAGCGAAAGTATGGGGTTGGAAAGTTCAACTCCGGCACTCAGCAGAAGCCTCGCTACACCCCCTATCCAGGGAATACCGGGACTGGATCCGGTAAGTTTGGAGGACACGTTCAGCATAACCACCCAGTGCACAACCATGGAGGAAATGGGAACCACCGCAACAACAACAACTTCAAGAATGGCGGTACTGGCACTCAGCAGCATTCAACTCCAGCTCAGAAGGATCTGACTCACATCACTTGCTTCAAGTGTCAGAAGACGGGACACTATGCCACTGATTGTCCCCAGAACAAGCAGGGAAATGGAAACGGCAACGGCAACTCTGCAGCAAAGAAGCCCAATCCTTTTCCTCGAGCTCAGGTGAACCACATTGATGTTGAAGAGGTCTATGATCACCCCGATACTGTGGTTGGTAAGTTTTTGCTAAATTCACGTCCAGTATTGGTACTTTTTGATTCTGGTGCAACGCATTCATTCATATGAAGGGTAGTTGTGGAAAAGTATAGTTTGCCAACTAGAACCCTCAGCCAGCCTATTAAGGTCAGTTCCCCAGGAGGCATGATGACAGCCGGGATAGGATGCCATGCTTGAAGTCTCAAGATCGGGAACCATAATTTTCCCACCGACCTCATCGTATTAGAGTCCCAGGGATTGGATGTAATCCTAGCCATGGATTGGTTGGCCAAGTATGAAGGGAATATCGATTGTGCCCTTAAGTCTATCTTGCTCACCACCCCCGAGCAGAAGCGGATTAAGTACGTTTCTCAGCGCCCGACACGGAGTAAGCGAGTAAACTCTCCCACGGGAGTAGTCCAGGAGGAAGTACCAATTGTACAAGAGTATCCAGATGTATTTCCGGAGGAATTGCCGGGCATGCCACCCGATAGAGAGATTGAGTTCTTGATTGAGCTATTACCCGGAACAGCCCCGATATCCAAGAGACCCTATCGGATGCCCGCAAATGACTTGATAGAAATCAAGAAGCAAATTAAGGAGTTATTGGACAAAGGGTATATTCGCCCAAGTTCTTCACCTTGGGGAGCCCCAGTGCTCTTGGTTGAAAAGAAGGACAAATCCATGAGAATGGTTGTCGATTATCGTGCATTGAACGATGTGACCATCAAGAACAAGTACCCCTTGCCGATGATCAATGATCTGTTTGATCAGTTAGTTGGAGCTCGCGTATTCTCAAAGATCGATCTTCGATCTGGGTATCATCAGTTGAAGATTCGTGAACAGGATATACCCAAGACAGCCTTCACCACTCGGTACGGCTTGTATGAGTACAC
This sequence comes from Hordeum vulgare subsp. vulgare, assembly GCF_904849725.1. Lineage (NCBI taxonomy): Eukaryota > Viridiplantae > Streptophyta > Magnoliopsida > Poales > Poaceae > Hordeum > Hordeum vulgare. The sequence goes on from NC_058522.1 coordinate 486,832,967, forward strand.
GGTCATGTCATTTGGACTGACTAATGCTCCGGCATATTTTATGAATCTGATGAACAAGGTATTTATGGAATACTTGGACAAGTTTGTCGTGGTGTTCATCGATGACATACTGATATTCTCGAAGAACGAAGAGGAACACAAGGAACACCTGCGTCTAGTTCTGGAGAAGCTTCGAGAGCATAAGCTATATGCAAAGTTCAGCAAATGTGTGTTTTGGTTGAAGGAAGTCGGATTTCTCGGACACGTCATCTCAGGAGAAGGCATAGCACTGGACCCTGCCAAGGTCGCAGCAGTCACCGAATGGGTAGCACCCACTTCAGTCAAGGAGATCCGCAGTTTCCTCGGACTTGCCGGATATTACCGGAGGTTCATTGAGAATTTCTCAAAGATTTCCAAGCCCATGAGAGAGTTGTTGAAGAAGGAATCCAAGTACATTTGGACTGAGGAATGTGAAACCAGTTTTCAAGAACTGAAGAAACGTCTTGTTACATCCCCAGTGCTGATATTGCCAAACATTCGGAAGGATTTCCAGGTTTACTGTGACGCTTCTCGTCAAGGACTTGGAGGAGTGCTCATGCAAGAAGGTAAAGTTGTAGCCTATGCATCCAGACAACTCAGACCTCATGAGTTGAATTATGCCACACATGACTTGGAACTAGCAGCCGTAGTGCACGCTCTCAAGACCTGGAGACATTTCCTGATCGGAAATAGTTGTGATGTTTACACTGATCACAAGAGCCTGAAATATATCTTCATGCAGAAGGAGTTGAACCTCAGACAGAGGCGATGGCTAGAGTTGATCAAGGACTATGACATGAGATTGCATTATCACCCACGCAAGGCAAATGTTGTAGCCGATGCGTTGAGCCGCAAGAGTTATGTGAACACACTCACAGCTGGAGGATTACCCCAGGAGTTAGTCGATGACCTCCGAGAGCTCAAATTGGAGATAGTTCCAAGAGGATTGGTTGCCACTCTGGAAATTCAGTCTACTTTGACAGAAAAGATCCGCGAAGCACAGAAATCAGACAAGGAGATAACTGAGATTAAGCAGAAAATGGAAGACGGGAAGGCTAAAGGTTTTCGTGAGGATGAACACGGAACTTTATGGTTTGAGGATCGCATCTATGTGCCCAATGATCCCGAACTCAGGAAGTTGATACTTCAGGAGGCCCATGATTCCCCGTACTCAATACACCCCGGCAACACCAAGATGTATCTGGATCTGAAAGAAAGTTTCTGGTGGACAGGATTGAAGAAAGACATTGGTGAGTATGTAGCGATATGCGATGTTTGTCAGCGAGTAAAAGCCGAGCATCAGAAGCCAGCAGGTTTGCTCTAGCCTCTGCCGATACCCGAATTGAAATGGGAAAAGCTTGGTATGGACTTCATCACATGATTACCTCGGACCCGTTCTGGCTATGATTCTATTTGGGTTGTGGTCGATCGTTTGACCAAAGTAGCTCACTTCATTCCGGTGAAGACTACTTACACGAGTGCCAAGCTGGCCAAGATATATATGACGAAGATCGTATGTCTGCACGGAGTACCGAAGAGCATTGTGTCAGATAGAGGGACTCAGTTCACATCAAAATTTTGGCACCAACTGCATGAAACCTTGGGAACGAGATTGGAGTTCAGTACAACTTTTCACCCGTAGACAGATGGACAGGCCGAGAGAGTCAATCAGATTCTGGAGGACATGTTGAGAGCTTGCACACTAGACTATGGGTCTAGTTGGGATGACAATTTACCTTATGCCGAGTTCTCATACAACAACAGCTACCAGACCAGTCTGAAGATGGCCCCTTTCGAAGCTCTATACGGAAGGAGGTGCAGAACACCGTTGATGTGGGATGGAGTTGGAGACCGACAACTTTTTGGTCCCGACCTTATCCGAGATTCTGAAGAGAAGGTCAAGCTAATTCGTGATGGACTCAAGATAGCTCAGTCCAGGCAGAAGAGTTATGCCGACAGCAAACGCAAGGAAGTAACGTACGAAGTGGGAGACCGAGCATATCTTCGGGTGTCTCCACTTCGAGGAATCAAGAGATTCGGTGTGAAAGGAAAATTAGCACCTCGTTTCATTGGCCCCTACAAAATTCTTGAACGTAGAGGCGAAGTTGCATACAAACTGGAACTGCCGGAAGGATTGTCCGGAGTTCATGATGTTTTCCATGTTTCCGAGTTGAAGAAATGCCACGCTGAGATGGCCGATGTTCCGTTGAGAGATACAGTGCCCCTAGAGGCCATACAACTTGACAGTGATCTGACGTATGAGGAGAAACCCGTCCGGATTCTCGAGACTGCCAACAGAGTTACCCGCAGCAAGATCATCAAGTTCTGCAAGGTGTTGTGGAGCCACCACACCGAGGAAGAAGCCACCTCGGAACGAGAAGAGGATCTTCGTCGAGACCACCCGCACCTGTTTTCTAGCCAACCCGAATCTCGAGGGCGAGATTCATCTTAAGGTGGGTAGGTTTGTAACATCCCAATTTTCCTAATTGGGAATGTTTTACATTGTGGCTAAGCATCTATGCATATTGAGTGAAATAAATTTAGCACGTGAAATTCTTTCGTCTTCTGTTTTGCATTTCTATTTTTTTTCTCACGCGAGAAATGCCCGGAGAAAATACTCTCTTGCACGCAAGAGAGAGAGCGGAGGAAAATGACCCTCCAAAGTGCGGGCAAATTTCTGAAATATTTGAGCCAAGAAACCCAAGGATTATTTGCAAAAATATTTGCAAAATAAAATAAAGCAAATTTGGGAATTTCTGAAAAAACATTTTTTTTAAGTTTTTATTTTTGCTTTGGAAAAATGTTATTCGGGTAGAGGATATTTTTCTGATTTTTTTGGTATATAATACCATATATTAATATTTTGATTTATTTCCTTTTTATTTTGTTTTTGTTTTCTGTTTCGGAAAAAGTTAGTATTAGGAAAGATTTTTCTTTTGGTAACCGCCGCCGCCCCAGCGCACTTTAGGCCGTGGGCCGATCCCCAGCGCCAAGGGAACAAATCCCCTACGGGCCGGCCGACCGAGCCTTCCATCCCCGCCTCCTCTCTCTGCCCCGTGGCCCCACCTGACCGAGCCCCCCTCCCCCGTCGGTCATCCCTCTCCTCTCTTTCCTTTTCTTCTGCCCGAGACCGACTCCTCCCAGCTCGGGATTTCCTCCCCGAGTTCTCCCTCTCCGTTCCTTAGCTCGCCCTCCCCATGGCCTATAAATACCCAGCACCCTCGGCCGACCCCGTTCCCACCTCTTCCTCGCCGAGCCGCCGCCCCTAGCCGCCGCACCACCGCTCGCCGGCAGCCGAGCTACTGCCACCGTCGGCCGCCCCTGGGAGCGCCACCCCAGCGCCCCCTTCGCTCCACCGCCGCCTCCCCTCGGAGGAGGACCCCCGCCGTCGCCTCCCCGACGTCTTCACCGCCCCCGGAGCTTCCCCCTCCCTCGCCGGCGATCATCTCCAGCGCCGGAGTACTGCCCCCAGCCAGCCACGGTAGTTCTTCTCCCTCCTCTCTCTCTGTTATTTCTTGTTCTTTCCTTTTAGCCCTTAGATCTTGATTCTGTGGCTTAGATTAGATCTTAGGAATACCCCTTCGGTCTAAATCAGAAAACCAACGGTTTTATTTTCACTTATGTTTTAGCCAGTAGCTTATGTTAGAGCTAGGCCGTTTGCTCAAAATGTTCCAACAAACGCCCTCCGCAGCCAATAGTAGTCTGCCACGTGTACCCTCTTTTAGTACTAGTTAGCTTTATATTTTTCTGTCTATATTACAAAAACAGAAAGTTTCCATTTTGTTTTGGCCACAACTTTTGATCCCGAAGTCCAATGACATTGATTCTTTTTCCAGTATCTCACACATTTCCTGTAGTTTCTAAAAACATATAATTTGTCTATGTTTGAAATTTTCAAATATAAGTTAGATCAGATTTAGTTTAAATCTTGTTTTGCCTATTCCAGGAGTTTGAAAAATGATTTTGAGTTGATTCTTTTTGCTACTGCTTACTAGTGATAAAATCTTACTGTGGTAGAAGTTTCAAATTTTTTTAAAGTATTTTTACTGGTGTTTTCAACAGAAACAAGTTTCTGCCATAACGACGCGTGATGAATTCTTTTAGTTAGGCTTTAGCAAATCCTTACTTGTGATGTTATTTTTACTTGTGGCTTGATTGAAGTGCTTATGGTGTGCTTTGTGTGTATCGGTAGATCATCCGGAGTGCGAAGCGTGTTACTTAGAAGCGCTCGAGCAAGACAACTATCATCAAGGCAAGTCATTTTGATCATGTTATTTTACCTATGTTTTCGATGCATGGTAGATCACCTTTCTTTGCCCAATTGCATGCTGCCTAGGTACCTGGAAACTTTAGTGTAAGTTGTAGTATCATGTGGTAGGAACACAACAACCCCGATACTTGGCCCCGGGATGACAATTTCTTAATGCTATGCTTGAGTAGACGGGTTATCGGTTGAGTGTATACCATGAGTGATGCGAGGTTGATATAATAATCAAGACCGGCTAAGACAAGATTTTCAAGACCTCGGACGTAATGCAACTCTGGGTGAAGGACGGTTGATCGGCTCCCTGGAGAACCCAGTGGATGCCCGGGATGCTGGAGAGGCCATGTCATCCTGCGGAAAGCTTCACCCAGGCTCGAAGAGACGGACGGAGACTTCAAGACTCAAGGCTTACCTGCACAACCACAAGTCATTATGGGCTCTGGCTTGGTTGGACAACGCGGCGACTCTGGACAGGCGGTGCTAGCAGATGTAGAAGAACGGTAGGAATGGATGGGCATCGACAGGGATTCAGAGGGACCCGTTGAAAGACCATGTTTTGATCATCCGGTCTTCAAACACCCTGAAGTGCGAGGACAAACCCGGAGGCGATCAAATCTTGTGGGGAACGTGTGCAAAACTCTGCAGAGCGCCCAACCTAATCGATTAGGCGTGTCCACGGTCATGGACAACTTGAGCCGAAGGCATTGAATTTCCCCTGAACTCTCGACACAACTTAATAAATATGTGGGTGTTAACAACTATTCCGGCACGAGAATTGGTTGGCGGAACCATCTCGTTAACAACAAACATTGTAGTAACATTTTGCTTTCAACCCCTCTTGTTGTAGGATAAAACTGGCTTTATGCAAAACTCATAGCCCCACCGGCCAAATATGCATGTAGGGATAGTTGATTATATTTTACTCCTCTCTTTGATGACTTGCCGGCATATTCAATATGCTGACCTACACGGCTGCAACGTATCATGTTGTAGAGTACTTTTCCGACCAGGAGTGAGGCTACGATCTACGCTCAGCGACATGCCCTTGGAGTCGGATGGACTCGTCTACCTGATGCTTCCGCTAGCCTTCGTTAGATATCTCATGAGTTGGCCTTCAGCCACTTTATTGTAATCCTTTATTGTAATAAAGTACTCTTTATGAGATTCCGATTAATAAAGCTGTGTGATTGAACTCTTGAATATATACATTATGTACTGTGTGTGTACCAGCATGATCTTGGGATGGTACGGAAACACCAGAGGCTTGACTTGTCTTGAGTCGGGTCGCTACATTAGGGAAAGAAATGCAAATGCCCCAAGATAAAACGATGGGGTTGATTCATATTAACTGAATTCATTTTATCTGCATCATGTCATTGTTTCCAAGCATTACCTTGTTTCACTTAATACCCTAAATGCATGGTGGATAGTGGTCGATGAATGGAGTAATAGTAGTACATGCAGGAAGGAGTGGGTCTACTTGCTTATGGACGTGATGCGTGTATATAGTGATCATTGTGATGAATAAATATTGCATAACTATGCGATTTCCTATCAATTGTCCAACAACAATTTGTTTACCTACCGTATGTTTTCTATGAGAGAGAAGCCTCTAGCAAAAACTATGGCCCCGGGGCCTGTTCACAAATATATTTACAAAAGTACTAAATACCTTGTTGCCTTTTATTATTTGTATATACTTTTTATATTTAATCTATTTTAACTCTCTATCTATCACTACTTTTTACTTGCAAGTATCGAGTTCAAGGGGATTGACAACCCTCTTGCCCGCGTTGGGTGCAAGTGTATGCTTTTTTGTAGGCGCTGAAGATAGAAAATTGTGTCGTTTTCCTATTGGTTCGATAACCTTAGTTATCACTGAGGAAAATACTTATCTATATTGTGTTGCTTCATCCCCTCCTCTTTGAGGAAAACCCCAACGCACATCACAAGTATGAGAAAACATTTCTAGCGTTGTTGCCTGGGAGTATCACCAATTTCCTATCAAGTACCTTCTCACAAATTATCAATCACTTGTTCTACTTTTTGTTTGTTATTATATTTTTATTTCTATAAAAAACTTTGCTAGTTTCCTTGTTTGCTTATTTCACTTGCTCGAAGTTGCTATTATGTCTTAGTTTGAAATTAATGGTGATTCTGCGACTAGCGTAGAGGCCCTAGATCATCCAACTTCACCTTGCAATGAGAATGCTAAAAGAAATTTTGATGAAATTTCCAGCGAAAAAACTTAGTATTCTTGCGGATGATTATCCTTCTAAAGGATAACCTATTATGCAAGCTAAGAAATTTCACATAGGAAGTGGTAATATTATTGGAAAAAGTGTAATTCAAGACCTTTTCACTTGTGATAGATCCTTACCCTTGAGAGGAGGATCCATTCTTGCTAGAACTACTAGTTATGCGGATGCCATATCTTTGCTCATAGTTTAATTGGAAAGACAATTCGTTCAGATGCATCCCTTCATACAATGGTTGTTTCTAGAATTCTTTAATATTCAGGATGCTTCTACTAAACGTTTAGCAACGATATTTCATATTCATGAGTTCAATAACATTATGTAGGCAAACTAGAGACATATTTTCCCATTATAGGGTAAATGGTGAGTGCTCACCTATAGAAGGGATTCTTTATGATTCGGAAGAAAATTGAGATCAACGAATTATGTTGCTTATAATGAAAACCTTAGAAAGAAGATTCCGCCTGATGTCTTGGTCAATAAAATTTACGAACACAATGATCAATTTGTCATACCAAATATTGGATTGGGTCATGTTCTTGAGAAACAATTAAGGAATTACCTTTATCGAAACTTATACAATGAAGAGTTGACTATTACTTATGAAAAGCCTAAGGCAGAGCCTCTTCCTCCTGAGATAGATCTGACGGACCCTTGTGTTGTGAAGTTTAGTACCTTCAATTAATTTTGATTACCTATTAGAAAACTTGCTGCTGAGAGAACGTAGTATGATTATAGCATGATGAATTATCCTCAGAACTATTCTAACACTTGAAACTCTGCATTATACCTAGCTAGGGGCGTAAAATGATAGCGCATATTGGGAGGCAACCCAATACTTATCTTATTTATCTTGTTATACTTTATGTTTGTGTGATATAACATGATTATTGCTAATTTAATTATTGTGTTTTTATGTTTAAATTAGTGATTGTTCCAAGTAAAGCCTTTGTGATGATTTGAATGATAAGTAGAATTGATACGATGCAAAGACAACAAAAATTTAGTAAACTGCATAATTTATCTGATTTTACTGGGTCATATTTTTAATCTGAATTTTTTACACAATATTTCTATACAAATTAGCCAGGTTTTCCTAATTTTTCAGAAGTTTCGGAGTTACAGAAGTAGGGTGTCTTTGCTGATCACTAGAGAGTATTCTATTTTCGATAGATTCTGTTTTTTGCTTGCATAGTTTTCTTGCTATGGTTGATGCTATGCATTATATCGGGGGGTATAAGTCATTAAGAAATTATAATACAATACCTTATGCAATAATAAAATATGAATATATATATAAGTACCTAATGCTTATGGTTCACCTATCCTACTAACAGATCTCATGAGTATTCTGTTAAGTTTTGTGTGATGAAGTTTTCAAGTTTTGGGTGTTATCAAGATGGATGAAGGAATAAGGAGCGGAAAAGTGCCTAAGATTTGGAATGCCCAAGGAACCCCAAGTTAAATTCTAGGAAGACTCAAATGTGTAAGCTTGGGGATGCCCCGAAAGGCATCCCCTTGGTATGTCACTTGGACCTATATTTCTTATTCATCACATGATAAGAGTTTTTCTTAGAGCGTCGTGTATTATAGTTTTTTTACTTTTCCATAATCATTGTTTGCTGGACACACCCAGTTGATGGAGACACATGTTCACCATGATTTATGAGAATACTCTATGTGCTTCACTTATATCTTTTGAGCTAAGCGGTTGCTCTAGTACTGCACGTATATCTTTTAGAGCATGACGACGTATAGACTTTATAGAAATAATTGCACTCTTGTTCTTCAATTAAATTTGTTTGAGAGTTAATAAATAGTGATGGTAATTTGGATCAGTTATAAGGCTAGTCCAAAAATAATAGGTGTTCAAAGAGTGCATAATCAAAACCTTCATGTAGCACATAAAAGAGAAATTGTGGGTTAATGATATTGATGTGGTAATATGAAAGTGTGTGAGTTATGAAATGGTGATGATGTGTGAGCATTCTTATTCCCCATTGAAATTTTAGCGTTGTTTAGGTCGGGGGCGTGTGATGGTTAACTCCTACCAACCTCCTCCCTATGGACTTGCGAGTGGTACTTTGCTTCGAGAGATTTAATAAAATCTTGCAATAAGTATGTGAGTTTCTTATGACTAATGTGAATCCATGGATGTATGCACTCTTAAATCCTCATATTTGCTAGCCTCTCTAGTACTGTGCATTGTCCATTCTCACCTCAAGGATTGGTGCAAACTTCGTCGGTGCATCCAAACCCCGCGACATGATACACTCTGTTGCATATAAGCCACCTAATATGTTCCTCAAAACAGCCACCATACCTACCTATCATGACATTTCCATAGACATTCCGAGATATATTGCCATGCAACTCCATTGTTACAGCATATGACTAGTACACTAATTGTCATATTGCTTTACAAGATCATGTAGCTGACATAGTATTTGCGGCAAAACCAACATTAATCATTGTTTACATGTTATGCTAGATCATTGCACATCCTGATACACTGTCAAAGATATTGATATAGAGTCATATTATTTAGTAGTTTTTCATATCAAGTTGTAAGTAATAGAAGTGTGATGCTATTCATTATTAGTGCACTATCTTAGTGAGGAAAGGATGATGGATACAGTGATTCCCCAACAAGTAGGGATGAGATTCCGGACGAAAAATCAAATAAAAAGAAAAAAAGAAAAAAATAGGAAAAGAAAAAAAGAAAAAAAAATAAACGAGAGAAAAGAGCGAAGTGACAGTGCTACGACCTCTTTTTCCACACTTGTGCTTTAAAGTAGCACCATATTTTTTATCTAAAGAGTCTCATGTTTTTTCACTTTCATATGCTAGTGGGAATTTTTATTATAGAACTTGGCTTGTATATTCTAATGATGGGTTTATGGTATATATGGTGCTACAACTTACTTTTTGTAGTAGCGCGGGCCGTACCCTTGATACGTCCATTTTGTATCATGCTTTTATATCGACCTTTATTGCATTATGGGCTGTTAATACACATTATGGTACAATACTTATGCCTTTTCTCTCTTATTTTACAAGGTTTACATGAAGAGGGAGAATGCCCGCAGTTGGATTTCTGGACCGGAAAAGGAGCAAATCTGAGAGACCTATTCTGCACAACTTCAAAAGTCCTGAAAACTTACGGAGAATTGTTTTGGAATATATAAAAAATATTGGGCGAAATAAATACATCAGGGGACCCACCAGGTGGCCACAAGCCAGGGCGAGGCCTACCCCCCTCGACGCGCCCTGTGGGCTTGTGGGCCCCCTGGTAGGCCTCCGGTACCCATCTTCTGCTATATGAAGGTTTTGACCTGGAAAAAAGCATATCAGAACTTTCGGGTCGAAGCGCCGCCGTCTCGAGGCAGAACTTCAGCAGAACCAATCTAGAGCTCCGGCGGAGCTATTCCGCCGGGGAAACTTCCCTCCCGGAGGGGGAAATCGAAGTTGTCTTCATCACCAACGGTCCTATCATCGAGAGGGGGTCAATGTCCATCAACATATTCATCAGCACCATCTCCTCTCCAAACCCTAGTTCATCTCTTGTATCCGATATTTGTCTCAAAACATCAGATTGGTACATGTGGGTTGCTAGTAGTGTTGATTACTCCTTTTAGTTGATGCTAGTTGGTTTTCTTGGTGGAAGATCATATGTTCAGATCCTTAATGATTATTAATACTCCTCTGATTATGAACATGAATATGCTTTGTAAGTAATTACGTTTGTTCCTGAGGACATGGGATAAGTCTTGCTATAAGTAATCATGTGAATTTGGTATTCGTTCAATATTTTGATGAGATGTATGTTGTCTCTCCTCTAGTGGTGTCATGTGAACGTCGACTACATGACACTTCACCATTATTTGGGCCTAGGGGAGGGCATTGAGAAGTAATAAGTATATGATGGGTTGCTAGAGTGACATAAGCTTAAACCCTAGTTTATGCGTTGCTTCGTAAGGGGCTGATTTGGATCCATATATTTCATGCTATGGTTAAATTTATCTTAATTCTTCTTTCGTAGTCGCGGATGCTTGCGATAGAGGTTAATCATAAGTGGGATGTTTTTCCATCTAAGGTTAGCACCCAAGCACCGGTCCACCCACATACCAAATTATCAAAGTAACGAACGTGAAGCATATGAGCATGATGAAAACTAGCTTGACAGAAATTCCCATGTGTCCTCAGAAGCGCTTTACTTTATAGAAGAGTTTGTCCAGGCTTGTACTTTGCTACAAAAGGATTGGGCCACTTTGTTGCATCATTGTTACATTTGTTACTTGCTACCCGTTACAAATTACCTTATCACAAAACTGTTTGTTACCGATAATTTCAGTGCTTTCAGAGAATACCTTACTGAAAACCGCTTGTCATTTCCTTCTGCTCCTCGTTGGGTTCGACACTCTTGCTTATCGAAAGGACTACGACAGATCCCCCACACTTGTGGGTCTTCAAGACTCTTTTCTGGCGCCGCTGCCGGGGAGGGAAGCTCCTTTGGTGAGTGGAACTTGGTAAGGAAATTTTATATATTGTGCTGAAATTTACTCTTACTTGTCACTATGGAAAATAATCCTTTGAGGGGCTTGTTCGGGGTATCTTCACCCTGACCGGAAGCACAAAGAGATGCTCCTCAACCTGCTGCACCTACTGAAAATATTTATTATGAAATTCTTTCGGGTATGATAGAAAATTGCTAGCTAATCCTTATGCAGGAGATGGAACACTACATCCTGATTTGCATCTAATCTATGTGGATGAAGTTTGTAGATTATTTAAGCTTGCAGGTCTGCCCGAGGATGATGTCAAGAAGAAGGTATTTCCTTTATCTTTGAAGGAGAAGGCGTTGACGTGGTATAGGCTATGTGATGGTATTGGATCATGGAACTACGACCAATTGAAATTGGAATTTCATCATAAGTTTTATCCTATGCATCTGGTTCATCGTGATCAGAATTATATTTATATTTTTTGGCCTCGTGAAGGAGAAAGAATTGCTCAAGCTTGGGGGAGGCTTAAGTCAATGTTATATTCATGACCCAATCACGCGCTCCAGAGAGAAATTATTATTCAGAATTTTTATGCTCGGCTCTCTCATAATGATCAATCCATGCTCAATACTTCTTGTGTTGGTTCCTTTATGAAGAAAGATATTGAATTCAAATGGTACTTATTGGAAATAATTAAATGCAACTCTGAAGATTGGGAACTCGACGAATGTAATGAGTCTGGTATAAGCCTTAAGTTTGATTGTGTTAAATCCTTTATAGACACCGATGCTTTTCGTGATTTTAGCACTAAATATGGACTTGAATCTGAGGTAGTAGCTTCATTCTGTGAATCTTTTGCTACTCATGTTGATCTCCCCAAGGAGAAGTAGTTTAAATATCATCCTCCCATTGAAGTTAAAGTGGTTGAACCTATTAAAGTTGAAGAAGAAACTTTTTTTTTGAGTGTAAAGAAGAAATTATTATTTATAATGACGATCCTCTTATTCCTACTGTTTATATTGAGAACCCACCCTTTCCTGTTAGAATAAAGGAACATGCTAAAGCTTCAACTATGGTTCGTAAAAGTTGTACTAGAACACCTATACCTCCTGGAAAAATTAAAGTTGAATCTAATATTGCTATGGTTAAAGATATCTTGGTTGATAATATTGATGGGCGTGTCATTCATTTCTGTGATGAAGCTGCTAGAATTGCTAGACCTGATACTAAAGGTAAACATAGACCTATTGTTGGCGTGCGTGTTGTTTCTGTTAAAATAGGAGATCATTGTTATCATGGCTTATGTGATGTGGGTGCTAGTGTGAGTGCAATTCCCTTTACCTTATACCAAGAAATTATGAATGATATTGCACCAACTGAATTAGAAGAAATTGATGTTACCATCAAGCTTGCTAATATAGATACTATTGCATCAATCGGTATTGTTAGAGATGTTGAAGTCTTGTGTGGGAAAATAAAGTATCCTACTGATTTTCTTGTTCTTGGTTCCCCACAAGATGATTTTTGTCCCATTATATGCGGTAGACCCTTCTTGAATATTTTTAATACTAAGATTGATTGTGAGAAAGAAACGGTTACTCTAAGTTTTGGGGATATGTCTCATGAGTTCAATTTCTCTAAATTTCGTAGACAAACCCATGACAAATAATTTACTAGTAAAGATGAAATTATTGATCTCGCTTCTATCGTTGTGCCTCCAACTGATCCCTTAGAACAATATTTGCTAGATCATGAAAATGATATGCATATGAATGAAAGAAATGAAATAGATAAGATTTTCTTTGATCAGCAGTCTATTTTAAAATACAACCTGCGTGTTGAAATACTTGGAGATCCTCCTCCACCCAAGGGCAATCCCGTGTTTGAGTTTAAACAATTACCTTATACTCTGAAGTATGCTTATCTTCATGAAAAAGAGATATATCTTATTATTATTAGTGCTAACCTTTTAGAGCATGAAGAAAAGAGATTATTGAAAACTTTGAGGAAGCACCGTGCCAGTATTGGATATACTCTTGATGATCTTAAGGGCATTAGTCCAACTATATGTCAGCACAAAATCAATATGGAGCCTTTTGGTTTATGCAATGCACCTGCTACCTTTCAAAGATGTATGATGGCTATATTCTCTGACTTCTGCGAAAAGATTGTTGAGGTTTTCATGGATGATTTTTCCGTTTACGGAACTTCTTTTGATGATTGCTTGGGCAACCTTGATCGAGTTTTGCATATATGTGAAGAAACTAATCTTATCTTGAATTGGGAGAAGTGCCACTTTATGGTTAATGAAGGCATTGTCTTGGGACACAAAATCTCCGAAAGAGGTATTGAAGTTGATAAAGCTAAAGTTGATGCTATTGAAAAAATTTCATGTCTAACGGATATCAAAGGTATAAGAAGTTTCCTTGGTCATGCTGGTTTCTATAGGAGGTTTATTAAAGACTTCTCTAAGATTTCTAAGCCTCTCACTAATCTTTTGCAAAAGGATGTTCAATTCGTTTTTGATGATGATTGTCTAGAAGCATTTGAAATTCTTAAGAGAGCCTTGATCACTGCACCTCTTGTTTAACCACCTGATTGGAACCTACACTTTGGAATTATGTGTGATGCCAGTGATTATGTTGTTAGCGTTTTTCTAGGGAAAAGTGTTGATAAGAAATTAAATGTCATCCATTACGCTAGTAAAACTCTAGACGGTGCTCAAAGAAACTATACTACCACTGAAAAGGAATTTTTAGCAGTTGTATTTTCTTGTGATAAGTTTAGACCTTATATTGTTGATTCCAAAGTAACTGTTCACACTGATCACAGTGCTATTATATACCTTATGGAAAAGAAAGATGCTAAACCTAGACTTATTGGGTGGGTTCTTCTTCTACAAGAATTTTATTTGCATATTATTGATAGAAAGGATGATGATAACCTCATAGCAGATAACTTGTCTAGACTAGAGAATGTTCTTGATGATCCACTACCTATTGATGATAGCTTTCCTGATGAACAATTAGCTGTCTTAAATGCTTCAAGCAGTGCTCCTTGGTATGCTGATTATGCTAACTACATTGTTGCTAAATTATAACGCCTAGTTTCACATACCAACAAAAGAAAAAGTTCTTCTATGATTTAAGACACAACTTTTGGGACGATCCACACCTTTATAAAGAAATTGTATTATTAGACGTTGTGTACCTGAGCATGAATAGGGACAGATCCTACACAAATGTCATTCCGAGGCCTACGGAGAACATCACGCTGGAGATAGAACTGCACACAAGGTATTACAATTTGGTTTCTATTGGCCTACTCTCTTCAAGGATGCTCGTAAGTTTGTCTTGTCTTGTGATGAATGTCAAAGAATTGGTAATATTAGTAGACATAAGGAAATGCCTATGAATTACTCTCTTGTTATTGAACCATTTGATGTTTGCGGTTTTGATTATATGGGACCTTTTCCAAAGTCCAATGGGTATAGTCATATTGTAGTTGCTGTTGATTATGTTACTAAGTGGGTAGAAGCTATTCCAACTAGTAGTGCTGATCATAACACTTCTATTGAAATGCTGAAAGAAGTTATTTCCCTAGATTTGGAGTCCCTGAATATTTAACGAGTCATGGTGGTTCACACTTTATTCATGGTGTTTTCCGTAAATTGCTTGCTAGGTATGATGTTAATCATAGAATTGCATCTCCTTATCATCCTCAGTCTAGTGGTCAAGTAGAATTGAGCAATAGATCAATTAAATTGATCTTGTAAAAGACCCTTAATAGATCTAGAAAGAATTGGTCTAAGAAACTTGACGACGCGTTATGGGCTTATAGAACCGCTTACAAAAACCCTATGGGTATCTCTACGTATAAAATGGTTTATGGTAAAGCATGGCATTTACCTCTAGAGCTAGAACATAAAGCTTATTGGGCAATTAAAGAGTTTAACTATGATTTCAAACTTGCTGGTGAGAAGAGGTTATTTGACATTAGCTCGCTTGATGAATGGAGAACCCAAGCCTATGAGAATGCTAAGTTGTTTAAAGAAAAGGTTAAGAGATGACATGATAGAAGGATACAAAAGCATGAATTCAATGTAGGTGATCATGTCTTGCTATACAACTCTTGTTTAAGATTTTTTGCAGGAAAGCTTTTCTCTAAATGGGAAGGGCCTTACATTATCGAGGAAGTATATCGTTCCGGTGCCATCAAGATCAACAACGCCGAAGGCAGATTTTCAAAGGTGGTAAATGGGCAAAGAATCAAGCATTATATCTCAAGTACTCCCATAAATGTTGAAACCAATATTATCAATACCATAACTCCGGAGGAGTACATTATGGAGACCTATGAGAACGTTTTAGACTCCGAAAAGTAATAGGTATGTGTTACGGTAAGCAAGCTGACTCCAAAACTTTTCCAATGGCAATTTTTACTAGTTTGGAATATTTCAAAAATTAGAAAAATTCAAAGCAGTCCAAAGAGTTCACGAGGACGCGACAAGCCAGGGGGCACGACCTACCCCCTGGGCGCGCCCTGCAGGCTTGTGGCCACCCCATGTACCCTTCGAACTCCGTTTTCCTGTGGAATACTCCTTCGGGTCGGTAAAAATTTATTATATAATCTCCCAAAAGTTTTACCTTCGTATCATGACAATATCTCCTGCTTTTGTCTTGAGCTGTTTCTGCAGCAGATTTAGAGCAATATCTTTTTGCAAGAGTCTCTCGGGGAGAGCCGTGCCTTTCACATGACACCAGGGGTCGAAGCATTCAGCAAAGCCAACCACTTCGGGCAGCCCACGGAGGAAGAGATGGAGGATGACTTGAAAAGGATAGATTCTATGGAGGAAGACCAAGAAGTTACCTCTCGTCTACAACCTGGAGCCATGTTGGAAGAATTTCAGAGCTCAGCAATTCCGAATTTGGTTATCCCTCCCAATGCTAGATCTCCTACTTATGAAAATATCAAAAGGAGTGTTGCTTTCCCCCGTAGCAATGGAACATCCATGGGTTATGGGATCTCTAACCGTCACTGGAAAACTTCACAAGGAAATAATGGATCTCAGATAGTAGAATAATAAGTTTAAGGAGGAGAATCACATTCTGAGGGGAAACATCGCCAATAATATAAAACCACAACCTCCAAAGAAAGACAACTAAACACATGGGTATAGGGCACTCCCCTGGGCTTGTGCCAAGCTTGGGGGAGGTGCCCTGGTATCGTATCACCATCGCATCTTTTACTTTCTTCATTTTTCCTCTTTCGATCCTTATGGTTATATCTTGATCTAGTAGAATAAAGTTTTAGTGAGATCTAGTTTGAGTTTTGCTTTATGTCCCCCCTATGTAAGCAAGTCCGAGAGTTATATAATAAAGAGTAGTTTTGTGTTGAGGGCTTTGCTTGCTTGCTATGATCTTAAGAAATAGAAATAGAAAGAAATATAGAATAAAAGCAAACAATATATATATTGATCTTATGGGGAGTGATGACTTCACACATTAAAATTATGTCGATTGAAATTTGTTGTGAGTAGACAAACAAAGCTATTGGTCATTGTTGCAATTAAAAGGAAGTAATAAAGAAAGAGAGGTTCATATATAAAAATATTATCTTAGACATCTTTTATGATTGTGAGAACTCATTAAAATATTATATGTTAATAAGTTGATATTGGACAAGTAAAACAATATAATGAGTTATGTTTGCTTATTTTCGAATAGAAGTTATATGGTTATAGATCCTTCAACATGTGTCGCTTGTTGGAAATATGCCCTAGAGGCAATAATAAATAAGTTATTATTATATTTCTTTGTTCATGATAATCGTTTATTATCCATGCTATAATTGTATTGATTGGAAACACAGTGCATGTGTGGATACATAGACAAAACACTGTCCCTAGCAAGCCTCTAGTTGGCTAGCTAGTTGATCAAAGATAGTCAGGGTCTTCTGATTATATACAAGGTGTTGTTGCTTGATAACTGGATCACGTCATTAGAAGAATCACGTGATGGACTAGACCCAAACTAATAGACGTAGCATGTTGATCGTGTCATTTTGTTGCTATTGTTTTCTGCGTGTCAAGTATTTGTTCCTATGATCATGAGATCATATAACTCACTAACACCGGAGGAATGCTTTGTGTGTATCAAACGTCGCAACGTAACTGGGTGACTATAAAGATGCTCTACAGGTATCTCCGAAGGTGTTCGTTGAGTTAGTATGGATCGAGACTGGGATTTGTCACTCCGTGTGACGGAGAGGTATCTCGGGGCCCACTCGGTAATACAACATCACACACAAGCCTTGCAAGCAATGTGACTTAGTGTAAGTTGCGGGATCTTGTATTACGGAACGAGTAAAGAGACTTGCCGGTAAACGAGATTGAAATAGGTATGGGGATACTGACGATCGAATCTCATGCAAGTAACATACCGAAGGACAAAGGGAATGACATACGGGATTATATGAATCCTTGGCACTGAGGTTCAAAGGATAAAGATCTTCGTAGAATATGTAGGATCCAATATGGGCATCCAGGTCCCGCTATTGGATATTGACCGAGGAGTCTCTCGGGTCATGTCTACATAGTTCTCGAACCCGCAGGGTCTGCACACTTAATGTTCGACGTTGTTTTATGCGTATTTGAGTTATATGGTTGGTTACCGAATGTTGTTCGGAGTCCCGGATGTGATCACGGACGTCACGAGGGTTTCCGGAATGGTCCGGAAACGAAGATTGATATATAGGATGATCTCATTTGGTTACCGGAAGGTTTTCGTGCATTACCGGAAAAGTTTCGGGCTCATCGGTAGTGTACTGGGAGTGCCGGGAGGGGTGCCGGGGACCATCAGGAGGGGTGTCACGCCCCAAGGGGTCTCATGGGCTATGGAAGAGATAAACCAGCCCCTAGTGGGCTGGAATAAGTTCCCACTAAGGCCCATAAGGTTTGAGAAGGAAAAAACACAAGGTGGAAAGAGTTTCCAAGTGGGAAGGTGGAATCCTACTCTAAGTAGGATTGGAGTAGGACTCCTCCACCTCCTATTTCGGCCAAACCTTTAGGTTTTGAGGCTGCCTCCTCCCCTCCCTTCCTCCTATATATATGGAGCAATTAGGGCTGATTTGAAACAACTTTTCCAACGCAGCCCGACCACATAACTCCACGGTTTTACCTCTAGATCGCGTCTCTGCGGAGCTCGAGCGGAGCCCTGCCGAGATTAGATCATCACCAACCTCCGGAGCGCCGTCACGCTGCCGGAGAACTCATCTACCTCTCCGTCTATCTTGCTGGATCAAGAAGGCCGAGATCATCGTCGAGCTGTACGTGTGCTGAATGCGGAGGTGCCGTCCGTTCGGCACTAGATCGGAGCGGATCGTGGGACGGATCGCGGAACGGTTCGTGGGACGGTTTGCGGGGCGGATCGAGGGACGTGAGGACGTTCCACTACATCAACCGCGTTTCTTAACGCTTCTGTTGTGCGATTTACAAGGGTACGTAGATTGTAAATCTCCCTCTCATAGATGGACATCACCATGATAGGTCTTCGTGCGCGTAGGAAAATTTTTGTTTCCCATGTGACGTTCCCCAACAGCTTCCACCTCATATTAGCCAAAAACTTCCGCTCCAAGTAGAGATACTACTTGTGCATCCAAACACCTTTAACCGAGTTTTGCCTTGAGAGTCCACCATACCTACCTATGGATTGAGTAAGATCCTTCAAGTTAGTTGTCATTGGTGCAAGCAATAAAAAATGTTCTCTAAATCTGTGTGATCTATTAGTGTGAAGAAAATAAACTTTATATGAACTTGTGATATATAAGAAACAAAAGCGACACACTGCATAATAAAGTTCTTTATCACAAGCGGCAATATAAAGTGACATTCTTTTGCATTAAGGGATTGCACATCGGACTAGAAAAGCGCATGAAAACCTCTGCTTCCCTCTGCGAAGGGCCTATCTGTTACCTTTACTTCTAGTATTTTCCTTTATGCAAGAGTCGTGGTGATATTCACCATTTCCTTTATTTCGCCTTTATCTTTTGGCAAGCGTCATGTGTTGGGGAATGATCTAGACAAATATATCCACTCGGATGTGGGTAATCATGAGTTATTATTGTTGATATTACCCTTGAGGTAAATAGTTGGGAGGCAAAACTATAAGCCCCTATATTTCTCTCTGCCCGATTGAAGCTTTGACCTCATAGGTACCACATGAGTGTTAGCAATTATGAAAGACTATAAGGTGATTGAGTATGTGGATTTGTTTTACAAGCTCTTATATTGAATCTTTACTATGTTATGATAAATTGGAATTGCTTCAATGAAGGAAATCATGGTTTGTTAGTTCTCAATAGAGTTCTTGATTCATATTTTTTCTTTCGAATGAATTGTTACTGTAGCATAAGATATTCTATGTCAACATGTGTTGTTGTTCTAAAGATAACCATGATGCCTTCATGTCCGTATTTTATTTTATCGACACCTCTATCTCTAAACATGTGGGCATATTTATCGATCTCGGCTTTCGCTTGAGGACAAGCGAGGTCTAAGCTTGGGGGAGTTGATACGTCCATTTTGCATCATGCTTTTATATAGACATTTATTGCATTATGGGCTGTTAATACACATTATGGTACAATACTTATGCCTTTTCTCTCTTATTTTACAAGGTTTACATGAAGAGGGAGAATCCCGACAACTGGATTTCTTGACCGAAAAAGGAGCAAAGCTGAGAGACCTATTCTGCACAACTCCAAAAGTCCTGAAAACTTACGGAGAATTAGCTTGCAATATATAAAAAGTATTGGGCAAAAGAAATACATCAGGGGACCCACCCACAGGCCAGGAGCGCGACCTACCCCCCTCGACACTCCCCGCGGGCTTGTGGGCCCCCTGGCAGGCCTCCGGTGCCCATCTTCTGCTATATGAAGGGTTTTGACTTGGAAAAAATCATACCAGAACTTTCGGGTCGAAGCGCTGCCGTCTCGTGGCGGAACTTCGGCAGAACCAATCTAGAGCTACGGCGGAGCTATTTTGCCGGGGAAACTTCCCTCTTAGAGGGGGAAATTGAAGCCATCGTCATCACCAACGATCCTATCATCGAGAGGGGTCATTCTCCATCAACATATTCGTGAACATCATCTCCTCTCCAAACCCTAGTTCATCTCTTGTATCCGATCTTTGTCTCAAAACATCAGATTGGTACCTGTGGGTTGCTAGTAGTGTTGATTACTCCTTGTAGTTGATGCTAGTTGGTTTACTTGGTGGAAGATCATATGTTCAGATCCTTAATGATTATTAATACTCCTCTGATTATGAACATGAATATGCTTTGTGAGTAATTATGTTTGTTGCTGAAGACATGGGATAAGTCTTGCTATAAGTAATCATGTGAATTTGGTATTCGTTCCATATTTTGATGAGATGTATGTTGTCTCTCCTCTAGTGGTGTCATGTGAACGTTGAATACATGACACTTCACCATTATTTGGGCCTAGGGGAAGGCATTGGGAAGTAATAAGTAGATGATGGGTTGCTAGAGTGACAGAAGCTTAAACCCTAGTTTATGCGTTGCTTCGTAAGGGGTTGATTTCGATCCATATGTTTCATGCTATGGTTAGATTTATCTTAATTATTCTTTCGTAGTCGCGGATGCTTGCGAGAAAGGTTAATCATAAGTGGGATGTTTGTCCAAGTAAGGACAGCATCCAAGCACCGGTCCACCCACATACGTAATTATCAAAGTAACGAACGCGAATCATATGAGCATGATGAAAACTAGCTTGACAGAAATTCCCATGTGTCCTCGGGAGCGCTTTGCTTTATATAAGAGTTTGTCCAGGCTTGTCGTTTGCTACAAAAGGATTGGACCACTTTGTTGCACCAATGTTACATTTGTTACTTGTCGCCCATTACGAATTACCTTATCACAAAACTATCTGTTACCGATAATTTCAGTGCTTTTAGAGAATACCTTACTGAAAACTGCTTGTCATTTCCTTCTGCTCCTCGTTGGGTTAGACACTCTTACTTATAGAAAGGACTATGATATATCCCCTACACTTGTGTGTCATCAGCTCTCACTACTCGTAATTAACATATCAGCAGCGATGTTCTGTGAATGCGCTACTCCTAACTATTAGTAGAGCGGTTCTCTACCCCACGCCACTACTAATCGAGCATGTTTCTTTTTTTCTATTTATGTTGTATTTACACACGGTTATACATAATAATATTAAATATCAATAATAATTTTACTAGTAATAATATTTGGATTAAAGTGGATGGTGCAAGTTATGAAGTTGAATAAGTAGAAAAATATGATGCTACGACGACACACACGTGTCGAAAGAAAGGATTCCCTTTATTTGACATTTGTGTGCCATCGTAACATAATATTTTCCTACTAATCCAATTTGATTACTTGCACCCATCCACTTTAATCTAATCTATGTCATATAATAACTCATCATCCTTAATCACATAACAATTTATATCATCATCTTAATCATCTAACAACTCATGATGATCTTAATCATGCCAAGTTAAACACTACTACAATGGCATAAACTAGAAAATGCCCCTTCTCCTAAATAGCACATACTATAAACCAGAAAAAGTTCTCTCTCATAGGACTCGATCCTCCCTCCTAGATAAGATTTCATAAAAGAGGAAAAACACCTAAGACTCCATGATGAAGCAAAGAGATCCAACAGTCTCCAACTTGTGGCTTGGGATCCTTCTTTATTTATCTCCATGCTTCAATTTGGAGTTTTCCTTGTGGTTTGTGCCCACTCGGGTATTAATAAATGAAAGGGACACACGGGCGACAAGTAATTGCCATCTCACCTTTGCCATGCGTCAACGGAGGCACAACATCATTTTGCAATTTCTCTTGAAGAACATAATAGTAGCCCAGTTGGCAATGCAATTTACATAATAGTAGCATAATTAGCAATATAATTTATGTAACAGTAGTGTAGTTAGCAACTATTACCAAGATATTTGCGCAAATGTCATCATCCCTCAACCTAAGCACTAGTGGCATGTATAATGTATAATTTGAGCCAATTCCATAATGCATGTTGTGCCTAGTAGATAGGCTACCATTGACAAATGTGACAAGAGAATCCTTCCACTCCAAAGTTAGATGTGATCCATAAGTGTAGTGTGTCATGTATACTATCTTCTGTGTTTCACTCCAAGAAAGGAAATAAGTTGTAAATTATAAATAAGCAAGTTTAGTATGGATGAACACCAACTATTTTGAAATAAACAATACAAATTAATTAACAAATATGGTTGACAGACTCACATAGAGGTAAAACTGGAAGCATATCAACATCCACCCAAATGTCAATATTACCTTCAATATTATCTTCAAGACGAATATCGAAGGTTATTTTCATATCCTCTTGAAATCCATATGCCTTGCCTAGAGCTTCCCAATTTGAGCAACCAAAATGCGAGTGATTAACTGAATTGTATAGTTTAACCCGAAATGTGAGACCATGTTTAGTCCTTAGTTGATCTCTCCTCATCTCCATATTCTCCATTTCTTGGAAACCAAGCTTCTCCAAGACATACCATCTTGCATGGCAGGGGATGCACTAGTCGAATTATAAAAAACATAAATTACATGTTGAAGCAAAGAAATACAAACTCATGATTAATTACGAAAAAATAGTTATCATCGTTGCGTATAGTAAAAACATGCATGAAAGGTCTCGTCAAGCTTGATGGTGAAGAAATTACATATTGCAGGTGAGGCATGTCGTATAGACCCCGATCTTCGCCGCATAAATCACACTCATGGATCCCCTCGTCGTCAAACATTTCATGTGTTCATGATTCAAAGATTATAAATCGACGACAATTATACCCGAAAGTATTCAACATGGGTTGAGTTTCGGTGTGTCGAGGCTTTCGTTGAAAAACTCTCATATCTCATGGTGTATATGGTGCACACTCTCTCACACTGATACGATGGTGTATGTTGGTGGACACTCCCTCACACTAATATTTCGACCGTCGGTGATGGTCGCTCCGCCCTTCGTTCCTGCATGCATTACCAAAATCTCTAGCACACATGAAAGAAGGAGGAAGTGACCCCCACGACAACAGTCAGGATTCTTCCTCTGATATTTCGACCGTCGGTGTTGGTCGCTTCCTCTTCTTCTCTTGCGCATTGTACCAAGGTATATATCGTGAGAACAAGACGGAAACGACCCCACGACAACAGTAGGGATTCTTCCTGTGATATTTCAACCATTGGTGTTGGTCGCTTCCTCTTCCTCTCTCGCGCATTATACCAAGGTATATATCGCGAGAATAAGAAGAGGAAATGACCCCCACGACAACAGTGAGGATTCCTCCATAAAGAACATACTGAAAGTCACACAAGGAGCTCCGACAAATGGAAAGTCAACCCTAACAAGCATAAGTTAATTAACGTTGCATTAATGGAGTAATGGAATAAAAATGGCATATGTTTGCGGGAATGTCATCTAAGTCTTGTTCTACCAAATCACGGGCATTCAATATTTCCTACTTTCTAGCACAAGTCATGCCGAACGTTCGGCATGACCATATCGAGTGCGTGAAATTTGCCAGAACAGTAATGAATCAACATTCCGGCAAAACATAGGCACTAGGAGGTGTTTCTGCAAATTGACATTTGCATTTAAAAAAATACCTTCACATTTGCATTCCAAAGAAATACTCGCTTCACACTTTCATTTAAAAAAACAATTTGCACATTTTTACAGGTAAGCATCTACTACTATTACATCTACGGTAATCGAGGAACATTTTTACTACTACTGCATCTACTACTACTACATATACTACTACTACATCTACTTCAAATTCACATTTTTACGAATAGTATTTGCACAACATCTCCATCTAGACCTAGAACATGAAGAAATTATAAAACTTGGGAAGGATGAGGGGGCGATGGATGGAGGAGGAGGGGCAATCACGAATGGAGGAGGTAAGAGGGTTGGTGGTCGGGGGAGAGAGAAGGGGCAGCAACCGTAGAAGGGAGGAGGGAGAGGACGGATGGAGGGAGGAGGGCGAGGGTGAAGGAAAGAGGAGGGCGAGGGGAGGGAAGAAGGCTTATGGCAATGGTGGAGAGAGGACTGTGGTGCGGCAACGACGGTGATGTCACTGGAGCCGCGAGCGGTGAGCAACCCGCGGGCAGGAGAGTGAGCAACGCGCGGTCGGGTAAAAGGATATGGGTAGAATAGAAGTAGTGCAGATCCGTGAACCGTGCTACTGCTATATAGTTAGCAGTAGCGCGTCAGTCTAATGTGCGCTCCTACTATGTGTCACTTGGTGGGTATGGTGTGTCCATCTTAGTAGTAGCGCGGTTTACTTCCCACGCGCTACTGATAAAGTTGTACCCGTAGTGCGTGTTTGTTGCCCGCGTTAGCGCGTCTCCCTAGCCCGCGCTAGTGTTAGTCCTCCACCTATAGGCTTTTCCCTAGTACTCACTCCTCGCATTGATATCGATTGATGGACATCTCTATAGCACGTTGATTTGCCTAGTTGATGTGAGACTTGCTTTTCCACTTTTATCTCTCTAAAACCTACCACATATTCTGTTCCACCTATATGTTATGTCTATGGTTCACGCTAATATATTGAGTGAGTAATAAAAAGTTGAAGCACGCTAGGAAGTACGATCCAATTGGCTGGGTTAACACCGTGGTGCTTGTCATTTGTATTTACGTGGTGAAGACGAAGCCATGCCATACTAATATAATAAAATGAATGGGGGTAAGCATTCTTTAAGGATCGTATATTTTAAAAATTGATGATTATGTTACGTATGTTTATGGATATTACTATATTTATGTTTGTTAATTCATTGTTTTTCAATGATCATACATGCAAGAGATTACATGTTGGGTAGCATGTCACATCAAAAATTCCGTTTTTATCATTTATATACTCGAGAACGAGCAAGAATTAAGCTTAGGGATGTTTATACGTCTCCAATGTATCTATACATTTTTATTAGTTCATGCCATTATATTATCATTCTAGGATGCTTTTTAGGCATTTATTTCTTGATTTATATTATTTCTGAGCACTAACCTCTTAACCCAGTGCCAAGTGTCAATTGTTGTTTTTGCATGTTTTTTGCTTTTCACGTATACTGTACCAAACGAAATACAAATACCCCAAAACTTTTTGACATTTTTTATGGACAAAATAAGGACCTCAAAACTTTGGAAGAAGATCGGAGGCCCCATGGGATGGCGCCAAGCCAATAGTGCACGCCCAAAGGGTGGTCGCGCCAGGCTTGGGGCGACCTCCCTTAGCCACTAGCCCTCCTCTCTGTCCTATAAATTCATATATTCTCCAAGAACCCTAGGGAGCCTCCCAAAACACCTTTTCCACCGCTGCAAGTCTCTGTTCCTCCATGTGCCCATCTGGAGCCCTATTCCGGTGCCCACCCGGAGGGGGATTGATCATGGAGGGCCTCTACATCAACCTTGTCGCTCCCATCGTGATGTGTGAGTAGTTCACCATAGACCTATGGGTCCATAGTTAGTACCTAGATGGCTATCTCTCTCTTTATGTTCTACGTTTCAATGATCAGTGCGATTCCCGTAGTGATCTATCTTATGTAATCACTTTGTGTGGTGCGTTTGTTGGGATTCGATGAATTGTGGGCTTATGTTCAGATTATTCATGAAAATATTTGAGTCCTCTCTGAATACTTATATGCATGATTGTGATAGCTTCATAATTCTCTCCGATTTATTGATTTGGTTTGGGCAACTAGATTGATCTACCTTCACTTAGAGAGGTGTGTTGTAGTTTGGGTTCAATCTTACGGTGCTCAAACCCAGTGACAGAAAGGGACATGACACGTATTGTATTGTTGTAACGAAAGGTAAAACGATGGGGTTGATTCATATCAATTGGATTTACTCTGTCTGCATCATGTCATTGTTTTCCAAGCATTACCTTGTTTCACTTTATACTCTAAATGCACGCTGGATAGCGGTCGATGGGTCGAGTAATAATAGTAGATGCACGCAGGAGTCGGTCTACTTGCTTACGGACGTGATGCCTATATGTAATGATCATTGCGATGAATAAATATTGCATAACTATGCACTTTCCTATCAATTGCCCAACAGTAATTTGTTTACCCACCGTATGCTTTCTACGAGAGAGAATCCTCTAGCGAAAATTATGGCCCCCTGGTCTATTTACAAATATATTTATAAAAATACTAAATATGTTGATGCCTTTTATTATTTGTATTTACTTTTTATATTTAATATATTTTAACTATCTATCTATCAATATTTATTACTTGCAAGTAATGAGTCCAAGGAGATTGACAACCCTCTTGCCCGCGTTGGGTGCAAGTGTGTGCACTTTTGTGTGTAGGCGCTAAAGACGGGAAGTTGTGTGGTTTTCCTTTTGGTTCAAAAATCTTGGTTCTCACTGAGGGAAATACTTATCTATATTATGTTTCGTCATCCCCTCCTCTTTGGGGAAATCCTTAATGCAGATCACAAGTATCGTAGCACTAGCAGAACGCGTTGCATTCATGTACGTACGATGAATGCTCACAACGATCGTAGAGGTCTCTACGTACATGTCTACATCGTCTCCTGCATTGCTCGAGCTACATCGACTTTCCCAAATGAGCCAAGAAAATTAGAGCATCACAGCTACGAGCCGGCGATCGGACGCACGCGAACACCCGCACATGCACCAAGGGCGCGTTTGGTTGCCCGCATAAGGCCTAACCAGGCTCGTGGGGGAGGATTTGGGCTGTTTGGTTGGCATGCATTCACTGTTCGTCCTGCACATCACGAACTCTATAGTGCTCGGAGCCATGCCAAGGATCTTTTCTCGGGTTGGCAGCTACTCTAGAGCCGGGATCGTGCGAGGCAGGGGAGGGGAACACGACGCCGAGGTCCTACGGCCAGCAAGATGGCGCAAGCTCGCGCGCGTCTCTGGAAAATCGGTGAGAGGTTTTCGGCTCACATATCGTTTATTTGGTCGTGCTATTTGACCCCCATCCTCTCACCACCCAAAGCCTCACCACCCTTCTCCCCCCTTTCGAGCTTTCCCGCTAACGTGCATCGGCACCGACAACTAGGTAAGTGGATCTCTTTCATCGGACGACGATCTATAGCGTCGACGACTCGTGTCCTAGACTTCTCCGACCCTACTAATGTCCCACCGAGATGCCGCCATGGCCTCTGTGAGTTCAATCACATCTTTCTATGTGTTCGTTCTAGCTAGATGTGAGAGGATGTAGTCATAGGGTTAGATGTGCAAGCATGTGGCAGATTGATTCATGCATTGATCTATGAGCATATGGTAGATAATAATGTAGTGGTATCTATTTGTGTTGGATATGTGTAGCTAGAGTAGTATGATAGTAATGAACACTATGGATTCGTAGCTAGTTGTGTAGGATTTGTAGCATGCTAAAGTAGCAATTTTTTATGAACACGCTTTATTCTATGATAGTGTGTGTGTTCTATGCTTAATGTCAATGTGTGATAGATTGTAGGACATGACCACACACGCGCAAGATCTTAGTCAGACACTTGTGTTTTCCGACAGCCAGTTTGCGACCTCATATGTTGACGACTCCTAGTCCCTCCTCGATCAGAACATGTCTGCTGATTCAGAGGTGTCACCTGGTGCTTCTATATTTGTGTCATTTGTGTTCATTGAGCCAACTTCATGTAGTGGGAA
The DNA here is from genome assembly GCF_904849725.1 of Hordeum vulgare subsp. vulgare. NCBI lineage: Eukaryota > Viridiplantae > Streptophyta > Magnoliopsida > Poales > Poaceae > Hordeum > Hordeum vulgare. Next base: position 486,860,762 of record NC_058522.1, read on the forward strand.
CAACATCAAGTGACAGTTGTTCATGTCCACGTTCGTGTTGAACAAGATGTGCGAGCTCATCTCTAGTGAGGTTAGTACTAACAAGGATTTCAAGGAGCTGCACTTGAACACTTTTACTAAGCAGGTGTTCGAGTTCTGTGGCAGGAGGTGACGGCCACCTATATGTACAACCACTCGAGGAAATGGAGAGCTTGATGGACCCAAGTGTCCAATCTCAAAGACCTTAGCAATGCCTCCTGGGATCAGAGCACTTGCTCTATCATTCTGGAGGCAGAGCACTACGCCGGCCATGTTATGGTTAGCTCACTGTCCCCTTCTCTTGCATACTATCAACCATTGCCTACTAGCAACTAACAACACTTGTTATTCTATCTTAGGACCACCCCAAGGATGCTGAGTTACATAAGACACCCATCCAAAACTGTTTGATAGTCTGTATATTTTGTTGAGGTGCTATATACTAACCCATCATGATGATCGTGAACTTGTTGTGGTAGGCTGACACCCTCTTTTGGATGTGGTGGTAGGATGATACCATAGTAGTGCTAGGTTAGAACTTGCTATGCCATATGAGCATGCATGCTTACTACTTCTACTCCATTGATTGCGGTTTGATTGCTCCATTGATTTCTTCTTGATTGTTCTTTTGATTGTTGCTTGAAATGCTCCTCTTGTGCACTGCTAGGATGAATGGTATTCCGTGTTTGTCGGGAAGGCACCAGGGGTTTACAGTTCATGGGAAGATTGAAGTGAACAAGCTGCATCATACAACATCAGCAGCCATAGAGGGTTTAAGACTAGGCGGGCGACAGAAGACACTTACGCCCAACTATGTGCGAAAGCACACCATTGCTGTGGTTGAAGTTGGCAATGTTGCAATTGGCAAGGCAGCGCCATGCCTAGCGGTGAAGAACTTCATCATCATCGTGCAGTTTGACGCCATTCCATGTTGTGGCGTTGGTGTGCTAGATGTGATCATGTGTAAGGTAACCTCACCACATAGGGTACAAGGTTGGCACACCTCGCACCATGTATGCAACCAAAAAGTGTGCTTATGTGTGAGTTCACACAATGTGGGCAACTAAACACCATGCGCTAAGCTATCCCCTAATGTGTGAAACTAAATACGGGCAACCAAACAAGTTACAAATGTTGGTTTATAGCATGTATTTTCTCAACCAGCCTCATGTGAGCCAGGCTTGAGCTAGCCATGCCCAGCTACTACGGGTGCCAAACACACCCCAAGTGATCTGCACCAAGCTGTACGACTACATCACACACAGAAAATTGTCAAGCACATACATCTGAAGTGAACACAACATGCATCGTCCACATGCCATGTAGATGTGGACCGAAGTGCAATCATCATCGACTTCTTTGGCAAGATATGGCATCGATACTTTTTCACCCCGAGATACACTAGGATTCTAGATTCCATCTTGTATTTGAAGTCATATGATTCTTCCCTTCAACTTTTGTAGACCATATATAGCCCCACAAGGGTCATGTCAATACAATGCATCATTCTAGAGTTCATATTTTTTTCATAGAGCCAACAAGTACAAGAAGTCAGTTGGGCTTGGGTCTCATCCTTAATCTACACCAAGTGGGGAACGTACCTTATCTTTTCTTTTGACGATAAAAGGCCAGCGCACTGGCCATTTTCATATAGATAGAAGAAAATAAGAAAGTGTACATAAGTTATTCACAAGACCAAAAAGTCATAAAATTTACATACCATTTGCCATATCCAAACCAACAGGACAAGGTCTTCCATGACATGGCAAGACACATCCAACACTAGCAAAGAGACGTTCTGGAAAATCCCCCCGTTCTTTTGCTTCCGCACATGCCACAAGACATAAATGTGCAACTTACCAAAAATAATCCGCCTCGTCAAGTGCAAAGCCTCAATATTTTTATGCCACCAGTCCTCAAGCATGGAAAAATAATCAGAGCCGAGTTGGGCATGACCAAGGATCAGCCAACAACGATGCCCCAAACGCCTCAAACAAAAAAGGCAACCCCGCGAGAGATGCTTGTTTAATTTGTTTCAGATTCAGTGTTGCATAGACTGCAAACCTCCTCCTGATGCCAAGCACGAATAGCGAGACGATTCACAGTTTGCATTTTGTGATGAAAAAGAAGCCAAACAATGCACTTTGGCTCGACTTTAGCCTCCTAAATCTTGTGTGCCTCGAAAGGAATCGGCACACCTTGAAATTATAGCCTATAAGCTGAAGTCACGGAGTAAATACCATTTTCACAAGTTGTCCATGAGATGGCACGAGGTGTGGTCGGGTCAACATGATCAAGAGCGATCCATAGGCGAAGAAATCCTGAATTTGATAAGTCAAAGAGAATTTTCCAAAGGGTTGCATCCAACGATTATCGTCAAGAGCTTCAAAAACAGTGAGACGTTTGCATCTAGAAATAGCAAACATGCACAGCCTGGCAAGGTGGCGTCGATGACAGTATGGCTTGGCAAGGTGAATGCATTGATGGGCCTGAAGGTGGAATAACGGAAGATGATTGTGGAGGTTCTAGAGCGTGCCCATGTGGTGCGCGATGCGGATCGACCAGACCTAGGGGTGCTCTTGGCCCAATGGGGGCACTTGCATCAAGCCACCGGATCAGATAGTGCTAGTTCATTCGGTTCAGGTACATTATCATGAGTGTAGTTCTCACTTTGTTCACTAGCTAGGTGGCTTTGAGTTGATCTATGTATGCATGTTGTCAGACTCTGTTGAATGACAAATCTGTTGAATAATAATAATAATAAATTGATGTATGCATCGATTGATGTAGAGGACGGGGTAATCCCCCTTTCTGAAAAATAAAAAATCTGCATCTACATGATAAATTGGCACTACTTCCGCCATGAGAAAAAACAATTATACAGTCATATTGTCCAGGCAAATCTTGGTGCAATCTTAAACATGAATTAACATAGAATATTGTAAAGGCGAGTACTAGTCATACACAAAAATGAACTTTTTGTGCAGGACCATGTTTTAGGAACCTTATCCAAGATAAAAAAAATTAAGAACACCTCGAGAGGCGCAGATGTTCATGCATATCATTAAGAAGAAGAGAGTTGGTCCAATTTATAAGGAAAGCCGGACCCAAAAACCTAAACAATCTCGGCTAATCGGGGAAAACGTATGAAAACACAAAAAGAAAGAAAAAAATGAGAAAAAAAGAGGCACTAGAACTTAGGGATAGGGACAAGAACTTAGGGATGGGGTTTATATCTATTGCGTGAATTTATCCCTCTACATCATGTCATCTTGCTTAAGGCGTTACTCTGTTTGTTATGAACTCAATACACTAGATGCATGCTGGATAGCGGTCGATGTGTGGAGTAATAGTAGTAGATGCATACAGTATCGGTCTACTTGTCTCGGACGTGATGCCTATATGTATGATCATTGCCTTAGATATCATCATGACTTTGCGCGATTCTATCAATTGCTCGTCAATAATTTGTTCCCCACCGTAATACTTGCTATCATGAGAGAAGCCTCCAGTGAACACTATGGCCCCCGGGTCTACTTCACATCATATTTTCAGATCTACACTTTTACTTTGTTGCACTTTCCACCTTCAGATCTCACCTTGCAAATAATCGTGAAGGGATTGACAACCCCTTTATAGCGTTGGGTGCAAGTTTGTTTGTTTTTGCGCAGGTACATTGGTGCCTCATCTTGATACTCCTAATGGATTGATACCTTTGTTCTCAAACTAAGGGAAATACTTACTGCTACTGTGCTGCATCGTCCTTTCCTCTTCAAGGGAAAAACCAACGCAAGCTCAAGAGGTAGCAAGAAGAATTTCTGGCGCCGTTGCCGGGGAGGATCAAGTCAAGAATAGTCACGTGCCAATTTCTGGCGCCGTTGCCAGGGAGTATTCAAAGTGAAGCATATCCAAGTAACTATCGCAAACTCATCTCTTGCATTTACATTATTTGCCTTTTGCCTCTCGTTTTCCTCTCCCCCACTTCTGAAAAAACAAAATTTACAAAAATATTTGCCTTTTTCGTTTTCCTTTCCTTTGCTTGTGTGCTATGTGCCTTCAATATGCTTGCATCTTTGCTTGGTAAGTATCTATTGATATGGATCCTCATCCACTTGCTAATCTTTTCAAGAGATCCAATTATGTTGAACCAATTGCTAGTGACTTGAGTGCACTTGACTATCTTTATGAAGTTTTGCTTGAGATGTGTGAATCTGAAAATTGTGATGATGAAATTTATGAAGTGATTCACGAGGGCTCCTTGAATGAAAAGTATGATTGCAATGGTTTCACTATGAATTCTATTAATGTCAATCATGCTAAAAATATGCAAAACCCTAATTTCACGCCCAAGATGCGACCCTATCCTCAATTTGGCACGAAGGCCTCGCCAGGGATAGAAGCGCATCTCGTCGTGTCGCAAGAATGGATATCGTTACAAGTACATGTACTGAAAAGAAGAGATATATATATATAGAATTGGCTTACACTCGCCACAAGCTACATCAGAGTCACATCAGTACATTACATAAGCATCAAGAGTAAGAGCAGGGTCCGACTACGGACGAAAACAAACGAGAAAAGAAGAACGACGTCCATCCTTGCTATCCCAGGCTGCCGGCCTGGAACCCATCCTAGATCGATGAAGAAGAAGAAGAAGAAGAAGAAGAAGCAACTCCAAATGAACAATCAACGCGCTCGCGTCAAGTAACCTTTACATGTACCTGCAACTGGTGTTGTAGTAATCTGTGAGCCACAGGGGACTCAGCAATCTCATTTCCAAAGGTATCAAGACTAGCAAAGCTTAATGGGTGAGGTAAGGTTAAGTGGTGAGGTTTGCAGCAGCGGCTAAGCATATATTTGGTGGCTAACTTACGAGTACAAGAAATAAGGAGGGGGGAGAACTACGCATGACGGACGTGAACTACTGTTGATCAAATGAATGATCCTGAACACCTACCTACGTCAGACATAACCCCACCGTGTCCTCGATCGGAGAAGGAACTCACGAAAGAGACAGTCACGGTTACGCACACAGTTGGCATATTTTAATTAAGTGATCTTCAAGTTATCTAGAACCAGTGTTAAACAAAGTTTCCACGTTACGACATAACCGAGGGCACGGCTTTCCGAAAATATTAAACCCTGCAGGGGTGCTCCAACTAGTCCATCACAAATTACCACAAGCCGCATAGAAATCCTCGATCACGAAGCTGGCGATCTCGTCGGATTCCCTAGTGGAAAACCTCAACTCTCAGATTACCCAAAGCATCACCGGAATCCCGATGCACAAGATATCTCGTTAAGGTAAAACTAATCCAGCAAGGACGCCCGACGTGTCGACGATCCCGATAGGAGTCGTGTACCTCGTTCTCAGGACACGACGGATGAGCTAGACGTCGGGATCGCTAAACCTCTGGGTGACTAGAGGGGGGCCGGACATCGCTCAGGTGGGACCAACACTCATGAGGAGCACTGGCCCGGGGGTTGATTAAATTATCCTCGGGGTCCGGAAAGTCCCTATGCAATATTATTAGGTGATTAGGCAAATGTAGTACCAAAGTTGGGCCTTGCCAGACCAGCATTAATCTAAAACGAATTATCAAGGGGGTCCCCATAACAACCCCGATCGTGTTAGGATTGCTCAATTCTGGAACATAACACCGTTGCCGAAACTAAGGGGGCAAAGGTGGAACAAAACACCAGGCTAGAAAGGCCGAGCCTTCCACCTTTTACCAAGTATATAGGTGCATTAAATTAAATAACATTTAATATGGTGATATAACAAGGAACCCATGTTTTCACATGGAAGCAACTGCACATGCACATCCGACACGCTTGCGGAGCTCTATCGAGACGGGGGAAACCGGAACAAGCATCAACACACGATATTCACCACACGATGCACAACACAAATGATGCATGAGCAGCTGAATACATGCAAGTCACGGCATGACAATTCACACAAACAGACACTACACATTAAGTGAAGTTCAATATGCAACGAGTTGCATATTGACGAAACTCCACGTTCATTTATTTAGTTCTACCCCGACTAGGTACACGGCAATATTAAATGTGGTTACACATGGCAAGAGGTGAAGCATAATTTAACTACCTATCTAGGCATTTTAAATGAGGTCGGAAATGACCTATAGCATCTCCGAGACGACCTCACATGTTAATTTACAATTTTGTCCAGATCTGAACTAACACATTTGATTAGTTGTTAAACAGAAAAACAAATAGGTTCACGTGATTCTATGCGTCATTTCAAGCAATCTACACATAGAGATCATCTCCAACGGAGCTACGGATCAAAAGATACAAGCACCTTAAGATATGATGGCATGAATGCAATATGTGTGCAACGACGGTCACGAGCACTTCAAAACATACAACCAACAAGGGAAAATGAAACTACAAGAGATTCTAAGCAAGTTTCATGTAGGACACGATCAAAACGGAGCTACGGTTCGAAAACTACGAGCAAAACAAGATATCACTACAATCTGCCAAAATCAGCCACATAGCATTTTCTACGCCCCACAACTACGGCTACACAACTCCGATAAACTCAAGCAAGGCATGACACGAAAGAGGGCAAGAAGCACTACTACAAACAACTTACAACAACTAGCATGGCATCATGGATCACTAGGGAAAGAAGACTCAAAATGGCATCTCACATACTATTTCAGACTTAGTGAAAATTACACCTCATGAAAGTGCAGTTTTCGATCTGAAGCCATATTGACAGCAGCAAAACCATAAGCTACAGGACTCCGAATGGCATGAAAATTCACAGCATGCTAGAGAAACACAAGGGCTACAACTAACTCCATTGCACCAACCTCAAAAGGTCTAAAGATCACAAGATAGAAGCAATACAAGGCAACAACAAAATATAACAAATTCCAGACTTAGAAATATTTCAGCACCTCCAAATCAGCACTATTTCTAGCAACTTGAGAGCAAGCAAACCATACCTAAACATTCATTTCTATTGCAACTAAAAATACCAGGGGCTAGACAAAACATCAAAGAACAACTCCCTAGTTGACAACTCCTTCAAACGAAGCACGGAATAAAACCTACGAAAATGACAAGAGGGCAACATGGCAAAATATCGCGCGAACTAATTTACTCAAAAACTAAAACTAATTGCACAGAAAAATCCCATGTATTTTTCTACCCCGAAAACATATAAAACATGTGGGATTGCGCAACAAAATATTGCCACACGTAAATGCGAGATAATCACCTATATACGGGAAAATAAACTAGCGGCAAATCCCTACACGTCAAAATACCAATGACTACTCTAAAATACATGCAAAAGTGGTTCCTAAAACATGGGCATTTTATCTAAGGCATTCGGGCAAACCGGACACGCGCGAAAAATAAACTACGGGCAAAACATATTAGGACAGCAAGTGTTTCTAGGCATACGGCATGCTAAAACACATCAAACAAATATGCAAGTTGTGGAATCGCATTCTACGCGAGAAACTACACGAAAACCATATACTACACACCTCGTTCCGACACACGGTTAAAAAGATACGACCATTCTAATATTCGGTTATTTTATGGAATTTAATTATTCCGAAAACTCCTAAATTACTGCAGGCCTACAATACACAGGCGCGAGATAGCTAACAACTGCCTGGGCGTGGAATAGTGTCTCGGGGGGGATTCTCACCTTGCGGGCCGGCCTGGTGCAGCAGAGGTGGAGTGGGCCTTGGGGGAGGCCGAAGCTGGGCCTCGGGGAGGCGCGACGAGGCACTCGAGCTGGGCCGGCTCGGGCCCCAGCCGAGCGGTCAACGCAGGGAGGCCAGGCAGGGCGCTGTGCTCGTCGGCTCCGCTCCCGATCGGGACGCGAGCGACGGCAACAACTCGCCGGAAGAGGGCGGTGGCACCAGTCTGCCCCGGATGTGCACGAGGTCTTGGGGGGCGACGGGATCCGGCGTCTCGCGGCCACCGGTGGGCGAGGCCAAGGCCCCGGCGAAGCTCGGCGGCGGCCGGCCATGGCGGAAGGCGGCGCATCCCGCTACTCCGGCGAGCGCGGCGGCCGGCTGCTCCGCCACGGTGGCGACTGGGAACGATGCGGGGCCGAGGGAGGGCGCCGAGGCGGCTGACGGGTGCGGGATCGGCCGGGACCAGCGGCGGCTGTGCCTCGGCTCGGCGGTGGCTGCTGCTGTGGGGAGCTCGGGCCCAACGCGGGCTCCACGGGCCCGGCGGCTGGAGGTGGGAGGAGAGAGCAGGTGGGAGGCGGCTAGGATTTCGTGGGTTGCACGGATTTCGAGGGAGATAGAGAGGGGGCTGTCTAAAATTATGAGGGGGGTATTTATAGAGAAAAGGGGGGCTAGGTTAACCGGAATTTCGTTCCGGATCCAACCGTGCGGTCAGATTTGGACGCTTCCGAATGCGGGAACGGTTACGAGGCCGTGTAGAGTGGATATCTGGAGACGAGAGGGAGAACGGGCGGCACGGCAACAATTTTTAAAACACCGATAACCGTCCGACGGTAGACCGAATACGGTGCCGCTACGGTCGACCGTTCGGGTACCAGACGGACTCCGAACGCGACGAAACTTGACAGGCGGCCTACCTATAACTAATCACGACCGCATGCCAAGTTTCACCTCGATTAGAGAAAGTTTTGAACACACTTTTAAAACAGGGATTTGACGATGCCGCGGGCGCGTGCGAGTGCGGTCGGGCTTAGAACGGACAACGACGAGAACCGACAACTAACAACGGATGCAACTTTGAAAACTGGCGGCAACGGAGATGCCGATGCAATGCAGATGATGTGCATGATGCGATGATGAATGCGACAGACAAATGAACCACACGATGAAAACGAAAAGAGAGGGGAATCTTCTGGAACGTCGGCATCGGGCTGTCACAACTCTCCTACACTACAAGAGGATCTCGCCCCGAGATCCAAGAATGAAAGGGGGAGAGGATGAGAAGGCAAGAGGTAAAAACTTAGCCACTTCTTTGACAAACGAGTGAAACCAACGATCCTTGAAGGTTGCAAAGAGATGAGGACTAATATGAGAAAGAAGCAAGAATTCACGGAAAATTTCGGCAGCACTTCGGTAGGAAAATGGGACAAAAAACTCGATAAGAAGAGAGAATTAGACAATATACATAACAAACAACTAAATAGAGCAAGGGAACACCATGATCTTTACAGAACAAGATGATAGACCCAAAAGAGCAACATCACAATGCCTCCGGAACAAGAGAATAAGAACTAGCTCAAGCGGAAGAAGAGAATAAAGAAAAAAAATGACAACTATCATCACAATAGAATTGAAGAGCCTCTGGAGAGAGAATTGACGGAGTAGTTGGAAAACCAACAACGAAAGAACAAGATAGTAGTGGGCTTATGAAAATCATCTCTACAAATATGAGGTGACAACCAACCACTAAAAGAAACAAGGATAGTTGAAAGCAAAGATAAGAAAACTTCTTACACCAAGAGGAAACATTGATAACTTGGATTAATGACAAGCACCATGATAGCATAATCCATAGGAAAAGCTTTAGGTGAAATCCAACCCAAAATAGCTCAATGAAGAAATCATGGGTTGAAAATATCTCATGATCATAGAATTGGTGGATTTAATTATCTCATTCTTGAAAGGAAAACTCTTCGAGACTCCTACACTAACAAGAATGCTATAATACCACCTCAAAGATTAAAGGAAGAACAAACGCGCTGGAAATGCAAGAGAAAGAATACTTGAGGTTCTCCAACAAGAATCTTGAAGAACAATTGAGAATGGATTGAAACCTTGATGAACCACCATGAAGGACCACCGTATACGAATGAATGATGCAAAGACATGAAGGTAGAACAGAATAGGATTATGGCCTTGCCAAGATTTAGATGAAGCTTCACAAAGAGATACTTAAAAGAACTTGGAACTCTGGAAAAGAAAGATAAGCACTTGCGAAAAAAAATTGATATCATGAGCCACTCCGGAAGAAGAATTGAAATCTCTTGGAAGAAGGAAGAACAATAATAAGAATTATGTTATGTTAATCCTTCGCCAAGTTTAATTGATGACAAGCAGCGGATTTAGCATACCACTTATTCTTCTTGAAAGACTCTTGGAGAGACAGAGAGGAAAAACACCACTTGAAGCATAATTGAAGGAAGCACTGGTAAGAATTCACAATTAAATGGGAACACCACGAATTAATGAAGATACATGAAAATGAAGAGCTCATGAGCCACCCGAGAGAAAAACTTGAACAAAGCGTCGGAATAACCGAGAGACGAACGAAGAGACAACAATTGAGAAGAATTAGAGAACAAAAGCTGAAAGGTGAGGACGAAGAAGACTTCAGAAATGATGGCCTTCGGAGGAACGAGAAATAAAAACAACTCAGAAATGCACCGGATAGCACGAAAGGGATTACTCACGATAGAAACAATTGAGAGGATAACACGAAGCTGAGATGACAATCTTCACGAGAATGGAGCAAGATTGAGAATGATGACGAGAAACAACCCACGAATAACTGAGACACTCCGGAATAATGAAGAAAGAAACATTGAGCCAAATATGAGAATTAATTCAAATAGATCTTGGAGAAGGGATATGACTGATGAAATTCATACTTACGTCATAGTTGAAAGAATTAAAGACCTCCGGAAGAGATTAAAAGATCCAGGAAAGATCCTGGGAAAAACCTGTGGGTTATGGGCCCACTCGAAGAAACCACCGTTGAAAAGATTGCTAGAACGAGAGATATTGCACCGGTATGAAGAGAACTAAATGAGGTTGAGAACCTCGAAATAATGAAAGATCTGAAAACAAGAAACTCAGAGATATCTTCAGCGCTCCGGATAGAATAGAGAGAAATGATAACAACATAGGCTGATAAGAATCTCCAACATAGGAAGAATTACAAGGACGAAAAGGATATGATGAACACGGACAACTGAATTAAATTCACCGGTAAAGATAACAAGACTGAATAAAGATGAACACAAAGCTCCTGAGAATCTTCACAATGAATCACCGGATAGGACACGGAAGAAAAGATAGCGGAAGCATCACTGAATATAAAGGCACTTGGATAATGACTGAACCATTGAGGAAAAGGGTGGGAGGGCGGGGAAAAACAAAGACAACTTGGGACGAATGAGACAAACTCCAGTAAGAATTGAGAGAATGATCTTGCAAAATTGGAGAGGATTGAATTACTTGGAGAGGAACACACCGGTTGAAAAAGAATTAACATGACGACTCCGGTTGACAAGAATGGCTAAGACGATTGATTGAGCATAGAATTTGCATTCACATAAAAATATGAGAACACCTCTTAGGAAAGATCTGAAATCACCACTTGACATCGAAGCAACGCGAATTACCATATTCCAACAAAACAAAGGATGCGGCTTTCAATTAGCCAGAACAAACTCATGAGAAAGATTTCGTTCGATATTTTCATGGACAGGTCGCACGGGCTCGATTTTACAGTAGCCATCAAGTGCAAGGCAGTGCACCCGACATACGAAGCGTCCCTGAGTCGTAGCAAGCTACAAGGACTCTTTAAGACACAACGTGTACCACTGTAAGTCGACCGTGAACAAACGAATCCACTAGATGTCGAACCCCAACCTAACATCATGCATTTGTTGGAAGATTGTCCTATAAGCAACTACTTGAATTCCCACCTATGAATTCCTGAAATATCTGGTCATGCAATCTGGTACACGGATACAAGGAGTAATATCACACAACTCCTATACTAATCCGTCACCTGTATCACATCCGTCAACACACAACCAGAATCTCGGACCTTCATCTACAACAGACCCTCGTGATCACAACGATACAAACTATGGCAGTACTCCCGAACAATCTACACCAGTACTAGGGACATCGGGGTTATCTCGCCACTACTAGTATTGAAGCAATTATGAACATCCTTCATTCTGAGATACTAAGAAATCTGAAGGATAACGATGTGTTGGGGAACGCCGCATGGGAAACAAAAATTTTCCTACGTGCACGAAGACCTATCATGGTGATGTCCATCTACGAGAGGGGATGAGTGATCTACGTACCCTTGTAGATCGTACAGCAGAAGCGTTAGAGAACGCGGTTGATGTCGTGGAACGTCCTCACGTCCCTCGATCCGCCCCGCGAACAATCCCGTGATCAATCCCACGATCTAGTACCGAACGGACGGCACCTCCGCGTTCAACACACGTACAGCTCGACGATGATCTCGGCCTTCTTGATCCAGCAAGAGAGACGGAGAGGTAGAAGAGTTCTCCGGCAGCTTGACGGCACTCCGGAGGTTGGTGATGACCTTGTCTCAGCAGGGCTCCGCCCGAGCTCCGCAGAAACGCGATCTAGAGGAAAAACCGTGGAGGTATGTGGTCGGGCTGTCGTGGAAAAGTCGTCTCAAATCAGCCCTAAAACCTCTGTATATATAGGTGGGAGGGAGGGGGCCTTGCCTTGGGGCTCAAGGAGCCCCAAGGGGGTCGGCCAAGTCCAAGGGGGAGGACTCTCCTCCCCCCCCCAAACCGAGTTGGACTAGGTTTGGTGGGAGGGAGTCCCCTTTCCTTCCCACCTCCTCCTTTTTTTTCCTTTCTCTCTTGATTTTCTTCTCCTTGGCGCATAGGGCACTTGTGGGCTGTCCCACCAGCCCACTAAAGGCTGGTGTGGCTTCCCTAATGCCTATGGGCTTCCCCGGGGTGGGTTGCCCCCCCCCCCCCCGGTGAACTCCCGGAACCCATTCGTCATTCCCGGTACATTCCCGGTAACTCCGAAAACCTTCCGGTAATCAAATGAGGACATCCTATATATCAATCTTTGTTTCCGGACCATTCCGGAAACCCTCGTGACGTCCGTGATCTCATCCGGGACTCCGAACAACATTCGGTAACCAACCATATAACTCAAATACGCATAAAACAACGTCGAACCTTAAGTGTGCAGACCCTGCGGGTTCGAGAACTATGTAGACATGACCCGAGAGACTCCTCGGTCAATATCCAATAGCGGGACCTAGATGCCCATATTGGATCCTACATATTCTATGAAGATCTTATCGTTTGAACCTCAGTGTCAAGGATTCGTATAATCCCGTATGTCATACCCTTTGTCCTTCGGTATGTTACTTGCCCGAGATTCGATCGTCAGTATCCGCATACCTATTTCAATCTCGTTTACCGGCAAGTCTCTTTACTCGTTCTGTAATACAAGATCCCGCAACTTACACTAAGTTACATTGCTTGCAAGGCTTGTGTGTGATGTTATATTACCGAGTGGGCCCCGAGATACCTCTCCGTCACACGGAGTGACAAATCCCAGTCTTGATCCATACTAACTCAACTAACACCTTCGGAGATACCTGTAGAGCATCTTTATAGTCACCCAATTACGTTGCGACATTTGATACACACAAAGCATTCCTCCGGTGTCAGTGAGTCATATGATCTCATGGTCATAGGAATAAATACTTGACACGCAGAAAACAGTAGCAACAAAATGACACGATCAACATGCTATGTCTATTAGTTTGGGTCTAGTCCATCACGTGATTCTCCCAATGACGTGATCCAGTTATCAAGCAACAACACCTTGTTCATAATCAGAAGACACTGACTATCATTGATCAACTGGCTAGCCAACTAGAGGCATACTAGGGACGGTGTTTTGTCTATGTATCCACACATGTAAATGAGTCTTCATTCAATACAATTATAGCATGGATAATAAATGATTATCTTGATACAGGAATTATAATAATAATTACATTTATCATTGCCTCTAGGGCATAATTCCAACACGATGTGCTCAAGAATCCCCTGGAGCTCAACTCCCCTGAAACTCAAAGCAGATAGGAGGCACCAAGACAGAACTCTGTCACATCGGCATCATATAGGTTCCAAAAATATACGTGTGATCCTAAAAAAATTGAGTGAGAACAGGAGTAGAATAAATTATTACATCAAGATTCCTCACCAGAGCATAGAAGAGGAGAAAAAAGAATCCTACTCTCCGATATATAACTAGACTCAAAGCATTTTTTTCACTAGACTCGACTCGTCCAAGTTCGATCAATCAAGGGGGCTCCTAGGTCGGTACTGCTCTGATACCAACTTGTCACGCCCAAGATGCGACCCTATCCTTAATTTGGCAAGAAGGCCTCGTCAGGGATAGAAGCGCATCTCGTCGTGTCGCAAGAATGGATATCGTTACAAGTACATGTACTTAAAAGAAGAGATATATATATAGAATTGGCTTACACTCGCCACAAGCTACATCAGAGTCACATCAGTACATTACATAATCATCAAGAGTAAGAGCAGGGTCCAACTAAGAACGAAAACAAACGAGAAAAGAAGAACGACGTCCATCCTTGCTATCCCAGGCTGCCGACCTAGAACCCATCCTCGATCGATGAAGAAGAAGAAGAAGAAGAAGCAACTCCAAATGAACAATCAACGCGCTCGCATCAAGTAACCTTTACCTGTACCTGCAACTGGTGTTATAGTAATCTGTTAGCCACAGGGGACTCAGCAATCTCATTTCCAAAGGTATCAAGACTAGCAAAGCTTAATGGGTGAGGTAAGGTTAAGTGGTGAGGCTGCAGCAGCGGCTAAGCATATATTTGGTGGCTAACTTACGAGTACAAGAAATAAGGAGGGGGGACATCTACGCATGATGGACGTGAACTACTGTTGATCAAATGAATGATCCTCAACACCTACCTACGTCAGACATAACCCCACCGTATCCTCGATCAGAGAAGGAACTCACGAAAGAGACAGTCACGGTTACGCACACAGTTGGCATATTTTAATTAAGTTATCTTAAAGTTATCTAGAACCAGTGTTAAACAAAGTTTCCACGTTGCCACATAACCGCGGGCACGGCTTTCCGAAAAGATTAAACCCTGCAGGGGTGCTCCAACTAGTCCATCACAAATTACCACAAGCCGCATAGAAATCCTCGATCACGAAGCTCGCGATCTCGTCGGATTCCCTAGTGGAAAACCTCAACTTCTAGATTACCGAAAGCATCACCAGAATCCCGATGCACAAGATATCTCGCTAAAGGTAAAACTGATCCAGCAAGGCCGCCCGACGTGTCGACGATCCCGATAGGAGTCGCGTACCTCATTCTCAGGACACGACGGATGAGCTAGACATCGGGATCGCTAAACCTCTGGGTGACCAGAGGGGCGTCGGACATCGCTCAGGTGGGACCAACACTCATGAGGAGCACTGGCCCGGGGGTTGATTAAATTATCCTCGGGGTCCGGAAAGTCCCTATGCAATTTTATTAGGTGATTAGGAAAATGTAGTACCGAAGTTAGGCCTTGCGAGACCAGCTTTAATCTAAAACGAATTATCAAGGGGGTCCCCATAACAACCCCGATCGTGTTAGGAGTGCTCAATTATGGAACATAACACCAGTAGCCTAAACTAAGGGGGCAAAGGTGGAACAAAACACCAGGCTAGAAAGGCCGAGCCTTCCACCTTTTACCAAGTATATAGGTGCATTAAATTAAATAACATTTAATATGGTGATATAACAAGGAACCCATGTTTTCACATGGAAGCAACTGCACCTGCAACTAGCAACGCTAACACAGGGTTAAGCAAGCAGTAACATAACCAATCAGTGGTTTGCTAGGTTGAACAGGTTGAAGATTTTCATGGCATTGTTGAGAGGCTGATATTTAATAAGTGGTAGGCAACGAGACATAAACGATAGAAGCGATAAAACTAGCATGGCAATGATAGTAATGGTATCTGGGGAAATGGTCATCTTGCCTGAGATCCCGCTTGGAAGAAGAATGACTCCGTGAAGCAGACGAACCAACGTAGTCGAACGGGTCCTCACATCCGACACGCTTGCGAAGCTCTATCGAGACGGGGGAAACCGGAACAAGCATCAACACACGATATTCACCACACGATGCACAACACAAATGATGCATGAGCAGCTGAATACATGCAAGTCATGACATGACAATTCACACAAACAGACACTACACATTAAGTGAAGTTCAATATGCAACGAGTTGCATATTGACGAAACTCCACGTTCATTTATTTAGTTCTATCCCGATTAGGTACACGACAATATTAAATGTGGTTACACATGGCAAGAGGTGAAGCATAATTTAACTACCTATCTAGGCATTTTAAATGAGGTCGGAAATGACCTATAGCATCTCCGAGACGACCTCACATGTTAATTTACAATTCTGTCCAGATCTGAACTAACACATTTGATTAGTTGTTAAACAGCAAAACAAATAGGTTCACGTGATTCTACGCGTCATTTCAAGCAATCTACACATAGAGATTATCTCCAACGGAGCTATGGATCAAAAGATACAAGCACCTCAAGATATGATGGCATGAATGCAATATGTGTGCAACGACGGTCACGAGAACTTCAAAACATACAACCAACAAGGGAAAATGAAACTACACGAGATGCTAAGCAAGTTTCATTTAGGACACAATCAAAACGGAGCTACGGTTCGAAAACTACGAGCAAAACAAGATATCACTACAATCTGCCAAAATCAGCCACATAGCATTTTCTACGCCCCACAACTACGGGCTACACAACTCCGATAAACTCAAGCAAGGCATGACACGAAAGAGGGCAAGAAGCACTACTACAAACAACTTACAACAACTAGCATGGCATCATGGATCACTACGGAAAGAAGACTCAAAATGACATCTCACATACTATTTCCGACTAGGTGAAAATTACACCTCATGAAAGTGCAGTTTTCGATCTGAAGCCATATTGACAGCAGAAAAACCATAAGCTACAGGACTCCGAATGACATGAAAATTCATAGCATGCTAGAGAAACACAAGGGCTACAACTAACTCCATTGCACCAACCTCAAAAGGGCTACAGATCACAAGATAGAAGCAAGACAAGACAACAACAAAATATAACAGATTCCAGACTCAGAAATATTTCAGCACCTCCAAATCAGCACAATTTCTAGCAACTTGAGAGCAAGCAAACCACACCTAAACATGCATTTCTATTGCAACTAAAAATACCAGGGGCTAGACAAAACATCAAAGAACAACTCCCTAGTTGACAACTCCTTCAAACGAAGCACGGAATAAAACCTACGAAAATGACAAGAGGGCAACATGGCAAAATATCGCACGAACTAATTTACTAAAAAGCTAAAACTAATTGCACAGAAAAATCCCATGTATTTTTCTACGCCGAAAACAAATAAAATATGTGGGGTTGCGCAACAAAATATTGCCACACGTAAATGTGAGATAATCACCTATATACGGGAAAATAAACTAGCGGCAAACCCCTACACGTAAAAATACCAATGACTACTCTAAAATACATGGAAAAGTGGTTCCTAAAACATGGGCATTTTATCTAAGGCATTCGGGCAAACCGGACACGCGCGAAAAATAAACTACGGGCGAAACATATTAGGACAGCACGTGTCTCTAGGCATACGACATGCTAAAACACGTCAAACAAATATGCAAGTTGTGGAATCGTATTCTACGCGAGAAACTACACGAAAACCATATACTACACGCCTCGTTCCGACATACGGTTAAAAAGATACGACCGTTCTAATATTCGGTTATTTTCTGGAATTTAATTATTTCGAAAACTCCTAAATTACTAACGGGCCTAAGTCCACCAATCGGGCCTACAAAACACGGGCGCTAGATAGCTAACAACTGCCTGGGCGTGGAATAGTGTCTCGGGGGGGATTCTGACCTTGCGGGCCGGCCTCGTGCAGCACAGGTGGAGTGGGCCTTGGGGGAGGCCGAAGCTGGGCCTCGGGGAGGCGCGACGAGGCACTCGAGCTGGGCCGGCTCGGGGCCCAGCCGAGCGGTCAATGCAGGGAGGCCAGGCGGGGCGCTGTTCTCGTCGGCTCTGCTCCCGATCGGGACGCGAGCGACGGCAACAGCTCGCCGAAAGAGGGCGGCGGCACCAGTCTGCCCCGGATCTGCACGAGGTCTTGGGGGGCGACGGGATCTGGCGTCTCGCAGCCACCGGAGGGCGAGGCCAAGGCCCCGGCGAAGCTCGGCGGCGGCCGGCCATGGCGGAAGGCGGCGCATCCCGCTACTCCGGCGAGCGCGGCGGCCGACTGCTCCGGCACGGTGGCGACTGGGAACGGTGCGGGGCCGAGGGAGGGCGCCGAGGCGGCCAACGGGTGCGGGATCGGCCGGGACCAGCGGCGGTTGTGCCTCGGTTTGACGGTGGCTGCTGCTGTGGGGAGCTCGGGCCCAGATGGGCTCAGACGGGCCCAATGCGGGCTCCACGGGCCCGGCGGCTGGAGGTGGGAGGAGAGAGCAGGTGGAAGGAGGCTAGGGTTTCGTCGGTTGCACGGATTTCGACGGGGAGAGAGAGGGGATTGTCTAAAATTATGAGGGGGTATTTATAGAGAAAAGCGGGACTAGGTTAACCGGAATTTCGTTCTGGATCCAACCGTGCGGTCGGATTTGGACGATTCCGAACGCGGGAACGGTTACGAGGCCGCGTAGAGTCGATATCCGGAGATGAGAGGGAGAACGGGCGGCGCGGCAACAATTTTTAAAACACCGATAACCGTCTGACAGTAGACCGAATACGGTGCCGCTACGGTCGACCGTTCGGGTACCATACGGACTCCGAACGCGACAAAACTTGACAAGCGGCCTACCTATAACTAATCTGTTGGGGAACGTCGCATGGGAAACAAAAAAATTCCTACGCGCACGAAGACCTATCATGGTGATGTTCATCTACGAGAGGGGATTTCCGATCTACGTACCCTTGTAGATCGCACAGCAAAAGCGTTAGTGAACGCGGTTGATGTAGTGGAACGTCCTCACGTCCCTCGTTCCGCCCCGCGAACCGTCCCACGAACCGTCCCGCGATCCGTCCCACGATGTAGTGCCGAACGGACGGCACCTCCGCGTTCAGCACACGTACAGCTCGACGATGATCTCGGCCTTCTTGATCCAGCAAGAGAGTCGGAGAGGTAGATGAGTTCTCCGGCAGCGTGACGGCGCTCCGGAGGTTGGTGGTGATCTGATCTCGGCAGGGCTCCGCCCGAGCTCCGCAGAAACGCGATCTAGAGGTAAAACCGTGGAGGTATGTGGTCGGGTGCCTTTGAAAAGTTGTCTCAAATCAGCCCTAATTGGTCCATATATATAGGAGGATGGAGGGGAGGCTTGCCTTGAGGCTCAAGGAGCCTCAAGGGCTGCGCACCAAGGGGAGGAGGAGTCCTCCTCCAATCCTAGTCCAACTAGGATTGGAAAGTGGAGTCCTTCTCTCCTTTCCCACCTCCTTTTTTTTTCTTTCTCTTTGATTTTCTATCCTTGGCGCATAGGGCCCTCTTGGGCTGTCCCACCAGCCCACCAAGGGCTGGTGCGCCACCCCCAAGGCCTATGGGCTTCCCCGGGGTGGGTTGCCCCCCCCCCCCCCCCCGGTGAACACCCGGAACCCATTCGTCATTCCCGGTAAATTCCCGGTAACTCCGAAAACCTTCCGGTAATCAAATGAGGTCATCCTATATATCAATCTTCGTTTCCGGACCATTCCGGAAACCCTCGTGACGTCCGTGATCTCATCCGGGACTCCGAACAATAATTGGTAACCAACCATATAACTTAAATACGCATAAAACAACGTCGAACCTTAAGTGTGCAGACCCTGCGGGTTCGAGGACTATGTAGACATGACCCGAGTGACTCCTCGGTCAATATCCAATAGCCCATATTGGATCCCACATAATCTACGAAGATCTTATCGTTTGAACCTCGGTGCCAAGGATTCATATAATCCCGTATGTCATTCCCTTTGTCCTTCGGTATGTTACTTGCCCGAGATTCTATTGTCAGTATCCGCATACCTATTTCAATCTCGTTTACCGGCAAGTCTCTTTACTCGTTCTGTAATACAAGATCCCGCAACTTACACTAAGTCACATTGCTTGCAAGGCTTGTGTGTGATGTTGTATTACCGAGTGGGCCCCGAGATACCTCTCCGTCACACGGAGTGACAAATCCCAGTCTCGATCCATACTAACTCAACGAACACCTTCGGAGATACCTGTAGAGCATCTTTATAGTCACCCAGTTACGTTGCGACGTTTGATACACACAAAGCATTCCTCCGGTGTCAGTGAGTTATATGATCTCATGGTCATAGGAACAAATACTTGACACGCAGAAAACAGTAGCAACAAAATGACACGATCAACATGCTAGTCTATTAGTTTGGGTCTAGTCCATCACTTGATTCTTCTAATGACGTGATCCAGTTATCAAGCAACAACACCTTGTATATAATCAGAAGACCCTGACTATCTTTGATCAACTGGCTAGCCAACTAGAGGCTTGCTAGGGACAGTGTTTTGTCTATGTATCCACACATGTATATAAGTCTTCATTCAATACAATTATAGCATGGATAACAAACGATTATCTTGATACAGGAATTATAATAATAACTATATTTATTATTGCCTCTAGGGCATAATTCCAACAGTCTCCCACTTGCACTAGAGTCAATAATCTAGCCCTCACATCATCATGTGAATTACATTGTAATAAATCTAACACCCATACAGTTCTGGTGTTGATCATGCTTTGCCCGTGGAAGAGGTTTAGTCAGCGGATCTGCTACATTCAGATCCGTGTGCACTTTGCATATATTTACGTCCTCCCCTTCGACGTAGTCGCGGATGAGGTTGAAGCGTCGTTTGATGTGTCTGGTCTTCTTGTGAAATCGTGGTTCCTTTGCTAAGGCAATGGCACCCGTGTTGTCACAGAACAAGGTTATTGGATTCAGTGCGCTTGGCACCACTCCAAGATCCATCATGAACTGCTTCATCCAGACACCCTCCTTAGCCGCCTCCGAGGCAGCCATGTACTCCGCTTCACATGTAGAATCAGCTACGACGCTTTGCTTGGCACTGCACCAGCTTACTGCACCCCCATTAAGGATAAATACGTATCCGGTCTGTGACTTAGAGTCGTCCGGATCTGTGTCAAAGCTTGCATCGACGTAACCCTTTATGGCGAGCTCTTCGTCACCTCCATACACAAGAAACATCTCCTTAGTCCTTTTCAGGTACTTCAGGATATTCTTGACCGCCGTCAAGTGATCCACTCCTGGATTACTCTGGAACCTGCCTGCCATACTTATGGCCAGGCTAACGTCCGGTCTAGTGCACAACATTGCATACATGATAGATCCTATGGCTGAAGCATAGGGGACGATGCTCATATGCTCTCTATCTTTATCAGTAGTTGGGCACTGAGTCTTACTCAATCTCGTACCTTGTAAAACTGGCAAGAACCCTTTCTTGGACTGTTCCATTTTGAACCTTTTCAAAACTTTATCAAGGTATGTGCTTTGTGAAAGTCCTATCACGCGTTTCGATCTATCCCTGTAGATCTTAATGCCTAGAATGTAAGCAGGTTCTCCTAGGTCCTTCATAGAGAAACTTTTATTCAAGTAATCCTTTATGCTCTCCAAAAACTCTACATTGTTTCCAATCAGCAATATGTCATCTACATATAATATTAGAAACGCCACAGAGATCCCACTCACTTTCTTGTAAATACAAGATTCTCCAACCACTTGTATAAACCCAAATGCTTTGATCACCTCAT
This sequence comes from Hordeum vulgare subsp. vulgare, assembly GCF_904849725.1. NCBI lineage: Eukaryota > Viridiplantae > Streptophyta > Magnoliopsida > Poales > Poaceae > Hordeum > Hordeum vulgare. Next base: position 486,882,462 of record NC_058522.1, read on the forward strand.
CAAAGCGTTTGTTCCAACTCCGAGATGCTTGCACCAGTCCATAAATGGATCGCTGGAGCTTGCACACCTTGTTAGCATTCTTAGGATCGACAAAACCTTCGGGTTGCATCATATACAACTCTTCCTTAAGGAAACCGTTAAGGAACGCCGTTTTGACATCCATCTGCCAGATTTCATAATCGAAAAATGCAGCTATTGCTAACATGATTCTGACGGACTTAAGCATCGCTACGGGTGAGAATGTCTCATCGTAGTCAACTCCTTGAACTTGGGAAAAACCTTTTGCCACAAGTCGAGCTTTATAAACGGTCACATTGCCGTCAGCGTCCGTCTTCTTCTTAAAGATCCACTTGTTCTGAATAGCCTTGCGGCCCTCAGGTAGTACTTCCAAAGTCCACACTTTGTTTTCATACATGGATCCTATCTCGGACTTCATGGCCTCCAGCCATTTGTTGGAAACTGGGCCCACCATTGCGTCTTCATAATTTGCAGGTTCATTGTTGTCTAACAACATGATTGACAAAACGGGATTACCGTACCACTCTGGAGCATCACGTGGTCTCGTCGACCTGCGTGGTTCGATAGGAACTTGAACCGGAGTTTCATGATCATCATCATTAACTTCCTCCTCAACCGGCGTCGCAACGACAGGGGTTTCCCCTTGCCCTGCACCACCATCCAGAGGGATGAGAGGTTCGACAACCTCATCAAGTTCTATATTCCTCCCACTCAATTCTCTCGAGAGAAACTCCTTCTCGAGAAAAGGTCCGTTTTTAGCAACAAACACTTTGCCCTCGGATTTGAGATAGAAGGTGTACCCAACTGTCTCTTTTGGGTAACCTATGAAGATGCACTTTTCCGCTTTGGGTTCCAGCTTTTCGGGCTGAAGCTTTTTGACATAAGCATCACATCCCCAAACTTTAAGAAACGACAACTTTGGCCTTTTGCCATACCATAGTTCGTATGGTGTCATCTCAATGGATTTTGATGGTGCCCTATTTAAAGTGAATGCAGCTGTGTCTAATGCATAACCCCAAAACGATAATGGCAAATCGGTAAGAGACATCATTGATCGCACCATCTCTAATAAAGTACGATTATGATGTTCGGACACACCATTACGCTGTGGTGTTCCAGGCGGTGTCAACTGTGAAACAATTCCACATTGTCTTAAGTGAGCACCAAACTCAAAACTCAGATATTCACCCCCACGATCAGACCATAGGAACTTGATCTTCTTGTTACGATGATTTTCCACTTCACTCTGAAATTGCTTGAACTTTTCAAATGTTTCAGACTTTTGCTTCATCAAGTAGACATAACCATATCTACTTAAATCGTCAGTGAAGGTGAGAAAATAACGATATCCGCCGCGTGCCTCTACGCTCATTGGACCACACACATCGGTATGTATGATTTCCAATAAGTCACTTACACGCTCCATTGTTCCGGAGAACGGAGTCTTAGTCATCTTGCCCATGAGGCATGGTTCGCACGTGTCAAGTGAATCAAAGTCAAGTGACTCCAAAAGTCCATCAGCATGGAGTTTCTTCATGCGTTTTACACCAATATGACCCAAGCGGCTGTGCCACAAAAATATGGCGCTATCATTGTTTACTCTAACTCTTTTGGTCTCAATGTTATGTATATGTGTATCGTTATCAAGATTCATTATGAACAATCCTCTCACATTCGGTGCATGACCATAAAAGATGTTACTCATAGAAATGGAACAACCATTATTCTCAGACTTAAAAGAGTAACCGTCTCGCAATAAACAAGATCCAGATATAATGTTCATGCTCAACGCAGGCACTAAATAACAATGATTTAAGTTCATCACTAACCCCGATGGTAGCTGAAGTGACACTGTGCCGACGGCGATTGCATCAACCTTGGAACCATTTCCTACGCGCATCGTCACTTCATCTTTCGCCAGCCTTCGCCTATTCCGGAGTTCCTGTTTCGAGTTGCAAATATGAGCAACAGAACTGGTATCAAATACCCAGGCACTACTACGAGAGCCGGTTAAGTACACATCAATAACATGTATATCAAATATACCTGATTTTTCTTTGCCGGCCTTCTTATCTGCCAGATACTTGGGGCAATTGCGCTTCCAGTGACCCATACCCTTGCTATAGTAGCACTCTGTTTCAGGCTTAGGTCCAGCTTTGGGTTTCTTCGTTGGATTGGCAACAGGCTTGCCGCTCTTCTCTGAATTTTCCTTCTAGCCTTTGCCGTTTCTCTTGAAACTAGTGGTCTTATTCACCATCAACACTTGATGCTCTTTACGGAGTTCAGACTCTGCGACTTTCAGCATCGCAAACAACTCGCCGGGTGACTTGTTCATCCCTTGCATGTTGTAGTTCAACACAAAGCCCTTATAGCTTGGCAGCAGTGATTGAAGAATTCTGTCAGTGATAGCCTCTTGCGGGAGTTCAATCCCCAGCTCAGCTAGACGGTTTGAGTACCTAGACATTTTGAGCACATGTTCACTGACAGACGAATTCTCCTCCATCTTGCAAGGATAGAATTTATCGGAGGTCTCATACCTCTCGATCCGGGCGTTCTTCTGAAAGATAAACTTCAACTCCTGGAACATCTCATATGCTCCATGACGCTCAAAGCGACGTTGAAGTCCCGGTTCTAAGCCATACAAGACTGCACATTGGACGACTGAGTAGTCCTCCTTACGTGTTAACCAAGCGTTCTTAGCATCCTGGTCAGCCGTAGCGGGTGGTCCATCTCCAAGCGCAGCACTAAGGACATAATCCTTCTTCCCAGCTTGTAGGATCAACTTAAGATTACGAGCCCAGTCTACAAAGTTGCTTCCATCATCTTTCAACTTAGCTTTCTCTAGGAACGTATTAAAATTCAGGGTGACTGTCGCGTGAGCCATGATCTACAACACAAATATATTCAAAGTAGACTTAGACTATGTCCAAGATAATTAGAGTTTAACTTAATCAAATTACTTGCTAAACTCCCACTCAAAAAGTACATCTCTCTAGTCATTTGAGTGGTTCATGACCCACTTACACTAGCTCAAGTCCGATCATCACGTCAGTTGAGTATAGTTTCAGTGGTAAGCATCCCTATGCTAATCATATCAATTATATGATTCATGATCGACCTTTCGGTCTCATGTGTTCCGAGGCCATGTGTGCACATGCTAGGCTCGTCAAGCTTAACCCGAGTGTTCCGCGTGTGCAACTGTTTTGCACCCGTTGTATGTGAACGTTGAGTCTATCACACCCGATCATCACGTGGTGTCTCGAAACGACGAACTGTAGCAACGGTGCACAGTCGGGGAGAACACAATTTCGTCTTGAAATTTTAGTGAGAGATCACCTCATAATGCTACCGTCGTTCTAAGCAAAATAAGGTGCATAAAAGGATTAACATCACATGCAATTCATAAGTGACATGATATGGCCATCATCACGTGCTCCTTGATCTCCATCACCAAAGCACCGGCACGATCTTCTTGTCACCGGCGCCACACCATGATCTCCATCAACGTGTCGCCATCAGGGTTGTCGTGTTAGTCATGCTATTACTACTAAAGCTACATCCTAGCAAAATAGTAAACGCATCTGCAAGCACAAACGTTAGTTTAAAGACAACCCTATGGCTCATGCCGGTTGTCGTACCATCGACGTGCAAGTCGATATTATCTATTACAACATGATCATCTCATGCATCCAATATATCACATCACATCATTGGCCATATCACTTCACAAGCATACCCTGCAAAAACAAGTTAGACGTCCTCTAATTTTGTTGTTGCATGTTTTACGTGGTGACCATGGGTATCTAGTAGGATCGCATCTTACTTACGCAAACACCACAACGGAGATATATGAATTGCTATTTAACCTTATACAAGGACCTCCTCGGTCAAATCCGATTCAACTAAAGTTGGAGAAACCGACACTTGCCAGTCATCTTTGAGCAAGGGGGTTACTCGTAGCGATGAAACCAGTCTCTTGTAAGCGTACGAGTAATGTCGGTCCAAGCCACTTCAATCCAACAATATCGCGGAATCAAGAAAAAACTAAGGAGGGCAGCAAAACGCACATCACCGCCCACAAAAACTTTTGTGTTCTACTCGAGAAGACATCTACGCATGAACCTAGCTCTGATGCCACTGTTGGGGAACGTCGCATGGGAAACAAAAAATTTCCTACGCGCACGAGACCTATCATGGTGATGTTCATCTACGAGAGAGGATTTCCGATCTACGTACCCTTGTAGATCGCACAGCAGAAGCGTTAGTGAACGCGGTTGATGTAGTGGAACGTCCTCATGTCCCTCGATCCGCCCCGCGAACCGTCCCATGAACCGTCCCGCGATCCGTCCCACGATCTAGTGCCGAACGGACGGCACCTCCGCGTTCAGCACACGTACAGCTCGACGATGATCTCGGCCTTCTTGATCCAGCAAGAGATACGGAGAGGTAGATGAGTTCTCCAGCAGCGTGACGGCGCTCCGGAGGTTAGTGGTGATCTGATCTCGGCAGGGCTCCGCCCAAGCTCCGCAGAAACGCGATCTAGAGGTAAAACCGTGGAGGTATGTGGTCGGGCTGCCTTTGAAAAGTTGTCTCAAATCAGCCCTAATTGCTCCATATATATAGGAGGAGGGAGGGGAGGCTTGCCTTGAGGCTCAAGGAGCCTCAAGGGCTGCGCACCAAGGGGAGGATGAGTCCTCCTCCAATCCTAGTCCAACTAGGATTGGAAAGTGGAGTCCTTCTCTCCTTTCCCACCTCCTTTTTTTTCTTTCTCTTTGATTTTCTATCCTTGGCGCATAGGGCCCTCTTGGGCGGTCCCACCAGCCCACCAAGGTCTGCTGCGCCACCCCCAAGGCCTATGGGCTTCCCCGGGGTGGGTTGCCCCCCCCCCCCCGGTGAACACCTAGAACCCATTCGTCATTCCCGGTACATTCCCGGTAACTCCGAAAACCTTCCGGTAATCAAATGAGGTCATCCTATATATAAATCTTCGTTTCCGGACCATTCCGGAAACCCTCGTGACGTCCGTGATCTCAACCGGGACTTCGAACAACATTCGGTAACCAACCATATAACTCAAATACGCATAAAACAACGTCGAACCTTAAGTGTGCAGACCCTGCGGGTTCGAGAACTATGTAGACATGACCCAAGTGACTCCTCGATCAATATCCAATAGCGGGACCTGGATGCCCATATTGGATCCCACATATTCTACGAAGATCTTATCGTTTGAACCTCAGTGCCAAGGATTCATATAATCCCGTATGTCATTCCCTTTGTCCTTCGGTATGTTACTTGCCCGAGATTCGATCGTCAGTATCCGCATACCTATTTCAATCTCGTTTACCGGCAAGTCTCTTTACTCGTTCCGTAATACAAAATCCCGCAACTTACATTAAGTCACATTGCTTGCAAGGCTTGTGTGTGATGTTGTATTACCGAGTGGGCCCCGAGATACCTCTCCGTCACACGGAGTGACAAATCCCAGTCTCGATCCATACTAACTCAACGAACACCTTCGGAGATACCTGTAGAGCATCTTTATAGTCACCCAGTTACGTTGCGACGTTTGATACACACAAAGCATTCCTCCGGTGTCAGTGAGTTATATGATCTCATGGTCATAGGAACAAATACTTGACACGCAGAAAACAATAGCAACAAAATGACACGATCAACATGCTACGTCTATTAGTTTGGGTCTAGTCCATCACGTGATTCTTCTAATGACGTGATCCAGTTATCAAGCAACAACACCTTGTATATAATCAGAAGACCCTGACTATCTTTGATCAACTAGCTAGCCAACTAGAGGCTTGCTAGGGACAGTGTTTTGTCTATGTATCCACACCTGTATATAAGTCTTCATTCAATACAATTATAGCATGGATAATAAACGATTATCTTGATACAGGAATTATAATAATAACTATATTTATTATTTCCTCTAGGGCATAATTCCAACATAATCACGACCGCATGCCAAGTTTCACCTCGATCAGAGAAAGTTTTCAACACACTTTTAAAAGAGGGATTTGACGATGCCGCGGGCGCGTGCGAGTGCGGTTGGGCTCAGAACGGACAACGACGAGAACCGACAACTAACAACGGATGCAACTTTGAAAACTGGCGGCAACGGAGATGTCGATGCAATGCAGATGATGTGCCTGATGCGATGATGAATGCGACAGACAAATGAACCACACGATGAAAACGGAAGGAGAGGGGAATCTTCTGGAACGTCGGCATCGGGCTGTCACACCTAAGCTTGGGGATGCTAGTTTTGCTATGTCCACTACTTGTTGCAATGATCATGATTGGGGTAATGAATTTTCTTATGATCTTGACAATTTGTTTAAGCCTCGTGATGAATATGATATATGCAATAATATTGAAAGTGGGTTTGGAGAAGTCATGACTTTAGTTGATGATAATCCCACTATTTTTGAAGAGCGTCAACTTTGCATGCATGTGGATAATGAAAAGAATATCATATGTGATAGCTATATTGTTGAATTGGAAGAAGATCCCACATGTAATTGTTATGAGAGAGGAAAATATTGTGGTAGAAACTTTCATATCACTAAATCACCTCTCGTTATGTGGAGATTGCTATTGTCTCTTTCTTCTTCCTTGCATATGGTAACTATTGGTTGTCTTGACAATTTGTTTTCCTATAAAATGACTATGCATAGGAAGTATGTTAGACTTAGATATGTTTGTAACATGTTTCATGATGCTCTCTTCGTGTCCGATTGCTATCTTTTATGTGAGCATCATTGAAATCGTTCTGCCTAGCTAAGGGCGTTAAACGATAGCGCTTGTTGGGAGGCAACCCAATGAATTGATCTTTGCTTTTTGCTTTCTGTTTTGTTCTGTCCACACCATCATAATTCTGTTATTATTGTGTTTTTTTCTTTCTTTTTGTGTTTGTGCCAAGTAGAACCTTTATGATTAGTTTTGGTGTTAGTTGTTTAATCATGCTGAAAAATACAAAAACTTTGTGCTCACGAAATTATTTCTAATTCCTATACAGAAAGAGATTTTGAGTTGATTCTTTTTGCTGCTGATTGATATGCAAATTTCCCTAATTTTCATAATTTTTCAGAATTTCTGAGATACCAGAGGTATACGAAGTATACAGATTGCTACAGACTGGTCTATTTTTGACAGATTCTGTTTTTGTTGTGTCGATTGCTTATTTTGATGAAACTATGGATAGTATCGGGGGTACTAGCCATGGAAAAGTGAGAATACAGTAATATAACACCAATCTAAATAGAAATGAAGTTTACTACAGTACCTAAAAAGAGTGGTGGTTTGTTTTCTTATGCTAATGATATCACGAGTTTCTGTTTAAGTTTTGTGTTGTGAAGTTCTCAAGTTTTGGGTGATGTTCTCATGGACAATGGGATAAAGAGTGGAAAGAGCTTAAGCTTGGGGATTCCCAAGGCATCCCAAGCCAAATTACGGGACACCAAAACGCCTAAGCTTGGGGATGCCCCCGGAAGTCATCCTCTCTTTCGTCTTCAATCCATCGGTAACGTTACTTGGAGCTATATTTTTATTCACCACATGATATGTGTTTTGCTTGGAGCGTCATGTATTATAGGAGTATTTTTTTTGTAGCAATCATCCTTACTGCACACCTTTTTGAGAGGGACATGCACTCTTCGTGAATTTGCTAGAATACTCATTGAGGTTCGCTTATATCTTTTGAGTTAGGCAATTTAGCTCGCATGTGCTTCACTTATATCTTTTGAGCTAGATAACTTTGCTCTGGTGCTTCACTTAGATCTTTTTAGAGCACGGCGGTGTCATATTATGAAGAAATAAGAACTCTCGATCTTCACCTATATCTTTTTGAGAGTGCTCTCTCTAAGTAACTTGGTAATTGGCGTGTGCTATGAATGTAGTCCTAAAGATGATAGGCATCCAAAGAGGATATAATAAAAACTTCCATATTCAAGTGCATTGATTAGTAAGAGAAGTTTGATTCCTAACAATTAGTTTTCAGATATGGATTTGGTAATATTAGAGTTATGTTAGTAGGGTGTTGTGAATCTAGAAATACTTGTGTTGAAGTTAGTGATTCCCGTAGCATGCACTTATGGTGAACCGCTATGTTAGGAAGTCGGAGCATAATTGATTTATTGATTGTCATCCTTTGTGTGGCGGTCGGGATCGCGCGATGGTTAACACCTACCAACCCTTCCCCTGGGAGTATGCGTTTAGCACTTTGTTTCGATTACTAATAAAACTTTCGCAATAAGTATATGAGTTCTTCATGACTAATGTGAGTCCATGGTATAGATGCACTTTCACCTTCCACCACTGCTAGCCTCTCTAGTGTCGCGCAACATTCACCGGTGCACAAACCCACCATATACCTTCCTCAAGACAGCCACCATACCTACCTATTATGGCATTTTCATAGCCATTCTGAGATATATTGCCATGCAACTCCCACCGTTCTGTCTCATGACTTGTGCCGTCACTTTCATATTGCCATTGCATGATCATAAGATAGCTAGAGAGATATTTCAACGTCATACGCTAAGCTAGATCGTTGCACATCCTGATACACTGTCGGAGGCATTTCCTATAGAGTCATCATTGTTCTATGTATTGAGTTGTGAGTAAATAAAAGTTTGATGATCATCATTATTAGAGCATTGTCCCATGTGAGGAAATAAAAAAAAGAGGCCAAAGATACCCACCAAAAAAATGAAAAGAGGCCAAAGAGCCCAAACAAAAAAAAGAGAAAAAGAGAGAAGGGACAATGCTACTATCTTTTTCCACACTTGTGCTTCAAAATAGCACCATGTTCTTCATGATAGAGAGTCTCTTGTTTTGACACCTCCATATACTAGTGGGAATTTTCATTATATAACTTGGCTTGTATATTCCAATGATGGGCTTCCTCAAAATTTTCCTAGGTCTTCATGAGCAAGCAAGTTTGGTGCACACCCACTAGTTCTCCTTTTGAGCTTTCACACACTTATAACTCTAAGTGCATCTGTTGCATGGTCATCCCTACTCATTCACATTGATATCTATTCATGGGCATCTCCTTAGCCCATTGATACGCCGAGTGGATGTGACCATATCCTCCTTTTTGCCTCATAACCTCCACCACACTCTATTCCACCTATAGTGTTATATCCATGGCTCACGCTCATGTATTGCGTGAGAGTTGAAAAAGTTTGAGAAAGTAAGAGTGCGAAACAATTACTTGGCCAATACCGGGGTTGTGCATGATTTAAATTCGTTGTGTGGGGATGATGGAGCATAGCCAGACTATATGTTTTTGTTGGATAACTTTCTTTGGCCTTGTTATTTCAAAAGTTCATGATCACTTTGCTAGTATGCTTGAAGTATTATTGTTTTCATGTCAATAGTAAACTATTGTTTTGAATCTTACGGATCTGAACATTCATGCCACAAGAATTCAGTCTTTATCACTTCCCTACTCGAGGACGAGCAGGAGTTAAGCTTGGGGATGCTTGATACATCTCCAACGTATCTATAATTTTTGATGGTTCCATGCTATTATCTTGTCAACTTTCGATGTTTTGTATGCATGAATATGCTATTTTATATCTTTTTTGGGACTAACCTATTAACTCAGTGCCAAGTGTCAGTTTCAGTTTTTCCGTGTTTTTGACCTTTCTCAGAGAAGAATATTAAACGGAGTCCAAACGAAATAAAACCTGCGGAATGATTTTTTCCATAACAGAAGATACGCATGGGGACTTGAGAACCAAGGCAAAGGACCCCGGGGGAGGTCAAAAGCCCCCTAGCTGTGGCCTGGGGAGGGGGGCGCGCCTAGCAGGCTTGTGCCCCCCCCCCCCCGGTGGCTCCTTTACCCTACTTCTTCCGCCTATAAATTCTCTAAAAATCCAAAACCACCAGAGAGAGCCACGAAAATACTTTTCCGCCGCCGCAAGCTTCTGTCTCCGCAAGATCCTATATCGGGACCATTCTGGTGCCCTGTCAGAGGAGGGATTCGGACACGGAGGGCTTCTTCATCAACACCATTGCCTCTCCGATGATGCGTGAGTAGCTCACCACAGACCTTCGGGTCCATAGCTAGTAGCTAGATGGCTTCTTCTCTCTCTTGGATCTTCAATACAAAGTTCTCCATGATCTTCATGGATATCTATCCAATGTAACCTTCTTTTACGGTGTGTTTGTCGAGATCCGATGAATTGTGGATTTATGATCAGATTATCTATGAATATTATTTGAGTTTCCTCTGATCTATTATATGCATGATTTCGTATCCTTGTAATTCTCTTCGAGTTGTGGGTTTCGTTTGGACAACTTGATCTATAATTCTTGCAATGGAAGAAGTGCTTGGTTTTGGGTTCATATCGTGCGGTGTCCTCACCTAATGACAGAAGGGGTAGCGAGGCACGCATCGTGTTGTTGCCATCAAGGGTAAAAAGATGGGCTTTATATCTATTGCATGAATTTATCCCTCTACATCATGTCATCTTGCTTAAGGCGTTACTCTGTTTGTTATGAACTCAATACACTAGATGCATGTTGGATAGCGGTCGATGTGTGGAGTAATAGTAGTAGATCCAGACAGTATCGGTCTACTTGTCTCGGACATGATGCCTATATGTATGATCATTGCCTTAGATATCATCATGACTTTGCGCGATTCTATCAATTGCTCGACAGTAATTCGTTCACCCACCGTAATACTTGCTATCATGAGAGAAGCCTCTAGTGAACACTATGGCCCCAGGGTCTACTTCACATCATATTTTCAGATCTACACTTTTACTTTCTTGGACTTTCCACCTTCAGATCTCACCTTGCAAATAATCGTGAAGGGATTGACAACCCCTTTATAGCGTTGGGTGCAAGTTTGTTTGTTTTTACGGAGGTACATTGCTGCTTCATATTGATACTCCTACTGGATTGATACCTTGGTTCTCAAACTAAGGGAAATACTTACTGCTACTGTGCCGCATCACCCTTTCCTCTTCAAGGGAAAAAACAACGCAAGCTCAAGAGGTAGCAGTTACACGCCTTGTTCTTCTTATCCAGGCGTCCATGCCACCGCTCTTCATTCTTCTCCGCGTGTGAAGTTACTGAGGTCCCAAGAAGAGGTTGTGTGAGAGGATATGTAACCTTGCTGGAAAAAATCTTCCAGGGATAATGGTGTTGCTTTAGTTTGCGCCACCTTCGCAACAACATTGCACACCTCAATCATAGGCTCAACCAGAACTTTGGGCACGATGGAACCAAACGGCTACTCTGCACTGAGCATCATATGTGCAAGGGACTTCACAATGGAAGAAGAGGAGCAGACTTTGAGGCATGGCGACCAAAACATAGCCTCCGAGCACATAGGATCAACAGTTTCCTCCCTCCCGACCAACAAGGCACCATGGCTCAACCACACATCACCACCCCAAACTGAGCAACCCACAGGACTGATGAAGGTCGGCAAGACCCAAGGAGAAGGCATCAATGCTTCATCAAGGATAGGATCACCATGTCGTGGATTGATGTACACTCGCCCTGTCGAGAGCATAGGAGCAAGGAGATCCTACTCGACAGGAGCGCGATAGAAGATGCAACAGTCCATGGGACTAGTAGAGGGATTTCCAAGGGACGATGCCAAAAGAGCCTCAGTGTACGATCGTGTCTTGTAAGCAAGGTTGGCCTGCATGCCACGGCCTCAAGGACTGGATGGATACGCCGATGAGGAAGGTAGTGAAAACCTTGTGGCACCGCCAACACTTCATAGGATCATGGCAATCGATGGCAAAATTATTTCAATAGAGTCAACGAAAGCACCGCTTGCCCATCCATTTGAGGTAGGTAGCACGCTCAGTCGGGCTAACCACCGGTTGTTGCTATCACAACGCAGTTCCCCTGTCCCTAGTAGCATCTGCACATCCCTTGCTCCCCCAAACTTCGATCCATCCTCTATGATCAGTGGCAACCAACAAATCCCCTCCCCCGATCACAGTAGATCATTCCATACTACCACCAAACTGAAGCAAGGTCGTGGATAGGAGGGTGAAGTAGCAGCAGCAACTTTTGGACCAGCTCACGTGATATAGGCACCCAGTGGTAGGCCAACAACGAATCCAATAGCAGGGGGACGACCAGCATCATGCATCACCGCGGCAGGCTCTCGGACCACCTTGGACATGAGGAGAGGCACAGGGGCATAGAGAGTCGAGCCAATAGATGGGGAGAGATGCAGCAAGCTAGTCACCATCTCGGAGGAGGAGGAGAGTCCCACGCGCGACGACGAAGATGCATCTGGATCGACCTCGATCTGATTCGATGTTAGCACAACAAAGGGGCGCATCGGCGCGAGTGAGCTAGATGGGGGTTGATACGTCCATTTTACATCATGTTTTCCCATTGATATCCATTATGCTTTGAGTCATTATTTCACTTCATGATGCAATCCTAATGCCTTTTCTCTCTTGTTTTGCAAGTTTTACACAAAGAGGAAGATTGCTGACAGCTGGAATTCTGGACCGGAAAAGGCTACACAAGAGTTGGATATTCTATGCAACTCCAAATGACCTGAAATTTTATGGAAAAGTATTTGGGAGTATTAATACTGACGAAGGAATTACCAAAAGGGGACCCACCAGGAAGCCATGATCTTGGGCGGGGCGCCCTACCCCCAGGGCACGCCCCCTAAGCTCATGAGCCCACCAACATGCCTCCGGGGCACATCTCCCCCTATATGATACTATTTTCCCTATAAAAAACAAAGTAGACTTTCGGAACAAAGCGCCACCATCTTGAGGAGGAATCTGGGCAGGAACACTATTACTCTCTAATGGAGCAATTCCGCTGGGGAAATTTCCCTCGGGGAGGGGGAAAATGAATTCTTCGCCATCACCAACGCTTACTACGTCGTGGGAGGACCAATTTTCATCAACATGTTCACCAACACCATCTCATCTCGAACCCTAGTTTATCTCTTGTACACAATCTTTGTCTCCAAACCTCATATTGGTACATGTGGGTTGCTAGTACTGTTGATTACATCTCATAGTTGATGCTAGTTGGTTTATTTGGTGGAAGATTATATGTCTAGATCCTTAATCATATTCAATACACCTCTGGTCTTGAACATCAATATGAGTATTTACGTTTGTTCTTGAGGACATCAGAGAAGTCTTGTAATTCTTTTATTAGTGTCATGTGAATGTTTATTACATGATACTTCACCATACTTGGGCCTAGGGGAAAGCATTGGGGAGAAATAAGTACATGATTGGTTGTGAGAGTGATAGAAACTTAAACCCTAGTTTATGCATTCGTAAGGGGATGATTTGGATACATATACTATGGTTAGATTTATCTTAATTCTTCTTCCATAGTTGTGGATGCTTACGAGAGGGGGTAATCATAAGAGGGCTGTTTTTTCAAGTAAGAACAACACCCTATCATCGGTTCACCCACATATCAAATTATCAAAGTATCAAACGCAAATCAAATAAACATGACTAGCGGAAAAAAAATCCCATGTCCACAAGAACGCTTTTCTTGCTATAAGAGAACTTTCCGGCTTGTCCTTTGCTACAAAAAGAATTGGTCCACCTTGATGCACTTTTGTTACTATTGTTACTTGTTACTTGTTAAGAATTGCATTGCTACAAAACTATCTATTACCGCTACTTTCAGTGCTTGCAGAGAATACCTTGATGAATACCACTTGTCATTTCATGCCGCTCCTCGTTGGGTTCAACACTCTTACTTGTCGAAAGTACTATAATATATCCTCTATACTTTTGAGTAAGTATAGGTGCAGTGGTGAGGGTGGATGGCTTGAATAGGGGCGGAGGGAGAGCTAGGGGCGGTGGCGGGGCTGCTCGTGGCGCACGCGTCTGCGACATGGGCATCACGAGAGTCCTATTTCTCTCAGATCTAATACGCCTTATATTAGATGGCACGAAAATAATCAATCATTACTAGATTGACAAACAGACTAGATACTCACTAGAAGTTATGCATGCCATAAATTGATAAAACATAAGAGCAACTCCAACCGGGCGATCCATTTCGTCCGCGCGTGTCCTTTTGGGTCACCACGAACAAAAATGACGGCCCAACGCACCGAGACAAACCCAAATGATGTCCATCACATGTACTTATCGACCATTTCGGATTTGCGTCCTCGCGGACACGAACCAGACATGTTACCCGCCATCTCTGTGTCCGCTACAGGTCTACCAGTTGACCACTCAACCACCGCACACGGTCATATTAAACACGACCACCAAACTTGGGCCCGCGTGGTAGTGGCTAGAAGCTGCTGGTCGTCATCCTTTTTAATCGAAGCGTGCAGTGGGGCCGACCTCATCCACTTCTTCTCCCCGTCCCCATCTAGTCACACTTGCTCCCCCGCAGGCGACCAGAAACCCTAGACCTAGCCGGCACCCACCACCGTCCGTCATGGGTTTCTTCAACAACAGCATGGCCGTGAGGGATGACCTGAACCCCAAGGAGTTCCCGCTGCTCCGCTCCATCATCGCCGCGTGCGCGCCCTGCAGGTTGTAGGTTGCTGGTGTTTGGACTCTCGCCGCAGCTGCTCGCGCTTATCGCGTTCAACTTCGGGTAGGGGGTGCCACCGGCTTTATCACCGACGGCGCTGAAGACGCGGCCAATACACGAGGCGTGCTCGCAGGCCGCAGGCCCGGCTCGACGGCCGTTCACCAGGCCAGGTACCACTACTAGGGAAAACCCTAGCAGTAGCGCCGGTTTTTGGACTATCAGTAGCGCGGGTGACCATGCTACTTCTAAGGCACTATAGCTAACTTTTAGCAGTAACGCAGTTTGACCAGACTACTACTATCTAAGTTATGAGTAGCGCGCTTTTCTAACCATCGCTATTGCTAACTGAGTTAGTAGTAGCGTGCCTTTCTAACCGGCGCTACTGCTAACTGAGTTAGGACTAGCGTGCTTTTCTAGTCCGTGTCACTATTAAATGCACATATTTCTTTTTTTATATTTATGTTATATTCACACACGGTTATACATATTAATATATAACATCAATAATTATTGTGCCAGCAACAACATTTACACATGGTTATACATATTATGTCATATAACTCATCATCATCTTACTCATAAAATAGAAAAACATCATAATAATCATCATCCTAATTGGTCGTGCCAAGTTAATATAAACCAGAAAAACTTCTCTCATAGGAACTAGTCCTCTCTCCTGGGTAAAATGTCATAAAACAGAATAACACCTATGTCTCCGCGATGAAGCACACAGATCCAATGGTCTCCAACTTATGACTTCGATCCTTCTTTATTTCTTCCCATGCTTCAATTTGGAGTCATCCTTGTGATTTGCGCTCAGTCGAGTACGGAAAATCGAACGTAACCCTCATAGGGCTTTTAATTATCATATGACCTTTGCCATGAATCAACGAGGCACAGCATCATTTGGCAGTTTCTGTTGAAAAACATAATAGTAGCCTAGTTAGCAATGTAATCAACGCCATTTATGCAATAGTAGTGCACTTAATTAACAACTCTTAGCAAGATATTTACGTGAATGCCATCAACCCTCAACCTATGCACTAGTACCATGTATGAAGTATAATTTATGACAGGTCTCATATTATACGGAAAGTTGACCCTACCAAATAGGACACCAATAACAAAGGTGATAAGATCATCCTTCTCCTCCCAAGTTAGATGTGATCCATAAGTGTAGTGTGTCGTGTCAACTATGTTCCATGTTTCACTCGAAGAAAGGAAATAAGCTGTAAATTATAAATTAACAAATTTAGTATGGATGAACACCAACTATTTTTAAATATAGAATGCAAATTACTTGACAAATATTGTTGACAAACTCACATGGAGGTAAAACTGGAAGCATATCGGCATCCACCCAAATATCGATATTACCTTCAATATGATCTTCAGGACGAAGATCGAATGTTATTTCCTTATCCTCCTGAAATCCATATGCCTTGGCTAGAGCTTGCCAATTTGAGCACCCTAATTCTGTGTTATTAACTTCATTCATTACTTTGACAAGAAATGTGTGACCATGTTTAATCCTCAGGTTAGCTCTCCTCATCTCCATACTCTCGTGGTATTCGAAATCTAACCTATCCAAGACATACCTTCTTGCATGGCAGAGGATGAACTAGCCGAAATGTATAAAACAAAAATTACACGTTGAAGCAAAAAACATAAGTCATGCTTAATTACGAAAAAACACTTGTCATCGTTGCGTACCGTACAAACAACGAAGGTATCGTCAAGCTTGATGGTGAAGAACATGTCGTCTCGCAGGTAAGGCGAGTCACAAAAAACCCCATCGTCGCCGCAGAGTTCACACTCCCAATCGTCGGCACACATTTCGTGTGTTCATGGTTCAAAAATTCGGCAATTGACCATTATTAAAATAAGATATATTGAGCACGTGAAAATTGTCGGAACGGAAATGAATCAACATTCCGGCAAAACATAGGCACTAGGAGGTGTTCCTTGCAATAACATACATATACACGTGTCCAAATAGACCTAATTCAATGTCGGTTGACTTTCGGTCTATCGGGACTTTCCTTAAATAACTCTCATATCTCATGGTGTGTTCGTGTGTACTCTCTCACACTGATATGATGGTGTATATATGTTGATGGACACTCTCTCACACTAATAGTTCGACCGTCAGTGATGGACACATCTCCTCTCCTCTCCTTATGCATTATACCGATGTATATATCGCAAGAAGAGAATAGGAGGAAGCGCCCCCCACGACAACAGTCGTGATTCCTCCATCAAGAAAACACATGAAAGTCACACAAGGAGCAACGACAGACCGAAAGTACCTGATTTTTTTACTAAAAATATCTAGACCTATTTTTATGCAATTGTTAATCAATTTATAATGAACTCAAATATAATGTCAATAATACATCATCTCGAATAATCCAGTTAATGCATCATCGAATATTATCATTGATACATATTGAATATTATCATATAATATCACTAATACAAATCGAATACTACCGAATAATCTAGTTGACTCGCGGTTTCTGAGCCGCGGGCGATGGACACCTTAAGAGAAGGAACCATCACAGGATCATAACTCGAATGAGATCCCTGAAGAACCTGCCAGATATTGGAGAACATGGCGTTCAACGCAGCCATGTAGCGACGGACGTGCTCGTCCTCCTCCCTAACACGGCGACATACCACCTCCGTGGGGGCCCGCTCCCTCCACACCGATAGTGGGCCACACGACCGACACCAAAGAAGGTTCGGGTCGACGACGAGACCCCGATTCCTCAAAAGCTACGCGCCCCGGAAGGTAGCACCTCCAACTACCAGCCCGGCGGAGCCCAGTCCCTGACATGACACCTCTCAAGGATGTCACCGTCGAGTCGATGAAGAGGATGCGGGCCGAGCATTGTCGACGTCGAGAACAACTTCCTATGAGAACATTTTCTTATCGTTTAATGTTTTACTTTCTAGTTATCTTCTTAGAAATATGTGAACAATTTCTTTTTCTCATAAAAACATTATATAAGACATGCTTAAATTAGTGATGCATGCCAAAGTAGTAATAATTTTCATTTGGACAGCAATCATCTCATTTGAATTTGGGCATCAAAACCATTTTTCTGACTCAGTTTTGCTATTTCAGAAATACGCGAACAATTTCTTATTAACCATCTAATTTCACAAACAATTTCAGAAACAGTGTCCTAGCAAGCAGCCCTGGCAATGTCCTAGCAAGAACCCTAGCAATCCTTTGAAACCATAGCAAGCAAACGGGTTAGGAGGCATCGGGATGTCTCACCAGAGAAGGAGACGCGGCGGCGCGCGGAGGAGACAGCCGGCGTGCGGTAGGGGTCGGGGTCGGGGCCGGGGTCGAGGTTGCTGGGGCAGCAGAGTGGGTCGGGGTCGGGGTCGACGGTGGCACAAGGAAGGGAGAGTGAGGAGGGAGAGAGTGAGAGAGTGAGGGGCGTGCGCGGGAAAGATGATAAGTCCACGAGGGCTAATTAGCGGTAGCGCAGGGCCGAGAAGGGCGCCGCTACTACGGATTTAGCAGCATCGCTGTATTTAGGGAAACATTACTACTACAACTAGCGTCGATGGACTCGTTGGGTCCCACTTAGCAGTAGCGCGGCTTGTATTTCCAGCGGTACTGCTAAGTCATCACTTGTAGAGCTTTCCAAACCTAGTGCTATTGCTAATTAGCAGGAGCGTTGCATATTTTCCCGCGCTACTACTGATATTTTACCCATAAGCATTTCCGTAGTAGTGTACCCTGACTCGACCGGGGAGGCGTGGGCGCTGCAACGACGCACGCGGTCTAACCCGGTGTGTCGGCGGCCGACGGTGACGTTGCGCAAGTCTGGCTGCCGGCTTGCGCTGACCTTGCTGCCGTAGGAGGTGCTCGATGTGCGGTGGGACATGGCCATTGTCGACAAGCCGAGCGGGCCCCGGCCCAGGGAGCCAGGGCGGATGGATACCATATACACCGCGGCCACGCTCGCGCACGCGGGAGGGGACGGAGCGATGGTCGTCGCGTTGCACGACATGAACCGGACGGTGGAGCAGTGATATGCCAGTGAGTACCTCTGCGAGGATAATCTCGTCGCCGCCAAGGGGTACCTATGGCACTTCCATGTCGCCGCCGGATGCATTCTCCTCGACTGGTCCGGTCCAGATCTTGTAAACCTGAGCAAGCGAAGTGAGATCGCCATTGGTGGGCATGGCAGTCTCTCGCAGGTGCAGTTCCGACCGCGAGGGGGAGTATTTCAACCAATTTTGCAAAAAACACAAAATCCTGGTTCCATGCGTATTGGAGGGGTCCAACGACCTCAAGATGACTTGACGTCGACGCACGCGTGAAAAGGCTATTCAACCCGCCAACTCATCATGTACTAGACAAACCGTATAATGGATTAGACAAGTTTAGTGATTGTATTTCGGGTATTTCTAACTATGTGGACTAAAGTGACCATCGTGACAAGTTTGAGGACCTATAGTAAATTTTTCTCTATTTTAAAATATGCGGTGACAATTTTATATTGCAACGAATATTTCTCAAATAATGGCTGAAACATTTTCTTTTAATATGTGACAACAAAATATGCATTTTTTTATGTAGTTAGCTGAGAAAAATACTTATTAGCTCAAAAAAAATACTTAGTTAGCTAAGCTCCAGACGTCTTCGGTCCTTACCCAAACATTTGACGAGTCGACCACCCATCTTTTGAAGAATGCTTTGTGGCTTGATGATTGACTAACAAAAAAGCCCGTGCGTTGCAACGGAAGATAAAATAATACTCCCTTCATTTTTATATAGAAGGTCACTATCAAAATTATAATTTACATATATACAAGACCACTATAATACTAATTGATACAATATTAATGATGTTTATCTCCTAGTCCTAGCAAACGAAGCCCCTGTACAGGCCCAATCGAGCTACGTGTATACACCAATGAATCGATAAATTAAAACCAAGCAGCCGGACGTGAGCTGCAGTTGGGACAAAAAGAAACAGAAACGGGAACCAGTCAACAACAGTCGTGGAAATTCGAATGAAAAAACCTGAGTTCTAGGCACTCCTGGTAATAAAAAAAGACCAAGAATCATCGAACGCATCAGCTCGCTACCCCTCCAAAGAAAAAAAGATGGCCGGCTGGACCTCCATCCCGGCGGAGCTCCTCGCCGAAATCCCGGGCCGCTTACCAGGCGACGCGGTCCATCAGGTATGCTCCCACTGGCGCGCATCCACTTCCGGGCTCCCACTGGCGCGCATCCACTGGCCGCTTGTCGTCCATGGATCGTCGCCGGCCGCGAACCATGCATGGAGCCTGCTCGGCCCGGTCGGCCAACAGTCGTTTTGGCTGCCCCTTGGCAACCGACGGGTCTACTTGGGCACGCCGGCGCCGGCGGGGCTACCATACTGCTGCGGCACGCCCCTTGGCTGGCTTGCCCTCATGGACAACCTGCAATCCCCAACGCGGTTTGTCCTCTGGGTCTGGAGCCCCTCTCCGAATCCGAGATCCCTCTGCCATGTTTGCCCTCCGTCATCCAAGTCTTCCTCTCGGGAGACCCGCTCGCCTCGCCTGACTCTGACTGGATGCATGGCGATCGCAAGCCAGAAGCTCTACACCACCGGCACTTGCATGGGCCAGACGCTCTTCTTCTGGCGGCCGGGAGATCGCAAGCCAGAAGCACCAACCTTTACTGTTCTCTGCGAGCGCGCCATGGATTTTGAAAGTTCCCCGGCGGTGGCAGGCCGACGTGGTACGTGGTCGCATTCAACGGCGAGTTGCTGCTCGTTGTTACGTACCCGGCGCCCAATATAAAGGCTGTCGAAGTTTACCGCCCGGACTGGGCAGCGGAGAGCCTGGAGCTGCGGGACAAGGTGATCGATCTCGGCGACTAGCTACTCGCTCTTCTTGGGTCACGGTGACGCGTTTGCCCTCTGTGCAAAGGAGTTTACTATGAACCGGAGAAATTGTGTCTACTTTGTGGAGAACGATTCAGTCAAGCATCAAGATTGGGCTATTGTGTTAGACTTGGGGTCAAATGTTGTCCAACAAATTCCATATCCTGAAGAGCAGATGGAGGGCGCAGGCAAAAGCAATCACTGGTCGGCGTATTCATGGTTATGTCTCAGAAGACCCTTCTTGAAGGGTGACCAAGGCCAGTAAGGTAGATCTTCACTGACCATCTTATATGATAATAGTATCCGGACCAGTATTGGAGCAGCATCAGAGCTTCCCATGTTATTCTGTTTGAATGATCAAAACACCAACACGTACGTCTTGTCACTTCAGATCATCAACCTTATTCCTCCCATGCATGAATCTTTGTTGAATGATGGACTCCAACAGCCCAATTACTAAGCCTTTGGCATGGAAGCTAGTGTTAAGAGCTGATTTATAATAGATATCACCATTGTAAAGTCGGATAATTCAGTGGACCACTATTTTGTATCTCTTTTTCTCTTACTAATAAAGCTGTAACTATTCAGTCCGTTGCCAAGTTTGGTTCATTCTTTTTACTGGCGACACTAAGTGCCTTGTTCTGCTTGAACTAGCAGCTGTGTCATGGTCGGTCTTTAATGCTAGAAACAGAGCAGCATGCTTCCAGCATAGTACAATGGTTGTTAAACTGATAAGCCATTGGCTTCATAATTTGGTCTTCGCTGCGGTTAAAGGAGGAGATGCAAAATCTGCTGCTGTTGGGAACAAAGTTTGTTTGAGTAGGTGGCAAGGGAGGTTTTTAATGTAGCAAAAGTGCTATACAAAGACTAATCCATTGAGGGTGGTGCTGTAACCCATGAAATTGTGTTCTTTGTTGAAGATTGCTGGTGCTTCTCCTGGCAAAACAGCACTACTATTTCTTTCCCCTGTTTCGGCTCCTTGCTAGCCTGATGTTTTGGGCAGATGGCTGATATGAGTATAGCTTTTGAGAGCTTTTGCTGGAATTATGTTTTGCATGCCTGCTGTGTGTACAGATTCAATTCCCATGTAACTATATTTCCCCCCTTTTTCTGGTCTGTAAATGAGATAGCATCCTAGCACACTTGGGGAAAGGGTCAAACTCCTTCGAATACCAGGCGAACGGGTCAAACCCTGTTCCATGGCAGGGCCATCGAGAAAAAGCACTGGCTGCCAGAAAAACGCTGTGTTCGTTGCTGGTGTTCTGCAATTTGAATAATCTGGGAGCTTTCTCTTGTTTGATAATCATGTACCCAAATTCAATCCAAATGTTCTATCTGAGCATCTCTCTATTTACCATGAATGGCAAAAGGAGGTGCAGAAGAAAATCAGTGTAGATATGTAGGAGTAGGTCCCTCTAGGATATTTTTCTTTGTTTGATGGGAGGTAATTTTGTGTAGGCTCGTCCTGTTTTCTGGTTATTGGATAAGATATAAAAAAAAAGGAGGTTGTGCTCCTTGGGCAGATATGCACAGGTATGCACCGCCGATCCTAAAAGGGTGCTAAGAACAGTAGCAGACCCATATAGAGCCGATCCGTAAAAATTTCACTAGATACTACATACGGATGTATATAGATACATTTTAGAGTGTAGATTCACTTATTTTATTTTGTATGTAGTCCCTGCTAGAATCTTTTAAAAAGACTTATATATAGAAACGGAAAGAGCAGGTGACATGAGGATATCAGACCGGCCTACAATGAATTACAATTATTTTTTACAACTGTTCCTTCCTCCTATCATTTCTGCCCGAGCTTGATTCCTGCTCATATATTCTATCGTTTCTTGCTCAAGATTTGACCCCTGATTTGTTCCTCCCATAAAATACCTGTCCTCTTCGGTCATGACCGGAGACCGAACCAAGTTCATGGTGCAAAACACAATTGGTTTTTCATTTGTGGATTAACCGATCAGTTATCAGATATATATAGGAACAAAAATTTCTTTATCACAAGAACCAAACGGTTATACCGAATGCCCAGACTAAAATCCTATGCAGTGACAAAAAAATTAGCATACAATGACCAAATGGACCCACCGAGAAAATGGCCAAGTCAAAATTATGGGGCAAAATCTCAAATTATACACATCAATTGACTGTAAGACCTTTAACCCCTAGGGAGCTTATAGTAAATTAAAGGATTATGCACTCTATAGCCAATCCCCTTTCTTAGGCTTGCCTAATTGCGTTAGTCTAAAAAGAATGCACATCATCATATGCCATCTGTTCGTCTCTTTGGACAATGATCCTTAGTCGGGCTGTAGATTCTCTGATTTACATCACCTTTACAGTGGCTGACATGTGCGCCCAGGAACAAGATGGCCCACATGTCATCAAGCCAAAGGCAGGTAACTTTCGTCAGAGAGAATCTGCACCCCTTAGTTGTGCGACATCCATAATGATCCAACCACGATTCTTTTTATCTATGGGCCATTGTGTGGTGTATTTTATTCAAAGAACGTTTACTTGAAAATTCACAACATAAAAGAGTGAATATGTATGGTTTCAACATTGGGCAAAGTCAGACCATGGAAACTTGATCAAAAGATGTACTGATTTGTTTATATATTTATACAACATATACAGAAAAGAAGGGAACCAACTGAGCCAATTAAGCCCTCTTATTTATCAAGGGATCCGCGATGATCTGAGGCTTAAAATCTGGCTTCAAGTACTCTGAAAGCAAGTTAGCATACATGTCATACCGAGCAGTCATGCGGAAGGCCCACTTGTCTTTGATCTGGCGGCATAAGTTCAGGTCCATGTCAGATACCATCAAGCCATCTCGGTAGCGCGATAGCGATGGGGTGCAGGAAGCATCAGGCGCTGAGAAATGACTGGATCCATAGAAATGACCAAAGTCCGCGTGCTGAGGTTTCCCATCACCAGAAGTGAATGGGTTCGGGAATACCTCTGTGCCTACCCGGTTAATTGATCCGACAAAGTAGCTATTTGCAATTGCAGCATTCCTTGCCTGAAATGGACCAGCTTAGCATCAGGGTTGCTCCAGCATGACTAACAGCAGAAATAATAGCAAATGTCATGTGAATAGTTTTATCTGACCTCAATAGGCCACATTGGTTCACTAAGTTCACCGACAGTTGCAGATGGGTTGAAAACTATTTCAGCTCCATTGAGGCCAAATGCAAGCCAATTCAGAGGATGATGCCTGCCGTAGCAGATGTTTACAGCAATTTTGCCATAAGCTGTTTCAAACACCGGATGCCCAGTGTTACCTTCCATATAGTACGTGCTCTCATTGAAGTCGCCAACTCTTGGGATGTGATTCTGCAAGTAGTGTTCAGTTAGAGACTAAAAATACTTTCAGGTAGAAGGAAGAAAAATGGAAATGCAACCAAAGGAAAGAAAAATGTACTGATATGCATACCTTTCGATGAATGCCAATTATGTTGCCATTATTTCCAATTACAACAACGGTATTCCATATAGTCTCTCCATGGTTTATATCCCTTTCAAGGATAGGGCTAACAATTACCATGTTATATTTCTGTGCAAGCTCTTGAAGAAACTGAGTAGATTCTCCATCGACAGGCTCAGCAAACTCACACCAACGTTTTTCACGCGTGCAGAAGGCAAATGGCATTGTCCAGGCTTCCTGAAATTTGAGGGCATGAATCACAATAAATTACCTGCTTCTGTGGGAATATAAGCAAATGTATCCCAATATTATAGCTAGTTTGTACTGGCTTAAGCCTTTCGAAGAAGCTAGATTTTGGTTCTTAGAAGCCCAAAAAGGTAGCATCTCATAGAAGATGGCAAAGCTTTTTGGTAAGAAGTATATCGGCCTATAAGGTTCATTTGGAAAAAAGAAAAAAGAAATGAGTAATCGCAAATGGAAGGACTTTTTTCATTCAGTGGTGCTTGGAATGGGAAACCAGAGAGATTCTGAAGCCACAGAAGCAGCTACTCAACTGTTTCTGGCTTTTTTAAATAGGTGGGCTTCAGTTTCTCAAGATGATGGGCAGAGAAAGCGACTGTTTAATTGAGGCTCGAGCTTCTCTTAGCTGGCAGAAGTTGAAGCTCAGGATATGCCAAGCAGAGTCTCATACACTTAGACTAATAGGACAACAGGTTTGAAAAGAACGATATACGAGTAGATAAGAGTTAGTTACAAGAGAACACCACAACTATATCACCAATGTTAGATGTACCTGTAAGCACAAAATATTGACACCAGAAGCACCAGCTGCATCTATGATGGGTTTTACTTTCTCCATGATAGACTTCTTTTGATCAGCAAAATGACAAGTTGTTGGAACAGCAATTGAGTTCTGAATTAGGCCAACTCGAACAATCCGCGGTTGCCTCATGTGCTCTTTGTCAGCGTTAAAACGGAATGCCTGTGATACAAGTAGCTAACAGTTTCAAATTTTCAAAAAAGAGAAAGCAAACAAATAGCTTCAGCTGTTAGGTGCTGCTGGTTTCCGAAATAGGATGTCTAGAAATTACACGATCAGATCATAATCTACCACATCTGTTTCAAATCAAGGCAAACTATAGATAACCTGCACATCAAAACTATGCGCTTGGGCAAGATCAGTGGTGGCCCCAGGCAGGGAAATAGGCTCAAGAGGATGTGCACAATTCAGCCCCAAAAGCAACCGGCTTGCCTCCTGCCACCAAATGGAGAATATAAAGAAAGATCAGTATAATCAAACTGATCCTAAATAGATTCCCAAAACAAAATGAAGCTAAGTACCGCCAGTATTTGGGAAATAAGGTACAGGGTGAAAAATACAGGTACCGGAAAAATATATCACAAACACAAATTCGCGCAATTTGGACACAAATTCGTTGAATGATTCCATAGAAAACAGATCCCGAACACAGGTCGGATAGAAGAAGATTGTGGCTGTCTGACTCACAGTTAACTTGTGTTTGTGCTGGGAAACAAGCAGCTGACTCATAGATCTTTTACATTTGCACAAACATTTCACCCAACCAAAACCAACCAGGCGGACTGGATCGAGCGAGGGGTACGCACCTTGAAGAGCTCGGGGGAGAGGTTGGACTCGAGGAGCCTGTGCAGCGACTCGTAGCCTCCGATCGACCCCGCCGCCTTCCCCTCCTCCTCTCCCTGCGGCGGCTTGCCGTTGGAGCTCTCCATCCCGAGAGGAGCGATTCGATTGGACTCGCGAGAGGAGAGGAGAGAGGAGCGGGTAGGACTCTCGAATTTAGAAGCCGCACTCCACGAGAGAGACCACGACGAGCAGATTCCCCCTTGTTTAGTGCATCCGGCGCGGATTAGAAAACAATGGCCGGTGACGGGGACGGCAGCGGGGATTAGGGCATCTCTACGGGGTTTTTTTCTTAACACACAGCACGTACCCAAATCATCATGTGCACACGCATGCACTTATTTCTACGATGGCGCACACACGTCTTATCCCTATAAACACCTCTCAAGAAAGTGAACTGGCATATCATTTTGAAATTTACAAAATCATCGTAGGCACCTAGTCGTCGACGGGAACGTCTCTTCTCACTGAATGCGCATCGTCGAAAATCCTAAAATAAATACAGAAAAAATGCGTGCATCAGAATTTGAATCCTGATGGGCTGGGAATACCGCGGTTCCTCTAACCATCCAACCACAGGTAGCGAACTGCGTTTTGCGGACATAGAACATCTTTAACAAATGCCGCAAAACTCCGACGACTGCTTTATATGGGATGGGTCAGAAAACCGGTTCGGTCGGATCCGTGAAAAATGGCCCGACCCATATTTCTTTAAAGGAAGCATGTAAACCATTCCTATTTCCGCTTTATATTAGGGCCCCGGCGTGTTTTAGGGTTTCCGTCCCACAAATCCCCTAGCCTCCTCTCTCGCGAACTTCTCCCCCCCCCCCTCAACGAGAAATTACCTCCCCTCCGACAACGATTTCCGACTACTCTGGCCACCGGATCTCTCCGACGATGGTGACAGCGGGTGCAGGGTATGGCGGCCGCGACGATTTCGGTCGGCGCGGTGGGCTTAGGTACGATGAGGATGTCGACGACCGCGGCAGAGGCGTCGGTCGCAAGTGTCACAACGACGGTGAGGCGGGCAGGTCCGTGCTCCGCCCTCTCGTGTCGGAGAGGCAGAGGGAGGCCACAGCAACCGGCAATGTAACTGTAGCCGCGCGCTTGCTGGCGTTGGGGGAGGAGTTCGACTTGCAGGCCACCCTTTGCTCCACGCTCATGGACCATACGCTGCACTGCGACGAGCCCCTACCCCACGACGGCATTGACTCCGCCAACGACGGCGACTTCGGCAACAAGGAGGTCTATGTTTTTTAAATTTTGATTTATGTTTAATTATGGTTTGTAAAACTCCCCTATGTATGTGATGAACACTATGATATGCTATGTTTGTTTGTCATGAACTCCGGCGAGCTGTTTTTAGCGCCAAGTAAGGATTGTTATGCGGGATCTATTCTGGAGGAATGCCCATGTCCTGCAAAAAATTGTTTATGAGATGCCTTATGCGCATTTTGTGGGACGCGCGGTTGCAGGATCTCGTAGAGATGCTCTGATCCCATATAACTCTGACGAGCTGCATTTTGCGGGACGTTATATGGGATGCCCCAAAAAACGGCCCGCGTAGGTTGACCAGTTCGTAATTTTTTACAAACAGCCTATAAACCGACCGGGTTTTTAGTACATATGCGAGCGCAGGGTAATTTTAGGGTTTCTATCCTTCATTCCGTGCATCCCCTCTCCGCCGCAAACTCCACTCCTCCGACGAGAAACCTCCTCCCCTTCGGCAGTGATTTTTGGCGTTACGGCCATCGAATCTTGGTGGCGATAGTGACCACGGGTGCAGGGCATCGCGGCGGCGTGGGTTTCAGTCAGTGCGGCGGGCTTGGGTGTGGCTGGGGTTTCATGGGGCGTGACGGTTTTACCAGCCACAAGCATCGCAAGGATGAGGAGGTTAGCAGCTCCTCCCTCCGCCCTGACGTGTTAGATGCGCAAACGGAGGCGGCGCGCACCCGTCGTGCGAAGTCCCATAGCGTCGGCTCGCGGGCGTGGGCAAGTTTCCGGCACCTCGGGAGGATCTTCGACCCAACCCTCTAGCGGCTTCGGGTGGCCGAGACCGCATGATGGAAGGCGAGGGAGGCCGCTGCGATCAGCGATGCAGCCGCGGCCATGCGCCTTCTAGAGCTCTCGGAGGAGTACCAACTCTAGCAAACGCTCTCCAGCACCCTGATCTACCACACCCTCCACAGCAACGAGCCGCCGCCACGCGAGGACGGCTCCGACGACGACTCCAACTCCAATGTCAATGTGTAGAACAAGTATGAATTAGAAGTAGAACTCGACGTAGTATGAACTACTTTATTTTCCGTTTGAAGTATGTTTAATTAAGCTTGTATGAACTATGTGTGGAACTCAGGTGATGTTAATTGTGACGTGAACTACTAGTTTTGAAAATCGTGTTGAATTCTTGTGATGTATCTGAGATCTGTTCTGTCTTTGCGCATGTAAATTTTGTTTACGGGGCCTATAAATGAATTTTACATGCATTTTCCCATAGTACTAAGGACGTGTTTGGTTGCGAGCATTAGGTCCAATCAGTCCCATGTGGAAAGAATTTGGCATATTTGGTTGCCTGCATACATAGTTGGGTGTGCATCGCACGAACTTTAAAGCAGTCTGAGGCAAGGCCCGCGAGCTACTCCTGAATCGGAAGTTTTTCGGCAGCTAGGCCGAGTTGAACTATAGCGAACGCACATGGATGGGCCCTTTGCATGAGAGCAGTTTGCAGGGATGCGAGCTATGTAAGTGTTTCTTCTTCTACCTGTACTAAACTGCTCCTTAATCTCCTTTCTTCTCTCTCCCCTCTAATTTACACAAAGGTGTCTCGATTCGAGATAAACTATACATGAAAAATATGTACATTGATGTTACAGTTTCATTTTTAGATCGGTTCGTAGTTTTGTCGATCGTAAATGCTCAAATTCGTGTTCACGTTTGGAGCTATTTTGGACGAGTTTTGTCAAATTCATCATGCACGGTCGATCATTTGAAATTTCCTTTGACCAGGAGCCTAATCTCGTACTTCCACACAATTTTATGTTGTAACTTTTCTATTATGTCCTCATGGCACCCACAATGTATGTCTTCTCCTTTGTCCTCTGCTACAGAGCCCTTCTATTCATCCCTCTCGACGACGACGTTGTTCCTCTTTACCTCCTTGCCCGTATCCTTCTACATTGGTATCGTTTTCAGCGTCGGTCATCTCGGCCTCCTCTCTCTCGTCCTACTGCACTAACGTTGTCATGGCGTGTGCACTGCATTTCTCCTGTGTTGTCTGTTTCCGCGCGGACTTTTTATGCGGCAACGACGCTAGCAACTAGTTCGTCGTGCCGTTGACGGGTTTGCTTGTGAACGACTCCGTGCTCATCGAGTCGGAAGTAGAGCCACGACAATCGTCCACCGCGGTCGCTATGATCCGACACACACTGCATTTCTCCTCCCCTGTCCTCTGTCTCAGTGCTCCTCCGCACGAACTATCTCTGCGGCGGTGACGCTAGCAACTAGTTCGTCGCACCGCTAACGGGGTCGCTCCCGCATGACTCCATGATCCTCGTGTTGGAACCGGAGCCACGGTGAAAGGACCATGATGACGCCTAGAGGGGGGGTGAATAGGCTATTTAAAAACTTCTTCGAATTTGGCTTAAACCTAATGCTGAAATAAACTAAGAGGATACTTTTCAAGCACAAATCCTAAATGCAATAGGCATCGCAACGTGCACCAACAACACGATCTACCAAGATGGACACAACACGGTTACTAACAAGCACAAGTAAGTTACACAAACTTACTTGAGCTATATCACACGACAAGTAGGTGAACGACACAAGATACTAGATCACACTATAGCACAC
This sequence comes from Hordeum vulgare subsp. vulgare, assembly GCF_904849725.1. Classification (NCBI taxonomy): domain Eukaryota; kingdom Viridiplantae; phylum Streptophyta; class Magnoliopsida; order Poales; family Poaceae; genus Hordeum; species Hordeum vulgare. The sequence goes on from NC_058522.1 coordinate 486,911,878, forward strand.
GATATATCAAAAGCTGCAAGTGTGAACGTGTGGATATAGAGGGTATGCTTGAACGATTAATCTTGTACAAAGAAATAGCCAACACAATATAATGAGCATAAACAATATGCAATGTATGTATGCTCAAGTAACACAAGTAAACCACAAGTAAGGAGTTAGGGTTAAGGATAACCAAGGTCACTGAGACAAAGATGTATCCCGATGTTCACTTCCTTGGAGGGAAGCTAGTCACCGTTAGAGAGGTGGATGTTACCACGAAGGCACACCAACGCCACGAAGGCTCACCCTATTCTCCCTTTGAGATAACACCACGAAGGCGTTTCTCAACCACCAGTGGTAAGCCTTTGAGGTGGCTTCCAAACCCTCACAAACTTTTCCGGGGGAAATCACACGGATTGATTCCTCTCTGAAGAACTCCTACCGCCTAGGAGTCTCCAACCTCCAAGAGTAACAAGATCACGGGGAATGCTCAAAACTTGCTCAAATCTCAAATAGATTGGGTTGAGAGGAGGAGAGGGAGACGATCTATCTTTTGATTGGAACAACTCTCAAAGGGGCTCACAAATGCTCTTGGGATCTAAGATTTGGTGTGAGCAAATGTGTGTGAGGTAGAAATGTGTCCTTATGAGGATATGGCTATGTTGGCCCCCTCTCACGAAGTGGGAGGGGGGTATTTATAGTGGAGAAGGGAAAGTGACCGTTGGGGTCACTTAAGTCTGACAGTGGTCGAACGTCCGGCAGTTCTCGGATGTCCGGACTCCCACAAGGGGTCGGACGTCCGACAGGGGTCGGTCGTCCATGGGATGTATATATATCAGGAACCATTGTGTAGTCGAACAGTGTCAGGGATATACCCCGCAGTGTAACCCGGCTTGGAGTATGACCCGCCAAAGGACTTGGCGACTCACCAGCGACTCAACAGTGACCTGGCGGGCGACTCATACTTGTCCCCACAGGCGACTTAGATAAATGACGAAGGCCCAAGGCCCAGCGTACACCCTGGCATAAGGCGACTCATAGAGAGGCCAGGAGGGCCGACTCACAAGAGAAGGCCCAAGAAGAGGAAAGACTCCCACAAGAAGGAAACAAGACCCGGATTAGGATTCAAGAGAGACTAGTCCCATTCCTACTCCTAGTAGGACTCTACATGTAAACCTACCCCTTCCACCTATATAAGGAGGGGTAAGGCGCCCCAAGAGAGGGAGGATTCACAACTTAGGTCTAGACAAGACAAATCATGAGATAGACAGATTAGACACCCACGAGATTAGAGGTGGCGAGTTTACACCCCTATAATCGAGATCATCATCTTCATCAATGAAACACAAGCAGGACGTAGGCTTTTACCTCCATTGGATGGGCCAAACCTGGGTAAACTCGCGTCTCTCGATTCCGACCAACCCCTTCAAGCTGCCACATGGTTGCGATGGCCTCACACCTAAGTTCTCTCACGAGGACATCTGCCGTGACAAAACCACGACAAACAGGGGTCGGACGTCCGGAGAGAGCCGGACGTCCGGCCCTCGTACGTCAGGAGGAGGCCAGAAGTCCGAGTTATTTGACTCAAATTTCTTCTGGTGCAAGGTTCCGGTTTTCCGAAGGGGTCGGACGTCCGGAGAGAGCCGGACGTCCGGGCCATTGGTTCTGTTTTCAGATAACAGCAGAGAAGTGGAGATGTGGTATGAGCAGAAAAGTAGAGATGTAGTTTGAGCAAGTTCATCGCAAAACCTGTGATCCCCTCTTAATAGTGCGGGATCCCTAAAGACTCAAGAATCATAAAAGGGGTACTGATGATCCATACTTGAGTGTATACTTTTATTCACTGATCATCACTCCGCACCACTAACGTCAAAGGAAGTGATACCTTTGAGTTAGCCCTTTCACTTGAGCTTGATGTTGTTGTTCCTTCTTAGCTCAAGTTGAAAGCAAGACATGATGAAGTCTTCAAGCAGCTCTCCCATACACAATGTGGAAAGCCTAGCTTATGTATTCATCTTCATTTGTCCACCATGTGAACATCCACAAGAATCAAGCATGTAGTGCTCAGGAATGCTTATCTTGATCTTGTCCTTGTTAGCACATGAGCTTGTCCTTATCAACACATGATCATTAACAATAGTTTCAATGATATATTCGTGCTGATCCACTTGAACTTGCACACCACAATCTTGATGACGATCACCACTTGACGTCATCCTTCATGGGTTGTATGAGATCTTCCTTTTGACGCAAGCCCATGGAAGCACACCTGACCCGCACATAGGACTCTCACAAAGACCATGGGTTAGTACACAAACACGTAATGGACAATGCTTACCATACCATGGGATCACTTGATCCCTCTCGGTACATCTTATACGCTTTGTGTGTTGATCATCTTGATTTACTCTATGTCTGAGATCTTGATCAACCTAGTGTCTCTATGACCATTCTTTGGATAATACCTTGAATACCATCTTGGTCATCATATAAACTCCTTGAACCCAACAGATGGACTTCAAGAAGTGTCTATGGACAAATCCTATAAATATAACTTAAAGCAACCATTAGTCCATAGGAATTGTCATCAATTACCAAAACCACATATGGAGATATATGCTCTAACAATCTCCCCCATTTTCGTAATTGAAGACAACCACTTCAAGAGAGTTTATATAAGGAAATAAGCATAACCAAGCGCACACATACAAGGTAATAATGCATGCGTGCAAGATGTAAATGCTTACACAATAAAAGCAAAACCCTCTAAACATATCCAAAGTAAACTCTCTAAACTTCTCCCCCATTGGCATCGATTACCAAAATGGACGAAAAGTTTAGAAAGCCAATATAGTAGGTGGTCCTCCAAAAAGTGTGTACTTCTCAGCAAATAAGTGCAGAGAAATACACAAATACAATGATAAGTAGTTGGAGGAAAAACAAACTATATTGAGGACCCAAAGATTGCAAATAAAAGGCTCGTATGCCACAAAGACATACAAAAATAGAGGCAAGCAATCAAAAGATTCCAGATGGAACAAACAATCATATGGTCCTGTGAACCACATGAATAAAAGATATTATGATAAAGGCAACAGAGTGTTTTATCAAAAACTAGAGAAGCTCCCCATGATTTGTGCACTAATACGAGATTTTTGTATTTGATACAGGTGCACAAAATAGGATCGTTGCTCCCCCAAAATTAATAAAAACACACAACGAGTGCAAGAAGATAGATGAGACAATAAGCATATCAATTGCACAAAACAAATGGTTGAGCAACATGTAAAAGAAGCAACTTAAGAATAGGCTCAACCAAAGTAATGTGTGTGAGTCATGGCAAAGCACTTGAGAAGACTAAGATAAGGATGAGCATTACTCATCAACATAGTCTTGATGAAATGAGATACAAAGTGCAAGACATATCATTCCCACACACACATACTAGAAAATGGGTTCACAAGCTTACTAATAAACAAAATAAGAACCAACGCTTGTGACAACCCATTGTGAAGATAGGAAGTAAGAACCTTGTCAAGAGGAGGGATACTAATTGAAATGGCAAAACCCTCATCAAGACAAGCATGAGGAAAAATAATCTTCATGGCCAAAGAGTGCATCAAGATGTAGGAAAATAAGATACGCACGCAAAACAAATCCTTTCACGAAGCCACCAAAAACTGAAAAAGGAAATGTAATGATGGATGTGAAAGAAAAGAGGATATCAATTAGAGATGTAACTTCTCTCATGTGTAAAAGATTCTAAGTAGAAGACAATCATGATGATATATATCCACAAAGAAGGATGTACACACGAAATGATTACAAGAAGGAACAAACTAGATATCCAAAAGGAAGTCATAAATATATCAATGAGCTCTTTTACTTGGAAGCATAGCACATGGCCTAATATTTTCTTATTGTACAATATGAACTTCCAACATATGAACATCAAAGACATCCCAACTAGTAGTAAGACATCATCGTTCGGATGCTTTGAGAAAGCAAACAAGTACTACAAGAAACGAATCAAGAGATTCATGCCATGATGCAACCTGGAAAAGAAAAGACAGGTTGGGGCCTTTGTAAGAAAAGAATGCATGAAGTGGATACTTGTTACCGAGACAACATTGGATTGATGTAGTAGATAGTTGTTCTTGATCATCCTAACTTGGCTCCAATAATCACATGGTCTCAACACATTCCTTATAGGTGAGCCGAGCATCCAATGCATCTCCAGTTGTTCGTGGAACAGCAAAACAAACAAAATGGTGCCCAAACTCATTGGGACCAAAGAGTTAGAAAACCAGCAATACATAGGACAAACTCCACATACATATGTGCATATAGATATGAATTTGAATTTCATGCACACTTTAGCCAATTTATGACAAGGTGGAGTTTCCCCTATATATTGGGTCAAAGAAGGAAAGCAAGCAAAAGAAGTTGTATATAGTAGATATGCATGCTCAAGACTCTCGAGAATCAACTCAACACAAAGTTGATAAGTCACCAAAAGACAAGGTATCAAGTGATAATAAGATCCTAAACAAAAAAGAACTATCACTTGAAGGATATCAATTAAAATATATCTCAAGGAATGAGATATCCATTGACACATGCCAAATAAAAGGAAACAAGAAACCAATTGAAGGAAAACAAACACGAGGTGTCTAATTTCCAAAAGAGATCTAGGTTCCAACAAACCAAGCCCTCGACAAATTTTCATGATGGCACAAAGCATCATAAAGAGCAAGACTTGCCTCCCATCAACACACACTTGATGGGGATCAAAAGATTTTATGATGGGTGAATAAAGAGAGTGTTCTAACGAAAATAGGATAGCTCCCCCAAGGGACGTGCATTATATAGAATTTGCATTTAAATACAAAATGCACACGATTGGATCATCACTTTCTCTATATCTATAAAAACACTAGACATGTTAAAATAGATCCATAAGAGGCAAGGAAGACAAACGAAACACAAAATCCAATGTAAAGGCGATTAGCAATTCCTATACATGATGGGAATACCAATTGTCAAGGACAAGAAGTATTTTGGAAGTGATACTCATTGGTAGATCGCAAATATATCCAAGATCATCTTTACCCATAAAACGCAAGCAAATGATACTTGTAGAGCTAATATGCCACCTAGGAACAAGATAATTTACAATATCAACACTAAGTGGCAACACCTCAAATGTACACATTTTCTAGGTTTGTAATATGCACATAGCATATTACTCCCCCATAATGTGATAAACCAACAATATTAACAAGTGGAAAACTAAAACCAACAATAGATACTTAATGGACCATATATAATTTGAATTTCTCATGAGTAAGACATACCACATAGAAACTAGATAATCTTGAAATATCAAAACTAAGTGGTATTCCCCATGTATACACTTTTATTGGATTGTGAGGTGTGCAAAGCACATCACTCCCCCACAATCGGATAATCCATTAATCTCTCACAAGAGCCAACAAAAATACAAACAAGATGCAAAAAGGCTCAATACAAGACTCACATGTAGATGATATGCAAACCAACATACACATACTCGATTACACTATAGCACACGACAAGTAGGTGAACGACACAAGATACTAGATCACACTATAGCACACGATATATCAAAAGCTACAAGTGTGAACGTGTGGATATAGAGGGTATGCTTGAACGATTAATCTTGTACAAAGAAATAGCCAACACAATATAATGAGCAAAAACAATATGCAATGTATGTATGCTCAAGTAACACAAGTAAACCACAAGTAAGGAGTTAGGGTTAAGGATAACCAAGGTCACTGAGACAAAGATGTATCCCGATGTTCACTTCCTTGGAGGGAAGCTAGTCACCGTTGGAGAGGTGGATGTTACCACGAAGGCACACCAACGCCACGAAGGCTCACCCTATTCTCCCTTTGAGATAACACCACGAAGGCGTTTCTCAACCACTAGTGTTAAGCCTTTGAGGTGGCTTCCAAACCCTCACAAACTTTTCCAGGGGAAATCACACGGATTGATTCCTCTCCGAAGAACTCCTACCGCCTAGGAGTCTCCAACCTCCAAGAGTAACAAGGTCACGGGGAATGCTCAAAACTTGCTCAAATCTCAAATAGCTTGGGTTGAGAGGAGGAGAGGGAGACGATCTATCTTTTGATTGGAACAACTCTCAAAGGGGCTCACAAATGCTCTTGGGATCTAAGATTTCGTGTGAGCAAATGTGTGTGAGGTAGAAATGTGTTCTTATGAGGATATGGCTGTGTTGGGCCCCCTCTCACGAAGTGGGAGGGGGGGTATTTATAGTGGAGAAGGGAAAGTGACCGTTGGGGTCACTTAAGTCTGACAGTGGTCGGACGTCCGGCAGTTCTCGGATGTCCGGACTCCCACAAGGGGTCGGATGTCCGACAGGGGTCGGTCGTCCGAGGGATGTATATATATCAGGAACCACTGTGTAGTCGAATAGGGACCGGACGTCCGGAGGAAGCCGGACGTCCGGCCCTCGGACATCTGGAGAGAGCCGGACGTTCGGCCCTCGGACGTCAGGAGGAGGCCGGAAGTCCGAGTTATTTGACTCAAATTTCTTCTGATGCAAGGTTCCGGTTTTCCGAAGGGGTCGAACGTCCGGGTCTCGGACGTAGGGAGAGAGCCGGACGTCCGGGCCATTGGTTCTGTTTTCAGATAACAATAGAGAAGTGGAGATGTGGTATGAGCAGAAAAGTAGAGATGTAGTTTGAGCAAGTTCATCGCAAAACCTGTGATCCCCTCTTAATAGCGCGGGATCCCTAAAGACTCAAGAATCATAAAAGGGGTACTGATGATCCATACTTGAGTGTATACTTTTATTCGCTGATCATCACTCCGCACCACTAACGTCAAAGGAACTGATACCTTTGAGTTAGCCCTTTCACTTGAGCTTGATGTTGTTGTTCCTTCTTGGCTCAAGTTGAAAGCAAGACATGATGAAGTCTTCAAGCAGCTCTCCCATACACAATGTGGAAAGCCTAGCTTATGTATTCATCTTCATTTGTCCACCATGTGAACATCCACAAGAATCAAGCATGTAGTGCTCAGGAATGCTTATCTTGATCTTGTCCTTGTTAGAACATGAGCTTGTCCTTATCAACACATGATCATTAACAATAGTTTCAATGATATATTCGTGCTGATCCACTTGAACTTGCACACCACAATCTTGATGACGATCACCACTTGACGTCATCCTTCATGGGTTGTATGAGATCTTCCTTTTGACGCAAGCCCATAGAAGCACACCTAACCCCCACATAGGACTCTCACAAAGACCATGTGTTAGTACACAAACACGTAATGGACAATGCTTACCATACCATGGGATCACTTGATCCCTCTCGGTACATCTTATACGATTTGTGTGTTGATCATCTTGATTTACTCTTTGTCTGAGATCTTGATCAACCTAGTGTCTCTATGATCATTCTTTGGATAATACCTTGAATGCCATCTTGGTCATCATATAAACTCCTCGAACCCAACAGATGGACTTCAAGAAGTGCCTATGGACAAATCCTATAAATATAACTTAAAGCAACCATTAGTACATAGGAATTGTCATCAATTACCAAAACCACATATGGAGATATATGCTCTAACACACGGCCACCGTCCACCGCAGTCGCCATGGTTTGACACACATTGCATTCCTCCTCCCTCGTCCTCTGCCTTAGCGCTCCTCGGCATAGACTTCCTTTGCAGCGGCGACTCTAGCAACTAGTTCCCCGCGGCGCCAGCAATAATGCTCGCCCGAGACTCTGTGCTCGTCATGTCATATGCGGCATCACGGTCATCGTCCAGTGCAATCACAAAGCATAGTAGTGTGTGCTAAATGCAAGTGTTAGCTCTTAATCATGCCCCGTGTATACAACCAAACACCATGTATTTCCATGATTCTAGCCAATGTCGGCAACAAAACGCTATGCTAAAACTAATCCTCTAATGCAGGAGGACTAGATGCGAGCAACCAAACAATGTGCAAATGTTGATTTTTGTTTGTTTTCCCTGAACGAGGCTCCGTTGAGCGAGGCTGAGCTAGCCAGGCCCGCCTCACAGGACTACCACACACGCGCTAAGAGCATCTTATATTCCCTAAAATGCCATTAGTAGAGTAGAATAAATTCAGGTTGGTTGTCCTCGCGAGATCGGAGTGGCACATGTCCGCTCCTCTATCGGGTATGTCTTCTCGCTCCGGTGTCAAGAGGGTCGTCCAGCATGCTTGTGGTGGTCATGATCATCACGACAGAATGGTCCTCTTGGGTGAAGTTTTTGTGAAGTCGAAGTCGTCAGGTCATGAGCACGGATGGTGATATACGATGACACCGATCTCCTTGACGATGTGCCTTTGTGTCGGTGTTCTGTTGGCTAGGCCTTTTGGCGTTTTTGTATGACTCTGTGTGCTTTTAGCCTAGCTTAGCTAGACGTTGTGGATGATGTGTTCTGTAGAGGTTTTCGCCCGGTTTTCCTTCAATAAACTGAGGAGTTTCAGCCATCTTCAGCTTCTTCTTCTGCAATGAATCTTAGCAGTTCTCCTGCTAACTTTCAAAAAGAGTAGAATAAATTCGGTTTTCTCCTTTAATCGATACCTAAGAGAAACTCCAATGGGGCGACTCATTTCGTCCGCAGCTTTGTGTTTGGGTTCGCACATACAAAAGTGATGGGCCAACCCATGGACCCATTGCCATTTCCTGTCCACTTTGTGTCCGCGTGGGACCCATTTCAGTCTCAAATTTGGGACTGATTTGGACACAAAGCGGACGTTTTTTGTGCTCTCTTCATTCGCATATATCCGCTGCATGCGAGGTATGGCCTACCTGTCATTGACCCACTTATCTCTCCTACCTTTTCTCTTTGCTGCCCCATCCCATCCATCCACGTACCCCATGACACGTTGTAGGACTATGATGCTTTCGCCAGAGACCGGGGAGACGATGGCAGAGAAGGGGAAGCTGTCGGGCTGCAGCGACGTGGCCATGTCGGACCCTCCCCTCTGCTGGTGACGGCGCCCGAGGAGATGAAGTTGGCATCGAGGAACTCCACCACCACGTTCGAGCAGAGCGTGCCCCGACAGAAGAGCTCTGTGTACGGGTGGCCTGGGTCGTGAAGGTACAGGAACACGTGCTCGCCCTCCCGTCGGGCGAACGCCAGGACCTCGCTGAGCCGGCACCCGTAGAAGAACAGGTGGCGGCCGCCGTACTGCTGCTCGAATCGCTGAAGAAGAACAGCTCCTCCGGCACGAACGACGGAGGAGCGGCGGGAGGAGGAGGACCTGGGGCGGCGGCTGGTGCTGCTGGTGGACCTGGATCACTCAGGACGACTGCTCCTCAGAGCCCGACGGGCTATCGACCTTGCCAGCCCTTCCACGATGCTCGACGGGAGCCTCGCGAGGTTCCTGGCGAAGCCGCTGCAGGTGTTCCGCGAACTCCCACCCGCGCTATCCCTCGCCGAGCTTGGCGACATGCTTACATGCTACAGCCGGCGTCTTTGGCAGGGTGGCCCATGACACGGCCGGCCCCGTCGTGTTCGCCTACTACGTCATCGCCGGTGTCTCCGCGCTTCTGTCCTCCTTCTGCTACGCTGAGTTCGCGGTCCGCGTCCCCGTCCCTGTCGCCGGCGGCGCCTTCAGCTACCTCAGGGTAACCTGCGGCTGGCCACGCTACCGCTGCGACGCAGGGCGGGGCAAGTTGCTGCGGAGCGGGGCCAGCTGCTGCAGGATGAGGTTGTACGTGCTGCTGCGACGACGGCGCGGAGGCGAGCTCGCGGGCATGGGGTGAGTGTGACAGCCTGATGCCGACGTTCTAGAAGATCCCCCCTTCTATTCCGTTTCCGTCGTGTGATTAGATTTATTCGTTGCATCGTCATGTAGTTTGCATCATCGCATCATGCATGGCATCATGTCAACTGTGTTTTGTCGGTGTTGCTTGTTGCCGTGTTGTTGGGTGTTAGTGCCTTGTGAGTGGCGTTGTTTATTGGAGCGTTGAGAGAGGGTGCGTGAGAGCCACCGCTAAACCCTGTTGCACCGCGAACCTCTCCCCTCCTCTCCTCTTGTATTTGTTTTTGCGGTTTGCTAAAGTTTCTATTTTAACCCCTATTTAAAAAAAGGTTTGTCTTCTTTTAAAGAAAATCATTTTATTAAATGCGGGGGCAACCCTTGGGTTTTTCTCTTATTTCTTGTTTTGTTTCATTTCAAACTAGGGTTGCATTTTTATTTCTAAAAGGGGTTTGATTTTATTGTTTTGTTAAAAAGGGTTTTGTTTTATTCTTTAAAAAAAGGGTTTTATTTTATTCGTTTAAAAATGCCCAAGCTATTTTATAGTTGGGGTATATTTTTTTCAAAAGGAGTCAACAACATTTATTTTGTTATTTTTGTTTAAAACCTATTTCTTTTGTTTTGTTTGAGTTGCTGTTTTTTTAAAAAGAAAAAAAAAACCAATATGAGAGGGAGCCAGCCGGCCAAGGCCCACCTCGCCCAACCCTAGCGGCAGCCCCCCTCGTCCCAGTCCTTCCTCGTCTTCCCCCTCCCGCATCGTCCTTGTCCTCCCCAGCGTTTCCTCCCAAGCCCGATCCCCTCCAGCCCCAGGTTCTCTGCCCCAACCCCGTTCCCTCCTGCTCGCCCTCCCCGCGCGCCCCCAGCGCCTCCTTTCGCCGCCGTGGCTCCTCCCTGTACTCCGGCTGCCCGCGCCGTGCTCTCCCCGCCAGTGCTCGCCGTGCCGCCAGGAGCTGCTCCACCCCGCCGCCAGCAGCTCACCGTTCCGCGCCGCCGCGTTGTTCCCCACGCCCTCGCCCTCGGCCCAGGCCCGAGCCTTCCCCCGCAGGTGCCCTGCCGCGCCGCCCGCCGGTGCCGTCTCCCGTGCGCCCGCTTGCAGCGCTGCGCCTCGCCGTGCTTGCCTCAGCTGCCGCCGTGCTCGCCGTGCCCGTCCGCCGCAGCGCCCCTGTGCCCTCTCGCCGGAGATGCACCGCCGCCCGCCTGCGATCCTGCGCCGCCCCGTAGAGCCGCCTCCAACTCCCGGCCGGTCCGAGGCCCCGCCGGCGCCGCTTTGCCTAGCCGCTGCTGTTGTCCCTGTTTTTTTGCTGTTGCTCTTTTGTGCTGCTGCGCCGTTGCCACTGCTGCGTTTTTGTTGTTGTCGTGCTTGCTTGCCACTGCTTGTTGCCTGCTGCTGTTGCGTCGCCGATGCTGCTAGCTCCTTGCTGCTGTGACCTGCTAGCATTGACTGCTGCTGCTTGCATTGCCTGCCGCTGCCGTTTCTTGTTGTTGCTTGCGTGCTGTGCCGCATGCTCATGCTGTTGCTGTTGCTTGATGTCGGTTGTTGTGAGTTGCTGCTGCTAGGTTGGTTTTTGCCTGCTAGCTTGCTTTGCTGCTTGCTTGTTGTTAGGTGTAGTTGATAGGCTAGATTGGTAGTTGCTATTTGTAGCTGCTTGTAGATGCTTTGTTGCTTGCTGCCATCGTCGGCGCTCGTTGCAGTTGTGTCGCCTTCCGTCACCGCGTGCACCATCCCCGACGCGTGGAGCCGGCAAGATCGCGAGTACCACGTCGTCGACGACGACCCCTGACCATCTTCGAAACGAGTACGACTACCGGCGCCGAAGACCGAGAGCCACGACGCCGAGCGAACGTCTACCATCGACGAGACCGGTACCACGACTTCCACGACGACCACGACGATCGTTGTTCCCCTTCACCGAATCGAACCGCTCCGATTCGCACGCTCCGAAGGTATACCCATGAGACGTAGCCGAGAACCGTATTCATGTGATGTATGAGATGTTTATGTTTGCGCCTTATGTTGCCGTTGCACGTGTTCCTCTCGTTGAGCCCCGACACATGGGAACCCGGTAACCGAGATCACCCCATCTTATTTAACGTTCCCACACACGCTCCCTATACGTTGGCACGATATCTCGACGAGTTATCGGGATAGGAACGTTGCCGTGGCATCATTTCCGTCTTGCCTCCATGGTTCCCTCTCGCTCGCCGTGGCGACACCTGCTTCTTTCCCTTCTTGCCCGTGTTGTAATGAGCTCTCATGCATGACGCATTCATGGCAAGATATATTGTGTTGCATGTCTCTTGTGCCGTAGCTCCGATCTATGTTTCGCGTGTTACCCTACTAGGATGCCACGTAGGATCGTCGCTTCACCCCTTGCCATGTTAAAAACATTTAATCCTGCCGGTAAAATTAACGGGAGTGAACTAATAATTAAACGTGGAGTTTCATCGATATGCAACCCGTTGCATATCGAGCGTCACTTAATGTGTAGTGTTTGCGTGAGGTGAATTGCATGCCATCCCGTGCATTTTGATGTGTTCATGCATCATAGTAGATTGTGCATCATGTTGTGCATCGTGTGGTGAATATTTGTGTTGATGTTTGTTTCTGGTTTGCTCCGTCTCGATAGAGCTCCGCAAGCGTGTCGGAATGTGAGGACCCGTTCGACTACGATGGTTTGCCCACTCCACCGAGTTGTTCTTCGTCCAAGCGGGATCTCAGGCAAGATGACCATTTCCCCAGATACCATTACTATCATTGCCATGATAGTTATATCGCTTCTACCGTTTATGTCTCGCTGCCTACCACATGTTAAATATCAGCTTCTCAACAATGCCATGAAACCTTCAACCTGTTCAACCTAGCAAACCACTGATTGGCTATGTTACTGCTTGCTTAACCCTGTTGTTAGCGTTGCTAGTTGCAGGTGCATTGCTTCCATGTGAAAGCATGGGTTCCTTGTTATATCACCATATTAGATGCTATTTTAATTTAATGCATCTATATACTTGGTAAAAGGTGGAAGGCTCGGCCTTTATAGCCTGGTGTTTTGTTCCACCTTTGCCCCCTTAGTTTCGGCTACCGGTGTTATGTTCCATAATTGAGCGCTCCTAACACGATCGGGGTTGTTATGGGGACCCCCTTGATAATTCGTTTTAGATTAAGACTCGTCTGGCAAGGCCCAACTTTGGTACTACATTTATCTAATCACCCAATAAATTTGCATAGGGACTTTCCGGACCCCGAGGATAATTTAATCAACCCCCGGGCCAGTGCTCCTCATGAGTGTTGGTCCCACCTGAGCGATGTCCGGCGCCCCTCTGGTCACCCGGAGGTTTAGCAATCCCGACGTCTAGCTCATCCGTCGTGTCCTGAGAACGAGGTACGCGACTCCTATCGGGATCGTCGACACGTCGGGCGGCCTTGCTGGATTAGTTTTACCATTGACGGAATATCTTGTGCATCGGGATTCCGGTGATGCTTTGGGTAATCTCAGAGTTGAGGTTTTCCACTAGGGAATCCGACGAGATCGTGAGCTTCGTGATTGAGGATTTCTATGCGGCTTATGGTAATTTGTGATGGACTAGTTGGAGCACCCCTGCAGGGTTAGATCTTTCGGAAAGCCGTGCCCGCGGTTATGTGGCAACGTGGAAGCTTTGTTTAACACTGGTTGTAGATAACTTGAAGCTTATTTAATTAAAACTTGCCAACTGTGTGCGTAACCGTGACTGTCTCTTTCGTGAGTTCCTTCTCCGATCGAGGACATGGTGGGGTTATGTCTGACGTAGGTAGGTGTTCAGGATCATTCATTTGATCATCAGTAGTCACGTCCGCTATGCGTAGATCATCCCCCCTCTTATTTCTTGTACTCGTAAGTTTAGCCACCAAATATACGCTTAGCCCCTGCTGCAACCTCACCACTTAACCATGACTCACCCATTAAGCTTTGCTAGTCTTGATACCTTTGGAAATGAGATTGCTGAGTCCCCTGTGGCTCACAAATTACTACAACACCAGTTGCAGGTATAGGTAAAGGTTACTTGACGCGAGCGCGTTGATTGTTCATTTGGAGTTGCTTCTTCTTCTTCTTCTTCGATCTAGGATGGGTTCCAGGCCGGCAGCCTGGGATAGCAAGGATGGACATCGTTCTTATTTCTCCCGTTTGTTTTCGTCCGTAGTCGGACCCTGTTCTTACTCTTGATGTTTATGTAATGTACTGATGTGACTCTGATGTAGTTTGTGGCGAGTGTAAGCCAACTCTGTATATATATATCTCTTCTTTTCAGTACATGTACTTGTAACGATATCCATTCTTGCGACACGACGAGATGCGCTTCTATCCCTGACGAGGCCTTCGTGCCAAATTGAGGATAGGGTCGCATCTTGGGCGTGACAAGTTGGTATCAGAGCCGTACCGACCTAGGAGCCCCCTTGATTGATCGAACTTGGCCGAGTCAAGTCTAGTGAAAATACTGCTTTGAGTCTAGTTATATATCGGAGAGTAGGACTCTTTTTTTCTCCTCTTCTATGCTCTGGTGAGGAATCTTGACGTAATAATTTATTCTACTCCTCTTCCCACTCAAAAAAAATTTAGGATCACGCGGATATTCTTGGAATCTATATGATGCCGATGTGACGGAGTTCTGTCTTGGTGCCTCCTATCTGCTTTGAGTTTCAGGGGAGTTGAGCTCCAGGGGATTCTCGAGCACATCGTTATCATTCAGATTTCTTAGTATCTAAGAACGAAGGATGTTCGTAATTGCTTCAATACTAGTAGTGGCGAGATAACCCCGATGTCCCCAGTACTTGTGCAGATTGTTCGGGAGTACTGCCATACTTTGTATCGTTGTGATCACGAGGGTCTGTTGTAGATGAAGGTCCGAGATTCTGGTTGTGTGTTGACGGATGTGATGTAGGGGAACGTCGCATGGGAAACAAAAAATTTCCTACGCGCACGAAGACCTATCATGGTGATGTCCATCTACGAGAGGGGATGAGTGATCTACGTACCCTTGTAGACCGTACAGCAGAAGCGTTAGTGAACGCGGTTGATGTAGTGGAACGTCCTCACGTCCCTCGATCCGCCCCGCGAACAATCCCGCGATCAGTCCCACGATCTAGTACCGAACGGACGGCACCTCCGCGTTCAGCACACGTACAGCTCGACGATGATCTCGGCCTTCTTGATCCAGCAAGAGAGACGGAGAGGTAGAAGAGTTCTCTGGCAGCGTGACGGCGCTCCGGAGGTTGGTGATGACCTTGTCTCAGCAGGGCTCCGCCCGAGCTCCGCAGAAACGCGATGTAGAGGAAAAACCGTGGAGGTATATGGTCGGGCTGTCGTGGAAAAGTCGTCTCAAATCAGCCCTAAAACCTCCGTATATATAGGTGGGAGAGGGGGGGCCTTGCCTTGGGGCTCAAGGATCCCCAAGGCGGTCGGCCGAGCCAAGGGGGGAAGGTCTCCCCCCCCAAACCGAGTTGGACTTGGTTTGGTGGGTGGGAGTCCTTCCTTCCCTTCCCACCTCCTCCTTTTTTTTTCTTTCTCTCTGATTTTTCTTCCAATGCGCATAGGGCCCTTTTGGGCTGTCCCACCAGCCCACTAAGGGCTGGTGCGCCACCCTCAAGGCCTATGGGCTTCCCCGGGGTGGGTTGCCCCCCCCCCGGTGAACTCCCGGAACCCATTCGTCATTCCCGGTACATTCCCGGTAACTCCGAAAACCTTCCGGTAATCAAATGAGGTCATCCTATATATCAATCTTCGTTTCCGGACCATTCCGGAAACCCTCGTCACGTCCGTGATCTCATCCGGGACTCCAAACAACATTTGGTAACCAACCATATAACTCAAATACGCATAAAACAACGTCGAACCTTAAGTGTGCAGAGCCTGCGGGTTCGAGAACTATGTAGACATGACCCGAGAGACTTCTCGGTCAATATCCAATAGTGGGACCTGGATGCCCATATTGGATCCTACATATTCTACAAAGATATTATCGTTTGAACCTCGGTGTCAAGGATTCATATAATCCCGTATGTCATTCCCTTTGTCCTTCGGTATGTTACTTGCCCGAGATTCGATCGTCAGTATCAGCATACCTATTTCAATCTCGTT
Source organism: Hordeum vulgare subsp. vulgare (assembly GCF_904849725.1). NCBI lineage: Eukaryota > Viridiplantae > Streptophyta > Magnoliopsida > Poales > Poaceae > Hordeum > Hordeum vulgare. Next base: position 486,927,784 of record NC_058522.1, read on the forward strand.
TACCGGCAAGTCTCTTTACTCGTTCCGTAATACAAGATCCCGCAAATTACACTAAGTCACATTGCTTGCAAGGCTTATGTGTGATGATATATTACCGAGTGGGCCCCGAGATACCTCTCCGTCACACGAAGTGACAAATCCCAGTCTTGATCCATACTAACTCAACTAACACCTTCGGAGAAACCTGTAGAGCATCTTTATAGTCACCCAGTTACGTTGCGACGTTTGATACACACAAAGCATTCCTCCGGTGTCAGTGAGTTATATGATCTCATGGTCATAGGAACAAATACTTGACACGCAGAAAACAGTAGCAACAAAATGACACGATCAACATGCTACGTCTATTAGTTTGGGTCTAGTCCATCACGTGATTCTCCTAATGACGTGATCCAGTTATCAAGCAACAACACCTTGTTCATAATCAGAAGACACTGACTATCTTTGATCAACTGGCTAGCCAACTAGAGGCTTGCTAGGGACAGTGTTTTGTCTATGTATCCACACATGTAAATGAGTCTTCATTCAATACAATTATAGCATGGATAATAAACGATTATCTTGATACAGGAATTATAATAATAACTATATTTATTATTGCCTCTAGGGCATAATTCCAACAGTCTCCCACTTGCACTAGAGTCAATAATCTAGCCCTCACATCATCATGCGAATTACATTGTAATACATCTAACACCCATACAGTTCTGGTGTTGATCATGCTTTGGCCGTGGAAGAGGTTTAGTCAGCGGGTCTGCTACATTCAGATCCGTGTGCACTTTGCATATATTTACGTCCTCCCCTTCGACGTAGTCGCGGATGAGGTTGAAGCATCGTTTGATGTGTCTGGTCTTCTTGTGAAACCGTGGTTCCTTTGCTAAGGCAATGGCACCCGTGTTGTCACAGAACAAGGTTATTGGATTCAGTGCGCTTGGCACCACTCCAAGATCCGTCATGAACTGCTTCATCCGGACACCCTCCTTAGCCGCCTCCGAGGCAGCCATGTACTCTGCTTCACATGTAGAATCTGCTACGATGCTTTGCTTGGAACAGCACCAGCTTACCGCACCCCCATTAAGAATAAATACGTATCCGGTTTGCGACTTAGAGTCGTCCGGATCTGTGTCAAAGCTTGCATCGACGTAACCTTTTACGGCGAGCTCTTCGTCACCTCCATACACGAGAAACATCTCCTTAGTCCTTTTTAGGTACTTCAGGATATTCTTGACCGTTGTCCAGTGATCCACTCCTGGATTACTCTGGAACCTACTTGCCATACTTATGGCCAGGCTAACGTCCGGTCTAGTGCACAACATTGCATACATGATAGAGCCTATGGCTGAAGCATAGGGGACGGAGCGCATATGCTCTCTATCCTCATCAGCTGCTGGGCACTGAGTCTTACTCAATCTCGTACCTTGTAAAACTGGCAACAACCCCTTCTTGGACTGTTCCATTTTGAACCTCTTCAAAACTTTATCAAGGTATGTGCTTTGTGAAAGTCCTATCAGGCGTTTTGATCTATCCCTATAGATCTTAATGCCTAGAATGTAAGCAACTTCTCCTAGGTCCTTCATAGAGAAACTTTTATTCAAGTAATCCTTTATGCTCTCCAAAAACTCTACATTGTTTCCAATCAGCAATATGTCATCCACATATAATATTAGAAACGCCACAGAGCTCCCACTCACTTTCTTGTAAATACAAGATTCTCCAACCACTTGTATAAACCCAAATGCTTTGATCACCTCATCAAAGCGTTTGTTCCAACTCCGAGATGCTTGCACGAGTCCATAAATGGATCGCTGGAGCTTGCACACCTTGTTAGCATTCTTAGGATCGACAAAACCTTCGTGTTGCATCATATACAATTCTTCCTTAAGAAAACCGTTAAGGAACGCCGTTTTGACATCCATCTGCCAGATTTCATAATCGAAAAATGCAGCTATTGCTAACATGATTCTGACGGACTTAAGCATCGCTACGGGTGAGAATGTCTCATCGTAGTCAACTCCTTGAACTTGTGAAAAACCCTTTGCCACAAGTCGAGCTTTATAAACGGTCACATTGCCGTCAGCGTTCGTCTTCCTCTTAAAGATCCATTTGTTCTGAATAGCCTTGCGGCCCTCAGGCAGTACCTCCAAAGTCCACACTTTGTTCTCATACATGGATCCTATCACAGACTTCATGGCTTCTAGCCATTTGTTTGAATCTGGGCCCACCATTGCTTCTTCATAATTTGCAGGTTCATTGTTGTCCAACAACATGATTGATAAGGCGGGATTACCGTACCACTCTGGAGCAGCACGTGGTCTCGTCGACCTGCGTGGTTCGACAGAAACTTGAATCGGAGTTTCATGATCATCATCATTAACTTCCTCCTCAATCAGTGTCGCAACGACAGAGGTTTCCCCTTGCCCTGCGCCACCATCCAGAGGGATGAGAGGTTCGACAACCTCGTCAAGTTCTATCTTCCTCCCACTCAATTCTCTCGAGAGAAACTCCTTCTCGAGAAAAGCTCCGTTTTTAGCAACAAACACTTTGCCCTCGGATTTGAGATAGAAGGTGTACCCAACTGTCTCTTTTGGGTAACCTATGAAGACGCACTTTTCCGCTTTGGGTTCCAGCTTTTTCACATAAGCATCACATCCCCAAACTTTAAGAAACGACAACTTTGGCCTTTTGCCATGCCACAGTTCGTATGGTGTCGTCTCAACGGATTTTGATGGTGCCCTATTTAAAGTGAATGCAGTTGTTTCTAATGCATAACCCCAAAACGATAACGGAAATTGGTAAGAGACATCATAGATCGCACCATCTCTAATAAAGTACGATTACGACGTTTGGACACACCATTACGTTGTGGTGTTCCAGGCGGTGTCAACTGTGAAACAATTCCACCTTGTCTTAAGTGAGCACCAAACTCGAAACTCAGATATTCACCCCCACGATCAGACCGTAGGAACTTGATCTTCTTGTTACCATGATTTTCAACTTCACTCTGAAATTGCTTGAACTTTTCAAATGTTTCAGACTTGTGCTTCATCAAGTAGACATAACCATATCTACTCAAATCGTCAGTGAAGGTGAGAAAATAACGATATCCGCCGCGTGCCTCCACGCTCATCGGACCACACACATCGGTATGTATGATTTCCAACAAGTCACTTGCACGCTCCATTGTTCCGGAGAACGGAGTCTTAGTCATCTTGCCCATAGGCATGGTTCGCACGTGTCAAGTGAATCAAAGTCAAGTGACTCCAAAAGTCCATCAGCATGGAGTTTCTTCATGCGCTTTACACCAATATGACCTAAGCGGCAGTGCCACAAAAATATGGCGCTATCATTGTTAACTCTAACTCTTTTGGTCTCAATGTTATGTATGTGTGTATCGCTATGAAGATTCAATATGAACAATCCTCTCACATTGGGTGCATGACCATAAAAGATGTTACTCATAGAAATAGAACGACCATTATTCTCTGACTTAAAAGAGTAACCGTCTCGCAATAAACAAGATCCAGATATAATGTTCATGCTCAACGCAGGCACTAAATAACAATGATTTAAGTTCATAACTAATCCTGATGGTAACTGAAGTGAAACTATGCCGACGGCGATTGCATCAACCTTGGAACCATTTCCTACGCGCATCGTCACTTCATCTTTCGCTAGCCATCGTCTATTCCGATGTTCCTGTTTCGAGTTGCAAATATGAGCAACAGAACCGGTATCGAATACCCAGGCACTACTACGAGATCCGGTTAAGTACACATCAATAACTTGTATATCAAATATACCTGATTTTTCTTTGGCCACCTTCTTATCTGCCAGATACTTGGGGCAATTGCGCTTCGAGTGACCCATACCCTTGCAATAGTAACACTCCTTTTCAGGCTTAGGTCCAGCTTTGGGTTTCTTCGTCGGATTGGCAATAGGCTTGCCGCTCTTCTTTGAATTACCCTCCTTGCCTTTGCCGTTTCTCTTGAAACTAGTGGTCTTATTCACCATCAACACTTGATGCTCTTTACGGAGTTCAGACTCTGCGACTTTCAGCATCGCACACAACTCGCCGAGAGACTTGTTCATCCCTTGCATGTTGTAGTTCAACACAAAGCTTTTATAGCTTGGTGGCAGTGATTGAAGGATTCTGTCAGTGATAGCCTCTTGCGGGAGTTCAATCCCCAGCTCAGCTAGACGGTTTGAGTACCAAGACATTTTGAGCACATGTTCACTGACAGACGAGTTTTCCTCCATCTTGCAAGCATAGAATTTATCGGAGGTCTCATACCTCTCAATCCGGGCGTTCTTCTGAAAGATAAACTTCAACTCCTGGAACATCTCAAATGCTCCATGACGCTCAAAGCGACGTTGAAGTCCCGGTTCTAAGCCATACAAGACTGCACATTGAACTACCGAGTAGTCCTCCTTACGTGCTAACCAAGCGTTCTTAACATCCTGATCAGCCGTAGCGGGTGGTTCATCTCCTAGCGCAGCATTAAGGACATAATCCTTCTTCCCAGCTTGTAAGATTAGCTTAAGATTACGAGCCCAGTCTACAAAGTTGCTTCCATCATCTTTCAATTTAGCTTTCTCTAGGAACGTATTAAAATTCAGGGTGACTGATGCGTGAGCCATGATCTACAACACAAATATATTCAAAGTGGACTTAGACTATGTTCAAGATAATTAGAGTTTAACTTAATCAAATTATTCGCTAAACTCCCACTCAAAAAGTACATCTCTCTAGTCATTTGAGTGGTTCATGATCCACTTACACTAGCTCAAGTCCGATCATGACGTGAGTTGAGTATAGTTTCAGTGGTAAGCATCCCTATGCTAATCATATCATCTATATGATTCATGATCGACCTTTCGGTCTCATGTGTTCCGAGGCCATGTCTTCACATGCTAGGCTCGTCAAGCTTAACCCGAGTGTTCTGCGTGCGCAATTGTTTTGCACCCGTTGTATGTGAACGTTGAGTCTATCACACCCGATCATCACGTGGTGTCTCGAAACGACGAAGTGTAGCAACGGTCCACAGTCGGGGAGAACACAATTTCGTCTTGAAATTTTAGTGAGAGATCACCTCATAATGCTACCGTCGTTCTAAGCAAAATAAGGTGCATAAAAGGATTAACATCACATGCAATTCATAAGTGACATGATATGGCCATCATCACGTGCTTCTTGATCTCCATCACCAAAGCACCGGCACGATCTTCTTGTCACCGGCGCCACACCATGATCTCCATCAACGTGTCGCCATCGGGGTTGTCGTGCTACTCATGCTATTACAGCTAAAGCTACATCCTAGCAAAATAGTAAACGCATCTGCAAGCACAAACATTAGTATAAAGACAACCCTATGGCTCGTGCCGGTTGCCGTACCATCGACGTGCAAGTCGATATTATCTATTACAACATGATCATCTCATACATCCAATATATCACCTCACATCGTTGTCCATATCACATCACAAGCATACCCTGCAAAAACAAGTTAGACGTCCTCTAATTTTGTTGTTGCATGTTTTACGTGGTGACCATGGGTATCTAGTAGGATCGTATCTTACTTACGCAAACACCACAACGGAGATATATGAGTTGCTATTTAACCTCATCCAAGGACCTCCTCGGTCAAATCCGATTCAACTAAAGTTGGAGAAACCGACACTTGCCAGTCATCTTTGAGCAACGGGGTTACTCGTAGCGATGAAACCAGTCTCTCGTAAGCGTACGAGTAATGTCGGTCCAAGCCGCTTCAATCTAACAATACCGCGGAATCAAGAAAAGACTAAGGAGGTCAGCAAAACGCACATCGTTATCATTCAGATTTCTTAGTATCTAAGAACGAAGGATGTTCGTAATTGCTTCAATACTAGTAGTGGCGAGATAACCCCGATGTCCCCAATACTGGTGCATATTGTTCGAGAGTACTGACATACTTTGTATCGTTGTGATCACGAGGGTCTGTTGTAGATGAAGGTCCGAGATTCTGGTTGTGTGTTGACGGATGTGATGTAGGGGAACGTCGCATGAGAAACAAAAAATTTCCTACGCGCATGAAGACCTATCATGGTGATGTCCATCTACGAGAGGGGATGAGTGATCTACGTACCCTTGTAGACCGTACAGCAGAAGCGTTAGTGAACGCGGTTGATGTAGTGGAACGTCCTCACGTCCCTCGATCCGCCCTGCGAACAATCCCGCGATCAGTCCCACGATCTAGTACCGAACGGACGGCACCTCCGCGTTCAGCACACGTACAGATCGACGATGATCTCGGCCTTCTTGATCCAGCAAGAGAGACGGAGAGGTAGAAGAGTTCTCCGGCAGCGTGACGGCGCACCGGAGGTTGCTGATGACCTTGTCTCAGCAGGGCTCCGCCCGAGCTCCGCAGAAACGTGATCTAGAGGAAAAACCGTGGAGGTATGTGGTCGGGCTGCCGTGGAAAAGTCGTCTCAAATCAGCCCTAAAACCTCCGTATATATAGGTGGGAGAGGGGGGGCCTTGCCTTGGGGCTCAAGGAGCCCCAAGGGGGTCGGCCGAGCCAAGGGGGGAAGGTCTCCCCCCCCAAACCGAGTTGGACTTGGTTTGGTGGGTGGGAGTCCTTCCTTCCCTTCCCACCTCCTCCTTTTTTTTCTTTCTCTTTGATTTTTCTTCCAATGCGCATAGGGCCCTTTTGGGCTGTCCCACCAGCCCACTAAGGGCTGGTGCGCCACCCTCAAGGCCTATGGGCTTCCCCGGGGTGGGTTGCCCCCCCCCCACCCCCCGGTGAACTCCCGGAACCCATTCGTCATTCCCGGTACATTCCCGGTAACTCCGAAAACCTTCCGGTAATCAAATGAGGTCATCCTATATATCAATCTTCGTTTCCGGACCATTCCGGAAACCCTCGTGACGTCCTGATCTCATCCGGGACTCCGAACAACATTCGGTAACCAACCATATAACTCAAATACGCATAAAACAACGTCGAACCTTAAGTGTGCAGACCCTGCGGGTTCGAGAACTATGTAGACATGACCCGAGAGACTTCTCGGTCAATATCCAATAGCGGGACCTGGATGCCCATATTGGATCCTACATATTCTACGAAGATCTTATCGTTTGAACCTCGGTGTCAAGGATTCATATAATCCCGTATGTCATTCCCTTTGTCCTTCGGTATGTTACTTGCCCGAGATTCGATCGTCAGTATCTGCATAGCTATTTCAATCTCGTTTACCGGCAAGTCTCTTTACTCGTTCCGTAATACAAGATCCCGCAACTTACACTAAGTCACATTGCTTGCAAGGCTTATGTGTGATGTTGTATTACCGAGTGGGCCCCGAGATACCTCTCCGTCACACGGAGTGACAAATCCCAGTCTTGATCCATACTAACTCAACTAACACCTTCGGAGAAACCTGTAGAGCATCTTTATAGTCACTCAGTTACGTTGCGACGTTTGAAACACAAAGTATTCCTCCGGTGTCAGTGAGTTATATGATCTCATGGTCATAGGAACAAATACTTGACACGCAGAAAACAGTAGCAACAAAATGACACGATCAACATGCTACGTCTATTAGTATGGGTCTAGTCCATCACGTGATTCTCCTAATGACGTGATCCAGTTATCAAGCAACAACACCTTGTTCATAATCAGAAGACACTGACTATCTTTGATCAACTGGCTAGCCAACTAGAGGCTTGCTAAGGACAGTGTTTTATCTATGTATCCACACATGTAAATGAGTCTTCATTCAATACAATTATAGCATGGATAATAAACGATTATCTTGATACAGGAATTATAATAATAACTATATTTATTATTGCCTCTAGGGCATAATTCCAACATGTGATACAGGTGACGGGTTAGTATAGGAGTTGTGTGAAATACTCCTTGTATCCGTGTACCAGATTGCATGACCAGATATTTCGGGAATTCATAGGTGGGAATTCAAGTAGTTGCTTATAGGACAATATTCCAACAAATGCATGATGTTAGGTTGGGGTTCGACATCTAGTGGATTCGTTTGTTCACGGTCGACTTACAGCGGTACACGTTGTGTCTTAAAGAGTCCTTGTAGCTTGCTACGACTCGGGGACGCTTCGTATGTCGGGTGCACTGCCTTGCACTTGATGGCTACTGTAAAATCGAGCCCGTGCGATCCTGTCCACGAAAATATCGGACGAAATCTTTCTCATGAGTTTGTTCTGGCTTATTTCGTAAGCCACACCCTTTGTTTTGTTGAACTATGGTAATTCGAGTTGCTTCGATGTCAAGTGGTGATTTCAGATCTTTTCTACATGGTGTTCTCATATTTTTTATGAGAGTATTATTTCTTTTGTTCGTTCAATTGTCATATCAATTCTTGTCAACCGGAGTCGTCATGTCAATTCTTTTCCAACCGGTGTGCTTCTCTTCAAGGGAACTCAATCCTCTCCAATTTTTTGCAAGATTATTCTCTCATCTTATTCCGGCGTTCATCTCATCTAGCCCAAGTTGTCATTGTTTTCCCCGCCCTCCCGCCCTTTTTCTTAAGTGATTCAATTTTCATCCAAGAGTTTTCTTTTCATTGTGCTTCCGCTGTCTGTTCTTTCTCTCTTACCCGGTGAGTTTAATTCAGTTGTCCGTGTTCATCATATCATTTTCGTGCTTGTAATTCTTTCCTGTGTTGGAAATTCGTATCTAGTCTTCTGTTGGCATTTATCTCTATTCTTTCCGGAGCGTTGAAGATATCCCAGTAGTTTCTTGTTATCAATTATTTCAATTATTTCGAGGTGCTAACCTCATCTAGTCTTCATTTGTACCGGTGCAATATCAATCTTTCTAGCAATCCTTTCTAACGGTGGTTTCTTTTAGTGGGCCCATAACCCACAGGTTTTTCCAAGGATCTTTTAGCTCTTGTAATCTTTCCGGAGATCATTAATTCTTTTCAACTATGACGTAAGTATGAATTTCATCAGTCATATCCCTTCTCCAAGATCTATTTGATTTAATTCTCATATTTGGCTCAACATTCCATTCTTCTTTATTCCGGAGTGTCACTTTATCCTTGGTGTTGTTTCTCATCATCATTCACAGTCTTGCTTCATTCTTGTGAAGATTGTCATTTCAGCTTTGTGCCATCATCTTAATTATTGTCAATCATGAGTATCCCTTTCTTGCTATCCGGTGCATTTCTGAGTTGTTTTTATTTCTCGTTCCTCCGAATGCCATCATTTCAGAAGATTCTTCGTTCTCAGCTTTCAGCTTTCATCCTCAACTCTTCTAAATTGTTGCCTCTTCGTTCGTCTCTCAATTATCCCGGTGCCTTATTCAAGTTTTCTCTCAGGTGGCTTATGATCTCATCATTCTCATGTATCTCCATTAATTCTTGGTTTTCCCATTCAATTGTGAATTCTTACCGGTGCTTCCTTCAATTATGCTTCGAATGGTGCTTTTCTCTCTGTCTCTTCAAGATTCTTTCAAGAGGAATAAGTTGTATGCTAAATCCGTTGCTTGTCATCAATTAAACTTGATGAAGGACAAGCATAACATAATTCTTATTCTTGTTCATAGTAATCTAAATTCTTCTTACGGAGCGGCTCATTATGTCAATTCATTCTCTAGTGTTCTTCAAGATTCTTGTTGAAGAACCTCAAGTATCCTTTCTCTTGCATGTCTAGGTGGAATTGTTCTTCCTTTATCCTTTGAGGTGGTATTATAGCATTCTTGTTAGTGTAGGAGCCTCGAAGAGTTTTCCTTTCAAGAATGAGTTAATAAATCCACCAATTCTATGTTCATGGGATATTTTCAACCCATGATTTCTTCATTGAGCTATTTTGGGCTGGATTTCACCTAAAATTTTTCCTATGGATTGTGCTATCATGGTGCTTGTCTTTAATCCAAGTTCTCAATTTATCCTCTTGGTGTAAGTAATGGTTCATATCTTGTTTCTCCCAATCAATCCTTGTTTCTGTTAGTGGCTGGTTGTCACTTCATTAGTTTGAAAAGCTTTACATAATGGCAGCCCCCCTCGTCCCGGTCCTTCCTCGTCTTCCCACTCCCGCGCCGTCCTCGTCCTCCCCAGCGTTTCCTCCCAAGCCCGATCCCCTCCAGCCCCAGGTTCTTTGCCCCGATCCCGTTCCCTCATGCTCGCCCTCCCCGCGCGCCCCCAGCGCCTCCTTTCGCCGCTGTGGCTCCTCCCTGTACTCCGGCTGCCCCGCATCGTGCTCTTCCCGCCGGTCTCGCTGCCACATCCATGACACCTTAAGCAAGTTAGTCTTGTGCTCATGTCTTCTTTGCATTTTGCATCTAAGAAGTTTCAACAAGAACAAGAAAGTGGCAAAGGAAAAACTTAAAACCCTAGCCACTACTTTAAATAAAGGAAATCTCAAACTAGTTGAAATCAATGAACCCAAAATGGCCTCAAGAAAAGTTCAAATTTTATGATAAATCATGAAAGTAAATGAGCATTGGAGAAAACTATTTTCTTGACACTTTAAGCATTTTAAATTAATGCAAAAGCCACTGGTTTCAAACTTTAAATTTGAAATCAGAAACTATAAATTTTCAAAAAATTTGAAAACTTTGGAAATGGTTGGGAATATTATAACAAATATTCAGGTGTGTTTAAAATAGTTTTTGCAATTTGTTTTGAAGCTGAAATAAATAGCAAAATATTGAAGAAGCTAAAACAGAAACAAAAATAGAAAAAAAATGGGAAACTCTTACCTGTCGCCTAGCCTGGCCCGGCCCATCCCAGCTCCTGTCGTCTCCCTCGCGCCAGTAGGAGCAGGAGGTGGCCGCCGCCTCCTCCGGCGCGGCCACGCACCTGTGCGCCTGCCTGGCCGCCGCCTCGTGCTGGCAAGGCCAGGGATAAGCTCCCCGAGGCCTCACCTATCCCTTCCCAGCGTCGGCTCTCTCCCTCCTCCCGGATCTCTTCCTCCTTCCCGCTGCCGCCATTGGAGCCGAGCAAAGCTCGAGCTGCCTGTGCCCCTAGCCATAGGATCCCCTCTCAGAGCACGCCATTAGCTCCGCCTCGTCGGTCTGGTCCTCCCTGCGGAAGCCGAAGCCACCCCGAGTCCTGCAACGCCCGCGGCGCCATCGTCATCCACCTCCGGCCGCCGGACCTCTCCCGTCGATTCGTCGCCCCCAGGCCTTTCCCGAGCCATCTAAGCCCTGCTCTGCACTCCCCGTGAGCATGCGGTCCTTTCCCCTAAGTTTTCCCCGTCGATCCCCTCCTCTAGCTCTAGTTTCACCGGAGCCCGACGAGGACCGCCGCTGCCGCTCGTCGCCGGTAGCCCTCCGATGATCAGCTCGTCCTTCTGAGGGCACCAGCAGCTTCAGGTCGACGCGTAGATGCTGTAGGAGCTAAGAACCGAGCGTAGTTCCCTCTGAATCAAAGACCCCAATGACGCCCGAGCCTTGGCCGCCGCCAAGCTCGTCGCCGGCGTCATCTCCGGCCAGATCAGCCTCGGCTAAGTGCAGAAATGGAGCTGCGGGAGATGTGCAGTTCTTCTGGTGCTCTCCGCGCAACATTTGGCCCCCTGTGCGCCGTTTCCGAGCCCCTCTGCCGTGCTGGTGGTCGCCGGAGGCTCCCCGCCGGCGAGGGCGACCTCGCCGCTGGTGGATCTCGGTTGGCCTGAGCCACTGACTGGTGGGGCCAGCCTCTGGCACGTTTAAAGTTAATAAAAATAAATCAAATAAGTTAATCAGTCACTGACATGTGGGTCCAGTAAGGTTAATCAGTTAATTAAGTTTAAACTTAATCTAAATTTGACCAGAGAGACTGAACAGTGGGTCCCACTGGTCAGGTTTGACTTTCAACGGCCAGATGGACTTGCTGATGCAATAAAAGTATTTTCCAGTATAAAAATAATTCCAGAAATGTTTAAAACTTCCAAAATTCATAGAAATTAATCTGTAACTCCAATGAAAATAATTTATATATGAAAAAGTATCAGAAAAATTCAAGGATTCTGATTATGCTATTTTCAACTATGTTTGAAAAAGTTACAGAACCCTAACATGTAGAATAAGGAATAATTCAACTCTTATAATTACTTTATAAATGGAATTTGGAAAATATTCAAATTTCATTATGAATGCCATGATCACACACTGTCCTAATTACAAATCAGTACCATAACATGACATTTCATGCATGCTAACATCAAGTTGATCTGAGCATCAGGTCGAATCAATTAAAACGGTATCCGAGAATACCCCCGTTTGAATTGATATTCGAATGTGATTCAAACCAACTCTAAACCTAATACATGTTGATTATAATAACTTATCACCTTGCATTCTCATGCCATGCTCATGCATCATTTTGATTGCATATGATTGTTATTGAATGTTGCCATTTATTTCGGTAGGCTCCGCACCCCCGGATTCCACCGAATATCCGTCTGACGGATATCGTTCCTCCTCTGAGCAACAAGGCAAGCAACCCTTTTGATCATCCCGATAAATCCCATGTTCTTGCTCCTGCACCTATTTATTGCATTAAGATCAAATGCTTCAACTGCTTTTGCCACGATAGTTGAACCCACTTCCTTTGCATGACCTAACCTTGTCATAGTAAATAGCCGAACCTTGCAACCTAGCATACCTGGTAGTTGTCTGAGCTATGATATGCCTTATCCTGCTATGCATGCTATGCTTAGAGTTGTGTATGGTCTGTCATCTGGGAGATGAACAGAATTGTGGAATGTGTTCGGTGAGCAAAGGTTGTGTGTTGAACTTGATTTGGTAAAGGTACCGGTGAAAGGCCGTGTAGGAGTACATGGCGGGTTGTTTCATTGGAACCGTCCTTAGGAACTGAGTTCCGTGTATGTAATCCAAGACTAGATACTACCACATGCTGGGCCCTGAAATATGACCCCGCTCGGCCTATTAATCGCGTAGTACTCGGTCCAGGAGTTGCAAGTAGTTTCTGGTGTTTATAGTAATGCTGGAGGCCGTGCATGGTGCTGACCTGAGAGGTGGGCCGTGATGCGGTAGGCAGTGGCACGGTGTACCAAGTGGCACCCGGATGGTGGGCTTGGGAACCATGCGCACATCGTTTGAGGCTGTGGCGGAAACCTCGACCGGACTTCCGTACGGGTTACTCTCAGATAGGCGATAAACCTGGACTAGGTCTAGTGTGGTTAACGGTCGTGGCCGACTCCCTCGCTGGGCTTCCGCTTGAAGGTTGCCGAGGTGCATGACGTGCACATGGCGATAAGTGGCGAGAGCGTGTGTGACGAAGTACACCCCTGCAGGGTTATGATCTATTCGAATAGCCGCGTCCGCGGATATGGACTACTTGGAGACATATGTTGTTCATGGATAACTTCAATGGCTACTCATAAAATTGCCAAGATAAGCGTGAGTGTCGTGGACGGCATTTCCGCATGGAGACGGAATGATCCCACGATAGTGTATTGTTGTGGTGTTAGTGGACTCGTGTGCGAGAAATCAAGTTGTCAAAATTATTTAAAAATGCAAGTTGTCTAGCCACGAGTCAAATGCTGGCTTTCCGCATGAAACCCCACAATACCTTTTTGATACCTTGCATGAGTAGTTAGATATCCTAAAGTCTTGCTGAGTACCTTCGTACTCATGTTTGCTTAATACATGTTGCAGAGGTTGCTAATGACCCTAATGGAGGGTTCTTCGTAGACATCGACGACGACGAGTAGCTGGTGTCCCAGCTACGATCTGGCCCTACGTTGGATCTGTAGTATAGTCAGGCCATGTGCCTTCTAGTTACCCTGTCTGTACTCAGACAGTTTATAACTCTTCCGCTGGCTTGTAACTAAATGACTACTATTATGGGTCGTGAGACCCTTAATGTGTAATATTATGTGTGTGGCTCTTCCGAGCCTCTTAAATAAAGCTTGTATGTTTATGGTTATGTTGTGATGCCATCGATGTATCTATACATATCGGTATGCCATGCGTACGTGTGTCGTACTTGATATGTATGGGGTTCGATTACCTAGTCGTGAGCTTTAGTAGCATTCCTTACAAGGAAATGCCCCTTTGTGATCCAACGAGCCTTGGTAGTTCGCTACTGCTCCGGACACATTGGTTGACCGGCATGTGTCCTTCTTAGCTGTTGTGGCTGTCCTCTTTGGGGAAATGTCACGCGATGTAATGGAGTCCTTGTAGCCTGCTACGACTCGTCTACACTCGCTGGTGACCGACACCTGCTTTGTTGGGTCATGTATGTCTGTCCTTGTGCGGTACTGCCGCTTTGGTTTATGACTAGACATGTCGATCCGGGTTCTTTGACATTGGAATGCTAGCGATACTATTGCATACGTGAGTCAAAAGACGCAAACGGTCCCGGCTAAGGTAAGGCTGCAGCCGAGGAGTTAACCGTGCGTGAGACCACAAAGGGATGCTATGTGTTACAGGCTAGATTCATATGGCTTAGGATCGGGGTCCCGACACTCGCCGCGCCGCCAGGAGCTGCTCCACCCTGCCGCCAGCAGCTCACCGTTCCGCGCCGCCGCGCTGTTCCCCACGCCCTCGCCCTCGGCCCAGGCCCGAGCCTTCCCCCGCAGGTGCCCTGCCGCGCCACCCATCGGTGCCGTCTCCCGTGCGCCCGCCTGCAGCGTTGCGCCTCGCCGTGCTTGCCTCAGCTGCCGCCATGCTCGCAGTGCCCGTCCGCCGCAGCGCCCCTGTGCCCTCTCGCCGGAGATGCGCCGCCGCCCGCCTGCGATCCTGCGCCGCCCCGTAGAGCCGCCTCCAACTCTCGGCCGGCCCGAGGCCCCGCCGGCGCCGGTTTGCCTAGCCGCTGATGTTGTCCCTGTTTTTTTGCTGTTGCTGTTTTGTGTTGTTGCGTTGCTGCCGCCGCTGCGTTTTTGCTGTTGCCGTGCTTTCTTGCCGCTGCTTGTTGCCTGCTGGTGTGCCTGCTGCTGTTGCATCCCCGATGCTGCTAGCTCCTTGCTGTTGTGACCTGCTAGCATTGACTGCTGCTGCTTGCATTGCCTGCCGCTGCCGTTTCTTGATGTTGCTTGCGTGCTGTGCCGCATGCTCATGCTGTTGCTGTTGCTGGATGCCGGTTGCTGTGAGTTGCTGCTGCTAGGTAGGTTTTTGCCTGCTAGCTTTCTTTGCTGCTTGCTTGCTGTTAGGTGTAGTTGATAGGCTAGATTGTTAGTTGCTATTTGTAGCTGCTTGTATATGCTTTGTTGCTTGCTGCCATCATCGGCGCTCGTTGCAGTTGTGTCGCCTGCCGTCATCGCGTGCACCATCCCCGACGCGTGGAGCCGGCAAGATCGCGAGTACCACGTCGTCGACGACGACCCCCGACCATCTTCAGAACGAGTACGACTACCGGCGACGAAGACCGAGAGCCACGACGCCGAGCGAACGTCTACCGTCAACGAGACCGGTACCACGACTTCCACAACGACCACGACGATCGTTGTTCCCCTTCACCGAACCGAACCGCTCCGATTCGCACGCTCCGAAGGTATACCCATGAGACGTGGCCGAGAACCGTATTCATGTGATGTATGAGATGTTTATGTTTACGCCTTATGTTGCTGTTGCACGTGTTCCTCTCGTTGAGCCCCGACACATGGGAACCCGGTAACCGGGATCACCCCATCTTATTTAACGTTCCCACACACGCTCCATATACGTTGGCACGATATCTCGACGAGTTATCGGGATAGGAACGTTGTCGTGGCATCGTTTCCGTCTTGCCGCCATGGTTCCCTCTCGCTCGCCGTGGCGACACCTGCTTCTTTCCCTTCTTGCCCGTGTTGTAATGAGCTCTCATGCATGACGCATTCATGGCATGATATATTGTGTTGCATGTCTTTTGTGCCGTAGCTCCGATCTATGTTTCGCGTGTTACCCTACTAGGATGCCACGTAGGATCGTTGCTTCACCCCTTGCCATGTTAAAAACATTTAATCTTGCCGGTAAAATTAATGGGAGTGAACTAATAATTAAACGTGGAGTTTCGTCGATACGCAACCCGTTGCATATCGAGCTTCACTTAATGTGTAGTGTTTGCGTGAGGTGAATTCCATGCCATCCCATGCATTTTGATCTGTTCATGCATCGTAGTAGATTGTGCATCATGTTGTGGATCGTGTGGTGAATATTTGTGTTGATGTTTGTTTCCGGTTTGCTCCGTCTCGATAGAGTTTCGCAAGCGTGTCGGAATGTGAGGACCCGTTCGACTACGATGGTTTGCCGACTCCATCGAGTTGTTCTTCGTCCAAGTGGGATCTCAGGCAAGATGACCATTTCCCCAGATACCATTACTATCATTGCCATGATAGTTATATCGCTTCTACCGTTTATGTCTCGCTGCCTACCACATGTTAAATATCAGCTTCTCAACAATGCCATGAAACCTTCAACCTGTTCAACCTAGCAAACCACTGATTGGCTATGTTACTGCTTGCTTAACCCTGTTGTTAGCGTTGCTAGTTGCAGGTGCATTGCTTCCATGTGAAAGCATGGGTTCCTTGTTATATCACCATATTAGATGATATTTTAATTTAATGCATCTATATACTTGGTAAAAGGTGGAAGGCTCGGCCTTTATAGCCTGGTGTTTTGTTCCACCTTTGCCCCCTTAGTTTCGGCTATCCGTGTTATGTTCCATAATTGAGCGCTCCTAACACGATTGGGGTTGTTATGGGGACCCCCTTGATAATTCGTTTTAGATTAAGACTCGTCTGGCAAGGCCCAACTTTGGTACTACATTTATCTAATCACCCAATAAATTTGCATAGGGACTTTCCGGACCCCGAGGATAATTTAATCAACCCCCGGGCCAGTGCTCCTCATGAGTGTTGGTCCCACCTGAGCGATGTCCGGCGCCCCTCTAGTCACCCGGAGGTTTAGCGATCCCGACGTCTAGCTCATCCGCCGTGTCCTGAGAACGAGGTACGCGACTCCTATCGAGATCGTCGACACGTCGGGCGGCCTTGCTGGATTAGTTTTACCTTTGACGGAATATCTTGTGCATCGGGATTCCGGTGATGCTTTGGGTAATCTCAAAGTTGAGGTTTTCCACTAGAGAATCTGACGAGATCGCGAGCTTCGTGATTGAGGATTTCTATGCGGCTTGTGGTAATTTATGATGGACTAGTTGGAGCACCCCTGCAGGGTTAAATCTTTCGGAAAGCCGTGCCCGCGGTTATGTAGCAACGTGGAAGCTTTGTTTAACACTGGTTGTAGATAACTTGAAGCTTATTTAATTAAAACTTGCCAACTGTGTGTGTAACCGTGACTGTCTCTTTCGTGTAACCGTGACTGTCTCTTTCGTGAGTTCGTTCTCCGATCGAGGACACGGTGGGGTTATGTCTGACGTAGGTAGGTGTTCGGGGTTATTCATTTGATCATCAGTAGTCACGTCCGCTATGCGTAGATCATCCCCCCTCTTATTTCTTGTACTCGTAAGTTTAGCCACCAAATATACGCTTAGCCGCTGTTGCAACCTCACCACTTAATCATGACTCAACCATTAAGCTTTGCTAGTCTTGATACCTTTGGAAATGAGATTGCTGAGTCCCGTGTGGCTCACAGATTACTACAACACCAGTTGCAGGTACAGGTAAAGGTTACTTGACGCGAGCGCGTTGATTGTTCATTTGGAATTGCTTCTTCTTCTTTTTCTTCTTCTTCTTCGATTTAGGATGGGTTCCAGGCCGGCAGCCTGGGATAGCAAGGATGAACGTCGTTCTTATTTCTCCCGTTTGTTTTCGTCCGTAGTCGGACCCTGCTCTTACTCTTGATGTTTATGTAATGTACTGATGTGACTCTGATGTAGCTTGTGGCGAGTGTAAGCTAACTCTGTATATATATCTCTTCTTTTCAGTACATGTACTTGTAACGATATCCATTTTTGCGACACGACGAGATGCGCTTCTATCCCTGACGAGGCCTTCGTGCCAAATTGAGGATAGGGTCGCATCTTGAACGTGACAGTGAGGCGGCATCAAAGGTTGCTCACTAGGTGTTCGATCGAATGCCGACGCGGGCATGTACAAAATGTGTGTGACTTTCGTTGGGCGCATAGACCAATCCAAACGAAAAAACGGACACAAACGAACGGATGGACGATTCAAACAGATAAAAAACGGACAAAGCTTGTGTCCATTTAAATCGCTTCTAACGGATCTCTCAAAAGTTATAGAGGAGGATATTTTTTACTTCAACCACCTATGGATCCGTAAATATACTCGCCCGTGATTGGTTGGAGTAAAAAAAGTTGCAACGAAGACGAGGCCGCACCTCCCGTTTCGTCCGCGCCGTCACGGCGCAGCCTCGGACTGCCGTCGCTGCATCCCACCATAGTCAGCCAGTCGACGGTCGCCCTCGAGCAGCTCCAAGTTCCGAGCACGCACGCATGGAAGCTCCACGACAGCTCGCGGACGTGCATGTGGAGCGTGTGTCCATTTGCTACGGGGTTCGTGTGCGTCGTGTGGAGCACACATGGACGCTGGTGCTGTGGGTGTGAGGACGCGGCAAAGGGCAGGAAAGGCTGAGCCTGGCTTGGCCACGATGGACGGCTGTAACGGCATCGTCGTGACCGTGTGCGACTGAGGGGTTGCGGGAGCTTTGGGTATGCTGTGAGAGTACAAGGCTGTCGTGGTGTGTGCGTAGGGCTGATACAGGAGCGGGTGAGGCGCGGATATGTCGAGCTTTGAAGTTCCGACTATTGCAGCCATGTACTCCATCCGTCCCAAAATAAATATTACTGTTTTAATACAAAATTTGTATTAAAATTTACGTCACTTATTTTAGTGCAGAGACAGTATTAATTAAAGGGAGAGGATCTGGAATGAAGCTACAGCGGTGTATGCTGATATTATATCCACGGCAGGATCAATTGGGACTGTTTTCTTTAGTCATTGCAGGAGGAAGGCTAATGAGGTGGCTCATGCTCTTGCAAGGAATTGTTTTTTAAACAAAATTTCTTGTATTTGGGACGATGGGCCCCCTAGGTTTATTTTAGACAAACTCTTGAATGATGTAACTATGATTTGATTGAGAGGCAGCAAGTTTCTTACGCACTCTTTTCCGTGTCAGGGTACTTTTGGGGACTGGCAAGATTTTTAATGAGACGGCTTGCTAACCTAATATATGTGGGGTAAAATTTTAAAAAAAAATTGAAGGGAGAGGACACACAAACGACGGGAAACGGTACCGGAGAGGTGGCAGTGCCTCGCGATGACCGAATGCTTCGCATTGGGCACAAATAAAAGTATAGGCAGGAAAAGTTTACCTTAGAGATAAATCATGTCATATTGCATTGATATGCCAAACGCATCAAATTTCATTGGCATTAGCGGGTACTTTACTCATTTATATGCCCCGTTAACATCAATACACATTTAATAACCACATATACATCCTAATAGTAAAATATATAACGCTGCATTTGGATGTTAGCATTCACGTTTCGTATTTGGTATTGGCATTCGTTTGGGCCGAATATCCCGAATGCCACTGTTTGGTTGGCCTTGGCATTCATCTGTAGCATTTGGGCTTGATATCGAGCGAGCTGTCGCTAACGCAAAAAACTCGAGGCCCAATTGAGTGTGTATATGCTCGACACCGCTAGGTATTAGAAAGTAGGTCGTTCCTCGCATCCCCACCCGTTTCGCTCGTGAGTGTCCAGGAAACCACGAGCTCCATCAGTCGGCGCCACCCTACCGCCCACCTTCACCCCGAGATCTGGCGGCCGGCGTGCCTCCACCCCGAGCTCTGGTGGCCAGCATGCCTCCACCCCGAGCTCCGATGATCGGCGTGCCTTCACCACGAGCTCCAGCAGTCGGCGCCACCCTCCCGCCCACCTCCACCCCGAGATTCGACGGTCGGCATGCCTTCACCCCGAGCTCCGACGGCCGACGTGCCTCTACCACGAGCTCCAGCGGTCAGCGCCACCGTCTCGCCTCGCTTCCACACCAAGATCCCACGGCCAACATGCATCTCCGGCGGCCAGCATGTCTCCACTCAATTCCTAACTTTGATCATCCAAACAACATTTGGCATTCAATATCAATATCAAGTATGTGTTCTGAATACCTAAACATCAAACAAAAATATTGGCATTCAACCTCAACCTCAATATACTTTGATATTGGTCTTCAACCCAATGCAATGCCAAGGCTCCCAATGAAACATCCAAATGAAGTGTAATACCGCCTAGGTCGTGCCTAGGGCATTCAAGCACTGCCTAGGCACTAGGCGAAGCCCAACGGCCTCACTTACGCTACCAATTTTTCCAAACTTGGGCAGGAAGAGACGTGAATCACCTTGGGGAGGTCGATGTTGAGCTGGGTGAGGGCGAGGAAGTGAATGACGATGAGAACGAGATGCGTGTATTGGTGGATGGAGCTCGAGATGCAGCGAAAGAAGGTGATGTAGAGGAGCCGACCTATGAATTGTTGCCTCCGGGGCGGAGAATCCAACGTCGGGGAAGAAGAGGGACATGGTCGCACATCATGTGCTCGCCGAAGACGCGCCCTCCTCGTTGACACCGACAATGCTCGTCCTGACGTGGTCACCAACGCCTATGTTGGTTGCAGAGATGCATAACAAGTGTTCGATGAAATGTATGAGCCAAATGTAATTTTTAAGAAGTTAAGTTTAGGATTCAGTTATAAACCATAGTTTTTTTATAAGAGCAAATGTACTCCTTTAAAGGATACTAAACTGTTTACTCCTCTGAAATATAAGGGATTAGTTAGAGATGCTCTTATCGGTGCATAAGTGTTTGATCCGGAGTACTTGAGAGAACCAAGTGCCAAGGGCAAATACAATTTATTAGGAATTGGTGCAATAAGAGATTTTTCCATGCATGTTCAGTCTATTGCATGCATTTGCAATGAAAAACTTTCCTACATGTTTGTGTGAGAAGTACTAAGGTCACACCAAAGAGGCCATCGTTATACTTGAAGTAGTGGCATCAAATGACTTATGGATTTGACATGTTTTCTTTACCATGTCAAGTTCTCACAATGATATCAGTGTGCTTGTTTAAAAGACTTTCATATGTGGATGCTTAGACATGCAACTACACTGTCAATGGACATGAGTACATCATGAGATACTACCTTGTGAGTGATATATTTCCTTGGTCGCAGAATTTGCGAAGATTATACCCCATCCTCAAGGTAACAAACGACGTATCTTTGCGCAAATGCAAGAAAATATTATGAAGATATGAAGAGGGCATTTGGAGTACGCCAAACTCATTGAGGTACTGTTTGTGGAGCGGCAATGAGTGGGATCCCATAGACACTACTGGAAGTGATGAACCATTGTGTAATATTGAACAACGTGATTACTAAGGATGAAGGTGAAAGGATAGCTTGCCCACATGATTTTAAGAATCCGGAGTACATGCTCGCCTGCTGGAACAAGATCCAAAGCATGTTGTTGCGACTTCAGATAATCAAACCCACATGCAACTATTCAATGATTATGTGGAGAATATATTAATCCGTAGAGTAGATAATTGAATTTTATGTGTTAATTATGAAGTGTGAATAAAGTTTATGTTTTAACTGTGTATATTTCTCTTAGAATGAATTTTATTTGTGTGTTATATCCAAAAAAAATTTACGAATCGTGTTATATCCATTGTTACGTGTATTTGTAGCATTGAATGATCAGCATTCATGTGTTTGTATGAATTTGAGGATTTAAAGCTGAAAGGTCCGATTGCACAGGCGGACATACAGGGCAAGGTCTGCCTGTGCCGGCAAACGAATCTGGACATGTTAATGGATATATAGGGGTCATATTTGTCCATTAAAGATACTCTGGATGCTTGTTGTAACATCAAAATGATCAAACATTGTGAAACTAGTGTGGAGTAGCGTTGTTTGTTGTCGTGCTGCTGCCTCTAATATTTTTTAGGAAAGTATTGCTATCTCCTTTTTTATGAGAATCCAAGTGTTGCTCCCTCCTAAAAGGGCACATGTTGTGCTTTATATATAAAACGGGGCGAAAGGCTGTTTCGAGAATAAAAGGGCACATGCATGCGAGAACACTATGTCTTGCATTAACGAGGCGCTAACAATTCTCGTGATGCTAGCAGTTCTCGTTGCAGATTTTCCCTTCCTTGCGTCATATTGGACCGGTTCATTCTCACGCGCATAGTAATTAAAAGGTGCAAAGGAAAGGGGAGAAGCAGTGATTGATCCTTGATCTCCGAGAAGGTCACGGGGGCTACCAGCCACTATGCCTTAGTCTCATTAATGGTAAGTAGTACATGTTGATGACACATAAGTATAGGGGATCAATCATAGTCCTTTTAATAATTAAGAGTGTCGACCCAATGAGGAACAAAAGGAAATGACAAGCGATTTTCAGTAAGGTATTCTTCGCAAGTGTTGTCAGTATAGTAATAGATAGTTTTGTAGCAAGATAATTCGTAACAAGTGACAAGTAAAAAAGTGGAGCAAGGTAGCCCAATCTTTTTTGTAGAAAAGGACAGGCCTGAAAGTATTCATATGTAAAGCAGTCGCTCCCGAGGACACATGGGAATTCTGTGTAGTCATGTTTATCATATTGAGTTTATTCGCGTTTGCTACTTTAATAATTTGATATGTGGATGAACCGGTGCTAAGGTGTTGTTCTTACTTGAACAAACAACCAACTTATGACTAACCTCTCTCGCAAGCATTTGCAACTATGAAAGAAGAAGTAAGATAAATCCAACCATATCATTAAATGTGTGGATCCAAATCAGCCCTCATGAAGCAACACATAAACTGAATCTTCTGTCACTCTCGCAACCCATCATCTACTTGTTACTTCATAATGACTTTCCTGAGGCTCATAATATGATGAAGTGTCATGTAGTTGGCGCTCACATGTCATCACTAAGAAAAGTAACAACATACATATATATCATCAAAATATCGAACGAATACCAACTTTATATGATTACTTATAACAATAGTTACTACTCACACCTCATCAACATGTTCAAGATCAGAGGTGTAATAATAATAATTAAGGATCTGAACGTAATATCTTCCACCAAGTAATCCAAAAAGCATCAACTATAAGATGTAATCAACACAACTAGTAACACACATGTATAAATCTGAGGTTTTGAGACAAAGTTTTGATACAAGAGATGAACTAGGGTTGGAAATGAGATGGTGCTAGTGAATATGTTGATGAGCATTGGTCCTCCCACGAAGGAGGAAGCGTTGGTGATGGCGACGACTTCGATTTCCCCCTCTCGGAGGGAAGTTTCCCTGACAGAATCTCTTTTCCACAGAGCAAAAGGGCATCTGCCGAGGTTTTCGCCTCGAGACGACGGCGCTTCATCCCGAAAGGTTGCTTATGATTTTTCTAGGTCAAAACACACGATATAGGAGAACAGAGACGTCGAAGGGCCAGCAGGGGGGCCACAAGGTATCGTTGCGCGACCAGGGGGTGGTCGCACCCTGTGCATTGTGACAGCATGTGGCACCCTTCTCGTATATTTCTGGCCCAATAATTCTTAAATATTACAGAAAAATTCTTCGTGAAATTTTAGGTCATTTGAACCAAGTTGTCTTTTTTTTGCCTTTTTATCGGTTTTCCGGTCGAGAATTCGAGTTTTTTGATATTTTTCTTTTAGTGATGTACCTTGCATATTCAAAAAAAAGACATAAAAATTATATGATAATAAGGACTAATGAAAAAAAACATAAATAATAATAATAATTCGTGATGCAAAATGGACGTATCAGAAGCGCATCCTATTTGAGGCGATTTGAGCAACTTTTCTTCAATTTTTTATTTCTTTTTTTCAATTTTAATTCTTTTTTGTCGTTTGTTTATGTGTTTTCCCCCTTTTGTTTTGTTTATTTTTTCATTTATCGTTTTTCCTTGTTCTTCTGGTTATTATTCTATATTTTTTGTATATGTCAATAACACTTTTTAATACACGTCTAACATTTTTCTGATACATGTCAAACATTTTTGTAATACATGGCCAATATTTTTTATATTTTTTCAAATGATTGATTAACATTTTTCAACTGTAAAACTAATAATTTTTTATACATAGTGAACATTTTTTTAAATGCTTGCTTGAAAGTTTTTAAATATGCGGTGAACATTGTTTTCTATACACATTTAATATCTTCCAAACCCTTGATTAACTTTGTTCAATGAAATTTATATATCTGTACTATTAAAAGCACGAGAGCACACATCCAACTCGCAATCTAGACCGTCTAATTAGATTATTAACGGACTAAAAACGTTGTTAACGAAACTCACAATTTTCGTTAGCGCTACCGCTAATTGCCCACCCCCACGTCTCGCGGTCATGTCCCCCGCTCGCCCGCCTCCTCCTGGTCGACCCGCCCCGTTGCACCGCCGCCTCCCCCGCCCCCGCCTCCGCCCCGTCGCCCCGCATCACTGCCCCGTCCCCCCCTCCGCGCTCGCTCCTCCCTGCTCCCCTCCGCGCCGCTCGGCCAGCTAGGGTTCCGGCAGCCCGATTGGGAAACCCTAGCTCCTCCCCCACCTCCGGCGCCGGCCGGCGGCGCCGTTCTTCCCCTTTTCCACGAGAAATTCCCCGCGGATTTCCGACCTCCGGCCGCCGAAACCATAGCTTTGGGTCTGGGATCAGGAAATCCGTGCGGCGCGCGCGGATCCCGGCCGAATCGGTGGGGACGCGCCCTGATCCGCTCCTAGGGTTTCGCGGGGAACCCGGCCCATGTTCGCGGCGGCGGCAGCGGCATGCTATTGCTGACTCGCTCGGCGAGATGCAGAGGTACGCCGGCGCTGGCAACAACAAGAGCTCTGGGTTTAGCGGCGGCCCGGCGTCAGCCGGCAGCAGGGACAGCTCCAGGCTCGATGTGTCGCCCTACGCTCAGCCCAATTACCCCCCGAACCCAAGGTAACACGCTACTGCCTGCTCCCCCTATTCTGCTCTGCCCGTGCAAATTTAGTTGCTTAATCAAACCGGTATCAACAATAGTGTGTAGTGTTAGCAAGCCGAGGCGCGTTAATTAGTCTGTATTTAGCTGGTAGTATAGTAGCAGTCTCTCATGGATCAGTAATTACTCAGTAGGCTAAAAAGTATGGTGCCGTCGTAATGGCGCTTCGTTAGAGGCATTATTGCGTTCCGTTATTAGGCCACGTGCACCCTCGAACTTTCAATAATGAACCCGCCGTATGCTATGCTTGGAATTTTCAGCATATTGAATGAAATGAATAGCTATCCTTTTGTATGAACTATTATTCTCTCACAACCTAGCACTGTCTTGCCAAAGCTATTTTAATCGGACCAAGTGCAAGCTAAGCCATCGTATTTACCTCATTTGTCCTGAAGATGGACTAGCTGGCTTATTTTTTGAATAACACTTCAGGCGAATCTTAATTGTCTATCCACGCCATGATGTGACACGTGAACGTATTATCTATCAAATTCTATGAAATATCTGAGTAGCATGTGCAAAATGGACATTTTTGTTTGGTTATCTGTCAAGCAATCTCGCGGAGCATCATGTCCTTATCGTAGGTTATATATGTCATTACATTAGTACTTCAAGCTCGAGTTCATCGAAAACGGAGTCCATAAGCATCTTCTATGATGTTTTCGATGTTGGGAGTTTTTACCGGTCTTACTCGAAGAAGGGTTCTCACCATTTTTCTTATGAGAATTTTATCACTTGCTTCTTATTGATATTTCTGTCAAGATTGTGTTAGCCCATGTCGTTAGCTTTCCAACAAACTTGGTTTCGTTGAATTCGGAGTCCGTATGCAAAAGTTACAGCAGTTTCAGTATCCAGCGGTAGTACCTCTCGTGGTGAGAGCGGTAGTACCGCTCGTGTAGCGGTAGTACCGTCCCCGGAGAGGTAGTACCGCCCCCGGAGCGGTAGTAAATTTTTACTACCGCTCCCTAGCGGTAGTACCGCTCCGTCAGACTGTTTTTTGCATACTTTTTGGCCTCAGCATGGTTGGTGAACCTACCGAGCGGTAGTACCGCTCTGTGCGGGCTGTGAGGCTTAACGGTTGGATTTTTCCCCACCTATAAAAGGGGGTCTTCTTCCCCATTGAACCTTATCTCTTTAGCTCGTGTTCTTCCCCCATTGTTGACCTTCTTCGAGCTTGCTAACTCTCAATCCCTCCAATGATTCTTGCTAGTTCTTGAGGGAAAAGAGAGAAGAGATCTAGATTCACATTTCCACCAATCACTTTCTCCTCTAAGTGAGGGGAACCCCTTGGGTCTAGATCTTGGAGTTCTTTGTGTTCTTCTTCGTTCTTCCTCTCATTTTCCTCCCTAGCATTAGTTGCTTTGATGGGATTTGGGAGAGAAGGACTTGGGCACTCCGCGTGCCCTTGCCATTGCATTAGTTGCATCGGTTTGAGTTCTCCACGGTGATACGTGGAAGTGAAGTTTGAGAAGCTTATTACCTTTGGTACTTAGTACCCTAGATATTGTTCTTCGTGGATGCTTTGGCGTCCTAGAAGCTTGGTGGTGTCTTGAAGCTCAATCATTGTGGTGTAAAGCTCCGGGCAAGCGTCGGGGTCTCCAATTAGGTTGTGGAGATTACCCCGAGCAATTTGTACGGGTACTGGTGACCACCCCCAAGGTTTGCCATTTGTACGGGTTCGGTGACCGCCCTCAAGGGTCCCTTAGTGGAATCACGGCATCTTGCATTGTGCGAGGGCGTGAGGAGATTACGGTGGCCTTAGTGGCATCTTGGGGAGCATTGTGCCTCCACACCACTCTAATAGAGATTAGCATCCGTAAGGGTGTGAACTTCGGGATACATCATCTTCTCCAAGTGCCTCGGTTATCTCTTACCCGAACCCTTTACTTATGCACTTTACTTTGTGATAGCCATATTGTTTATTTTCATATATCTTGCTATCACTTAGTTGTTTATCTTGCTTAGCATAAGTTGGTGGTGCACATAGGTGAGCCTAGTTGTTGTAGGTTTTGTGCTTGACAAATTAACCGTTAGTTTTATTCCGCATTTGTTCAAGCCTAAACAGTAATTATTTTAAAGCACCTATTCACCCCCCCCCTCTAGGCGACATCCACGTCCTTTCAATTGGTATCAAAGCTAGGTCTCTCTTTATTAGGTTTAACCACCTAGAGAGTAAGGATGTCGACTAGGGGTTTAGGATTCACTGACACTCTTAGTTTCGATGGCACAAATTTTGATGTTTGGGTAATTCACATGCTTAATCACTTTCGGGTCTTGGAGCCAAATTTAGAGTGAATTGTAGATATGGGTTTTTCTCGTCCAAAGTATTCTCAAAATATATCTTTAGAGGATGAGAAAAACTCTTATCTCAATGCTCAAGCTTCTAATGTGCTTTTTGATGCTTTGAGCAATGTAGTTATATTTTAACTCATGCCATTCTGGGATGCTCATGAATTGTGGACAAAGCTTCAAGGTAAATATGGTATGTCCAAGATTTATGGGAATAATTGTTCTCCCTCCACCTCCGGTCGTGTGATCTTCTCAACTTCATCTATTTCACCTACATATGGATTTCCACAAGGTAATGATATGGTGAGTAGTGGAGATCATTGCAATGATGATAGTGGGATTATTGTTGATGATCCTTCATCACTATATTATTGCAATGCTTCATCTTTGGGCATTAACACTTCGAGCACTCTAAATGTTTTACATGCTTGTGTTGACAGTCCTTGTATATCATGTAAAAACTGCTTGACTAAATCTCATGATGATATGCTTCCTATATCTTGTTGCCATGATAAAAATGTATATATTTCCTCGAGTTGTTGTGCTAACAATGTAGAGGAAATTCATCACTCCATGGAACACGATGTGGCCTTGAATGATGCTTCAAGGGATCCTACATCATCATCTATTGTGACTCACTTTTGCCTTATGGCTAAGGCTTCAAAGGTATCTCCTACTTTGAATCCCAATATATCTCATGATGATGATGTTGATGATAATGGGGATGAGGATAATGATGAAGAGAGTGATAATATTGCATCCTTAAAAATTAAGGGTGAAATCATTTTTTAAACTCTTTATAAGAATAAACTTGCTTGCTCCAACTTCTTGGAAATCATGTCTATTGCCATTGAGGGCAAGAAATACATTAAGGAGTTGGAAGCTCATCTTGAGGAGCATGAGGCCACCATTGAGACAATGGAAGGTCATGAGCGTGATTACGCTAATGAGATCGCAGAGCTATCTCAAGCTCTTGAAAATGAAGAAACCACCAAGGAATCTCTTGAGGAAACCTTTGCTCTAGAATTATCTAGATTAAAGGGATCCCATGATAGAGCTCTCGAGGTGGCTAATGATTTTAGAACTAAAAATGATAAGCTTGGAGTTGCACATGTTAAACTCCTTGAGGACTATGAGCACCTCGAAAATGGCTCAAGGGCTATTAATAGTTCGCTCATCGAAGTCACCGAGTCTCATGCTCAACTTGAAGCTTCATATGCTAAAGAGCTTGCCAAGGTGCCTTCTCCTCTTATTGCTAATGATGGTGCTTGTGCTACTAACTCTACTTCT
Source organism: Hordeum vulgare subsp. vulgare (assembly GCF_904849725.1). Taxonomy (NCBI): domain Eukaryota; kingdom Viridiplantae; phylum Streptophyta; class Magnoliopsida; order Poales; family Poaceae; genus Hordeum; species Hordeum vulgare. The sequence goes on from NC_058522.1 coordinate 486,956,264, forward strand.
TGTGAAGCATCCATTTTAAAGGAGAATGTTGAGCTAAGGGCTCAACTTGAGTTGCTATCTAGGAATTATGGGAAATTGGAATAAAGTCATGTAATGCTCACAAGCTCTCATGATGATCTTCTAGCATCCCATAATGCGTTAAAATTAGTTCTTGAGGCTATTACTACCAAGGTAACATCAAGTGAGCCTCATGTGGACAATGGAACTACTTCTAGTCAAAATGCTATATTGCCATGTGCTAGTCCTCGTAATTCTTCTACTCATAATGTTGCTACCTCTTGTGATGAATTACTTTCCTTGCCTTGTTGTTCTAACAATGAAGCTTATACTTCCTCTAGTACTTGTGTTGATACTAACCATGTAGAGGAAATCGAAGAGCTCAAGGCCCAAGTCACTTCTTTGAAGAAAGACTTGGAAAAGAGTCATGAAGGGATGTCCATACTCAACAATGTCTTGTGTGGGCAAAAATCCCTGAATGACAAAGATGGGCTTGGATTCAACTCCAACAAGAAGAATAAGTCCAAAAACTTAAATAAGAAGGGCCAAGAACAAGTCAAGAATTCGGCCAAGATTATTTGCTTCAAGTGCAAAATTGAAGGGCACCATGTTAGATCTTGCCCACTAAAGAAGAAGCCCTAAAGTCACAAGCAACAAGGGAAGCGACCACAAGTTCAATCACATACTCAACTACAAGTTGAAGAAAGGCCCCTTCCCAAGAAGACCCAAGCCAACACTCCTCATGTTGAGAAATCAATAGGGAAGAAATTAAAGGGTAGATGTTGCTACTTATGTCGTGATAAGGGTCACTTCGCTTCTTCTTGCACGAGAGGTAATTTATCCAACCCAATCATTATTGATGATATCTATTCTATTGGGAAGGATAAGGTTGGCAATGTGTTTTCCAAGTTTGTTGGTACTCAAAGTGGTGTCAAGAAAAATACCATTTGGGTTGCCAAGCGTATTGTGACTAACCTCTTAGGACCCAACGTGGTTGGGGACCAACAAGCTCAAACTTGATCAATAGGTGAATGTGGAGGACATTAGAGACTTGGATACATAATGAAGAATTAAGGGGTCTTCACCATTCATATTATCTCAAGCCAAGTCATTTGAATTATCGAGTTTCTATCTTATATCCAATGTGCCTCCTTATGGTAACTTGTATTTAAACTGTTTACACTGTTAGTTGCTTGCCCCTTTGCATGTTGTGGTTTTGTACCTTGCATGTGTTTGTATATGTTGTGCTTCCAACTTGCTTATCTTGTACATGAGAGTCTTGTATGTTGGTTTGCATATCATGTACATGAGAGTCTTGTATTGAGCCTTTTTGCATCTTGTTTGTATCTTTGTTGGCTCTTGTGAGAGATTAATGGATTATCCCATTGTGGGGGAGTGATGTGCTTTGCACACCTCACAATCCTATAAATGTGTATACATGAGGAATACCACTTAGTATTGATATTTCAAGATTATCTAGTTTCTATGTGGTATGCCTTACTCATGAGAAATTCAAATTCTATATGGTCCATTAATTATCTCTTGTTGGTTTTAATTTTCCACTTGTTAATATTGTTGGGTTATCACATTAAGGGGGAGTAATATGCTATGTGCATATTACAAGCCTAGAAAATGTGTACATTTGAGGTATTGCCACTTAGTGTTGATATTGTAAATTATCTAGTTCCTAGGTGGCATGTTAGCTCTACAAGTGCCATTTGCTTGTGTTTTAAGGGTAAAGATGATGTTGGATATATTTGCGATCTACCAATGAGTATTATTTCCAAAATACTTCTTGTCCTTGACAATTGGTATTCCCATCATGTGGTAGGAATTGCTAATCGTCTTTACATTGAATTTTGTGTTTCGTTTGTCTTCCTTACCTCTTGTGGATCTATTTTAACATGTCTAGTGTTTTTATAGATATAGAGAAACTGATGATCCCATCTTATGAATTTTGTATTTAAATGGAAATTCTATATAATGCACATCTCTTGGGGGAGCTATCCTATTTTATATAGAACACTCTCTTTACTTGCCCATCATAAAATCTTTTGATCCCCATAAAGTGTGTGTTGATGGAAGGCAAGTCTTGCTCTTTATGATGCTTTGTGCCATCATGGAAATTTATCGAGGGCTTGGTTTGTTGGAACCTAGCTCTCTTTTGGAAACTAGATACCTCGTGTTTATTTTCCTTCAATTGGTATCTTGTTTCCTTTTATTTGGCATGTGTCAATGGATATCTCATTCCTTGAGGTATCTTTTCATTGATATCCTTCAAGTGATAGTTTTTCGTTTGGTATCTTATTATCACTTGATACCTTGTCTTTTTGTGTATTATGAACTTTGTGTTGAGTTGATTCTTGAAAGCCTTGAGCATGCATATTTACTATATACAACTTCTTTTGCTTGCTTTCTTTCTTTGACCCAATATATAGGGGAAACTCCACCTTGTCATAAATTGGCTAAAGTGTGCATGAAATTCAAATTCATATCTATGTGCACTTATGTATGTGGAGTTTGTCCTATGTATTGTTGGTTTTCTAACCCTTTGGTCCCAATGAGCTTGGGCACCATTTTGTTTGTCTTTCTTGTTCCAGGAACAATTGGAGATGCATTGGATGCTCCGCTCACCTATAAGGAAAGTGTTGAGACCATGTGATTATTGGAGCCAAGTTAGGATGATCAATGAACAACTATCTACTACATCAATCCAATGTTGTCTCGGTAACAAGTATCTACTTCATCCATTCTTTTCTTGCAAAGGCCCAAACCTGTCTTTTCTTTTCCAGGTTGCATCATGGCATGAATCTCTTGATTCGTTCTTGTACTACTTGTTTCCTTTCTCAAAGCATCCGAACGATGATGTCTTATTACTAGTTGGGATGTCTTTGATGTTCGTATGTTGGAAGTTCATATTGTACAATAAGAAAATATTAGGCCATGTGCTATGCTTCCAAGCAAAGATCGTATTGATATATTTATGACTTCCTTTTGGATATCTAGTTTGTTCCTTCTTGTAACCATTTCGTGTGTACATCCTTCTTTGTGGATATATATCATCATGATTGTCTTCTACTTAGAATCTTTTACACATGAGAGAAGTTACATCTCTAATTAATGTCCTCTTTTATTTTACATCCACCGTTGCATCTCCTTTATCAGTTTTTGGTGGCTTCGTGAATGGATTTGTCTTGAGTGTGTATCTTATTTTCCTACATCTTGATGCACTCTTTGGCCGTGAAGATTATTTTTCCTCATGCTTGTCTTGATGAGGGTTTTTCCATTTCGATTGGTATCCCTCTTCTTGACAAGGTTCTTATTTCCTATCTTCACCGTGGGTTGTCACAAGCGTTGGTTCTTGTTTTGTTTATTAGTAAGCTTGTGAACCCATTTTCTAGTATGTGTGTGTGGGAATGATATGTCTTGCACTTTGTGTCTCATTTTATCAAGACTATGTCGATGAGTAATGCTCATCCTTATCTTAGTCTTCTCAAGTGCTTTGCCATGACTCACACACATTATTTTGGTTAAGCATATTCTTAAGTTGCTTATTTTACATGTTGCTCAACCATTTGTTTTGTGCAAGTGATATGCTTATTGTCTCATCTATCTTCTTGCACTCGTTGTGTGTTTTTATTAATTTTGGGGGAGCAACGATCCTATTTTGTGCACTTGTATCAAATACAAAAATCTCATATTAGTGCACAAATCATGGGGAGCTTCTCTAGTTTTGATAAAACACTGTGTTGCCTTTATCATAATATCTTTTATTCATGTGGTTCGAAGGACCATATGATTGTTTGTTCCATCTGGTATCTTTTGATTGCTTAACTCTATTTTATTGTATGTCTTTGTGGCATACGATCCTTTTATTTGCAATCTTTGGGTCCTCAATATAGTTTGTTTTCCTCCAACTACTTATCATTGTATTTGTGTATTTCTTTGCACTCATTTGCTGAGAAGTACACACTTTTTGGAGGATCACCTACTATATTGGCTTTCTAAACTTTTCGTCCATTTTGGCAATCGATGCCAATGGGGGAGAAGTTTAGAGAGTTTACTTTGGATATGTTTAGAGGGTTTTGATTTTATTGCGTAAGCATTTACATCTTGCACACATGCATTATTGCTTTGTATGTGTGTGCTTGGTTATGCTTATTTCCTTATATAAACTCTCTTGGAGTGGTTGTCATCAATTACCAAAATGGGGGAGGTTGTTAGAGCATATATCTCCATATGTGATTTTGGTAATTGATGACAATTCCTATGGACTAATGGTTGCCTTAAGATATATTTATAGGATTTGTCCATAGGCGCTTCTTGAAGTTCATCTGTTGGGTTCAAGGAGTTTATATGATGACCAAGATGGTATTCAAGATATTATCCAAAGAATGGTCATAGAGACACAAGGTTCATCAAGATCTCTGACAAAGAATAAATCAAGATGATCAAGACACAAAGCGTACAAGATGTACCGAGAGGGATCAAGTGATCCCATGGTATGGTAAGCATTGTCCATTACATGTTTGTGTACTAACCCATGGTCTTTGTGAGAGTTCTATGTGGGGGTTAGGTGTGCTTCCATGGGCTTGCGTCAAAAGGAAGATCTCATACAACCCATGAAGGATGACGTCAAGTGGTGATCGTCATCAAGATTGCGGTGTGCAAGTTCAAGTGGATCAGCACGAATATATCATGCTTGATGCTTGCCGTCCATTGTGGTGGCAATGGACTTGTGAAGATATGTTGAAGAGCGGCTCACCCATAGTATGTATGGGGGAGCAATCAACTAGTATTCATCAAGCCAACGCAATCAAGAAATGTGGTCCATCTTGAGGAAGCCAAGATCATCGTCATCTAGCTCAAGAGGACGAGGTGCAAGGTATAGGTTTGCCCTTGATAGGTTTTCTGTTTTAGGATAGATTGTCGTACTGTCAAGGGGGGCCCTCAAGTGAGTAGCTTGATCGTATCGTTCGTTGAGAGCTCAAACCATTTTCATCCTTGCCTCACACTTCTTGGTTCTTGTTTGGTGTTTCTCTTTGTGAGTTTTAGAGCTTATGTTCATCTTCATGACAAGCTCGAGTTCATCGAAAACGGAGTCCATAAGCATCTTCTATGATGTTTTCGATGTTGGGAGTTTTTACCGGTCTTACTCGAAGAAGGGTTCTCACCATTTTCTTATGAGAATTTTCTCACTTGCTTCTTATTGATATTTCTGTCAAGATTGTGTTAGCCCATGTCGTTAGCTTTCCAACAAACTTGGTTTCGTTGAATTCGGAGTCCGTATGCAAAAGTTACAACAGTTTCAGTATCCAGCTGTAGTACCTCTCCTCGTGGGAGCGGTAGTACCGCCCCCGAAATGGTAGTACCGTCCCCGGAGAGGTAGTACCGCCCCCGGAGCGGTAGTAAATTTTTACTACCACTCCAGGAGCGGTAGTACCGTTCCGTCGGACTGTTTTTTGCATACTTTTTGGCCTCAGCATGGTTGGTGAACCTACCGAGCGGTAGTACCGCTCCATGAGCGGTAGTACCGCTCTGTGCGGGCTGTGAGGCTTAACGGTTGGATTTTTTCCCACCTATAAAAGGGGGTCTTCTTCCCCATTGAACCTTATCTCTTTAGCTCGTGTTCTTCCTCCATTGTTGACCTTCTTCGAGCTTGCTAACTCTCAATCCCTCCAATGATTCTTGCTAGTTCTTGAGGGAAAAGAGAGAGGAGATCTAGATCCACATTTCCACCAATCACTTTCTCCTCTAAGTGAGGGGAAACCCTTGGGTCTAGATCTTGGAGTTCTTCGTGTTCTTTTTCGTTCTTCCTCTCATTTTCCTCCCTAGCATTAGTTGCTTTGGTGGGATTTGGGAGAGAAGGACTTGGGCACTCCGCGTGCCCTTGCCATTGCATTAGTTGCATCGGTTTGAGTTCTCCACGGTGATACATGGAAGTGAAGTTTGAGAAGCTTATTACCTTTGGTACTTAGTACCCTAGATATTGTTCTTCGTGGATGCTTTGGCGTCCTAGAAGCTTGGTGGTGTCTCGAAGCTCAATCATTGTGGTGTAAAGCTCCAGGCAAGCGTCGGGGTCTCCAATTAGGTTGTGGGGATTACCCCGAGCAATTTGTACGGGTACCGGTGACCGTCCCCAAGGTTTGCCATTTGTACCGGTTCGGTGACCGCCCTCAAGGGTCCCTTAGTGGAATCACGGCATCTTGCATTGTGCGAGGGCGTGAGGAGATTACGGTGGCCTTAGTGGCATCTTGGGGAGCATTGTGCCTCCACACCGCTCCAATAGATATTAGCATCCGCAAGGGTGTGAACTTCGGGATACATCATCGTCTCCGCGTGCCTCGGTTATCTCTTACCCGAACCCTTTACTTATGCACTTTACTTTGTGATAGCCATATTGTTTATTGTCATATATCTTGCTATCACTTAGTTGTTTATCTTGCTTATCATAAGTTGGTGGTGCACATAGGTGAGCCTAGTTGTTGTAGGTTTTGTGCTTGACAAATTAACCGTTAGTTTTATTCCGCATTTGTTCAAGCCTAAACCGTAATTATTTTAAAGCACCTATTCACCCCCTCTAGGCGACATCCACGTCCTTTCAATTGGTATCAGAGCTAGGTCTCTCTTTATTAGGTTTAACCACCTAGAGAGTAAGGATGTCGACTAGGGGTTTAGGATTCACTGACACTCTTAGTTTCGATGGCACAAATTTTGATGTTTGGGTAATTCACATGCTTAATCACTTTCGGGTCTTGGACCCAAATTTAGAGCGAATTGTAGATATGGGTTTTTCTCGTCCAAAGTATTCTCAAAATATATCTTTAGAGGATGAGAAAAACTCTTATCTCAATGCTCAAGCTTCTAATGTGCTTTTTGATGCTTTGAGCAATGTAGTTATATTTCAACTCATGCCATTCCGGGATGCTCATGAATTGTGGACAAAGCTTCAAGATAAATATGGTATGTCCAAGATTTGTGGGAATAATTGTTCTCCCTCCACCTCCGGTCGTGTGATCTTCTCAACTTCATCTATTTCACCTACATATGGATTTCCACAAGGTAATGATATGGTGAGTAGTGGAGATCATTGCAATGATGATAGTGGGCTTATTGTTGATGATCCTTCATCACTATATTATTGCAATGCTTCATCTTTGGGCATTAACACTTCGAGCACTCTAAATGTTTTACATGCTTGTGTTGACAGTCCTTGCATATCATGTAAAAACTGCTTGACTAAATCTCATGATGATATGCTTCCTATATCTTGTTGCCATGATAGAAATGTATATATTTCCTCGAGTTGTTGTGCTAACAATGTAGAGGAAATTCATCACTCCATGGAACAAGATGTGGCCTTGAATGATGCTTCAAGGGATCCTACATCATCATCTATTGTGTCTCACTTTTGCTTTATGGCTAAGGCTTCAAAGGTATCTCCTACTTTGAATCCCAATATATCTCATGATGATGATGTTGATGATAATGGGGATGAGGATAATGATGAAGAGAGTGATAATATTGCATCCTTAAAAATTAAGGGTGAAATCATTTTTAAAACTCTTTATAAGAATAAACTTGCTTGTTCCAACTTCTTGGAAATCATGTCTATTGCCACTGAGGGCAAGAAATACATTGAGGAGTTGGAAGCTCATCTTGAGGAGCATGAGGCCACCATTGAGACAATGGAAGGTCATGAGCGTGATTACACTAATGAGATTGCAGAGCTATCTCAAGCTCTTGAAAATGAACAAACCACCAAGGAATCTCTTGAGGAAACCTTTGCTCTAGAATTATCTAGATTAAAGGGATCCCATGATAGAGCTCTCGAGGTGGCTAATGATTTTAGAACTAAAAATGATAAGCTTGGAGTTGCACATGTTAAACTCCTTGAGGACTATGAGCACCTTGAAAATGGCTCAAGGGCTATTAATAGTTTGCTCATCGAACTCACCGAGTCTCATGCTCAACTTGAAGCTTCATATGCTAAAGAGCTTGCCAAGGTGCCTTCTCCTCTTATTGCTAATGATGATGCTTGTGCTACTAACTCTACTTCTTGTGAAGCATCCATTTTAAAGGAGAATGTTGAGCTAAGGGCTCAACTTGAGTTGCTATCTAGCAATTATGGGAAATTGGAATAAAGTCATGTAATGCTCACAAGCTCTCATGATGATCTTCTAGCAGCCCATAATGCGTTAAAATTAGCTCGTGAGGCTATTACTACCAAGGTAAGTGTTGGAAATATGCCCTAGAGGCAATAATAAATTAGTTATTATTATATTTCTTAGTTCATGATAATCGTTTATTATCCATGCTATAATTGTATTGATTGGAAACACAATACTTGTGTGGATACATAGACAAAACACTGTCCCTAGTAAGCCTCTAGTTGACTAGCTCGTTGATCAAAGATGGTCAAGGTTTCCTGGCCATAGGCAAGTGTTGTCACTTGATAACGGGATCACATCATTAGGAGAATCATGTGATGGACTAGACCCAAACTAATAGACGTAGCATGTTGATCGTGTCATTTTGTTGCTACTGTTTTCTGTGTGTCAAGTATTTGTTCCTATGACCATGAGATCATATAACTCACGGACACCAGAGGAATGCTTTATGTGTATCAAACGTCGCAACGTAACTGGGTGACTATAAAGATGCTCTACAGGTATCTCCGAAGGTGTTCGTTGAGTTAGTATGGATCGAGACTGGGATTTGTCACTCCGTGTGACGGAGAGGTATCTCGGGGCCCACTTGGTAATACAACATCACACACAAGCCTTGCAAGCAATGTGACTTAGTGTAAGTTGCGGGATCTTGTATTACGGAACGAGTAAAGAGACTTGCCGGTAAACGAGATTGAAATAGGTATACGGATACTGACGATCGAATCTCGGGCAAGTAACATACCGAAGGACAAAGGGAATGACATACGGGATTATATGAATCCTTGGCACTGAGGTTCAAACGATAAGATCTTCGTAGAATATGTAGGATCCAATATGGGCATCCAGGTCCCGCTATTGGATATTGACCGAGGAGTCTCTCGGGTCATGTCTACATAGTTCTCGAACCCGCAGGGTCTGCACACTTAAGGTTCGACGTTGTTTTATGCGTATTTGAGTTATATGGTTGGTTGCCGAATGTTGTTCGGAGTTCCGGATGAGATCACGGACGTCACGAGGGTTTCCGAAATGGTCCGGAAACGAAGATTGATATATAGGATGACCTCATTTGGTTACCGGAAGGTTTTCATGCATTACCGGAAAAGTTTCGGGCTCATCGGTAGTGTACCGGGAGTGCCGGGAGGGGTGTCGGGGACAATCGGGAGGGGTGTCACGCCCCAAGGGGTCTCATGGGCTATGGGAAGAGATAAACCAGCCCCTAGTGGGCTGGAATAAGTTCCCACTAAGGCCCATAAGGTTTGAGAAGGAAAAAACACAAGGTGGAAAGAGTTTCCAAGTGGGAAGGTGGAATCCTACTCCAAGTAGGATTGGAGTAGGACTCCTCCACCTCCAATTTCGGCCAAACCTTTAGGTTTTGAGGCTGCCTCCTCCCCTCCCTCCCACCTATATATACGGAGGTTTTAGGGCTGATTTGAGACGACTTTTCCACGGCAGCCCGACCACATACCTCCACGGTTTTTCCTCTAGATCGCGTTTCTGCAGAGCTCGGGCGGAGCCCTGCTGAGACAAGGTCATCACCAACCTCCGGAGCGCCGTCACGCTGCCGGAGAACTCTTCTACCTCTCCGTCTCTCTTGCTGGATCAAGAAGGCCGAGATCATCGTCGAGCTGTACGTGTGCTGAACGCGGAGGTGCCGTCCGTTCGGTACTAGATCGTGGGACTGATCGCGGGATTGTTCGCGGGGCGGATCGAGGGACGTGAGGACGTTCCACTACATCAACCGCGTTCTCTAACGCTTCTGCTGTACGGTCTACAAGGGTACGTAGATCACTCATCCCCACTCGTAGATGGACATCACCATGATAGGTCTTCGTGCGCGTAGGAAAATTTTTGTTTCCCATGCGACGTTCCCCAACAGTGGCATCATGAGCTAGGTTCATGCGCAGATGTCTTCTCGAGTAGAACACAAAAGTTTTTGTGGGCGGTGATGTGCGTTTTGCTGCCCTCCTTAGTCTTTTCTTGATTCCGCGGTATTGTTGGATTGAAGCAGCTTGGACCGACATTACTCGTACGCTTACGAGAGACTGGTTTCATCGCTACGAGTAACCCCGTTGCTCAAAGATGACTGGCAAGTGTCGGTTTCTCCAACTTTAGTTGGATCGGATTTGACCGAGGAGGTCCTTGGATGAGGTTAAATAGCAACTCATATATCTCCGTTGTGGTGTTTGCGTAAGTAAGATGCGATCCTACTAGATACCCATGGTCACCACGTAAAACATGCAACAACAAAATTAGAGGACGTCTAACTTGTTTTTGCAGGGTATGCTTGTGATGTGATATGGCCAACGATGTGATGTGATATATTGGATGTATGAGATGATCATGTTGTAATAGATAATATCGACTTGCACGTCGATGGTACGGCAACCGGCAGGAGCCATAGGGTTGTCTTTATAACTAACGTTTGTGCTTGCAGATGCGTTTACTATTTTGCTAGGACGTAGCTTTAGTAGTAATAGCATGAGTAGCACGACAACCCCGATGGCGACACGTTTATGGAGATCATGGTGTGACGCCGGTGACAAGAAGATCGTGCCGGTGCTTTGGTGATGGAGATCAAGAAGCACGTGATGATGGCCATATCATGTCACTTATAAATTGCATGTGATGTTAATCCTTTTATGCACCTTGTTTTGCTTAGAACGACGGTAGCATTATGAGGTGATCTCTCACTAAAATTTCAAGACGAAATTGTGTTCTCCCCGACTGTGCACCGTTGCTACAGTTCGTCGTTTCGAGACACCACGTGATGATCGGGTGTGATAGACTCAACGTTCACATACAACGGGTGCAAAACAGTTGCGCACGCGGAACACTCGGGTTAAGCTTGACGAGCCTAGCATGTGCAGACATGGCCTCGGAACACATGAGACCGAAAGGTCGAGCATGAATCGTATAGTTGATATGATTAGCATAGAGATGCTTACCACTGAAACTATTCTCGACTCACGTGATGATCGGACTTGAGATAGTGGATTTGGATCATGTACCACTCAAATGACTAGAGAGATGTCCACGCTTAACAATGTCTTGTGTGGGCAAAAATCCCTGAATGACAAAGATGGGCTTGGATTCAACTCCAACAAGAAGAATAAGTCCAAAAACTTAAATAAGAAGGGCCAAGAACAAGTCAAGAATTCGGCCAAGATTATTTGCTTCAAGTGCAAAATTGAAGGGCACCATGTTAGATCTTGCCCACTAAAGAAGAAGCCCTGAAGTCACAAGAAACAAGGGAAGCGACCGCAAGTTCAATCACATACTCAACTACAAGTTGAAGAAAGTCCCCTTCCCAAGAAGACCCAAGCCAACACTCCTCATGTTGAGAAATCAATAGGGAAGAAATTAAAGGGTAGATGTTGCTACTTATGTCGGGATAAGGGTCACTTCGCTTCTTCTTGCACGAGAGGTAATTTATCCAACCCAATCATTATTGATGATATCTATTCTATTGGGAAGGAAAAGGTTGGTAATGTTTATGCTACCCAATTTATCCAACCCTTCGGTGACCGCCCTCAAGGGTCCCTTAGTGGAATCACGGCATCTTGCATTGTGCGAGGGCGTGAGGAGATTACAGTGGCCTTAGTGGCATCTTGGGGAGCATTGTGCCTCCACACCGCTCCAATGGAGATTAGCATCCGCAAGGGTGTGAACTTCGGGATACATCATCGTCTCCGCGTGCCTCGGTTATCTCTTACCCGAACCCTTTACTTATGCACTTTACTTTGTGATAGCCATATTGTTTATTGTCATAAATCTTGCTATCACTTAGTTGTTTATCTTGCTTAGCATAAGTTGGTGGTGCACATAGGTGAGCCTAGTTGTTGTAGATTTTGTGCTTGATAAATTAACCGTTAGTTTTATTCCGCATTTGCTCAAGCCTAAACTGTAATTATTTTAAAGCGCATATTCACCCCCCCCCATCTAGGCGACATCCACGTCCTTTCACTTTGTTTGTTGCAAAATGGAGATTTTTGTTCTTCATTGGGGTGAAATAAACCCCCAACCTTCACAGCTAATTTAACTCGGAATGGAAAATGCACCCCCCCCCAAAAAAAAGGAGTCTTTCGTCACTTCTATCCTGTAGCATAAATCCGCAGTATCTAATACGGAGTATGACTAGAACATAGGGTTCTTGATGACTAGAAAAACAATATGCTGGTGCCAAATTCAATTAATTGTTGTGTCTTTAAAAGCACGAGGGGGGAGATCCAACTCGTAATCTAAACCGTCTAATTAAATTATCAACGGACTAAAAACGTTGTTAACGAAACTGACACTTTTCGTTAGCGCTACCGATAATTGCCCACCCCCACGTCTCGCGGTCAATCCCCCGCTCGCCCGCCTCCTCCTGGTCGACCCGCCTCGTTGCCCCCCCCCCCCCCGCCTCCGCCCAGTCGCCCCGCATCCAGGCCGCCGCCCCGTTTCCCCGCCGGCCCCCACGCCTGCGCCCCGCATGCACACCGCCGCCCCGTTGCCCCGTCGGCCACCTCGCCTCCGGCCAGCTGCCCCGCATCCACGTCGTCGCCCCATCGCCCCCCTGCCGCTCCGTCGCCCCTCACGCCCCCGCCCTGCCGCCCCGCATCTGCCCCTCCGCCCCCGCCTCGCCGGCTCGCATTCACGCTGCTCGCCCCGGCCCTCTTCACGCCTCCGCCGCGCGTCTTCGCCCCACCTCCCCTTCATGCCGCCGCAACCACCAGCCACTCGCTCCTGTCCCGTTCACCCCGCCGCCGCCAGCCGCTCTCCTTTTCCGCTTCACACCGCCGCCGCCAGGCGCTTTCCCCGACCCCCTTCACGTCGCTGCCGTCAGGCGCTTCCGATGACGTGGGAGCCATCCCATCCGTGCAGGTCTTCCTCTATACTCACGGCTCGACGCGAGCGCGACCGTTGCAGGTGACGCCGACGCGCCCCGCTGGCTGATGTGCCCCATTCTCCTGCCCTTCTATCTAGGTTTCTTGGTCTAATTCTAAATGTAGGCTTGATCCCGATCTTGAATTCTTTGTGACGAAACTTTTGGTGTTAGGATTGAGGAGCTCGCTTGCTGTCAGGATGGGTCCCCTTGGCCTCCACCATGATGTAGGAGGCCACAAGCGATGGAGATGGGTGGGCATCATGCAAGGCATGGATGGTTGTTGCTTGCTCTCGGTTTGGATAAGAGATATAAAAGAGTAAGAAATTGTCGTGATGTGAACTTTTCAGTATATTATCATATTTTGTAGGACCTTGTTTTCTTACAAAGAGTGAGTAACTAGGACCAATATATTATCATATTTCACACAAAAATTTAATTCAAACAATTGTTTAATTGGCATTATCTACATTATTTTATTCCGTGGCAACGCACGGGAACTTAGCTAGCATTTGGTAATAGAGGAACACAGCATTGGAAAGCGAGAAGTTGCTTTGCTCTGTGGGGTGTGTGTTACATTGTGAATCTATGATGGGCCGAAGCTTAGCTTTACTGATTACCAATGGTGTTACTTCTGTCTGCGCAGGTTGTATTACACATAGGTGGATGTCGGGACACCGAACACTTCCTTTATGGTCGCATTGGATACTGGAAGTGGTCTGTTCTGGGTACCCTATGATTGTATTGAGTGTGCTCCATTGGCTGGCTACCGTGAAACTTTGGTACGCACCCTTTTTTGAACAGTTACATTGTGTTAAGGTCTGCAGATGCTGGATTTGGAGATGGTCATGTCGATTTGACAAGATGCTTGCATTAGAGGCTTGCACATACTATTACAAAAAAAGATGCTTGTGCATACATGATCCATATTTGTTTTGCACCTAATACCAACCACAAGTTTTATCTAACTGAAAAGTCGCAATAACTTGAGCTGCATAATTTCCAATTTAAGCCCAACTGGCACTTGGAGACATATTCAGTAATCCGTGGTGCAAATTTTCTGTTGATTTTTACCGATCCTAAAGTTACTTATATTACTTGATAGAAATACACAGACAAGAGGACTTGTACAAATTGGGAAGCAGTTTTAGTGCTTATTTGCAATGATTGATTGGCAGGTGCTGCGTCATATATGGAGCATCTATTATGCAGGATAGAGATCTCGGGATTTACAAACCAGCTGAATCAACAACGAGTCGGCATTTGCCATGCAGCCATGAGCTTTGCCCGCCGGGTTCAGGCTGTTCAAGCCCAAAGCAGCCTTGCCCATATAGTATTGAATATCGTCAAGAAAACACAACCAGCTCAGGTTTACTAATTGAGGATATTCTACACTTGGACTCCAGAGAGAGCAATGCACCAGTGAAGGCTTCAGTCGTTATAGGGTAAGTTCTGTACCAGCTGTCATCGCTCTCTCTATGAGTTTATGCTTGGCAAGTAACAGTCATAATTAATGTCTTTTTCCTGCTTGTGCGCATTCTCCATTTCTTCTTATTTTCTACTGTGGGTATTTGCATACTGTGTCCACCTGGATCTGCATCATATATTCATATTCATCCAGTAGCCTACAGATGGCATTTTAAGCTGTCACCGATCTTTGCATTATATTGTTTTGTGTTTATGTTGATCCTTATATGCACTCTTGAAACAAAATGGTTGGAATGACGGACAATGCTTGTGTACTGAAGAATTCTTGCTCTCGGTTAATGGACAATTTCTTTCTTTCCTTTCTTTCCCAGCACTGCAAGCACCTTTGTGAATGCAATCCAAAGAAGTTTCACTTACTTCATCGCCACACCCTTTCAGAGTAGGGTGATTTAGCTTCCGAGGTCAAGGCTAATCTCTCAGGGGAGAATGTTAAGTCGAGCTCCTTATTGCTTAATGACATCCCACACCATCTAAAAAGGTTTGATATGGACTACAATGCACCAGCCTATCAATTGACTTCTCTGATTTGAATATTTGCATTTAGTTGTCAATTAAACAAGAGTATGCATGGAGTGATTTGCTTGCTTTTTTACGATAGTGTTGTCATTCTCTAAGCGAGTAATAAATTGTCATTCTCTCGATGAATAAGAAGTTATGCCGCACCATGTACAATAATTTTGTGCTATGGAAGACCAACTTGATTGTGTTTGGTTCATTTCATTTCTTACTTTTGATGGGTCCTTATCGGTCTCTCTGCAGGGCAAAAGATCTGCATATATCATATGCACGACTTGCCAAGGACCGGCTTTTAAAATATGACCATTTTCTCCATATGCCATTCTTGGATACTGCATATTCGACTGCCTTGGAAGCTGCTAAACAATTTCTGTGTGGTGACTATGATATGAACTCTGTATGTCTTTTTCTAATAAACATGTTATGGTTTGTGTAGAATTCTTGCAAAAATTGAGTGACTTTTATTTACTGTGATGCTATCGATTTCTTAGGCCCAGAACATGGCACTAAAGTTCACCAATGGTAAAAAATGAGGTCTGAGTGTTAAAAATTACCTTTACAAAATCGATGATTTTTTGCTTCGTAAAGACAAGTGTTCGGAGGAAGTAAAGTATGTGGATATCGAAGAATTAATTGCTCCTCTCAACCTAGCTGAATCATACATAAAACTGCAGGTTGGCTCTTGGCTAGAAATTATGCACCAAGCATCTCATTTGGTTTTGTTCCTTCTCAACCTAATGATTGCAACTTCGGGAACAGGTATAGCTTATGTATACTCTTGGGGGTTTAATCACTCTAATCAACTATTATAATAGAGCACAACTAAGGTACTAAATCATGCAGGGTTATATGCAGATTTGGTTGCCATTAAATGATGTCTGTAAGACACGCGGCTCCGGCGAGTCGGATGGACTGCGGCGGTTGTTGAGCTTCTCCATGGCCTGCTGCAGTTCCAAGGAGACACAACTTCGAAGGTGAGGAGGAGATATATAGAAGAACAGAAGGAAGGGAGAGGAATAAGGGCAAGGGTGTGGCGGCCTTGACGGTGAACCTCCGGTTGCGACGGACTCTGGCGAGAGGCGGTGCACAGCGTACGGCACCGACACAAGCCTACGGGGCGGCAGCGGCAGTTTGGAGCTGTGGGAGCTCGGCCCTTTGGATCGCATGCCAAAGGTTATGCATATTGGGTATGTTTTGGTTGCTAGCAAACCTGTCCATACAAAATATGGCCATGATTTATCTTGTTGTTGGTTAGTTCTGAAGTATTACCTATAAAATCAATTAATATTTCTATTTTGAGGCCACATGTATTTTGATTCTATCAACACACTGAGATCCATGTAGATAGAAACATAAGAACAGGGTTGGTCCTTTGATCATTAACTATAGGCCTTCAACGCCCATTTAGGTTTGGGAGGGGTAGTAGATTTAAGTTAAGAAGAACATAGTGAGTGATGATGACAGTTAAGACGTGCATTGCACGTGCCTGCGTACTAACCATCGACTCCCACCCAAATAACATCTTGGGGCATGGAGGATTTGGGGTAGTATACAAGGGCATTTTGCATGGTGGCACCATTGCTGCTGTGAAAAGGTTGAAGGAATTTGCTTCTTCTGGTGAAGTTCAATTCCATACAGAAGTTGAAGTCATGAGCTTGGTTGTTCATCGCGGCCTCATTAATCTAATTGGGTTCTGCTCTGAAGATAATGAGAGAATCCTTGTATACCCTTACATGCTAAATGTAATTGTTGCTTCCCAATTACAAGGTTAGTTTATCATGATTTATCTCCGATGATTTCGTTCAGTTTTAGTTCAAACTTGAACTATAACCACAACACTTATTTTGGATTGGAGGGAGTAGAAAAAAGAAGAAGGATAAGTAGCTCTTTCAGCTCATCTGCAGTTTTCATTTTAGGGATTTTTGCATCATTGATATTCCAAGATGGCTTTGTCTTGCTATCTTCAGATCATACTTTTTTGGGGGCGGTTTTGATGTGTCATTTTCTTCTTCTAAAAAGAAGAGCCACGTGCAGGTTTGTTCTTATTAACTTTTGTCTGTTCATTCATCAATCTAATCTACAATTTTCCATGTTTCCAACCACATGTCTGATACGTCCATTTTGCATCATGCTTTCATGTTGATATTTATTGCTTTATGGGCTGTTATATTACTTTGTGGAACCATATTTATGTCTTTTCTCTCTTATTTTGCAAGGTTTATTTGAAGAGGGAGAATTCAGGCAGCTGCAATTCTGGAGTGGAAAAGGAGCAAATCTAAGTCCACTATTCTGCACAGCTCCAAATGCCCTAAAATTTTACGTGGAATTTTTTGGGATTATATAAAAAATACTGGGCAAAAGAAGTACCACAGGGGAGCTACCAGGGCGCCACAAGCCTGGTAGCCGCCACCACCCCCCTGGTGGCGGTTGGCAAGCTTGTGGGCTCCCTGACGGCGCACTGGCCCCCCTCTTTTGCTATATGAAGGGTTTCGTTCCAGAAAAAATCAACCGGGAGCTTTTTCGTGGTTTCGCCGCTGCCACGATGCGGAACTTGAGCAAATCCAATCTAGAGCTCCGGCAGGACGATCCTGCCGGGGAAACTTCCCTCCCGGAGGGGGAAATCGTTGCCATCGTCATCACCAACACTCCTCTCATCGGAGGGGAGGCATCTTCATCAACATCTTCATCGGCACCATCTCCTATCCAATCCCTAGTTCATCCCTTGTAACCAATCTCCGTCTCACGACTCCGATTGGTACTTGTAAGGTTACTAGTAGTGTTGATTACTCTTTGTAGTTGATGCTAGTTGGATTACTTGGTGGAAGAGTTTATGTTCAGATCCTTGATGCTATTCATTACACCTCTGATCATGATTATGATTATGCTTTGTGAGTAGTTACTTTTGTTCCTAAGGACATGGGATAAGTCGTGCTGATAATAGTCATGTGAATTTGATATTCGTTCGGTATTTTGATATGATGTATGTTGTCTTTTCCTTAGTGGTGTTATGTGAACGTCGACTACATAACACTTCACCATACTTGTGCTATATGAAGGCATTGGGGAGTAGTAAGTAGATGATGGGTTGCTGGAGTGACAGAAGCTTAAACCCCAGTCTATGTGTTGCTTCGTGAGGGGCTGATTTGGATCCACTAGTTTAATGCTATGGTTAGACGTTGTCTTAATTCTTATTTCGTAGTTGCGGATGCTTGCGAGAGGGGTTAATCATAAGTGGGATGCTTGTCCAAGTAAGGGCAGTACCCAAGCGCCGGTCCACCCACATATCAAACTATCAAAGTAACGAACGTGAATCATATGAACATGATGAAACTAGCATGACAGAAATTTCCGTGTGTCCTCGGGAGCATTTTTCCTCCTATAAGACTTTGTTCAGGCTTGTCCCTTGCTGCAAAAGGGATTGGGCCACTTGCTGCACCATTGCTACTACTTGTTACTTGTTACTTTTCGCTTGCTACGTTTCACCTCACTACACCATCACTTGTTACCGCTACTTTCAGTGCTTGCAGTTATTACCTTGCTGAAAACCGTTTATCAGAACCTTCTGCTCCTCGTTGGGTTCGACACTCTTACTTATCGAAAGGACTACGATTGATCCCCTATACTTGTGGGTCATCAAGACTCTTTTCTGGCGCCGTTGCCGGGGAGTGAAGTGCTTTTGGTAAGTGGAAATTGGTAAGGAAACATTTATATACCGTGCTGAAATTTATTGTCACTTGTCACTATGGAAACTGTTCCTTTGAGGAGTTTGTTCGAGGTATCTTCACCGCGAACGGAAGCACGAGGAGTTGTTCCTCAACCTGAGGTACCTACGGAAAATATCTTTTATGAAATTCCTTCGGGTATGCTTGAGAAACTGCTGGCTAATCCTTTTACAAGAGATGTATCTTCATATCCAGACTTGCATCTGATGTATGTAGATGAAGTTTGTGGTTTATTTAAGCTTGCAGGTTTGCCCGAGGATGAGGTAAATAAGAAAGTCTTTCCTTTATCTTTGAAGGATAAGGCGTTGACATGGTATAGGCTATGTGATGATACTGGATCATGGGACTACAATCGGTTGAAATTGGAATTTCATCAAAAGTTTTATCCTATGCATTTAGTACATCGTGATCGGAACTTTATTTATAATTTTTGGCCTCGTGACAGGGAAAGCATAGCTCATGCATGGGGGAGGCTTAAATCAATGCTATATTCATGCCCCAATCATGAGCTCTCGAGAGAAATTATCACTCAAAACTTTTATGCTCGGCTTTCTCATGAAAATCGTACCATGCTTGACACTTCTTGTACCAGTTCTTTTATGAAGAAGGATATTGACCACAACTGGAATTTATTGGAAAGAATCAAACGTATCTCTGAAGATTGGGAGCTGGAGGAAGGTAAGGAGTCAGGTATGAATTTCCAGTTTGATTGCGTTAAATCTTTTGTTGAGACAAACACTTCTAGAGATTTTAGCGCTAAGTATGGACTTGACTCTGAGATAGTAGCTTCTCTATGTGAATCTTTTGCTGCTCATGTTGATCTTCCCAAAGAGAAGTGGTTTAAGTATCATCCTCTTGTAGAAAGCAACATAGTCAAAACCAATCTAGTTGAGGAGAAAGTCATTGCTTTTAGTGATCCTGTTGTTCCTTGTGCTTACACTGAGAAACCACCATACCCTGCTAGGATAAAGGATTATTCTAAAGCTCCAACTGTGATACATAGGGGTTACATTAGACCACTTGCACCCCCTGAGGAGATTAGAGTTGAACCTAGTGTTGCTATTATCAAAGATCTCTTAGCCGAAGACGTAGACGGGCATGTTATTAAATTCTGTGAGGACTCCGCTAGAATTGCTAAACCTCACGCGAAAGACAAATACGGACCTGTAGTTGGCCTGCCCGTTGTTTCTGTCAAGATAGGAGATCACTATTACCATGGCTTATGTGATATGGGAGCTAGTGTTAGTGCAATACCCCGTTCCCTATATGATGAAATCAAAGATGAGATTGCACCTGCTGAGCTAGAACCCATTGATGTCACTATTACGCTAGCTAATAGAGACACTATCTGTCCTCTGGGAATTGTGAGAGACGTAGAAGTTCTATGTGGTAAGACGAAGTATCCTCCTGATTTCCTCGTCCTTGGTACTGCACAAGATAGCTTTTGTCCCATCATATTTGGTAGACCCTTTCTCAACACTATCAATGCTCACATTGATTGCATTAAGCAGACCGTCACTGTTAGTTTCGAGGGTGTGTCTCATGAATTTAACTTCTCCAAGTTTGGAAGACAACCCCATGAAAAAGAGTGGTCTGGTAGAGATGAAATCGTTGCTCTTGCCTCTATTGGCGTACCTCCTACGGATCCTTTAGAGCAATATCTGCTTGAGCATGAAAATCATATGCATATGGAGGAAAGAGATGAGATAGATAAAATTGTCTTAGAACAATATCCTATTCTCAAGAATAATCTGCCTGTTGAACTGCTTGGGGATCCTCCCCCACCAAAGGGTGATCCTGTGTTCGAGCTTAAACACTTGCCTGATACTCTTAAGTATGCCTATCTTGATGAGAAGGAGATATATCTTGTTATTATTAGTGCTCTCCTCTCAGAGCACGAAGATAAGAAGTTGCTAAAAACTCTGAGGAAGCACCGTGCTGCTATTGGATATACTCTTGATGATCTTAAGGGTATTAGTCCCACTCTATGTCAGCACAAGATTAAAACCGATCCTGATTCTAAACCAGTTGTTGATCATCAAAGGAGATTAAATCCTAAGATGAAAGAGGTCGTTAGAAAATAAATATTAAAGCTTCTGGAAGCAGGAATCATTTATCTTGTTGCTCATAGTGATTGGGTAAGTCCAGTACATTGCGTACCTAAGAAGGGATGTATCACCGTCGTTCCTAATGATAAAGTTGAATTAATCCCACAAAGGATTATTACTGGCTATAGGATGGTGATAGACTTCCGGAAACTGAACAAGGCAACCAGGAAAGATCATTATCCTTTGCCGTTTATCGACCAAATGCTAGAAAGGCTATCCAAACACACACACTTCTACTTTCTAGACGGTAATTCACGTTTCTCGCAAATACCTGTTGCACAATCCGATCAAGAGAAAACCACTTTCACCTGCCCCTTCGGTACCTTTGCTTATAGACGTATGCCTTTTGGCTTATGCAATGCACCTGCCACCTTTCAAAGATGCATGATGGCTATATTCTCTGACTTTTGTGAAAAGATTGTCGAGGTTTTCATGGATGACTTCTCCGTTTACGGGTCTTCCTTTGATGATTGCCTCGGCAACCTTGATCGAGTCTTACAGAGATGCAAAGATACCAACCTCGTCTTGAATTGGGAGAAGTGCCACTTTATGGTTAATGAAGGCATATACTTAGGACACAAAATATCTGAAAGAGGCATTGAAGTTGATAAGGCTAAGGTTGATGCAATTGAGAAAATGCCTTGCTCCACAGATATCAGAGGTATACGAAGTTTCCTAGGTCATGCTGGTTTCTATAGAAGGTTCATTAAAGACTTCTCTAAGATTTCTAGGCCTCTTACCAACCTCTTGCAGAAGGATGTTCCTTTTGTTTTTGATGAGGATTGTGGGGAAGCTTTCGAAATACTTAAGAAGGCTTTGATAGACGCACCTATTGTTCAACCACCTGACTGGAACTTGCCATTTGAAATCATGTGCGACGCTAGTGATTATGCTGTTGGTGCTGTTCTAGGACAAAGAGTCGACAAGAAGTTGAATGTTATTCACTACGCTAGTAAAACTCTAGACAACGCCCAAAGAAACTATGCCACTACGGAAAAGGAGTTTTTAGCAGTTGTGTTTGCATGTGAAAAGTTTAGATCTTATATAGTTGATTCCAAAGTCACTATTCACTCTGATCATGCTGCTATTAAGTACCTTATGGAGAAGAAGGACGCTAAGCCTAGGCTGATCAGATGGGTTCTCCTGCTACAGGAATTTGATTTGCACGTCGTTGATCGAAAGGATGCTGATAACCCTGTAGCAGATAACTTGTCTAGCCTAGAGAATGTCCTTGATTACCCACGACCTATTGATGATAGCTTTCCTGATGAGCAATTAAATGTCATCCGCACTTCACATAGTGCACCTTGGTATGCTGATTACGCAAATTATATCGTAGCCAAATATATACCACCCAGCTTCACCTATCAGCAAAAGAAGAAATTCTTCTTCGATTTGAGACACTACTTTTGGGATGATCCTCACCTTTATAAGGAAGGAGTAGATGGTGTTATTAGATGTTGTGTGCCTGAACATGAACAGGGACAGATCTTGCAGAAGTGTCATTCCGAAGCCTACGGAGGACACCACGCTGGAGATAGAACTGCCCATAAGGTATTGCAGTCAGGTTTCTATTGACCCACTCTCTTCAAGGATGCTCGTAAGTTTGTCTTGTCTTGTGACGAATGCCAAAGAATAGGGAACATAAGTAAGCGTCAGGAAATGCCTATGAACTATTCACTTGTCATTGAACCATTCGATGTCTAGGGCTTTGATTATATGGGACCATTCCCGAGTTCCAATGGGTACACTCACATCTTAGTTGCTGTGGATTACGTCACTAAGTGGGTAGAAGCTATCCCCACTAAAAATGTTGATCACCACACCTCTATTAAGATGCTTAAAGAAGTCATTTTCCCAAGATTTGGAGTCCCTAGATATTTGATGACTGATGGCGGTTCACACTTCATTCATGGTGTTTTCCACAAGATGCTCGCTAAGTATGAAGTCAACCATAGAGTTGCATCTCCTTATCATCCTCGGTCTAGTGGTCAAGTGGAGTTGAGTAATAGGGAGATCAAATTGATCCTACAAAAGACCGTCAATAGATCTCGAAAGAATTGGTCTAGCAAACTTGACGATGCACTATGGGCTTATATGGCTGCTTATAAGAATCCCATGGGCATGTCGCCGTATAAAATGGTTTACGGTAAGGCCTGTCACTTACCTCTTGAGCTGGAACACAAAGCTTATTGGGAAATCAAAGAGCTCCACTTTGATTTCAAACTTGCCGGTGAGAAGCGGTTGTTTGATATCAGCTCGTTAGATGAATGGAGGGCCCAGGCATATGAGAATGCCAAGTTGTTCAAGGAAAAGGTTAGATGGCACGGTAAACGAATACAGAAACGAGAGTTCAATGTAGGTGATTATGTCCTCCTATACAATTCTCGTTTAAGATTCTTCGCAGGCAAGCATCTCTCTAAATGGGAAGGTCTTATGTTATCGAGGAAGTATATCATTCCGGTGCCATCAAAATCAATAACACGGAAGGAAATTTTTCTAGAGTGGTAAACGGGCAAAGAATCAAGCATTACATCTCTTGTACTCCCATAAATGTTGAGACGAATATCATCAATATCATAACTCCACACGAGTACATAAGGGATGTTTATCAGCCTGTTTCAGACCCTGAAAACGAAGAGGTATCTGTTTCGGTAAGAAATTGGACTCCGATGCTTTTCCAATAGGAATTTTCCTCCGTTTTGGAATTTTTGGAAAATTAGAAAAATAAAAAGAAGTCCGGAGAGCGCACGAGGCGGCCACAAGCTTGGAAGCCACCACCTACCCCCCTGGTGGCGGATGGAGGGCTTGTGGGCACCTCGTGTGCCTCCAGGACTCTGTTTTTTGCGGAGCACTCCTTCTGGTCCAGAAAAAATCATTATATATTTGCCTGAAGGTTTTGATCTCCGTATTGCGAAGTTTTCCTCTGTTTTCGTTTCGAGCCTGTTTCTGTGGCAGATCTAGATCATCATGACTTCCCCAAACGCTCCTAAGGACAAGATCTTTGAGAAGGTCATCAATCCCTACCTCACGGAAGTGCTGAAACACCCTCAATCTATCAAGATGAGCGAGGGGATGTTGCACATCCGTGATGTTGAGGGGCCTAAGAAGACCGGAAGCGTGGAGACGAGGCTCAAAGCAATGGAGCAACAAGTCTTCAAGTGCCAAGGGATGATGGAGCGTGGACTCAACGCCAACCACATGATGATCACGGAGTTCACCAACAAGCACAAGATGGACGCCATTGACATTGGGAAACACCTCTCCAGGCTCTATGACAGGGTTGATCAACTTCAGGGCCAGATCTATGACCTGCAGAACCAAAACTGTGAGTATGAGTACAGATTTAAATCAATAAGGTTGGCTGCAAATTTGAGGATTCCGGCGACTCGTTCATCCTGCCATGATGGAGCACCTATGCCTTGGAAGACGGAGGATCAGACTGCTTCAACAACTCCGCCACCATCACCACCAAAGGAAGACAACTAAGCATTGGTATGGGCAATCCCCTTGGCTTCTGCCAAGCTTGGGGGAGTTGCCCTCGTATCACCTTTATATCTTTTGCTTTTACCTTTGTTTTAGTTCTTTCCTTTTCAGTTTTTATTTCTTCTCTTAGAGGAATAAGTCTTTAGTGTTTAGTTTGAGTCTTTTGATTTTGTGTCTCCCCCGATGTATTCGAGCTTACGAGCTATATAATAAAGAGTATCTTAGTCAAGGGCTTTGCTTTGTGCCATGATCAAAAGTATGAAAAGAACGATAGCATGAAAGATCATGAGACGATCTTATGGAAAGTGATAACTTCACATATGACAAGTATGATGATTGAAACTTGTTGAGAATAAATCAACATAGACCCCAGTCATTGTTGCAATTAATAAGAAGTAATAAGGAAAGAGAGGTTCACATATAAATATATCATCTTAGACACTTTTTACTATTGTGAGCACTCACCAAACTATTACATGCTTAGGAGTAGATGTTGGACAAGGAAGACAACATAATGAATTGTGTTTGCTTGATTCCAAACAATGTTATATGATTAGAGATCCCTTAGCATGTGACGATTGCTTCCACCTCTTATTAGCTAAAACTCCCGCACCAAGTAGAGATACTACTTGTGCGTCCATACACCTTCAACCCAGATTTGCCATGAGAGTCCACCATACCTACGTATGGATTGAATAAGATCCTTCAAGTAAGTTGTCATCGGTGCAAGCAATAAAAATTGCTCTCTAATATGTATGATCTATTAGTTTGTGGAAAATAAGCTTTGTACGAACCTGTGATGAGGAAGACATAAAAGCGACAGACTGCATAATAAAGTTCTTTATCACAGGAGGCAATATAAAGTGACGTTCCTTCGCACTAAGAGGACACACATTCAAACCTCAAAAGCGCATGACAACCTCTGCTTCCCTCTGCGAAGGGCCTCTCTAGTACCTTTACTTTTTGCCCTTGTAAGAGTCATGGTGATCTTCACCAATTCCCTATTTTTGCCTTTGTCTTGGCTACCGTCACATACTTGGGAAAGATCTATATTCATATATCAACTTGGAGTTGAGTACTTATGCTTTATTATTGTTGACTTTACCCTTGAGGTAAATAGTTAGGAGGCAAAACTATAAGCCCCTATCTTCCTCTGTGTCCAGCTGAAACTTTGACACCATGAGTACCACGTGAGTCGTAACAATTGTGGAAAACAAAAGAGATGATTGAGTATGTGGGTTTGCCTTGCAAGCTCTTATTTGACTCTTTCTGATGTTATGATAAATTGCAATTGCTTCAATGACTTTGGACTGTTGTTGGTTACTTCTCGGTAAGGTTTCCGCCTCATACTTTGCTTTGTGAAGGAATTGTTACTTTCCCATAAGAATCTTTATGGTGTATTGTTGTTCTATGTGTGATCATGATGCCCTCATCTCCGTATTATGTTTTATCGACACCTTCGTCCCTAAACATGTGGACATGTTTATGGAACTTGGTTTTTGCTTGAGGACAAGCGAGGTCTAAGCTTGGGGGAGTTGATACGTCCATTTTGCATCATGCTTTCATGTTGATATTTATTTCTTTATGGGATGTTATATTACTTTGTGGTACCATATTTATGCCTTTTCTCTCTTATTTTGCAAGGTTTATTTGAAGAGGGAGAATTCAGGCAGCTGGAATTCTGGACTAGAAAAGGAGCAAATCTTAGTCCACTATTCTGCACAGCTCCAAATGCCCTAAAAATTTACATGGAATTTTTTTGGATTATATAAAAAATACTGGGCAAAAGAAGTACCAGAGGGGAGCTACCAGGGCGCCACAAGCCTGGTAGCCGCCACCACCCCCTGGTGGAGGTTGGCAAGCTTGTGGGCTCCCTGACGGCCCACTGGCCCCCCTCTTTTGCTATATGAAGAGTTTCGTTCCAGAAAAAATCAATCGGGAGCTTTTTCGTGGTTTCGTCGCCGCCACGAGGCGGAACTTGAGCAGATCCAATCTAGAGCTCCGGCAGGACGATCCTGCCGGGGAAACTTCCCTCCCGGAGGGGGAAATCGTCGCCATCGTCATCACCAACACTCCTCTCGTCGGAGGGGAGGCATCTTCATCAACATCTTCATCAGCACCATCTCCTCTCCAATCCCTAGTTCATCTCTTGTAAGCAATCTCCGTCTCACGACTCCGATTGGTACTTGTAAGGTTACTAGTAGTGTTGATTACTCTTTGTAGTTGATGCTAGTTGGATTACTTGGTGGAAGAGTTTATGTTCAGATCCTTGATGCTATTCATTACACCTCTGATCATGATTATGATTATGCTTTGTGAGTAGTTACTTTTGTTCCTGAGGACATGGGATAAGTCATGCTGATAATAGTCATGTGAATTTAATATTCGTTCGGTATTTTGATATGATGTATGTTGTCTTTTCCTCTAGTGGTGTTATGTGAACGTTGACTACATAACACTTCACCATACTTGGGCCTAGATGAAGGCATTGGTGAGTAGTAAGTAGATGATGGGTTGCTGGAGTGACAGAAGCTTAAACCCGAGTCTATGCGTTGCTTCGTGAGGGGCTGATTTGGATCCACTAGTTTAATCCTATGGTTAGACGTTGTCTAAATTCTTCTTTCGTAGTTGCGGATGCTTGCGAGAGGGGTTAATCATAAGTGGGATGCTTGTCCAAGTAAGGGCAGTACCCAAGCGCCGGTCCACCCACATATCAAACTATCAAAGTAACAAACGCGAATCATATGAACATGATGAAACTAGCATGACAGAAATTCCCGTGTGTCCTCGCGAGCGTTTTTCCTCCTATAAGACTTTGTTCAGTCTTGTCCCTTGCTGCAAAAGGGATTGGGCCACTTGCTGCACCATTGCTACTACTTGTTACTTGTTACTTTTCGCTTGCTACGTTTCACCTCACTACACCATCACTTGTTACCGCTACTTTCAGTGCTTGCAGTTATTACCTTGTTGAAAACCGTTTATCAGAACCTTCTGCTCCTCGTTGGGTTCGACACTCTTACTTATCGAAAGGACTACGATTGATCTCCTATACTTGTGGGTCATCAATGTGCATCGAACATTTACCAGAAATACAATTCTCTTCCTGCAGAAATACAGGCTGCACACGCGGTGAGCATCCGATGGCGACCAGCAGCAGTCGGCGTCGGTCGGGCAGTGGCCGCGGCCGAAGCAGTACACGACGTCGCAGCACAGCTCGTCGCAGTCCGGCTCGCCTCAGGGGCCGCTGCAGCTCACCGTGTCGAGCCGGGGAATGTTGGTCACTGTCGGAGACAGCTGCGACGACGGCGAGGAGAACGAGGAGGAGGACGGCAAGTCGGCGAGCTACAGTTGGGAGATGCAGCAGAACGGCACCAAGGCCTCCTCGTGGTCTTGAAACACATGTGTGGAATTTTCAGAGGCACGCTGCACAGCAACACACCAGTGAGGGTTCGGTGTTGAGGCTTTTCTTCTTCTTTGTGTAGAGTGGATGAGAGATTCTGAGATTGAGAGGTGTGTTCTTTTTGACGTGGAATGTGCTGAGAGTTAACTGAACTGATGTGAGTCCTTGGGTTACACTGTATTAGAGATATGAGCTATGTTATTAACATTGTATACAACCTTCGGTTAAAATTGGGTGACAACCTCTCGTGCGTGCGCTCCGTTAGGGATGAAAAATGGAGTGGAAAGTTTCCGCTTTTTGGGGAGAAAAATTGAAAACGGAGAGAAAATATGAAAACAATAATGGAAATTTGCAAAACAAAAGTAAAAAGGAATTTTTTATGTGGAAACGAAAACAAAAACGAATGGTGTTTTCCAAAACAGACGTGGAACTTGAACTTTTCGTTTCCATGAATATGAAGTTTCCGTTTTTATAATGGGTCTATGGCTGTTTTCTAGGCCAACTATCAAACAACACACAATAACATAATGAATAGAAATGATCATTTGAGGCCCAAATTCAATTGTTTCTTAAACTCCAGTACTACGCTAAATTGCTAACATACATATACTATCTTGTACCAATGTTAACAATTCATTAAATTTGCTTGTTTTATGTATTTCTCTCTGATTCAAGGGGTTTTTAGTTTTCCGTCAAGGTTCACTTCTATTTTTGTATTTGCTCAGTGTCTATTTTTATCAGTATTTCTTTCCGTATTCATTTCCGGGTTTACTATATTCGTTTTCGCTTCTACAGAAATATATGAAAACAAATATAATAGCATCCAGTTTCATATGTTTCTACTCCATTTTCATCGCTAAACTCTATGTCCTCCACGAGGTGGAGGGCACTGCGAATTTTCCATGTGGCAGCAGAACCTTCGATCTTCATCCTATACTACAACACTATTAAGAAAAAGTCCACGGATGAACGCGGGTACATATGAGCCCATTTCGAAAATCCATTTCCTAATGCTAAAATAATCTGAAAAAAGTTACACGGTACATCTCCATGTTTTATTTTTATGCATAAAGTTTCACGAGAAAATAACTTTTTTTGTGGCCTGTACAAAAAGATAAAAAATTGTGTTTGTGAAACACTATTTAGAAGAACTGAAATTTGACTTTATTTCGGAGACAAAACAAAAGGATATTTTTTTCACAAAAGTTTGTGGCGCGCACCCATATTTGCAAACATGTATGTGTGGAATTTTTATTTAAATCTTTTGGCATTTTAAAACGTGCTTAAAATGCATCTTTTGAAAAAACAAGTTCATATACCCATGGGTTCAAGATGTGCCCTCTCCACTATTAAGCTCCTATGATGTGAAGCGTTATAGTGCTTTGGGGATTATGGGGTCGTGGTGCCCCGCTTGTAAGTTTGTGCATTCTTTAGTTTATTTCTTCTTTTTATTTCTTTTTTTTTCTATATTTTAATTCACCTGATCGAAAGATAAATGTAATAATTTTCAGACTACATGATGCATGTTGTTGTAGAAGATATAAGGGAAAAGTAATTGTACTTAAATTCAGATATCTTACATCTTTATCGCCCCCCATCTCCATTGTTCTCGACACCCATTATAATGGAATCGGTGATCCCCATGAGACCCCAAGGTTCCCCCATGCTGCTCCAAAAAACTCAAAATTTTCCTGTTGCACTGACCGTTCTGGCCTTCGTAGGGGTCCCTCATGTTAATACAATGCATCTTTTTAGGCTTATTTTTGTTAGGCTTAAGTTTCTAATTTCTAAGGTAGCTCATTACTTGTGTATGCTATATATTCATTGTTTTCATCCCATATTAACTGGTTGACAACCTAATGAATGAGGAAATCCATTCGATTACACGTGCGTTGCACGTGCACTGTTACTAGTTACTGTAAATGCTTGATTAATATTTTTATGTACAAGTTCAAACTTTTTACTAAACGCTCAACATTTTTCTATATACATATAGCATTTTCAAATTCTTAATTAACATTTTTCAAATAGTGATCATATATTTTTCATCATCTTTTTAATAAATGGTTAAAAATTATATAAACATTTACATTTTTCTAATGCTTGATTAACATTTTTGGAGATCCTTGATGAGTGGGCCGCCAAGTATCCGGTTAATATTTGTGGAGCAGGCCGAAACATAACAGCCAACGATACTACGGGTGCACAATACAGGGATCTTTCGTTACTCGAAAAAACAAATTGCAGGGCTCTTTCGAATTTCGGTTCTGCTTTTCATAATACCACATCAGTAGCTCAGGTTACATCAAACGTGTTTATAACTTATAGTCTGCCTAAGAGGATAGCACCGAGCAGCAGGTCCGGTCAGCACACTTAAATTATCTTGAAATATTCGCTTTGATATGGTATTCAGGAAATTTGAAGACCACACGACACGCTGTGGTTGGCGTTTTTTTTGTACTACATATTTTTCTTTTCATACATTTCCTGGGGAGTTTTATTCATTGACATAATACATATTTTCTTTCACTGCCTTTTAAAAAAAATGAAAAGACCCAATGCACCAGGCTTATTCGCGCACAATGTTATTGATCAGTTTTACTTTTGTCAAATGATACAGCTCGCTTGGTCGATTTCGGGTGAACACACTATAGGACCTTATTATTCTGAAATAATGTTTTGCTATTTGACATGCGCCTATTTTTTGGTTCAGTGAATTTTGTGACCGTTGGCTCTAGACACTTTGAGATCCGTGCATAGAAAGGTTAGATAGAGTGTACATAGGCTAGTTAAAAAATAATGTATTTATTAATATGATCTTGTGACAAATTCGAGTGACCGAGGGATCCCATTTTAACTGTGTAACAGCTAGAAACAACTTTTTTTACTAGAAAAATTGTGCTCTTGTTGGACTTGGTAATAAGTGTGAGGAAGCTAAAGTATAATATCAATTAGTTTATTATTGTTATCCAGGCTCCTCTTAGCCGAATTGGAGGGGGTTTCCCCCTCCTCTTCGCCGGCCAAAGGGGAAGGAATCCTATATATACTAGAGGATTTGGCTCTTGGAGATACAGGTATTTGAAGCCTCGTCTAATCCTCTAGTTCTAATTCTAATTAAGATCGTTAGAGCTAGATCTATTCCTATTTAGTACTTGTAATTAAAAGTTCAATGTGGTTCTAATCTTCTCGTTCTAATTCTTCGATGACGATTAGTTCTGGACGGTGAGGCGCTGTCGAGTTGTGAAGATCGTACGCTTGCAATCTGTAGAGAGACCATGCTTTCGGTCTTCGGTTCAAGGGGTCGTCTCTAAACGGTTAAAGGGACTTCATCGACGATCTTCATCAACTTCAAGGGATCGTTTGTGAATAGTTCGAGGGACTTCATCGACGGTCTTCAACAAGTTTGAGGGATCGTTCATGAACGGTTCAAGGTGCTTCAAGAACGATCTACACCAACTTTTCTTTCGTTGCAACTCGAAGTTGGTAACGATCTTATCTAAAGTTTCAATGCATCTCCATAGTGTTCCTGGGGCTATGATCATAGGGCGAATGTTTTTGTTTTCTACTGTGTTTCTGTTGAGTAAATAGGCAATTTTCCGAGTGTATTAATCCACGAGATAATAACTAGCATGGCATTGACTAGACTAATGATGTACTGATCTTGAGCTAACCTAGCACATACTACGCATATAGTTGATACATCTATGCATGCAAGTAGTACTGCTAGGATAAATACGAACATGAGGATAAATGAGTTATACCCTCCAATAGGCCAGTTGGCCGTGGCAGCAGTGTTGGCGTTGGACGCGGCCGCCGCAACAACATCTTCTGCCCTCTTCTTCTCAGCTCCAAGGGCGAGACGGTCGGGCTCGGATGGTGAAGACATGGCGATGACGAGGGCGACGCGGACGTAGACGAAGCAGATGGGCGGAGGCGAGCAGTCGCGTGATCGCTCCCCAAAAACCTAATCGCCCCTCTCCCGTACAGGAACCGGAGAGGCGGGGTTTCGGAGGCCTGCTCTCCCGTCGACCGTGTACGCAGTAAACGGGACGGAGTCGCCGGCGGCAGCGGCAGCAGAAGGAACGAACGCGTGAGGCAGATGTGATCTGATTCTCCTGACGGCTAGGGTAGGCGTTAGCCTGCTTATGTAGGCGGCCGGGCGGAGAGACGTGGGCCGAACCCATGTCCGTTACGTATTCTCCGTTCCTGACCGGCAAAAATAAACGCGTAGGTATGAGCTCGGCTCGGCTCATTCCCGCAACCCGCGTCATGACGAGGCGTGGCGAGGCGGGCGGCGGAGGAGGAGTGCGCGAGGGCATCTTCTCTTCTCACTCTCCAATAGCATGTGGAAGAGAGACCCTTATAAAGGGGTCTAATTTCTTATCCACTAGCGGGGTGGGACTAAACTTCCCACCACCACCTTGTCATGCCACCACCTACATGGGCCCTTGGAGATTTTCTGAAATTCTCTTATGGGCCTAAGGCCCACTACTAATTTCAACAATCCCCCACCAGATCCCAAGGGCACATCGTGTTCCCTTGTTACAATCACTGTTTTAATATACCAGCATTTCAGTGAAGACCTTTTAAGGTTGAGCTTCACCTAGAGCAAGCAGCTACACTCCTTTACAACTGAACAATGGACTATGCCTTGAATTGTCAGTTTGGCGTAAAGAAGCTTCACCACAAGTCTTACTAGTACTAGGCTGCCGAAGGCTGACCCCTCGGGTGGAGCATATTAGTCACACTCCTGGCCTATTCATGAGTTTACTAGAGATAACCCAAATCTCATAGACTGTGACCAGCAGTCAAGCTCATATAGGTATGTTCCTCCAAAGATCGCTCTGTAGGACAACATCTTGCTTACACATAAGCTTTATAACACATTAAGACAGTAGTCATCCTACCATACAGTATCCGAGAGCATTGCATCTCCAACGGAGTGGGTTAGTAAAGTTACTCTCCTCAGTTCACCACTGACTTGTTTTCCCAGGTCATACTTCACGGGATCTCCGATCATATAGGTTGGGTTACTGCCATGGCAACTCATGTGGGTCTCATACCCATCTCCCTCGATGCACTATCTATCACAACACGTGATAGCCCTTTAGTAAAGGGGTCTGCCAGATTCTTTGCCGTTTGGATGTAATCCAACGCTATCACTCCGGAGTTTCTCAAACGTCTGACAGACTTCAATCTCATTCTTATATGTTTGTTGGACTTCATATTATCCTTTGAACTCTTCACTTTAACAATAACTATTTGATTATCGTAGTTCATAAGGATAGCCGGAACCGGCTTCTCAACCACAGGTAAGTCCATCAAGAGATCTCTAAGAAATTCTGCTTCGACACCAGATGTGTCTAATGCTGTTAATTCTGCTTCCATTGTCGATCTCGTTAAGATTGTTTGCTTGCAAGACTTCCAGGAAACAACACCACCCCCAAGAGTAAACATATACCCAGTAGTGGCCTTCATCTCATCAGCATCAGAGATCCAATTCACATCACTATACCCTTCAAGTATCGATGGGTATCCCGTATAGTGAAGTCCGTGGTTGACAGTACCTTTCAGGTAGCACATAATTCTTTCAACAACACGTCAATGAACATCGCCCGAGTTTGCAACAAACCGGCTAAGTTTGCTCACAGCGAACGCGATGTCAGGCCTCGTTGCACTAGCTAGGTACATAAGTGAACCGATAATTTGAGAGAATCTCAATTGATCTATAGCTTTGCCTTTAAACTTTCGAATAAGCACACTAGGATCGTATGGTGTTTGAGAAATTTTGCAGTCTAAATATCCAAAGCGACTCAAAATCTTCTCAACATAGTGGGATTGCAGAAGTGTAATTCCACCCTCATCATCTCTCAAAAGCTTGATGTTCAAGATAACATCAGCCACCCCAAGGTCCTTCATCTCAAAGTTTTG
The DNA here is from genome assembly GCF_904849725.1 of Hordeum vulgare subsp. vulgare. Classification (NCBI taxonomy): domain Eukaryota; kingdom Viridiplantae; phylum Streptophyta; class Magnoliopsida; order Poales; family Poaceae; genus Hordeum; species Hordeum vulgare. The sequence goes on from NC_058522.1 coordinate 486,989,947, forward strand.
AGACAGAAAAGACTTAACCTCCTCAATTACTTTGAGGTTGGTTCCAAATATCAGTATGTCATCAACATACAAGCACAATATAACTCCTTCGCCCCCACCATGGCGATAGTATACACATTTGTCAGCTTCATTAACAACAAAGCCAACAGATGTCAGAGTTGTATTAAACTTCTCATGCCATTTCTTAGGTGCTTGTCTCATACCATATAAAGATTTCAGCAATTTACACACCTTTCCTTCCTGACCTTCTATCACAAAGCCATCTGGCTGTTGCATATAGATTTCCTCATTTAGCTCTCCATTCAGGAAAGTCGTCTTAACGTCCATTTGATGAACGAGAAGACCATGAGAGGCCGCCAATGAGAGTAGTACTCGAATGGTGGTCAGTCTAGCCATAGGTGAGTACGTATCAAAGAAATCTTCTTCTTCTTTCTAGGCATAGCCCTTGGCCACAAGCCTAGCCTTGTACTTTTCAATCGTACCATCAGGCCTAAGCTTATTTTTGAACACCCACTTGCATCCCAATGGTTTGCAACCATAGGGACAATCAGTGATTTCCCATGTCCCGTTAGCCATGATGGAATCCATCTCGGTACGGGTCGCAGCTTTCCAGTAACCAGCATCTGGAGAAGCATACGCTTCTGAAATAGAAGTCGGATTATCATCCACGAGGTATACGAAGAAATCATCACCAAAGGTCTTTGCAGTCCTTTGTCTCTTGCCCCTACCAAGGGTTTCCTCGTCATCCTCCTCGAGATTATCATCATGTGTTTGTTCATAATATTCCATAGGAATGGCAGGCTCAGGAGTTATCTTAGATTCCTGTCTAGAAGTGCTTTGCATATCTCTCATGGGAAATATATCCTCAAAGAATGTAGCATCCCTCGACTCCATTATTGTACCGACCTTCACGTCAGGTACCTCAGATTTCACTACTAGGAATCTATAGCCTACGCTATTCTTAGTGTATCCCAAATTAACGCAGTCCACAGTCTTTGGTCCAAGCTTACGCTTCTTGGGGATCGGTACATTGACTTTCGCCAAGCAGCCCCAAGTACGTAAGTACGAGAGAGTCGTCCTTCTCTTCGACCACTCCTTTTAGGGAGTGACCTCATTATCTTTTGTAGGAACCTTATTCAGGACATGACACGCGGTCAATATAGCCTCCCCCACCATGCCTTGGATAAACCCGATGTATCTAACATGGCGTTAACCAAATCAGTTAGAGTACGGTTTTTTCCGTTCGGCAACCCCGTTTGACTGGGGTGAATAGGGAGGCGTCATCTCATGAATAATGTCGTGTTCCGCACAAAAAGAATCAAATTCGTTTGAGATGTACTCTCCACCACAATCAGACCAGACTCGTTTAATTTTCTTTTCAAGTTGATTCTCAACTTCTGCCTTATAGATTTTAAAGTAGTGTAGAGCCTCATCTTTAGTATTTAACAGATACACATAGCAATATCTAGTGGAATCATCTATCAATGTCATGAAATATTTCTTTCCACCTTTAGTCAACACACCATTCATCTCACAAAGTTTAGAATGTATGAGTTCTACTGGTGCCAAGTGTCTCTCCTCTGCAGCCTTGTGAGGCTTGCGAGGTTGCTTTGCTTGCACACACGAATGGCACTTAGAACCTTTAGCTAAAATTAAATTTGGGATTAAATTCAGTTTTGCTAGCTGCGACATAACACCGAAACTTATGTGACAAAGACGTGAATGCCAAACTTCAGATTCATTAACACTCGAATGAATATTGTTCACGACTTTATTACAGAAATCTGCGAGGGAAAGGCGGAACAGACCTCCGCACTCATAACCTTTTCCAACAAAAATTCCATATTTCGTAACAACTACTTTATTAGACTCAAAGACCAACTTAAACCCTTCTATATACAGAAGGGAGCCACTAACGAGATTCTTCTTGATGGCGGGGACATGCTGCACGTTCTTCAGCTGCACGATCCTTCCTGAAGTAAACTTCAGATCGACCGTGCCAACACCAAGAACAGAAGCACTCGCGCCATTCCCCATCAATACGGACCCGCGACCGGTGGCCTGACAAGAATATAACAATGATATGTCAGTGCACACATGAATATTTGCACCCGTGTCCACCCACCAATCGGTGGACTGACAAACTAAAAATACAGTAAGTAAATTACCATACCCAGATGCACCACTTTCATTGTTGCCCACAATCATATTGGCAGACTTGGAGTCCTGCGCCGGCTTCTTGTACTTGTTTGGGCATTTGTTCGCCCAATGTTCAACTGAACCACAAGTATAGCAGCCATCTCCTTTCTTATTCTTTTTGAAGGTCTTCTTTCCCTTCTTCTTGAAGTCGGCATTCTGTTGGACATAATTCTTTCCCTTGGGCTTGTGGGAATTGAAGTTCCTCTGATGTACCATATTGGCAACAGAAGAGCTTTCCACCGCTTTTCCATTGGAGTCCTTTGCTCTCGAGTTCTGCTCAACACTCAGATGGCCGATGATGTCCTCTACTGAGAACTCACGCCTCTGATGTTTCAGAGTAGTAGCAAAGTTCCTCCAGGAATTAGGGAGCTTAGCAATTATACAACCCGCGACAAACTTGCCCGACAAATTGCACTTAAGAACCTCAAGTTCTTTAGCTATGCATATTATCTCATGAGCCTGTTCCAATACAGAACGGTTGTCAACCATCTTGTAATCGTGAAACTGCTCCATAACATACATCTCACTCCCAGCATCGGTGGCCCCGAATTTAGATTCGAGCGCCTCCCACAGGTGTTTGGCAACATGCATATGTAAGTATGCATCAACCAGCTTATCTCCGATCACGCTTATGATTGCTCCAAGGAATAGGACGGTAGCCTCCGCGAACATCTTCTCCTGTTCAGGAGAGATCATTCCCGTGGGAGTGACACCGGCTACCCAGAACACGTTCATAGTCGTGAGCCATAAGGTGGTTCTCATTTGCCAACGCTTGAAATAAGTACCGGTAAACTTGTCCGGTTTCAGTGCAACAGCAAAACCATTACTCGAAAAATTCCTACACAAATTAGGTTTTTGGATTGCAGATGTGATCGCTTATGTAGGCGGCTGGGCGGAGAGACGTGGGCCGAAGTGCGTAGGTATGAGCTCGGCTCGGCTCATTCCCGCAACCCGCGGCGCGTCGTGACGAGGCGTGGATTGGCGAGGCGGGCGGCGGAGAAGGAGTGCGTGAGGGCATCTTCTCTTCTCACTCTCCAATAACATGTGGAAGAGAGACCCTTATAAATGGATCCAATTTCTTCTCCACTAGCGGGGTGGGACTAAGGGTGTGTTTGGTTGGAGGGATATCCTCCCAGGGACAGGGATAACCACTTTTTTCTGTGGTTGCCATGCGTTTGGATCTGGGGCGAGGAGGGATAGAGTCAACCAGATGCTGGGAATATTCTCCAAAAAAAGGGATGTGGCCAACCGCCAAAAACGGGCGGGCGGTGGCAACCACTCTGGGGCGGCCGACGCGGCCGGCGGCCGGCGGGCGGGGGGGGGGAGGGGGGAGGCGGCCGACACGGCCGGCGCGGGTGGCGCAGGAGGAGGCCGACGCGGCAGGATTCCATCCTCCCAACCAAACAAAAAAAGGGGATAACCCTACCCTTCCAACCAAACAAAAAAAGGGCTATCCCCAGCCACCTGGTTGGGGATACCCACAACCACCCTAGCCTATCCCTCCAACCAAACACACCCTAAACTTCCCACCACCACCTTGTCATGCAACCACCTACATGGGCCCTTGGAGATTTTTTGAAATTCTCTTATGGGCCTAAGGCCCACTACTAATTTCAACAGTTTCCCAACAAGCATGCGTGCAGATCACCCTCCACCTTGCTTTCTCGTTCCTTTCATCTTCTTTATGTTAACTTGAGCTTCACATCTAGACTCTGTTTTTTTAATTCTTGAGCAATTATCTATGAAATCATTCATTATGCATTTGGCGATCAATTTTAGATTTATGCAATAAAAAAACTTAAATACACATTTATTTAGATTTGGAACATATATATAGTGGCGATGCTTGGTCTGCTATCCTTTAATTCTGATTTTCCTCCATAGGTGATGTGTACTGCATTGCTTTGCTTGGACTTTCAGTTTGCTCAATGTTTATATATAGACTAATTTATGTTAGTTCTTAATACACATGTGCCATTGTGTTGAAAAGGTGTTCTTGTATTGGTTGTAGTTACCTCATCACGTAGAAGTCAATCCATAAGCATACCCAGCACAAAAAGTTATGGTAGTAAAATTTTATTCCCCATGGAGAAGGGTGAGTTCCGTTGGATTTGATTGGAAGCATGGAATGAATTAGTGGTATATAAACATATTTTGATATAGTATCCCTGAAACTTACTAGTAATGATTTTTTTTCTTACTTCCTTATTTGTTTGACATTTTTTTGTAGATTTAAATCTTCCATTTTTAGAGGATGTGTCAGGCTTTGGCATGTTGAGGTCTTTTATTTTTTATTTCTCTTTGTACTTTGTCCTTGCTTAAGGATGCAATTTACGTAAGTGATTCAAGAGTTGAAGAACACGATACGATCTCACTATGAATGTTAGCTCTCCACTGAATGTTTCTGTCTATAAAATTAGTAACGGAACATTTAAACATGGTTTTTGGTTTATGTTGAAGGTTGTCACGAGACTGGTTATTTGCTTATTTATCAACATATTGTTGATTTATGATTCTTCAATAAAGCTTTAATGTTCTATCTTAGAATGATACATGAAAACATGAGCTTGTAAAAGACATCTATTTTTTCTAACACGCTATCATTAATGAGCATGTAGGTGTGAACATTGAAGTTATATTAAATTATTAATATAAATGTGTATTGTGTGTGCTATAATAATATTTTAAGCCAGCCTATACTTGCACTGCACGTGCAAGCTTATTAAAAACGCATGCATCGTTAATTATATTCAATATCTTGTAAGCCTAGCATTAGAGCAACCCGAGGAGAGTCATCGTATTGGCATTTAGCAACCTTCATATCGCATATGGAGTGCGTGCTCCATATGGATATGAAGGCTAGTGAGGTAATGCGCAAACACATAACCTATATAATGAGTGTTTCCATATTGTTGAATCCGTTCGTGTAACATAATAATTTTTCGACCTCCAATACAAATTTAGTTAAAAACCAACAATATTCAGAACCTGAGCACCACAACGTGAGCCTGGATGACCACGAGCACAATAGTGAAGGACATGACAATTTCGACGGCTTACACATGCCGGTGGCGGTTTCAGCATCGATGGCTCGTTTCTGACATTGCTTTTAGCTCTAGGGTGTTGGTTTTGATGACAACAACTAGATACCGACATTGATGCTAGGAATCGTGAGAAACCCTATGACAAGCATCTACATAGATGTTCCTTTTAGTTTTTTTTTTCATAATTTCAAACAACGACACCCATTTTGGTGGTGAGGGCAACTCAATTTCGACGGGTAATGCTTAAACATGTGAGAAGCAGATAATCCATGTGTCATCATGGATTCCCTGCTTCTCACACTTCCAAACATGAACATCAATTTCACTCTTCCCCACATTACACCACTTGCAGGTCGCCGAGTACTTCCGCACACAATGGTAGAAGTTCTGCTAACCAGTTTGGGGACATATATGATAATCATTGCAGAAATCCTTATGTGTCTCCCGAAATGGCTGGTTTTTACCAGCGGTTCTTCTCCTCCGGGAACAACACCTAATTTACTTCCGGTGATAGTGAAGTGGATGCTTTGGGCGGCTAGAATGGAAATGGAGGTTGTGCCCGACTAGAAGGGAACTGGGGATCATTAAAGTTGTGAGCGGCAGGTAGGGCTCGACCAAAAGCTCGTAACTCGTGAGCTTAAAGAACGCTCAATACTTTAGTGGGTTAAGTTCGTAGCTCATTTCTTAATGAATAGAGCTAATCATTAATTTTAACTCGTTAAACTTAACGAGCTTAACAAACGAGCTAATGAGTTTCACAAACATCTCATTAAAGCTCGCTGGTACAACACATCACATGTTCTTATCTTTCGCGAAAACATTTGGTGGTACTGTTGGAAATATGCCCTAGAGGCAATAATAAATTAGTTATTATTATATTTCTTAGTTCATGATAATCGTTTATTATCCATGCTATAATTGTATTGATTGGAAACACAATACTTGTGTGGATACATAGACAAAACACTGTCCCTAGTAAGCCTCTAGTTGACTAGCTCGTTGATCAAAGATGGTCAAGGTTTCCTGGCCATAGGCAAGTGTTGTCACTTGATAACGGGATCACATCATTAGGAGAATCATGTGATGGACTAGACCCAAACTAATAGACGTAGCATGTTGATCGTGTCATTTTGTTGCTACTGTTTTCTGCGTGTCAAGTATTTATTCCTATGACCATGAGATCATATAACTCACTGACACCGGAGGAATGCTTTGTGTGTATCAAACGTCGCAACGTAACTGGGTGACTATAAAGATGCTCTACAGGTATCTCCGAAGGTGTTAGTTGAGTTAGTATGGATCAAGACTGGGATTTGTCACTCCGTGTGAACGGAGAGGTATCTCGGGGCCCACTCGGTAATACAACATCACACACAAGCCTTGCAAGCAATGTAACTTAGTGTAAGTTGCGGGATCTTGTATTACGGAACGAGTAAAGAGACTTGCCAGTAAACGAGATTGAAATAGGTATACGGATACTGACGATCGAATCTCGGGCAAGTAACATACCGAAGGACAAAGGGAATGACATACGGGATTATATGAATCCTTGGCACTGAGGTTCAAACGATAAGATCTTCGTAGAATATGCAGGATCCAATATGGGCATCCAGGTCCCGCTATTGGATATTGACCGAGGAGTCTCTCGGGTCATGTCTACATAGTTCTCGAACCCGCAGGGTCTGCACACTTAAGGTTCGACGTTGTTTTATGCGTATTTGAGTTATATGGTTGGTTACCGAATGTTGTTCGGAGTCCCGGATGAGATCACGGACGTCACGAGGGTTTCCGGAATGGTCCGGAAACGAAGATTGATATATAGGATGACCTCATTTGGTTACCGGAAGGTTTTCGTGCATTACCGGAAAAGTTTCGGGCTCATCGGTAGTGTACCGGGAGTGCCGGGAGGGGTGCCGGGGACCATCGGGAGGGGTGTCACGCCCCAAGGGGTCTCATGGGCTATGGGAAGAGATAAACCAGCCCCTAGTGGGCTGGAATAAGTTCCCACTAAGGCCCATAAGGTTTGAGAAGGAAAAAACACAAGGTGGAAAGAGTTTCCAAGTGGGAAGGTGGAATCCTACTCCAAGTAGGATTGGAGTAGGACTCCTCCACCTCCAATTTCGGCCAAACCTTTAGGTTTTGAGGCTGCCTCCTCCCCTCCCTCCCACCTATATATACGGAGGTTTTAGGGCTGATTTGAGACGACTTTCTCACGGCTGCCCGACCACATACCTCCATAGTTTTTCCTCTAGATCGTGTTTCTGCGGAGCTCGGGCGGAGCCCTGCTGAGACAAGATCATCACCAACCTCCGGAGCGCCGTCACGCTGCCGGAGAACTCTTCTACCTCTCCGTCTCTCTTGCTGGATCAAGAAGGCCGAGATCATCGTCGAGCTGTACGTGTGCTGAACGCGGAGGTGCCGTCCGTTCGGTACTAGATCGTGGGACTGATCGCGGGATTGTTCGCGGGGCGGATCGAGGGACGTGAGGACGTTCCACTACATCAACCGCGATCTCACATCGCTTCTGCTGTACGATCTACAAGGGTACGTAGATCACTCATCCCCTCTCGTAGATGGACATCACCATGATAGGTCTTCGTGCGCGTAGGAAAATTTTTGTTTCCCATGCGTCGTTCCCCTACAGTGGCATCATGAGCTAGGTTCATGCGTAGATGTCTTCTCGAGTAGAACACAAAAGTTTTTGTGGGCGGTGATGTGCGTTTTGCTGCCCTCCTTAGTCTTTTCTTGATTCCGCGGTATTGTTGGATTGAAGCGGCTTGGACCGACATTACTCGTACGCTTACGAGAGACTGGTTTCATCGCTACGAGTAACCCCCTTTGCTCAAAGATGACTGGCAAGTGACTGTTTCTCCAACTTTAGTTGAATCGGATTTGACCGAGGAGGTCCTTGGATGAGGTTAAATAGCAACTCATATATCTCCGTTGTGGTGTTTGCGTAAGTAAGATGCGATCCTACTAGATACCCTCGGTCACCACGTAAAACATGCAACAACAAAATTAGAGGACGTCTAACTTGTTTTTGCAGGGTATGATTGTGATGTGATATGGCCAACGATGTGATGTGATATATTGGATGTATGAGATGATCATGTTGTAATAGAAATATCGACTTGCACGTCGATGGTACGGCAACCGGCAGGAGCCATAGGGTTGTCTTTATACTAACGTTTGTGCTTGCAGATGCGTTTACTATTTTGCTAGGATGTAGCTTTAGTAGTAATAGCATAAGTAGCACGACAACCCCGATGGCAACACGTTGATGGATGATCATGGTGTGGCGCCGGTGACAAGAAGATCGTGCCGGTGCTTTGGTGATGGAGATCAAGAAGCACGTGATGATGGCCATATCATGTCACTTATGAATTGCATGTGATGTTAATCCTTTTATGCACCTTATTTTGCTTAGAACGACGGTAGCATTATGAGGTGATCTCTCACTAAAATTTCAAGACGAAGTTGTGTTCTCCCCGACTGTGCACCGTTGCGACAGTTCTTCGTTTCGAGACACCACGTGATGATCGGGTGTGATAGACTCAACGTTCACATACAACGGGTGCAAAACAGTTGCACACGCAGAACACTCGGGTTAAGCTTGACGAGCCTAGCATGTGCAGACATGGCCTCGGAACACATGAGACCGAAAGGTCGAACATGAATCGTATAGTTGATATGATTAGCATAGAGATGCTTACCACTGAAACTATTCTCGACTCACGTGATGATCGGACTTGAGATAGTGGATTTGGATCATGTACCACTCAAATGACTAGAGAGATGTACTTTTTGAGTGGGAGTTCTTAAGTAATATGATTAATTGAACTAATTGTCATGAACATAGTCTAATGGTCTTTGCGAATTACGATGTAGCTTGCGCTATAGCTCTACTGTTTTTATATGTTCCTAGAGAAAATTTAGTTGAAAATTGATAGTAGCAACCTTTGCAGACTGAGTCTGTAAAACCGAGGATTGTCCTCGTTGCTACGCAGAAAGGCTTATGTCCTTAATGCACCACTCGGTGTGCTGCACCTCGAGCGTCGTCTGTGGATGCTATGAACATCCGACATACACGTTACTGATGACTACACGATAGTTCAGTGCAAGATACTTAATGGCTTAGAAGCAAGGCGCCGAAAACGTTGTAAAACGTCACGGAACATAATTGATGTTCCGAAGAGATGAAATTGTGATTTCATGCTTGTGCCCTTGTTAAGAGGTACGAGACCTCCAAACAAGATTCTTTGTCCACAAAGTAAAGGAGAAAAGCTCAATCGTTGAGCGTGTGCTCAGATTGTCTGAGTACGACAATCACTTGAATCAGGTGGGAGTTAATCTTCCAGATGAGATAGTGATGGTTCTCCAAAGTCACTGCCACCAAGCTATGAGAGCTTCGTGATGAACTATAACATATCAAGGATAGATACAATGATCCTTGAGCGATTCGTGATGTTTTGACACTGCGAAAGTAGAAATCAAAAAGGAGCATCAATAGTTGATGGTTAGTAAAACCACTAAGTTTCAAGAAAGGCGAGGGCTAGAAGGGATACTTCGTGAAACAGCAAAACAGTTGCTGCGCTAATGAAGAGACCCAAGACTAAACCCAAACCCGAGACTAAGTGCTTCTCTAATGAGGGGAACAGTCATTGAGGCGGAGCAACTCTAGATACTTGGTAGATAAGAAGGCTGGCAAAAGTCGAGAGGAGTATATTTGATATACATAATGTTGATGTGTACTTTACTAGTACTCCTAGTAGCACGAGGGTATTGGATACCAGTTCGGTTGCTAAGTGATTAGTAACGCGAAATGAAAGCTACGGCGTAAACGGAGACTAGCTAAAGGCGAGGTGACGATACGTGTTGGAAGTGTTTCCAAGGTTGATATGATCAAACATCGCATGCTCCCTCTACCATCGGGATTGGTGTTAAACCGAAATAATTGTTATTTGGTGCTTGCGTTAAGCATGAACATGATTGGATCGTGTTTGTTGCAAATACGATTATTCATTTAAAGAGAATAATGGTTACTCTGTTTGCTTGAATAATCACCTTTAATGGTTTATTGAATCTCGATCGTAGTGTTACACATGTTCATAATATTGGTGCCAAAAGATACGAGGTAATGATGATAGTACCACTTACTTGTGGAACTGCCGCTTGAGTCATGTCAGTATAAATTGCATGAAGAGGCTCCATGCTGATGGATCTTTGTACTCACCTGATTTCGAATCACTAGTGACATGCAAATCATACCACATGAGCAAGGCCTTGTTTTCATTGAGATGAAATAAGATAGTAACTTGTTGGAAGTGATACATTTTGATGTATGCAGTCCAATGGGTGCTGAGGCACGCAGTGGATATCATTATGTTCTTACTTCACTGACGATTTGAGTAGATACAGGAGTATTTACTTAATGAATCACAAGTCTGAAATGTTGAAAAGTTCAATTCCGTTTCAGAGTGAAGTTCATCGTAACAAGAGGATAAACTGTCTACGATATGATCATGGAAATGAAAATCTGAGTTACGGGTTTTTGGTACGCAGTTAAGACAATGTGGAAATTGTTTCGCAGTTCATGCCACCTGGAACATCATAGTGTGATGATGTGTCTGAACGTCATAGCCACGCACTATTTGGTATGGTGCATACTATGATGTCTCTTATCGAATTACCACTATCGTTTATGGGTTTTGCATTAGAGACAACCGCACTCACTTTAAATAGGGCACCGCGTATTTCCGTTGAGATGACATAGTATAGACTGAGGTTTAGAGAAATCTAAACTGTCGTTTCCTGAAAGTTTGGGGTTTCGACACTTATGTGAAAAAGTTTCAGTCTGATAAGCTCGAACCCAAAGCGGATAAATGCTTCTTCATAGGGTATCCAAAACAGTTGGGTACATCTCCTATCTCAGATCCGAAAGCAAAGTGTTTGTTTCTAGAAACGGATCCTTTCTCGAGGAAAGGTTTCTCTCGAAAGAATTGAGTGGGAGGGTAGTAGAACTTGATGAGGTTATTGAACCATCACTTCAACCAGTGTGTAGCAGGGCGCAGGAAGTTGTTCCTGTGGCGCCTACACCAATTGAAGTGGAAGATGATGATGGTGATCATTGAGCTTCGAATCAAGTTACTACAAACCTCGTAGGTCGACAAGGTCGCGTACTGCTGGAGAGTAGTACGGTAACCCTGTCTTGGAGGTCATGTTGTTGAGCAACAATGAACCTACGAGTTATGGAGAAAGCGATGGTGGGCCCAGATTCCGACAAATGGCTGGAAGCCATGAAATCCGAGAGAGGATCCATGTATGAAAACAAAGTGTAGACTTTGGAAGAATTACTTGATGGTCATAGGACTATTGAGTAAAAGATGGATCTTTAAAGGAAAACAGACGATGATGGTGATAAGTCACTATTAAGAAAAGCTCGACTTGTCACAAAGATGTTTTCGACAAGATCAAACAGTTGACTATGATGAGACTTTCTCACTCATAGCGATGCTAAAGGTCTGTTAGAATTATGTTAGTTGTTGATGCATTATTTATGAAATATTGCACGTAGGATGTCAAAACATTGTTTCCTCGACGGTTTCCTTGAGGAAACATTGTATGTGATACAACCAGAAGTTTTTGTCGATCCTAAAGATGCTAGCAAGTATGCAAGCTCCAGTGATCCTTCAATGGACTGGTGCAAGCATCTCGGAGTTGGAATAAGCACTTTGATGAGATGATCAAAGATTTTGGGTATGTACAAGGTTTATGAGAAACTTGTATTTCCAAAGAAGTGAGTGGGAGCACTGTAGAATTTCTGATAGGTATATGTGGTTGACATATTGTGGATCAGAAGTAATGTAGAATTTCTGTAAAGCATACAAGGTTATTTGAAAGAAGTTTTCAAAGGAGTACCTGGATTACGCTACTTGAACGTTGAGCATCAAAGATCTATGGAGATAGATCGAAAGCGCTTAATAGAAGTTTCAACAAGATGCATGCCTTGACAAGTTTTTGAAAGAGTTCAAAATAGACCAGCAAAGAAGGAGTTCTTGGTTGCGTTGTGAGGTGTGAATTTGAGTAAGACTCAAAAACCGACCATGGCAGAATAAAGAGAATAGACGAAGGTCGTCTTCTATGCCTTAGCCGTAGAAATCTAAAGTATGCCATGCTGTGTACCGCACCTGAAGTGTGCCTTGACTCAAAGTATGTTGAGAGGTACAGAGAGTGATCCATGATTGAATCACTAGCAGCGGTCGAAGTTTATCCTTAGTAACTAATGGACTAAGGAATTTTTCTCGATTATGGAGGTGGTTAAAGAGTTTGTCGTAAAGGGTTACGTCAATGCAAGCTTTGACACTAATCCGGATAACTATGAGTAGTGAAACGGATTCGTATAGTAGAGTAGATATTTGGAGCATTTCCGAATAGCACGTAGTAGCATCATCTATAAGATGACATAAAGATTTGTAGAGAACGCACGAATCTGAAAGTTTCAGAACCGTTGACTAAAACCTCTCTCACGAGCAAGACGTGATCAGACCCCATAACTATATGGGTGTTGGATTCGTTGGAATCACATGGTGATGTGAACTAGATTATTGACTCTAGTGCAAGTGGGAGACTGTTGGAAATATGCCCTAGAGGCAATAATAAATTAGTTATTATTATATTTCTTAGTTCATGATAATAGTTTATTATCCATGCTATAATTGTATTGATTGGAAACACAATACTTGTGTGGATACATAGACAAAACACTGTCCCTAGTAAGCCTCTAGTTGACTAGCTCGTTGATCAAAGATGGTCAAGGTTTCCTGGCCATAGGCAAGTGTTGTCACTTGATAACGGGATCACATCATTAGGAGAATCATGTGATGGACTAGACCCAAACTAATAGACGTAGCATGTTGATCGTGTCATTTTGTTGCTACTGTTTTCTGCGTGTCAAGTATTTATTCCTATGACCATGAGATCATATAACTCACTGACACCGGAGGAATGCTTTGTGTGTATCAAACGTCGCAACGTAACTGGGTGACTATAAAGATGCTCTACAGGTATCTCCGAAGGTGTTAGTTGAGTTAGTATGGATCAAGACTGGGATTTGTCACTCCGTGTGAACGGAGAGGTATCTCGGGGCCCACTCGGTAATACAACATCACACACAAGCCTTGCAAGCAATGTAACTTAGTGTAAGTTGCGGGATCTTGTGTTACGGAACGAGTAAAGAGACTTGCCAGTAAACGAGATTGAAATAGGTATACGGATACTGACGATCGAATCTCGGGCAAGTAACATACCGAAGGACAAAGGGAATGACATACGGGATTATATGAATCCTTGGCACTGAGGTTCAAACGATAAGATCTTCGTAGAATATGCAGGATCCAATATGTGCTTCCAGGTCCCGCTATTGGATATTGACCGAGGAGTCTCTCGGGTCATGTCTACATAGTTCTCGAACCCGCAGGGTCTGCACACTTAAGGTTCGACGTTGTTTTATGCGTATTTGAGTTATATGGTTGGTTACCGAATGTTGTTCGGAGTCCCGGATGAGATCACGGACGTCACGAGGGTTTCCGGAATGGTCCGGAAACGAAGATTGATATATAGGATGACCTCATTTGGTTACCGGAAGGTTTTCGTGCATTACCGGAAAAGTTTCGGGCTCATCGGTAGTGTACCGGGAGTGCCGGGAGGGGTGCCGGGGACCATCGGGAGGGGTGTCACGCCCCAAGGGGTCTCATGGGCTATGGGAAGAGATAAACCAGCCCCTAGTGGGCTGGAATAAGTTCCCACTAAGGCCCATAAGGTTTGAGAAGGAAAAAACACAAGGTGGAAAGAGTTTCCAAGTGGGAAGGTGGAATCCTACTCCAAGTAGGATTGGAGTAGGACTCCTCCACCTCCAATTTCGGCCAAACCTTTAGGTTTTGAGGCTGCCTCCTCCCCTCCCTCCCACCTATATATACGGAGGTTTTAGGGCTGATTTGAGACGACTTTCTCACGGCTGCCCGACCACATACCTCCATAGTTTTTCCTCTAGATCGTGTTTCTGCGGAGCTCGGGCGGAGCCTGCTGAGACAAGATCATCACCAACCTTCGGAGCGCCGTCACGCTGCCGGAGAACTCTTCTACCTCTCCGTCTCTCTTGCTGGATCAAGAAGGCCGAGATCATCGTCGAGCTGTACGTGTGCTGAACGCGGAGGTGCCGTCCGTTCGGTACTAGATCGTGGGACTGATCGCAGGATTGTTCGCGGGGCGGATCGAGGGACGTGAGGACGTTCCACTACATCAACCGCGATCTCACATCGCTTCTGCTGTACGATCTACAAGGGTACGTAGATCACTCATCCCCTCTCGTAGATGGACATCACCATGATAGGTCTTCGTGCGCGTAGGAAATTTTTTGTTTCCCATGCGTCGTTCCCCTACAGGTACCTCAATACGGCTAATCAATCAAATTGATCCATCCCAACCCATAGGAGGCAACAAACTAGCGCACCTCCTCCCGTAGTTAACACATTCATTTGGAAAAATTATATGCACTCTCTCATCCATAGGTCATAGCATATCGTAATATGTTAATCGTGAACACTCACGAGCTTAACGAGTTTAACGAACAGAGCCGAACATTGTTTTTGCTCATTATGTTTAACGAGCCGAACCTTAATGAGCACGAGCTTAACAAGCTGAGCCTGAATGAACCGAGCAACTCGTTAATCCACCCCTAGCAACGGTCAATGGGAAAACACAAGGGTAAAATAGCCACCGGTCGGCGCAGGAGGCGAGGATGGAGCTAAAAGTTCCCTCTCTGCCGAGCGATTGGCGGATGGCGCGAGATCTAAACTAACACGCCATCTTCTGGGAGACGTGGAGGGGGGGAGCTGAAACTTCCCTCCCGTGCAAGCGGTTGACCGTTGACGGATGGCTCGCGCTCCAAAACAACACCCCAAGCTCCAAATATGAAGGCTCACACGTTGATATATGGAGTGAGTTCCTTCAATTATACCGATCGATTTGATGACTTTGCTAGAGTGTGATTTTGGATCAATCACTATATTAGCAATTGTTATGATGATCAGAGTCATATACGAAAACTTAGGATGTATTTAAGGTCTGAGAGCCCATTCCCATGTTTAGTTAGCCAAGCGGATTGGAACTCATCAGGCCCAGAAAACGAAAGTCGTTCACGCACCTCTCGCTTCCCCCTCCCCCTTTCTTAATGCCGGCACCCTCCCGCACCCTCTCCTCCCCCGTCTCAGCGACGCCACCTCCATGCTTCTCCTCCCCGTCGTGATGGAGCGCATCAACAATTTGGCGGTGACCTAGCTGCGAGTGAAGAGCTACCTTGCAGCGACGACGAACAAGCCGACAGCTACCTGGCAGCAAGGCAAGCAGGGGCGGAGCTCCCGATAGGGCGAGATCGGGCACTCGCCCCACCTTGACTTTTGATGATTTTGTTTTACGTACACGTTTATACAGCTTTGTCAATCGCTAAACACATGAAACTGCCTTAAAATCACCATTAAGCGTTTCTGGGCCGTGATGGAATATTGCACCTACCTGGAAGACTTATTTGGCCATAGCAACTAGTAGGCCCTGCACTAGTCTCGCTCGATCCAGGCATCTACTCCTACGTTCGTCCACGCCACACGCAAACCCTAGAAGCCAACATGAGCACCAAGCGCGTGTGTGAGGCCGATGACCGACAAGTGCGCGCAAGGACGTGGTCGCGTACTCGCGTTTCCAGCAGCCAGCAGAAGCGCGCATAGCTAGAGGGAGGCGACAAACAGAAAAGGAAAATGGCTAGCAAAGAAGAAGGGGGATGTAATTTGTTTTGAATTTTAGTGTCATTTTTACAGAAAATGGTTTGACATTCTACAACTACAATGCTGTGATTAGTGGCATTTGTTTGATGAATGAAGCTTATTGGCTTATTGCTTTGCTTGTTTTCTTTTAGAACTTGATCGAATGGATAAATTGCTTAAGCTGTTTTCTCCAAATTCAGGTATGTGGGTTGAAAAAAAATACAACCATGGCGTTGTCAATTTAGTTTGCATTAAAAAAATGCTTAACAGTTCGTCCCGCCTTAAAAAACTTTCATCCTCCGTCACTGGTTTGCCATGTTCAAAAAAGAGTCGCCAGCCCTCTCATCTCATCCCATGCTTTTTTTTTTCACAAGGCAATCGTGTGGGACCGGGCCTCCGAGGACGCAATAAGAGGCCCATCTTGTAGCCCAGGCCTAGGTTACGAAGCAAACGGTGGCAGCCCATAGCGGGGGTGTTACGCATAACACACCTCTCCTCGCGCAGAGCCACCACCCCCGCCGCCGCCGCCCGTCCCGTCGCGCAGCCGCCTCGCCGCCGCCCCCACGACGTCGCGCTCCGTCTCGGCCATGGCGAAGACGAAGCCGATGGCAGCTGGCGCGGCCTCGGCGGACAAGAAAACGAACAAGAAGAAAGGCAAGGGCACTATGAAGGGGAGGAACGGCCCGGCGGCCGTGGCCATGAAGGCGCGCGGGGCCGCGGCGGCGGAGCGGAGCAACCCCTTCGAGGCCATCTGGTCGCGCCGCAAGTTCGACGTGCTCGGCAAGAAGCGCAAGGGCGAGGAGAGGCGCACCTCCCGCTCCCGCTCCGACGCTGTCCACAAGGTAATGTGCTGAGCTGCTAATAGACCGACCGATTTTCGGGCCAAGCTCGATTCTTTGGCCTGATGTCGCGGCGTGGCTTGGTTTGCAGAGGGAGAACACCCTGCTCAAGGAGTTCGAGCAGAGCGCCAAGTCGTCCGTCTTCCATGACCGGCGCATCGGCGAGAGGGACGAGACTCTGCCCGAGTACGACAAGGCCATCCTCCGTCAGCAGCGAGAGCACATGGTATGCGCCGCTTACCTCGGTTATATCCACAGTCACTCTGTTTGCGCAGCATTCTCTAGCCAACAATGAGATTCGGTTGGGCACATAAAACTGCATGGATTAGAGATGCAAATTGGGAAACCAGTGTTCTTGTTGTGTTATAGGAAACAAATTATGCATGTTTAGTCCCCTTCATTTCTTGTCTATCAGTATGTGCCATGCATTGTAAGCCTGCGCTCGAAGTGCCTTTTCTCATTTTGGTGACGGCGACGGTGTGTGTCCAAGAGTTTGTTAAGTTTACCCCCTTGCTCATGATTTCTAGGCAAAGTTGAAACGAGCAAGCAAATACAATCTGCCCGACGAGGAGGATGACGAGGATCCTCACACACTTTTGGGAAATGACGATTTCAATGAAGAGGTGCCTATCGGTGACGACAGTGATGAAGAAGGTCTGTCTTAAGCTCTCATCTAAGTATCTTACAATATATTTTATTGGCCCATGTTTTTTGCTTCGTGGGGTACTTCTGACTCTCCTGTGTTATGTGTACCTATGTATCTCACATTTGTATTTTACAAACTACTGCAGTATTTCAAGTTAGTATTTAGTTTATTATGTAAAACAGAGCATTTAAAAGACTAAAAGATATATGTTGTCCATCCAAAATAAATTAAAATTTTGTTGATAGCCTGCAAAACAAACCTTTTGGAGTTCTGCTTGTCGTGTAGATTCCTGGGGCCAAAGGCTGGACACATAAACTGGGATTATATAGCATTTAAAGTCTAAAAGATATATGTTGTCCATCCAAAAAATAATATTTTTTTGTCGATGGTCTGCAAAACAAAACTTTTGGAGTTCTGCTTGTTCTTCTGAGAAATTCTGTAGATTACTGTAGTCTGACACCTAGTTTTAGGGTTGCTCTGAGAGACTCTGAAATTTGTTCATTCTATTTGTTCTGAGGGATGCAAGTGTTACGGGCACATACAGGTGTTGGAATTGACTTGAATTTAGGTCTCTGGCTTGGCAATAATTTCTTGATGTTGGCAAATAACAGCTGGAATCCAAAGCATGGGTTGGAATTTGACACGCCTGACTCAGCAAAATAATCTGGGACGGGGTTGTCCCTAGTAAAGCTGATAAGATAGCGTCCCTAGTAAAGCTGATAAGATAGCGTAACATAACTTTCTACTGTAGATATTTGATGGGGGTGCTACGCGTCAGCCGGCTGATCCGATCTAAGTTATTCACCGTATGATCCTTATTCGCAACAAGAGTATTGTTTCAGAAACATAGGTGAATATTGTAACAAGAGTTTTCTTTTGGAAACTCCGTCGACGATTATTGCAACAAGAGCTTTGTTTGAGAAACACAGATCTGTCTTGCAGACGAGCGAGAATCTTTTGCAACACAAGTCTTGCTAGAAAAACATTTGCAACAAAGATCGTGTTGCATTTTTTTCTGAAACAGAGGTTTAGTTGCATAATTTTTTAAGGATTTTTTTTTGCAAACGCAGGTCTTGCTACTGACTTTTTCTGCAACAGAGGTATTGTTGCAGACTTTTTCTGCAACAGAGGTGATGTAGCGAAAGCTGCCGTTGCAGAATTTTTTGCAACAGAGGTCTTGTTGCAGAAATCTTTGTAACACATGTGTTGTTGCAGAAAACTTCCGACCAGATATCGCCGGAGCTGCCGCTAATCACCCACTCTAGCACCGCCCATTCCGACCCTCCGCATCGCGCAGCTCCGGCCTCTGCTCGCTGACAGCGGCAAGATTGCTTCACCGCCCTCTGCATGATCTCCTTCCTAACCTCAGCTTGCTTACCGGATCTCGGTGTGGGATCCACCGCGTCCTAACCTCAGTTTGCTCGCCGCCGGCGGCAACGCTGGCCCATTAGGTGGGTGCGATGGCAGGGCCGTCTGCCAGCGCCTCGGCTTGATCTATAGCGGGGGAAGAAGATAATGCTAGAGAGAGAGGAGAGCACGGCTAAGAGTTGTTTCAGGAGTGGAGACGTGTGCAGGCCCACAAGACACGTGTAGATCGTGCAGAGCGGCGGACGAAAATTGCGGATCCGCCGGGTGATGGCAATCATTTCCCATATTTGATTTAGCTATCAATGTTTGTTATTGTTCAGTATCTTAAATCCCTTGTGCTCTCCACGTTTGGTAACCACTGATTTTTCCCTGCATCACACATGACCTAGTTTCAGTTTTGGCACTTAGTTTGCTAGGCTCAGCGTTGGGAATGTATGATGGTGTTATTGGAGAAAATATTTATGTTAACATATTAAAGCATTATAAGGATTAGAATCCCCATCTACCGAAACTGATGTTAATGTTTCTATTTTGCTTAATGTGTTAACCTTTTGCATTTTCAGGTAACACGCTCTCAAAGAAGCGCTTATCTCTCCAAAGTAGTGATCTCCCTTCAGAAACTGATCTGCCCGGAGAAACACATGTAATGTTTCTTTGGAGTTACTAATTACAGTTATATCTCATTTGTAATCGATATGCTGTGTCCTTAATCTAGTTATTACTCCTGTTTGCAGGGTCACAAGAGCAAAAAGGAAGTTATGTCAGAGATCATTTTGAAGAGTAAATTTTACAAGGTAGAGTATCCTTTGTGTATAAAAATCATTATTCCTTCTGTTGCTGCCTTTTTTTTTTTCCGTCTTGGGGTATCACCTAGAACACTTCCTATCATTCTGGAACTTAAATAAACTGTTCTAAAATTTCCCTAAATTTTATTATTTGGTTGGATACATGATGCTTATTTCACTGTTTTCAACTTCTGGTCTTTGCTTTTTCCAAATTGTTTTCAAAGGTATAATCAAAAGAACCCTTGATATAGCTTTGTATGTTTGCCTTAGTGCCTTCCATGACAAAAGTGACCAAGTGTTTATCAGTGCGGTGAAGCTAGACATATGTGGATGTGAGGGATTAGATAAACAGAGGATATCATTCTTATATAATGGATGCACAGCTTGAACTCGGACATATTAGACTCCTTGACTTCCTAATACAATATTATTGGACTCATTCCAATCCTGCCACCTCCTATTTCCTTTATAGTTCCATGTTGCTGACTTGCACAGTTGCACTATGCTTGTCCAATGTCCAAAACGCCAGTAATGTGATATTTTTATTTTACCGAATTATGCTATATTCATGCTGCTTTATGCATGACCTTATTAGATTGGTATTGCAGGTCTGTTGGGTTGTGTACATGATTTGCAGTTTTGCACACACTATACTTGTTATCCTGCATTCTTCTATTTCCATGTTTGTAGCATGAAGTGGATACATTAACATAATTTTGTCTTGTTGCAGGCCCAAAAAGCCAAGGAAAAGGAAGAGGATGAACATCTTGTTGACAAGTTAGATAGTGATTTTGCATTGCTGGCCCAGACGCCAGCACTTCTATCCCTGACCGAGTCAGCTAGAGTGAACACACATAAAAACAATTCAAGTACAATCCATAAAGATTCATCTGGTCTGACCGGAAAGGAGATTTTCAATAAGGTAGCATTTAATGCTTGTCTTCCTATTTAGATCATCAACAAACCCAAGATTATTCACTATATTACATAGCTTTCAGTCGACAATTAATCTGGTAGTATGGGTGGAACCTCTTTTATGTTATTAGAAATCGGTGCACACACCAAACACTGCACACACATGTAAGCTTGAAAAGAGAAAATAGAAGACTGGACATAGTAGCCTATTAGTTGATTTGCTTTAAATTTTGTGGACCAGTTTATGCGTCTATTCCTAAAGATTTGCCCATCCTTAGTGGAGTCGCTCCTCTCATTTGGTACCTTGGGATGAAGTGTGTACAGCAGCATGTTCACTTCTAATTTCGCAAATTTTGATTGTTGTGCATGGGTAATATGTTATCTTTGCCAGTTCCTGGTACTGAAGTTGCACATTGTTTGTTGCATTCCAGGAAAAGCCAGACGCATACGACAAACTGGTGAAAGAAATGGTGATGGATCAACGTGCTCGCCCGTCAGACAGGACAAAAACCCCAGAAGAACTAGCTCAGGAAGAAAAAGAACGTCTTGAGAAGTTGGAGGTTCGTCCGATCAAACTGTTGCATTGGATGCAACTGCTGCTTGCATATTTAAAGTTAGCCTTTTCTGTCCATCCTAGAGTTGTTTTTGTGAACTCTAGTGTGGTTTTAGGTTTAGCTTATAATCCTACCACATCAGTGGTGTTTTTGATGATGGAAGTACTGATATTAAATCGCTTGCTGATGCTTAATGACATTGTAGAAGGAACGTCACAAGCGGATGCTTGGAACCGCTGAGTCCTCTGATGAAGAAGATGATGATAGCGAGGATGATGATCATCGTATGAGGGCGGATAACTCAAAACCTATATCTGGCGATGATCTTGGTGATTCCTTCTCTTTTGACGAGCCAACAAAAGGGAAAGGTTTGGTTGACGAAATTTATGAGAGGGAGGGTAGAAAGATAGGTGAAGGTTTAGCATCTGATGATGAAGGAAGTGATGACAGTGGTGAGGATGAGGATGAGGATGATGAAGAAGATGCTGGTGATGAAGAGGATTCAAGTGATAATGACTTCCGTAATATGCCGGCAAGGGACTGGGAGCAAAGTGACGACGATGAGGTTGCTGTAGAAGAAGATGAGAAGGATGATGTCAAAGATAAAGAACAAGCTATTGGGGACAAAGTTATGAAAACAAATGCACAAAATTTGAAGACAGTATCTAATGCAAAGCAAAAACCGCATGGCAAGGATGAAGATCTTCCTTTTGTGATAGAAGCACCAAATAACTTACAAGATCTATGCTCTTTGGTAGATGGTCGCTCAGAAACTGAAATAGCTGAGATTATAAGCCGGATACGTACTTGCAATTCAATAAGGCTTACACCTGAAAACAGAAAGAAAATGCAAGTATGTGGCAAACTAAATTCATCTGGTTATTATCAAATATATTTACTTAATTATTCATTATCATTCCCATTGCATCCATCAATGTATCCTCAAATATTTTGCAGGTTTTCTATGGTGTTCTCCTGCAGTACTTTGCAGTTTTAGCTACTCAGAGTCCAGTGAAGTTTAAAGTAATCGAGACCCTTGTTAAACCCTTAATTGAGATGAGTGGAGAGACACCGTATTTTGCTGCAATATGTGCTAGGGAACGACTTATTCATACACGTGCTCGTCTATGTGAAGACATCAAAGTTCCAGGTTTCTGAGGCCATTCTTTTTAAACTGGAAATTGGTTTTGTTGTCATTGATCTGCCATCCTTATTATGTGGTCTCTTTAAACTTACAGGAAAAAGCAGCTTGCCTAGTTTGAAGACATTACTTCTCCTGAGGTTATGGTCTCTTATATTCCCCTGCTCCGACTTCCGGCATGCTGTAGCAACTCCAATGCTTCTGCTTATGTGCGAATATCTGATGCGATGCCCTATACAGTCTGGCCGAGATGCAGCTGTTGGTTCTTTCTTGTGCTCCATGGTGCTTGCGGTATGCTCTCGAGCCTTATATTATCTTGTGCATTAGTTTATCTTTCTCCCCGATGAGTACATATTGTATGCTCCAGAGACCTAATTAGCATGAATAATTTGAATGGCAAAAGCCAATTAGCTGAATTTCTTCTGTTCCTTCATTCCCAAGTACAACATGGAATTCCTTCCCCCACTTCTACAGCAGGAAATATTCATAATGCCTGCAAATTTCAATCTGTAGGCCACTAAAGAATCAAAAAAGTTCTGCCCGGAAGCTATCAGTTTTCTGCAAACTCTTTTGGTAACATCACTTAAAGGAGAAGTTAGCAATCAGGTAAATAAGAATTCAGTTGTTGAGATACATTTCAGCTTGCTGCTTCATATTAAAACTGAATCTCCTTTGGTATAGATTAATGACCAGTTTATGGAGCTCAAGACATTGAAACCATGGCTTTATATCAGTGAGCAAGTGCATGAGGTGAATCGTATGAATATCCTCGACCTAATGAGCATGGATCCTGATTCCCCGTTCTTCTCATCTGATAATTTCAAGTGAGCACCTGGTTTTTGTGGACTCGCAATTTAATACTGGAAGTTGCCGTTTTACATGTTATATATTTATCTTATAAACACACATTTCCTGACAGGGCTGGTGTACTTCTGTCTGTGGCTGAATGTTTGAGGGGCTTTGTCATTATACATGAAGGGCTGTGCTCTTTTCCAGAAATTTTCATGCCAGTTTCTTCTCTGCTGCAAAAAATTATGGAAAAATCCAAGTTGCCTGCCCTGTTACGAGAAATTTTCCAAGAAGTCGTCGACTTGATTAAGAAGAGAAGTGACGAACACCATGCTTCAAGAGAGCCACTCCAAATGCGAAAGCAGAAGCCGGAACCAATCAAACAGCTGAATCCCAAATTTGAGGAGAAGTATGTATGCTTGTCATTCCGTGTTGCCAGCTTCTTGTCGCTGTTATGCTCTGTTTTGGCATCTCCTGTTCTGTTGTTGAAAAGGTCTAATTATGCATTTCACACATCCTTCTTCTCTTTGGTGCAGTTATGTAAAGGGTCTTAATTACGATCCTGACCGACAAAGGGCAGAAGAGAAGAAGATGAAGAGACGCTTGAAGAGTGAGAAGAGAGGGGCGATGTCCGAGCTCCGTAAAGACAATTATTTCCTGGCTGCTGTGAAAGAGAAGGATAGGATGAGACACGAGCAAGAGAGGTCTGAAAAGTATGGCAAGGCATTGGCTTTCCTCCAAGAACAAGAAAGCGCTTTTAAATGTGGGCAGCTGGGAAAAGGCAAAAAAAGGAGGAGGTGATAAGTTGATCATGTTGCCGCCGCAGTTACGTTCGTCCACTCCCTTCCTGTGCGCTGGAGATAGAAACAGGCATGCCCCTGGTGACCTCGTCATGCCCCATTTTAACCGCCTTTTTGCCACTTCATGGCCACACACCGGAATACAAGAGTGATCATATGAAATGCGTGAAACACTTCACACAGCGTCATCTTCGACCAAATACTGATGCGGATGGAGGTGTTATGTTTATTGCACTCAGGAGTAGAGTTGCTCTAGAGTGCTGCAATAGTAGTAGTAATCTAATTTAGCGCAGGAAGCGATTTTGTTGTTATTTTCTTCCAGATTTCTTGTATGCGCTGTTACTCTTGAGATGCATCTGAACCGACACAATCCTTTTCGTCTCGTCGTTTTTCCCAAATTGACGGAAAGACATCCTGCACTAGGATTTAATCATTGGTGATAATACTGTTGCTCAATGCCACTTTGAGTGATGTGTGGCCCTTTTTGGCATGGTTTTCTTCTGCCTCTACACTCCGTAGCATGCTCTGTTTGCCGCCATGCAAATTAATACCACATCTCGTATAGCATTTGGTCGTCTGCTGTGCCACAAGTTTGGTGCATCCGAGCTGGAGCAGCCTCAGGTTGTCACCATCTCACAGCTTCAAGTGGTCACTCAGCGCTTGTACGTGCGTGCGCCCGACGGTGCACACACCAAACCACTCTGCAAATCATGCAAGCCACAAAGCGGCTTTACAATGCCTTGAGCTCCTCTGACCTCAGTGTGCATTATTTGTCAGTCTTGCTTCCCATGCCTTTCTTTTTCCTCCCATATGCCTTTTTTAGGTCAGGTGTCACCAATCATGGAACCACACCTGTGGCGCCAATCAGCCATCGCCAAGGCCCAAAAGCAGCACCACACATGAGGACCTAAAAGGTAAATAAACATTCCAAACAAACTCTCATTGCGTGCTACCACTACTTACACCTATCCCCTGGTTCCTCCGGCCTGGCCTCGCCGACCCCCTTTTCGCCGTCCCCGCCCGTCTATAGGCGCATCGCCGCCACGACACCGCACCGATCGGGGATCGCAATTCGGAGCTAGTGTGAGATGACAGGGCATCATGTCACCACACGCCAGCACAGGAGCTGGTTTTTCTTTTCATGGTGTTTTTAGTTGCCCGGTCTTGCTAGGATGCAGACAAAGGGTAATGCAACATGTCCTTATCAGCAAAGCTTTGGGCCGAGAAGATGATAGAGGGATGCTTTCTGGCTACTGACCTGCATCTGCTCGCCCTCCACAGAACCGGATGCCCGTTGCTGTCTTGCAGATTCCGGTGTCTGGATAGGATGGCCGCAATAATTCCAGAACCAAGCAGGCCGACTTGGCCTTTCGTTTTCGGCATCGTGATGGTGGAGGATGGAAGACGACGGCGAAATTCCATGACCCTTCCCTTCACGTGATTGTTTTGTTTTCCGGAAACGAAGAGGACATGGTGACGGCGACGGTTCTGAATTCTCAATTCATTATTGGTGACATCTCCTACGGTCATATTTACATTCTTCATCTACGCTATAATGTACAATGCATATTTACAGGTGATGGATGGGTCTATAAGCAACACGATGCAATGTATGTAAACTAACCCTGCGCTACCGGAGCCAAATGCAGGCTCCGATTCTCACGGACCGCTTCAGCAGCTAAGGTTTGATTGACGGAGAAGTTCGACGAGAGCTTTTAACGCACGAACATTCCAAGGCTAGAGAGAGACCTTGGCCGGAATAAGTTTGCGAAGAGGAACCATGTCGGGGAGTCTTTCTTCTGAGGTGCTGGTGCCTCAGGCTGGCCTTTCACCTGAATGTTGTGCCCTATGGCTTCCCTGATGGAATCAATGGTCTTCTGGTCGACTATCTCCCCCGCAGAACTCCGGACGTAGAATGTGTTGACGGCCGTCCTTCCCCTGGTGCTCACCTCTGCTCTTGTGACGGTCAGGCTGTTCTCCCGGAAGATGCGGGTGACCTCCGACAGGAGGCCCACCTTGTCATTTGAACACAGCTCAAGTTTCACACCCTGAAAATAACAAAATTTGGGCTTCATAAGGAAATAGTCCTGGCAGAGTTAAGTTTGATAAGTTGATGGATTTTTGTTACCTCAGATACCCTGCGCTCAATTGCACCTTCAAGGCACTGGATAACTCTCAATCTTTCAGCTTCGGTGTTCATTGGAGAACCATCCACATGCCTCACATAGAATTCCTGCAAAAGAGTATCAAGGTCACACATTTTCTTGTATGAAATCTTTGAGCCTACATGGTGGCAGCGACTGCCCGGACCGGATATGTTGGGTTATGTGTATTCACCTGGTACGCTTGATTATTGCTGGCGTCAATGTTTGCATGGTAGACCACATAGCGCAGGTCTGTCAAGGTGCAAACAGTATCGAACAGAAGCTTCGGCCTGTCCTTGCACCGGATGGTCACCACCGTGTAGCCCTTGTCATTCCAGTTCCGAACAGTGACATTAGGCCTCTGAGGTTGAGCTGGGACGTGCCGATGAAACTCTTCGCAGTCCCCGTCGCTAAGCATCATCTGGTGCAGCCGTCTCTCGGTATGTGTGGCAGAAGTCCCTGATGCTTCTGCCATGGCAGCTCCTCGCGAGAGATTGTTTCCTCGGAGAAGGTAGGACAGTCGCTCCTTGATCATCTGAAGCCTCTCGGCATCCGTGACGGCTAGCATGGTGTCCTCATCAGTGACCCGCATCACGGCTGCAACTCGGGTGTTATGGGTCCAAATCTCAGCATTGACCACATTGCATTTGAGGCTTGCAAGCACCGCGCTGACTTCAGAGAGCAGGCCTGGACGGTCGGTCCCTGTTAGCTCAATGACATTGTGGTCAGCTGAAGCGGCGACATCCACCGATCTCCGTTGAGCAGGTAGGTATCTTGAATCTGCGCCCAAGGACTACACATTCGAAGAATGTTTCGATTGTCAGTGAGCTGGAATGTTGGATAATCATACATGACTAGTGAACTGAAAATGACAAGAGTGCTCTCAGGATTACATACCTTCCGGATGTAGTCCTCAATCTGCGCAATAGCAGCCTTGTCTTTCAGTTTCATCCCTTCCTTATCAGTCACATTGAAAACTGAAACATCACAAATTTTTACCAAATCAACAAAAAGGAGCAGGGAAACCGAGGGCACCATTTATTAGATTTTATTAGGTGTAAAACCTTACCATCCATGAACCAGCCCCCATCCGAGGTTATGTATGCCTTGCTTATCACAAGATTGAGATCCATGAGGACTTGGATCACTTCCAGCAGAATCCCATACTCGTTTGCACTACCAACCTATATAATCGCAACCACCAATAAAGGAAAAATAAACATCAAACCAGCACACTTGACTGCAATCTCTGTCAGAGAAAAAAAAACCATGAACCAGGAAACTAAACATACCTTGACAATCGTCGCGTCCGCGGACGAATCGTTGTCGACGATGATGCTGCAGTTAACGAGACACACATGCCAGGATTAAAAAAGACAAGACTTGATGGTTGACAAAGTAGTAAATCGAAGAGCAGCATGTGAACGTGGACGCACCTTGGCGGGTTCATCTTGCGTATGAAGTTGTCGTACTCGTCGTCGCTGTCCCAGGTAGGGCCATAGCCTTCGTCTGTCCACATGGAGCCATTAATTAGTCACGGTACGGCCTCGGCCTCGGCGATGCAGAGCGGCAAGAAACGTGTGGAAATCGAACGGGGGGGCACAACAGGAAACCAGCGAATCGGAGTTAATAAATACTGTGATTTTATTTCGAATCTGTGCAGGGGGGGCGGCGGAGGGCCGGGAATATATTCCAGGAATCGGCCGGGAGCAGACGAACAGGGGAGAACCCTAACGCCGACGCCGTCAAGGAAATTAACAGGGAAATGGAGACGGACGGAGGACGGGGGGATGAATGGGAATGAAAAAAAAAAAAAGCAGAGTGCCGCCGCAGGGAGGAAAGCAGTTTTCAGGCGGCCGGAGGAGGAGGAAGATGGGTTACCCATGGACATGGCGGGCGGAGAGGACTGGCTGCCAAGAACACTTCTTTTCGACGAGTGATTGCTCTCTGCCTCTCTCTCTGTGTTCCTCTTCCTCTTCTTCTTCTTCTTCTTTCTCGGGGCTCAGTCGGGAGGCGCGCGCGCTGTGGGTGGGCGATTGGCTGGCGCTGGCTGGCTGGCTGCGATCCTAGAGAGAAGGGGAGGAGAGAGAAGGGAGTAGGTGGTAGAGAAGAGAGGAATGGCCCCTGACCCTCTCTCGCTCTCTCACCCTCTTGCAGTTGTTGGGCACGGCGCTTCCCTTTCCTTTGCCCCTGCCCTCCAAAATCCTGGGCTGGGAATCGGCCTGCGGGCAGTTTTTTACATGCCTGCGCCTTTTGCATACCGGCCCCTGACTTTCCGTGAAGTATGCGTGCCCGTCCTTGGGTCGACGGCCACGAGGAGAATATCGCGAATTGCTATCGTTCTGGGGTGGTGGGCCTTGTGTGGTTCTTCTATACGGAGTATCTTTGATTTTCCGCGCAAGATCTAGGGCGTGTCAACGGGGCAGCGAACGCTTGAAAAAGAGGAACGGCGACGGTCGGAAGGAAACGTGAATACGTAAATAGTGCACATGTGCAGGGGCGTTACTGTCAAAATCGTTGAGTACTCATTTATGAATGCATGACACGCACACGGGGACGTCGATGGGTAGTTTGTTTAGATAAGTGTGCCACGACATAATTTTTTCTTTTGGAGTACGCACAAGCGTGCGCATCATGTATTAAAGGGTAAGTGGGTAAAGAGCCTACATCATCACACGCAAATGCGGTGGTCACACATCCACCGTCGAAGGAGCTACTACTCACCAACCGTCCATCTAAAGAACGATGCAGAAAAATTACGTAGCAGTCACGCCATGGCCCACAACCTACCTTCCTCGAGCACTTTCTCGAGGACATGAGCTGGAGGTTGATGCACCATTAAAGATGAAGTCATTCCTACGTTGCGAGAGCTCCCACGTGATATGAGCTGGAGGTTGATGCACCATTAAAGATGAAGTCATTCCTACGCCGCGAGAGCTCCCACGTGATATGAGCTGGAGGTTGATGCACCTTGACACTTTGTGGGTGGGTGGGAGGTGTGACACTCAACCAACAGGTTGTCCACAACATGCATCTAGTCTGGAAATCCTCGTGTGTCACACAACTGGCGACCAGCCTGGAAATACTCATGCGCTAAGTACCTTATTTCAAACCGCCCGTGCGAGGACACACGTGATGCGAAGAGGATTGATTGCTTCCTAGTGTTGGCCACAAGAGGGGCATGCACACTAGTGCAACCTATCCTGGCGGTATGGGGTCAGTCAAGCAGTGCGCCACGATAGTTGATTTGATTCTTCTCTCGAATAGTTATTTGTGCCGATTCATTGCTCACATTTAGTGTACTTATTTCATAGACTGAAAGATGATGGATACTCATCACTGATGGATATTTAAGTGTGGCAATGAAATCATTTTTTACACATCGCTAAGAAGTGATCTTCGTCTAAAATTACTCTCTCTCACTTTGGCAAGTTAAGCATAGTATCACTTTTCTTTCTTGGGCAAGTTCAAGCTGAAGAAACTTGCAAGACCATGACTCTAAAGTGAGATCACCCTTGACAGAATCAATCAACTCATTTTCTTCTAATCAAATGGAGACATTCTTGATTGGTACTGGCGTCCTTAGACTTACCAACATCTTTAATAATATTTTGGGAAGTCTCTATAACTTTCCCTTTTAGATCCACCACAATATCATAGGCCTCTTGAGTCTTAAAATCCTTCATTGAGACCATCCTTATTAACATCATCCAAGTTAACTTCACATTGAATAGTGGGGATGATAGAAGGAGAGAAGGAAATTGTACATTTACTTCTCTTACCATGATACACCTATGTTGTGTATCCTTCTTCTCGGTAAGGTCATAGTGTAAGAGAGTTGTAGGCTTCTCGGTTGTATGCACTACTAGCCCGACGACAAAAAAAATCTTATCTTGATTCTCGCTGGCGAGGCCTTTGGCACACTTTAAGCTCTGGTAAGGATTGTCGTCATTGCAGTAGGGATTCTTTGGATTGGGGTCTTTCCTTTGAGTGAGGCCTTCTTGGCTAGGTGCAATCCTTTGGAGAAGTGTCTTGGATAACTTCAATTTTGTCAAGTTTGCCTTTGAGATGTAGATCCCTTAGAAAACCTCCTCCTTTCGGCTCATTGGGTTTGGAATCCCTTAGCCACAAGGGCCAAGTTCTCCAAGCCATATTGAACTTCTTGAAATACTCGTTGGCTTCCCGATCTTCTTCTTCATCTCCACTTTTACTCTTGGGGTTGCTCATGCTTGACATTAAGTGCCAATGTAGACTTAGTCGTATTCATGTGAGCATGATGCATCTCTTTGACAGTCTTCAAATATTTCCCGTAGGAGACAAACCGTGCAAGTAAGCTAGTCGTTGAGAGTTTTTCATAGCCCACCCTTTGTTGGAGATGAAATGCCATGTAGGAGTGTCTTGGCATGATGACCATTAAAAACTTCTCCTTGATGAAGTCGTCCTTGGCCAAGGAGATGTCATATCCCTTCAAGGAAAGTGCAAAATAATTGAGTCTTGTGTAGATGTCATCTTATGTGTGTGTGTGCCTCATCGCAAACAAGTACATATTGCTTTTTAAGACAATGGGGTTGGATGCTACGTGTTGGAGTTGCCTTGATGCAATCTCTCAAGAGAATCACATGCCCTTTGGAAGTATCATGGATTCGAATATCATTGAATACAACAATATCATCGAGTTGAACATGTTGAGTACAACATGATCAACGACCTTTAAGAGCATAGACAAAAGCAAGGAAGTTAAATTGCATCTTCATCGCTTTCGAGGGGGTGAGGTTCGATGAATCCACATGAGAGAAATCATCAATGGTAATATCCCAAAGAGCAAAGTGCAAAGATGAATGTGATGCCCCCCATTTTAATCGTACGCTAAACATACACGCAATTGCTTATGACCAAGATGAGGGACTCACGGGAAGATATCACAACACAAATCTAGACACAAATTAAAGTCGTACAAGCTTCATATTACAAGCGAGGGGCCTCGAGGGCTTGAATACAAATGAGTGAGCGAAAGCAATCAATATCTAAGTACAAACATAAGTAAACAAGTTTTTTTTCCTTAAGAAGGTTATATCACAAACATAAGCAGCGGATCAAAAAGGAAAGGCATCCTCCCTCGGAGCCTCCTAACTACTCAGCAACATCCACGTAGTAGTACGCTCCGTCGGGGTAGTAGAAGTCGCCAGCGGGATCAACTGGCTCCTGGGCTCTGTCATCTAGTCGCGACAATCGTATCAAAGGGAAAAGAGGAGCAACACAACGGTGAGTACTCATCCAAAGTACCCGCAAGAATGACCTGAGAACTATGCTAAGTATGCATCAGTATCAAAGGAATGGGGCTATACCTTTGGACTAACTGCATAAATGCCAGAATAGAGGGAAGGTCTAGTCATATCGAAGACTAGCAAAATATGTGAAGGTGAGAGTGCGTACATCCATGGATTCACATTAGTCATAAAGAACTCACATACTTATTACAATATTTTATTAGTTCTCTCGAAGCAAAGTACTACTCACATGCCCCTAGGGAGGAGGTTGGTGGGAGTTAGCCATCGCACGCCCCCGACCTAAACAACACTATGATTTCAACGAGGAATAAGAATGCTCACACATCATCACCATGCCATGACCAATATTTAGATGAATAGCAAATTAACATCCTTTAAGTATCAATATTTTTACTAACTAACAACCATGCACTCGCACCCTTTCATATTACCACATCAATATCATTAAACCACAATTTCTATTTTATGTGTTACATGTGGTTTTGATTATTCACTCCTTGAATACCTAGTATTTTTGGACTAGTCTTATAACCCATGCAAATTACCATCGCTGTTTATTAACTCTAAAACATATAAAAGTGAAGAACGAGAGTGCAATTATTTCTATAAAATCTATACGCCATTGTGCTCTAAAATATATAAGTGAAGCACTAGAGCAACCGCTAAGCTCAAAATATATAAGTGAAGCACTAGAGCAACTGCTAAGCTCAAAAGATATAAGTGAAGCACATAGAGTGTTCTATCAAATCATGGTGAATATGTGTCTCTTTCAAGTACGTGTGTTCAGAAAACAATGATTGCGGCAAACTAAAACAAAATCAAACTAAAGAAAATGATGCTTCAAGCAAAACTCATATCATGTGATGAATACATATATAGCTCTAAGTAACATACCGATGGATTGAGACGAAATAGTGGATGCCTTCCGGGGCATCCCCAAACTTAGACGCTTGAGTCTTCCTAGAATATTACCTTGGGGTGCCTTGTAAATCCCCAAGCTTAGGCTCTTTCCACTCCTTATTCCTTCATCCATCGTGATAACACCCAAAACTTGAAAACTTCAGCACACAAAACTCAACAGAAAAATCATGAAATCCGTTAGTAAGATAGGCAAACCATAAAAGTTATATACTGTTATAAATTGATTACTATTTTATTATTGCATAAGTTAGTGCATTATAACTACTCCATGACTTATACCCTTTGATATAATACATAACATCATCAAAACAAACAGACTATGCAAACAAAAAAATAGAATCTAATTTAAACAAAACAGTGTGCAGTGATCACCAAATACACCCTATTTATGTAACTTTGAAATTTCTAAAAAAATGGGACAACTTGAGAAATTTGTATAGAAATACTATGTAAAAAATTCAGATCAAAAAGTCGTTCTAGTAAAATCAGAGAAATTCTGCATTGGACGCAAAAGTGTCTGTTTTTGCACCGTATCAATTCTACTTATCATTCACATTATACCAAAGGCTTTACTTAGCACAAACACTAATTTAAACATAAAAACATAATTATTACAAAATAAATAATCATGTTATCACACACAAACAAAAAGTAAAACAAGAAAAAAAAGATAATTATTGGGTTTCCTCCCAACTAGCGCTTTTGTTTTTACGCACCTAGCTAGGCATAATCCATATGATTCAAGTGTTGTAATGTTTGACACTCCACTCATAATTAGCCCTCATGATAGACTCGTAAGGTGGTATGATTTTATTTCTAGGGAAGTGTTCTATCCCTTTCTCTAATGGGAATTGAAACCTTAGGTTTCCCTCTTTCATATCAATAACTGCACCTATAGTTTGTAGAAAAAGTCTCCCAAGTATTATTGGACAAGATGGGTTGCATTCAATATCAAGAACTATGAAATCTAGATGCACACAATTTTTATTAGAAATTATAAGAACATCATTTATTATTCCCAAAGTTTTTTTGATAGTAGAGTCTGGAAAATGTAAATTAAGGGAACACTCATGGATATCATTGAGACCAAGTGCATCACATAAAGATTTAGGTATAGTTGAGACACTAGCACCTAGGTCACACAAAGCGTTGCATTCACATTCTTTGATCTTAATTTTAATAATAGGTTCCCACTCATCATGCAACCTTCTAGGAATAGAGACTTCTAGCTCAAGTTTCTCATCATAGGCTTTCACCATAGGTTCTACTATATGTTTAGTAAAAGCTTTCTTTTGTTCATTGGGTGAGCTAATAATGGATTGCAGCAAGGAAATAGATCCTACTAAGGAGAAAATTTCATAATGAATGTCCTTGTGATCCAAGATAGTGGGCACATAACTAGTTAAAGTTTTGACCTTTCCAACCCACTTTTTTCAATTTGATTACTATAATCATCACCATCCAAGCAATTGGGATGCCTTCTAGCTAAAGTGGACTCATCTCTAGTCCCTTTATCATTTTAATAGCAGAAGTACCAATCATTTTAAGATCTTCATGATGATTATTAAAGGGTGAAGATTCTCGTTTAGCAGTCACCCTATTTACACTACACCATGACACTACATTCCCTACACACGTGTGTTTGGAAAAGTCAATTTTCCCGACCGACTATTTGTTGATAAATTTTTATCATGTTGTTGATCGGTATTACTCACATGTAACAACCAACTATCGGTGAGGAATGCCGAAATGTATAGCATATAACCTTTGGTCGGTAATAATTGCACTGCTATCACATAGTCAGTCGGCAAATATTCCTGACCGGCCATGAGTCGCCAACTGGGATGCCAATATTATCCGCGTGCGTGCCTGCGAAACTTAGAGGGAAGCCCATCAGAAATTGTCATACCGTGCGCCCGCACAACCCACCTCCGCTAGAAAAACACCACACCGATGTCTCTGTGCCTCTCTCCCTTATCTCTTTCTCTCCGATCTGAGCGACGACGATGGCTATCGCATCCGGTGATTTTTCCAGCTCTCCGTCCATCTCTTCCTCCCACCAATCTACCACCATCCCCACATCACTGTTGTTTTTCCATGTGGAACCCATACCCAACCCCTCTTCCCCTCCCATGCTAGCAGATTTGAGCGGGACAAGGTCCCTTCTATCCTTATGGTACGGAACGAGGTGGGAGGCCTCTGCTCCCTTATCTTATGGCGACTAGGAGGGTATGGTTGTTGCCCCATCTCTCTAAGCCATCCAAGGCGGTAGCGACGTTCGTAAGCTCTCTCTCACTCTCTCTTTGTGCAGATTTAAATCAAAGCAATGAACCTTCCATAGCTCGAGTGGCTGGCGCCCCTTCTCTCTACAGATTGATCCTCATAAAAAAATCAGTGTTGCGTGGATTCATGGAAATAAAGAAGTTTTTGGAGGATTAAAGTTCAAACCCAAGCCATCGATTAAATTAGGGTCTATTTACAGTGTGCCATTGTTAGCAGACTGAATTGGATAATTTTCTTACATGATGAAACAGACTTTAATATGTTATGTGGATGTTTAGGCAGTTACTCAACTACTAACAATAATAGAAGGCTAGTGGAACATGTCCACAGTTATATGCCTGCATCAAGTCAAGTGGATTTGGATAGGTAAATATTTTTACACATCTTGAGTTTTGCTATACTATTTGCAGTTTTTCGTATTATTTTATGTTATTATCAATTTTGATGTGTAATTGAGATTATGTCCGGTTGCTTGCTTTTCCTTATCGGGTCATTTTGTCATGAATGATATGCCAAATCTTTTTTTAGCATACAAGTGATGAAACCTAGATTTGACTATTGTTTTATCTTGATGTAGGTAAGTAGCTGAAATAAATTTTGCATAATCGATATTAGACACTAAAGATAACCAGCTCCTTGATTTATAAGTGAGGTTGCTTACTTTATTAAGTTTGAGGATTGGTAGTAAGTGTAATGAATACATCCATTTATGTGCAGTAGCATTGAAGAATATTCGATACAGAACTCAATAATCAAACCTACCTACATGTTAACATGTGGGGGTGCTACTGAATAGCTGTACATGAAGCTGGAAAGAGGAAGAACTGAGGATTGTTCAAGAAGTTGCTTCTATTTGTGCACAATGGCATCGTAGCCAGGTAAGAGGTACACATGCCTTTGTGGTTGATCGTCTATACACCATCCTTTCATTAGTCATTTGTGATTCGTGGATGAAAGCACAAACACGATTGTACATTTCTTAGAATGAAGAAAACAAATATACGATCAGACTGACGTACATTCACACTACTATATTATGGTTCATTTCTGTTGCAAATAACTTCTCCCCTCATTTGGACAACAATATTTCATGCTGAGAAGAAAATTTTATGCTTACCAAAATACATTTTCAGATAATAAGATAGTTATAATTGAATGTCGAACAGTTGGTTACACATTTTGCATCAATCCTGATACCCCTTAGAAGTTAGAACAAGTATGTATCTCAGGAGATTTTTTGAAGTTTTAAGTGTGTACCTAAACAATTGAATATTATAGATACATTCGTTACTTCTACTTGACACTATTGACACTCTCTAGTTTGCAGGGTTCAATCGACACATGGTGTGTCAACATTTGGCTATCTACCTCAAGGGCCTGCTGATATGTCCACAACGTATCCATAATTTTTGATTGTTCCATGCTGATATATTATCATTCTAAGATACTTTTTGGGTATTTATTTACCAATTTATTTTATTTTTGAGCACTAACCTATTGACCCAGTGTCCAATGCCAGTTGTTGTTTTCTGCATGCTTTTCACTTTTCAGGTTTTCAATACCAAACAAAGTCCAATTGACCTGATTTTGTTAGAGATTTTCTCATGACCAAAATAAGACCAGTGAGTATCACAAGAAGGATGGGGCCACCCGAGGGCCCCACAATCCAACACGACGCGACCTGGGGGCGCTATGATGAATTGTGGGCCCCTCGAGGCTCTCCCGACTCCGTTCTCTCGCTTATAAATTCTCATATATTCCACAAACACTTAAGGCAGTCCCGAAACACTTTTGACGCCGCGGAAAGTGTCTGTTCCAATGGGAGGCCATCTGGAGCTCCGTTCTGACACCTTGCCGGGGGGGGGGGGATGGATCGCAGAGGGCCTCTTCATCAACCTCGATGCCCTCATGATGATGTGTGAGTATTTCACCACACACATACGGGTCCATGGTAGTACCTTGATGGCAATCTCTCTCTCTCTCTCTTGATTTTCAATACAATGATCATCACATCTTCGCTTTGATCCATATGATGTAATCCTTTTGTGCGTTTGTTGGGATTATGTTCATATTATTCATGATAAATATTTGAGTCTTATCTGAATACTAATATGATTCTCATGTGCATGATTATGGTAGCTTCACAATTCTCTCCGATCTATTCAAATAGTTTGGCCAACTAGATTGATATTTCTTCGATGAGAGAGGTGCATTGTAGTAGGTTCAGCCTAGCGAGTTTCTATATCCCAGCGGCAGGAGGGGACAAGATGCATCTTTGTATTGCTGATACTAAGGATAACACGATGGGGTTTATTCATATTGCTTGAGTTTACTTTGTCTACATCATGTCATCATTCTTCATGCATTCTGTGTTTTACTTAATACTCTAGATGCATGCTGGATAGCGGTCAATGAGTGGAGTAATAGTAATAGGTGTAGGCAGGATTCAGCCTATTTTTTATGGACGTGATGCCTATATACATATGATCATTGCCGTGAATATCGCATAACTATGTGCTTTTCTACGAGTTGCCCAACAGTAATTTGTTTACCCAACGTATGTTGTGTTTTTATGATAGATGCCACTAGAGAAAACTATGGCCCCGGGGTCTATTCACCATATATTTAGAAAACCTTCAATACCTTGCTGGCATTTACTTGTTTTCATTTTATTATGAAATTTACAATTATCTATAATTATCTACACATCTCACTTGTTTGCAAATAACGAGACCAAGGGGATTGACAACCCTCTTTCCTGCGTTGGATGCAAGTTGTTTGTTCTTTTGCGTGGAGCCGCTGAAGTCGGTTGTTTTTGATATTCCTACTGGTTCCATAAATCTTGGTTTCATAACCGAGGGAAATACTTACCCACATTATGGTGCGATTACTGTGAGTGCATCTAGTGCCCTTAGTGATTTTGGTGCTATGAAGACTTACAGGTTAAGTAACTAATGTGTTTATAATTGCACACATGCTCTATTAGTCGCTGAGGAGTTTGAGTTATACGATGAATACCGACTCCTAAAAATGTATGTCTTCGGGGTGAAGAAATTGGTCTAAACTTGAAGACTTTGATCGCGCAGAAATTGCGATGAAATTGATATTCCTCATGAAGATATTGAAGATGAGGAATTCGGTGTGTCCTGAAGAAAATCAGTCCGAAGACTTTGAAGTGTGAAGTTTTATTCTTTCTGTTTCATTTTCTTTAGTCTTGAGTCATAGGAACACCGTACTGTTAAAGGGGGTCGAAGTAATACTATGGAATGAATTTCCTCATGATGCTCAACCCAAGCCTAAACCTACACAAGCCTCATGTGAGGAATATGAAAGACATGAGGACTTTAACAGTTGAAAGTTCCGACCGTTGCCGCGACACGCGCCACCTCACTGATCTTATCCACCCAATGGTCACAATAGTTAAGGGCATTTATGCCAAATCATGTCGGGATGCTCCGAGGCTACAAATAGCCGCCCCCACAACCACTAGCTGGTTGGCTACTCCGAGAAACTCACACTTGTCATTTAGAGGAACCCAAATTCCTCAGAGTCTTCGAGAGTAAATCATCAAGTGAGGAAATATCCCAAACACCAAACCACAAACGAAAAACCAAGTGATTGAGCATTACTGAAGAATTTGTTCCTGTGTGGAACTGAAGCCTTTTACCTTTGAGGATTGTGCATCCTCCATATGGTTAGGCGTCATGGTCTAGAGCATCTAGCAGTCAATTGTGGATCGCCGGGTGACCGAGTATGTGAGGGTTTGGAAGTCTGCCCTCAAGACTTACCACGAGTGTTGGGCGAGGACTGTGCGTTCTTAGCTCAAGGAGAATATGGTAGGGACTGTGTGTCCTTTGGTTTCAATACCAAGCCACTCCAAACCAGACGTACGATTGTCACAACACTTGGAACTAGGTCATCAACAACTGTCTTCATCGTGATACGCGTTCTATTTCTTCAACTATTTCAATTCCTCAATATTGTATGTTGAAGACTTTCATTGTCACTGTTTGAAGAATTTGCTGAAGACTTTCACTGAATTTCCTCAACCTCAAATTCTTCATACCAGTTAATCTTCACCTGCTTATTCTGTGCCTGCATACTGTGCAAACCGATTCTCATAATCTTCATCAAGTAAACTGCTGTTGTAATCTTTGCACCTCTAATCCTGTGCTATTTCCGCTGCATGTTATTCATGAGTGAGGAATTTCCTCAGTGACGAAATTCTAAAAATCTCCTATTTAGCCCCCTCTAGTCGATATAACGCACTTTCAATTGGTATCAGAGCAAGGTACTCCCTTGTTCTGTGTGATTTTGGTTTAACCACCTGGAGTTTTAGTTATGTCGACTGCATGTATGATCAAGGTTACTACATGATGTCCTACCTTCGAAGGAAATGACTTTCCCTACTGGAAGACCAAGATGCATATGCATCTTCAGGCTATTGACAATGATCTCTGGTACATTGTGGAACATGGCATTCCATCCATTGCTGCTACTGTCTCTGCTGCTGATGTGAAGAAATTCAAGCAACTTGATTCTCAAGCGAAGAATATCATCTGTGGCCATTTAAGCAAAGGTCAGTATGGCAGAGTGAGTGCTTTGGGCACAGTGAAGCTTATCTCGGATAGGCTGTCCAAAGTCAATGAAGGAATTTCAACTCAACGTGACTCTCGTGTTGATGTTCTTTGCAATCTCTTCAATCGCTTCAAGAGGCTTGACAATGAAAGCTGCCAAGATACCTTTGATTGCATCACTGACATCTCAAATGAACTGCAAGCACTGGGAGCTCGAGACATCA
The DNA here is from genome assembly GCF_904849725.1 of Hordeum vulgare subsp. vulgare. Lineage (NCBI taxonomy): Eukaryota > Viridiplantae > Streptophyta > Magnoliopsida > Poales > Poaceae > Hordeum > Hordeum vulgare. Next base: position 487,029,278 of record NC_058522.1, read on the forward strand.
CTGACCATGAAGTTGTGAAGAAACTGCTAAGATCTCTGGATCCATCATTTGATACACTGGTTCTGATGATTCAAGAAAGAGCAGACTATAAGATGCTTGATACTGCTGATATACTCGAAAGACTCAATACTCATGAATTCCAATAGGAACAAAAGAGAGATCTGTATGGACCAAGCTACTCTAGACCTCGTGCACTGAAGGCCAAACTATTTTCCTCATCTGAAGAAGAAGACTCAGATTGCAGCATTGGTGATCCTGAAGAACTTGGACAGGAGCTTGCAATGCTCGTGAGGAAATTCCAGAAGTTTACAAGGCGTGGCCAGTTTGGTAAATCTTCAAGAAGAGATATGAGGAAATAAGAATCTTCATCTGAGGACTACAAGAAAAGAACCTGCCACAAATGCAAGAAATCTGGGCACTATATTGCTGCCTGTCCTCGCTGGGTGAAGGAATCAAAGAAGAATAAATACAATGATGAAAGTTCTGACGACTCTAAGAAAAAGAAGAAATCTTCAAAATCCTCATCCTCAAAGTCCTCATCGCACAAGAAGACTAGTTTCAGAAAGGCTCGGGAACTCATTGCCAAAGACATGGATTCTAAGGAAGAATCTGAGGAATGTGATGACGAGGAAGGTTCTAAAGAAGACCCAGAGTCTGGTGTGGCAAGTCTTGCACTGGCTACCACATTCGTCAGTAAGTCAATCTTCAACCTTGAAGAAGATGACAATGCTATCTACACTGATGACTATACCGATGACTTCGCTCCAACCTATTGCTTCATGGCAAAAGGTTCAAAGGTACCGAATGACACATCCTCCTCTAATTCAAGTGACTGTGAACCTGATGATTATAAAAAACCCAGTTACAATTAACTTGCCAACATTGCAACTAAACAACAAAGTGTCAATGAAAAGCTTCAAAAACTACTAGACAAAAGCGATGACGTGTTGAATGATGAAATGAATCATACTCAAATCCTCACTGAAGATGTGAAAAGTCTTCAGTCCAGATTTGATAGTCTTCAAGATCGTTATGGCACACTCTTGGCTGATCATGAGAAACTTTCCTGTGAATTTCTTTAAAGGAAACTTGATCTTGAGAAGTTGAAAATGTCTCATGATGATCTTCAAATGGAAAACGATTCATTACTTGCTCAACAGATCATTGTCGCTCAGGTTCAGTTCACTCCACCCTGTCTCGAATGCATCGAGCGTGAAACTGCCAATTCTTCACTAGAATCATCAAATGCTTCTATTGCTACAAATTCTTCAACTGTTCCTGTGGTATCAAATTCCTCACTTTAGGAAACCACAAATGTTACTGACGAAAATGTAGGGCTGAAGGAATTGTATGTGACACGCATGTACAAAAGTCTCAAAGGGCATCAAACCCTTTGCGATGTGCTCAAAAAGCAGATTTTGAACAGGAACCCTAGGAAAGAAGGAATTGCCTTTGAAAGGAAACTGAATGTTGATGGATCTTACTGGAAACCTGAGCAGTATCCCAAAACCTCGTGGGTTGCTACTAAAGGACCTCCTGTTGATCCATCCAATCTAACAGGCTTTGCATGTGAATTATCCTATTCCTCAGATGAGTCATTTGACTCCAACTATAAACTGTTCAAAAATCAATCTCGTGAAGTATTTGCTCGATATGTTGGAACTAACTACAGGAATGGACCACCACTGAGGAAAATCTGGTCCCCAAAAGTTGCTTGGAAAATCTTCAGGTGAATGTCCTCATGACACCACCTGTGAAGAACCTGAACCGCAGATCAAATTCCTCAGGTGGACCAAAGTCTTCAAGAGGATCAAAATCCTCAACTGGTCAAAACTATGCTTGTACTCGTGCTAATGCTTCTGATATGCAGGGAAATTACATGGGATATGAATATGAGCATTATACCTCAAATCGTTATGTTCATAAATCCTCAAAGAACTTCTCTGCCTATTCATTTGATTACTCTAACCCCCTACTGTGAAGAGAAGTGCATTAGTTCAATGCCCCCTTTCTCATATGGTGCTCGCAGGATGATGAACTCTTTGCCTCCCCTTCAGATATGGGTGGTGAAGAATTTGAACTAATCACTTCTACAGGTCCGGTCTCTAGATGAAAATCATCATCTGAAGAATTTGCTGGAGACCTGAGGAAAATGCTTGATTGGATGCAAGCTAAAATTGATAAAATGATAACATTCCACGCGTCCTCAAATTTACTGTTTATGATGAAATTCCTATCTAATGAAATTGATATCATATTCTTCAAGTCTGAAGCATAGGAGATGGTAAGCTGTACTAATTCATCTGCATGATGACAAACCCAAGAGTACTGAGTGGGTTCTTGATAGTGGTTGCACAAATCACATGACTGGTGATAAAATCTTGCTGATGAATATGCCTCTGACTCCATCACCATTGAAGCAAATCACTTATGCTGACAAAGGTAAAAGCAAGGTATTGGGACTTGGCAAAGTGGCTATTTCCAAGGACAGGCACATGGACAAAGTGATGCTTGTCGAATCCCTTGGGTTTAACCTCATGTCAGTCTCTATGCTTTGTAATCTTGATATGTTTTTTTTTGGAAAATATAGATGTGCGGTCATCATGGAATCTGACAGATCCAAAGTCTTCGAAGGCTTTAGTAGAGGAGATTTGTACATTGTTGATTTTTCCACGGGTCCTCAACCAGCCACATGCTTACTCGTAAAAACCTCAGAAGGCTGGCTATGGCATCGAAGACTTGGTCATGCAGGCATGAGGAATTTGCACACGCTCGCGAAGAAGAAGCATGTCATTGGCATCGAATCGGTCAAATTCCTCAAGGACCACCTCTGCGGTGCTTGTGAGTTTGGAAAAATGACCAAATCCAAACACCCCCCAAAGACTATCATGACTACTACTCGTCCGTTTGAATTGCTTCACATGGATGTGTTTGGACCTACTCATTATGCTTCTCTAACCAATGCAGCATCCTTATATGGCTTTGTCATCGTTGATGACTATTCTCGATACACTTCGGTACATATCATTCTGTATAAAACTGAAGTGCATGAAGTTTTCAACGAATTTCCTCAAGGGCCTCGACGAACTTCTGCGTCAAGATCATACACATCAGGAGTGATAACGGGACAGAATTTAAAAATACTCGTCTTGATGATTATCTTGATGAACTTGGTATTACCCACGAATTATCTGCTCCTTATACTCCTCAACAGAATGGCGTCGTTGAATGCAAGAACATGACTCTGGTTGAAATGACACGGACCATGCTTGAAGAATATCAGACCCCTCGTCGTTTCTGTCCTGAAGAAATCAACACTGCTTGCCACATCATCAACAGGGTATATCTTCACAAATTCCTCAAGAAAACCTCATATGAACTCCTCACTGATAAGAAACCCAATGTAAGCTATTTCAAAGTCTTCGGTGCAAAATGCTGGATTAGAGATCTCACCATAGCTCAAAATTTGCACCTAAAGCACGTGAGGGTTTTATGCTTGGTTATGGAAAGGACTCGCACACCTACAGAGTCTTCAACACCTATCACAACAAGGTTGTTGAAACTGTAGATGTGCGGTTCGATGAAACTAATGGCTCACAAAGAGAGCAATTGCCTCCCGTGCCAGATAAATTATCTCCTGAGGAAGCAATCAAGTTCAAAGCTACTGAAGACATTGTTCCTGCTGAGGAAATTGCTGAAGAAATCGTCGCCAACACTGATGAAATTCAAGAAGGTGCTCCTGAGGAAATTGCTCCAGATCAAATTCCTAAGCCCAGTCAAAATCCTCAACCAGCTCATCCAAGGATTGCAAATGAAGTAGAACTTGACAAAATTCTCGATGACATCAACGCGCCATGTCCTCTCACTCGCTCAAAAGCTTCACATTTAGTTAACTTTTGTGGGCATTCCTCTTTTGTGTCTATCACAGAACCCTAAAAAGTTGCTGAAGCTTTCATGAAACCTGAGTGGATTCAAGCCATGCAAGATGACTTCTTCAATTCAAGCTAAATGACGTGTGCGAACTCGTCAAATGACCAGATCCTCGCAAGAACAATGTCATCGGTACCAAGTGGATTTTCTGAAACAAACAAGATGATGATGGTCAAGTGGTGAGGAATAAGGCACGACTTGTAGCCCAAGGCTACACATAGGTTGAAGGAATTGATTTCGATGAAACTTTTGCACCTGTTGCTAGACTTGAAGCTATTCGAATACTACTTGCTTATGCTAATCGTCATAACATTATTCTATATCAAATCGATGTGAAAAGTGCATTCCCCAATGGCAAGCTTGAGGAAGAAGTATATGTTGCTCAGCCCCCAGGTTTTGAGGATCTGAAGCATCCAGACAAAGTCTTCAGACTCAAAAAGGCACTCTATGGCCTCAAGCAAGCCCCTCGGGCGTGGTATGATACATTGAAGGAATTCCTCATGAAGAAAGGCTTTAAACCTGGTTCACTCGATCCAACTCTTTTCACAAAACCCTATGATAATGAACTATTTGTGTGCCAAATATATGTTGACGACATTTTCTTTGGATGTACTGACAAACGTTATAGTGATGAATTTTCTTACAAGATGAGGGGAGAATATGAGATGTCTATGATGGGGGAGCTGAAATTCTTCTTAGGTCTTCAGATTCGTCAACAAAGCAATGGCATCTTCATATCACAGGAGAAATACCTCAAGGATGTTCTGAGGAAATTCGACATGCATGAATGCAAAGGCGTCAGGACTCCTATGCCTACCAACGGCCACCTCTGCACTGACAAAAATGGTAAAGATTTCGATCAGCAGGTATATCGCTCGATGATTGGCTCTTTATTGTATCTATGTGCATCTAAGCTAGATATAATGCTTAGTGTTTGCATGTGTGCTCGTTTTCAAGCAAAACCAAAGGAATCACACCATAAGGCTGTGAAGCATATTCTTCGATACTTAGCTCACACACCAACACAAGGATTATGGTACCCCAAGGGCTCAAATCTTCATCTCGTTGGATAATCTGATTCTGATTATGCTGGTGACTGTGTGGATCACAAGTCAACATCTGGCACTTGTCATTTCCTCAGAAGACATTAGTCTGCTGGTCCTCAAAGAAGCAGAAGTGTGTTTCTCTCTCCACAGCCGAAGCTGAGTACATTGCTGCTGGATCTTGCTGTGCTCAACTTCTATGGATGAAGCAAACCCTCAGAGGTTACGACATCAACATGAAAAATGTGCCTCTCTACTGCGAGAATGAGAGTGCAATCAAGATCGCCTACAACCCAGTACAACACTCGAAGACTAAGCACATCCAGATTCGTCATCATTTTGTTCGGGATCATGTCCTCAAGGGCAATATCATCATTGATCATGTGAAGATTGACAATGAACTAGCGGATATTTTCACTAAGCCCTTGGATGAGAGAAGGTTTTGCAAGTTGTGGTCTGAGCTAAATATCTTGGAGTCTTCAAATATTTTGTGAAAACATGCACACATCCTAACACTTATGCAAAATAGATGACTTAGATGTGCAACACACGAAGAATCAATTTTCTTCAATCAATAAAGAATATCCCTCTTAGTGAGAGGAAATTAATGAAGAATTTGGTTCTCAAGGCCCTATGACAATTGTACGCGGCGCTTGAGATCATCATTCTTATACGATGGGTCATGCCACCACCCAACCTTGAAATTCTTCAAGTTGTTTTCTTCAAAGTTGAAATTCATCAATCTGACACTTTGTCACAAAATCCTCAAGTTTTTCAAAATCTTCAAAATCTTTGAATTCTTCAAAATGTTTGATGTTTTTCATTTGAATATATATGTATAGACTGTGATTTCAAAGTCCTCAACAACATTCACTTATAGCTCAGTCTTCAATTTGATATTTCATTTAAGTGAATGTGATCGGACTCGACTCCCCTCTATGCTAAGCTCAACCCAGTCTATTCATTTCTTCATATGCGTTCTACTTGAAACTTGTTCAAAATCCTCACTGTGTCGTTGTCAGCTGAGGACTTTGCAACAAAATCCTCAAAACTTCAAAAATCAATTTTTATAACGTTACACAGTAACTGGACCCACTTCCATGATCGGATAACCACGAACTCCACCGCTTCAATCATGGGCTCTGATACGTCTCTGTCGTATCTACTTTTCCAAACTCTTTTGCCCTTGTTTTGGACTCTAATTTGCATGATTTGAATGGAACTAACCCGGACTAAAGCTGTTTTCAGCAGAATTGCCATGGTGTTGTTTTTGCGCAGAAATAAAAGTTCTCGGAATGACCTGAAAATTTACGAAGAATTTTTGTGGAATATATAAAAAATATTGGTGCAAGAATCAACCGGAGGGGTAGAGCTGTGAGCCCACAAGCCCACCAGGCGCGGCCCCCCCGGCCGCGCCTGGCAGGCTTGCGGGGCCCACAAAACTCGACCGCCTTCAATCTCAGCTCTATTTAGTCCGTCTCGCCCGGAAAAAATCAAGGAGAAGAGTTCATCGCGTTATACGATACCGAGGCGCCGCCACCTCCTGTTCTTCATCTGGAGGACAGATCTGGAGTCCGTTTGGGCTCCGGAGAGGGGAGGTTGTCGCCATCGTCATCACCAACCTTCCTTCATTGCCAATTCCATGATGCTCTTCACCGTTCGTGAGTAATCTCATCGTAGGCTTGCTGGACGGTGATGAGTTGGATGAGATCTAATGGCTTGTCCCTCCCTGGTGGCCACACCAACACGACGCGACCAAGGGGGTCGGCGTGTCCTAATGGCTTGTCCCTCCCTGGTGGCCACACTTCCTCCAATCTCCGGCCTATAAAGTCACATATATTTAAAAAATCCTAAATATGAAAGAGAAACACTTTTTCCGCCACCGCAAGTGTGTGTTCCACGACGATCCCATCTAGAGCTCCGTTCTGGCACCCTTCCGGAGGGGGATCGATCATGCATGGCCTCTTCATCAACCTTGCTACCTTGCGATGATGTGTGAGTAGTTCACCACAAACCTACGGACCCGTAGTTAGTACATAGATGGCTATCTCTCTCTCCTGATCTTCAATACAATGATCATCACATCTTCACTTTAACTTATCCGATATAATCCTTTTGTACGGTGCATTTGTTAGCATTTGATGAATTGCGGGTTTATGTTCAGATTATTCATGAAAAGTATTTGAGTCTTCTCTGAAATTATTATGATTCTTATTTGCATGATCATCATAGCTTCGCAATTCTCTCCGGTCTATTGAATTTCTTTGTCCAAGTAGTTTGGTATTTCTTTAGTGAGAGGGGTGCGTTGTAGTGGGTTCAACCTGACGAGTTTCTATATCCTAGTGACAGAAGGGGACAAGTTGCGTCTTTGTGTTGCTATCACTAAGGATAAAACGATGGGGTTTATTCATATTGACTGAGTTTACTTTGTCTACATGATGCCATCGTTCTCCAAGCATTACTCTCCTTGTCATGAACTTAATACGTAGAGAGGCAAGCATAGAAGTGATTTTGAAGTGGAGTAATAGTAGTAGATGCAGGCAGGAGTCAGCTTATTTGCTTATGGACGTAATGTCTATATACACATGATAATTGTCGTGAAAACCAAATAACTATCTGTCGTTCTGTCAATTGTCCAACAGTAATTTGTTTACCCACCATATGTTTCTTTCATGAGAGATGCCAATAGAGGACACTATGGCCGCCGGGTCTATTCGCTTATATATTCATAAAACTAATAATTTCCTCGATATTCTTATCTGCCTTTTATTTTATTTTGCAATTTACAATTATCCACACATCTCATTTGGTTGCAAATAACGAGATCAAGGGGATTGAAAACCCTCTTGCTCACGTTGGGGTGCAACTTGTTTGCTCTTTTGTGTGCAGCCGTTGAAGACGATTAAGGATTGATATTCCTATTAGTTTGATAAACCTTGGTTTCATAACTAAGGGAAATACTTATCCGTATTGTGCTGCAATTACCCGTTCCTCTTCACGGAAAACCCAACGCATATCACAAGTATCATACTCCCCGGCAATGGTGCCATAAATCCTTCGTGATACTTGTGATCTACGTTAGGTTTTTCGTGAAGAGGAATGGGTGATGCAACACAATGTAGAGAAGTATTTCCCTCCATTAGAACCAATGTTATCGAACCAAACGGAGGACCACACAATCCCCTTCTTTAGCCCCTACACACAAAAGAGCAAACACTTGCACCCAACGTGGGCAACAGGGTTGTCAATCCCCTTGAACTCGTTACTTGCAAGCGGATAAGTAGTGTAGATAGATAGTTTAAATATATTAAATATAAAAAGTAAATAAAAATAATAAAAGGCATCAAGGAAATAATAGCGTTTTTAAATTTATAAGTGAATAGACCCGGGGGACATAGTGTTCTCTAGTGGCATCTTTCTCGAAGTAGGCATACACTGGTAAACAAATTATTGTTAGGAAATTGATAGAAAAGAGCATATTTATGCAATATTTATTCAGGCAATGATCATGTGTGGATAGGCATCACGTCCATAAGCGAGTAGGCCGACTCCTACATGAACCTTTTACTATTACTCCACTCATCGATCGCTATCCAACATGCATCTAGAGTATTAAGTAAAATAGAGTAATGCTTGGAGAACAATGACATGATATAGACAAAGAGAATCCAATTAATATGAATTAACCCCGTTGTTTTATCCTCAATGGTAACAATACAAAGACGTGTCTTGTATCTTTCTATCACTAGGATATAGAGCACCGCCAGATTCAACCCACTACAGCACACTCCTCTCACTGAAGAAAGATTAATCTAGTTGGCCAAACCAAATCAATAGATTAGAGCGATTTACGAAGCTATAATAATCATGCAAATAAGAATCATATAATTCAGAGAAGACTCAAATCTTTTTCATAAATAATCTGAACATAAACCCACAATTCACCGGATCCCAACAAACGCACCGCACAAAGTGATTACATCAAATAGATCATCGCGAAGATGTGATGAACTTTGTATGAAGAACATAAAGAGAGACCCATCTAGATACTCGCTATGGAGTCGTAGGTGTGTGGTAGACTACTCACATACCATCATGGGAGCAATAAGGATGATGTAGAGACCCTCCGTGATTGATCCCCCTCTGGCAGGGCACCGGAATAGGGCTTCAGATCGGCACATGGTGGAACAAAGACTTGAAGTGGCACAAAAGTATTCCAGGAGCTCCCCGAGGGTTTTTCGGGAATATGAGAATTTATAAGCCAGAGAACGAGGTCGGGAGAGCCAGGAGGGGCCCACGACCCAATAGAGTGTCACCCGCATGGGTGCACCTTGTTGGCTCGTGTGGCCCCCGGCCTTCTCCCGGAGCTTCCATGTCTTATTTTGGTCTAGAAAAATCGGCAAAATATTTCGTGGTATTTGAACTCCGTTTGGTACTGTAAACGTGAAAAGCCAAAAACATATAGAAAACAACAACCGACACTTGGCACTAGGTTAATAGGTTAGTTCTCAAAAATAATATGAATTGGCAAATAAATGCCCAAAAATCATCCTATAAGGATAATATTGTAACATGGAACAATTAAAAACCATAGATACATTGGAGATGTATCACTAGCGCGAGTAAGAAGTCGCATCACTCTAGGATGACATTAATGCACAACGTCCACTGTATAGCGGCATGAATGAGGGCGGGAATGCGACACTGGGCAGGAACGCACGCAAGCGAGTGAGGAGGATTTTCGGCGGGCATGTGCAGTCAGACACTGACGTGGCAACGGTCTGGGCGCCCGTAAAGCCCCTCTACTTTGTCTTCCGTTTGTGGAAAAAGTGCTTTCAGGCCATCAAGGTAATCGATATAGGACTGCCTTGGATGGAAAAACACGTCTTGATCGCGTGGTCCTCACGGTTGCAACAGTTTTGAGGGGCAGCGTTAGAGATGTCCTTAGATGTTCCAAAAAAGAGTTTAAGGAGTAAAGAGGTTGAATCCTAATACTTTAGGGTGTTAAACAAACTTTAACCCACAAACATAGTTCTACATTGCTCAATACAAAAGCACACGAGGAGGCACGCCAAAATAAATTGCAACCGAAGGTTGTTGGTAGGCCCAACCAATATTGTGGTACACCCAACTACAACTCAAACCCTTTTTTGAACTAGGCTCAAACCTAAGCGCTAGTTCTTTTGAGTTGTGTTGTGAAAATAAGCTCAAGATAAGCTCATGTGGAAATAAGCTAGCCAGTTCTTTTGAGTGCTTGTGTTTTCACTTATGTATGGTATGATTAGTGAAAACTCTGCAATGCCCTTGGACTATATTTTTGTTTGGATTAAACAATATTGTGTTGTCTTTTATTCATTTTGTTGCTCATTTGAATATAAATTCGACTTTCAAACACCACAAGATATTATAATCAGACAAGGAACATCATTGTGTGGCATATGAATAATAGAATTATTTCTGGCATATCAACACAATACAATCAGTAGATATGTATGAAAATCCGCTCTGCCATATCAACACAATACAACCAGTACACAACACAAATCAATACATCATAGCAAATCAGAGAAGCTGCTCACAAGAGAAAATAATAGGAGCTGCTCACCTTGGTGGCTCACGCCACGACGAGGGGAGAAGGAACAGGGGTGGGACGCCGTCCGTTGGAGTGGGTTGCCGAAGGCGCCGGACCGGGCCATGAGCTCGCGGGGGAGGGAGGGGGCGTCGGGCTCGGGATGATGGAAGGAGGGGGCGTCAGGCTCGGGATGATAGTCAGAGGCTCAATAGTAATGGGCAATATGCCAAGACAAGTAGACCGTTTATTCATCAGCATCTACTTACTAATCATCCACATTGAGATATCTAGCCAGAACATCTCTCCGGTATTAAGTTGCGAGCCCCACCCAAAGTGTAAACTCAAAGCAACGGACAACTGCATTAACGAACTATGCGTAAGGTACACAATCCTTGCAACGTTGGTCACAAGCATCGTTGTTTTCTCCCTAGTGGCAACAAGCACATCCCCTAGTCTCATGTTTGTGTCACTCAAGCTATACATCGAGGGGCATGAACCCACAATCATGCATAACGCTCCTCTTGGAGTTACGATCTACTACTTGGCCAAAGCAATAAAAAGCAACGGAGAACATGCATGAATCACTAAGGAACATAATATAAAAGGATAATCAAATATATAACTCATAACAATCTGAACATAATCTCATAATCCATCGGATCCCAACAAACCGAGCATAGCAATAGCAAGAGAATTACATAGATGCCTTGATCATGTAGGGCAGCTCACAAGAACTAACCATTGAAGCACACGATTGGAGAGAAGACATCACATAGCTACTGGTCATGGACTCATGGTCCAAGGGAAACTACTCATGGCACATCTGGGAGGCGTCCATGGTGGTGAAGAAGCTCCCGGAGGTCAATCCTCCCTCCAGCAGGGTGCCGGGAAGAGGTCTCCTGACGCTCCCAATCTCAGAAGCACTGCGTCGGTGCAAAAATGGAGAAATTCACGATTCCAGAAAGTCTGCAAGGGTTTCCTCACAAAACACTAAATATAGGCCAAAGGAGGGCAACGGAGGAGGTGGGGCCCACCCAGGCGACCTCGTGGCGCGTCCTAGGGCCTGGCCGCGCCAGCAGGCTTCCTGGGAGGCCCCTGGCCCTCCTTCGGTGATCCCGAAGCTTTTGTTTCGCTGATTTTTTTTAATATTTTTCTGGATTTTTTCGGGCTTCGGAAAATTTGGTAAAAGCCCCTACAAAAAAGACATCCGCAGACAGAAACTGGCAGTGGGTGCACTGAGTTATTAGGTTAATCCAAATATGTGTAAAATGATATAAAAGTGTAGCAAAACATATAACAATGTCATCCAAAAGATCATGGAACAAGCAGAAATTATAGATACATTTGGGACGTATCAACATCCCCAAGCTTAATTTCTACTCATCCTCGAGTAGATAAATGACAACACAATAATTTCTGTGGTGACATGCTAAAACACATATAAGAACTTAAAATAAAGCAAGTGAGATATGCAATTCAAGTCAAGACAATAACAAGCAAGAGTCTATATCTAGTATTGAATTTAGCAAAGTAACAACATAAAGGTGCAAGAGCTCTCGCTGTCCATGACTCGAATGTCTCCAAATGGTGTTTGCGTGCAAGAAATGGGAGATGGGTTCAGAGATAAATATTTTTTTAATTGAGAACTCAATCTACTAAACCTCACACTTAGTCTCCTTTGGAATCTTATTTTGACTCATCCCGAGACCACTTGTCAGGCACAAGTCAAAATGATCCTCTCCCTTTTGACTTTGGACACTCATGCAATGGATGAGTGTAAGCAAGATATGTTGGCACTTAGGATGGCAAATAGAATAATGATGGGGAAGGAAGACAAAAAGGTGTGAAAGGCTCACATCAATGAGGACAACCATAGGCGAGAGAAAGCTAAATGATAGATATTATGTGAGGAGTAGGGATTGCCATGCAACGGATGCACATATGAGCTAAGGTAAGCTCTGCAATGGAACTAGTGGGGTGCATCCAACTTGTTTGCTCATGAAGACCTAGAGCTCATTTGAGGAGGCTCATCATTGGAATATGCAAACCAAGTTCTATAGTGTAAGGATTCCCACATAGTTATGCATGAATGATAATCTCTATGTAGTACCGATATAGTAATGGAGTACGAGTGTGGATCTTTCAAAAGGAATAGTAGTGTTGCCCCCTTCTCTTTTTTATTTTTTTGTGGCCTCTTTGGCTCTTTCTTTTTATCTCTCATTTGTCCTCTTTGGGATCTTTTGTTTGTCCTCTTTGTGATATTTTCCTCACTTAAGGGCAACACTCTATGTTTTACATGAATAGAAAGAAAATCATCACACTTTATAAGAAGTACTCAACATAAAGACAAGTGAAAATTATCATGATATATGCAAATGTATGCCTCTGCCAGTATAGCAGGATATGCAATGATACTAGCGTGTCATGTAGCAATAATGAGGGCAATGCCCAACTAGCATGGAGCTCTATGATCAAGCAAAAGCATGTATGACAAGATGATCAAGTCATGAGATGATGGATGTTACATGGCAATATATCTCGGAAAGGCTATGGAAATGCCTTAATAGGTAGGTATGGTGGCTGTTTTGAGGAAAGATATAAGGAGGCTTATGTATGACGGAGCGTATCATGTCATGGTTTTGGATGCACCGACGGAGTTTGCACCAACTCTCGGTGTGAGAAAGGTCAATGCACGGTACCGAAGAGGATAGCAAAATATGGATGGTGGAAGTGAAAATAATCGAATACTCACATTAGTCCGAAGAACTCATACACTTATTATCGGTAACTCTCTATCTAGTTAGGAAATTCACAAAGAGACAAGTACCCGAAGGAGGAGTGTTTGGGGTTTGTTATCCTTGCGCATCCTCGACTCATGGTAACGTGAGGGTACTCTATATATTCCAACCCTTCCAGAGGTTAGCGATCAATTTAGTAGCTAGAGTTCTCAACTATTTTTTAGTTTTTGAAAAACACACGGATTTCCCAAAATACGACACCTATCACTAATAGGCTCGAGCTCTTGGCACCAATAGTCCAAACATTACTCAAATCAATACCTCAAAACTATTGCAAGTTACTACTATACTTAAATAGCAACCTCAATTACCTACTTATGCAAGATACACAACTCAGTCTAACAATCCAACTCTCTAAACAAGATAAGCATGATAACTCAAGAGAGTTCCAAAATCAACCTAAATAAAAGCTCTTAAAAAATAAGCATGAAAACTAAGAGCTAAGCATGACAGCAGCTATGAAAAGATGAAGAACACACAAAAACAATAAGCATGAAAACCCATGTCGTGTTCTAGAGTGGAATGGAGCGTGTGTCTCTCCCAAACAAGGTAGGATAGGTTCCGACTTGTTATGGACAGAAATAAATACTAAAACAAACTAAAAAGAAAATTGCAGGACGCTCCAAGCATAGCACATATCATATGAAGTGATAAAAATATAATATGGAGATGGACGACCTGATGATTGTTGATAGAGAAGGGGATGCACGGGGGCATCCCCAAGCTTAGATGCTTGAGCCTCCTTGAGTATTTCTTGGGGTTCATGGGGGCATCCCCAAGCTTGAGCGTTTGACACTCCTTTATCTTCTTTCATCATCTCTTCCATCGCAATACTTGAAAACTCTCTTCATACAAAACTCATCATAAGCTGATTAGAGTAGTTAGTTACCTTAATAAAATAATTCAATACCTACTAGAAATAAAGATTATCATTAAAAGATACTTCTTATCATTAATGCCAAAAGATTTTTGCAAATAAAAAGCAAGCTTAGGATTCGCAAAACAATGAAAACACAAAACATGGCAGAATGTGTGAAAAACACAACATCAGGTAGTAAATAATTTATTCTGGGAACTTCTGCAACTCAAATCAAAAAACTCAGAACAAATGCCAAAAATACAATTATCTAGAGCATGCTGTCAAAACAATTTAGATAAAAAAGATGATCTGGTGATGTTTGGCGATTTTTCCATCAAGCAGACATAATCTGTTTCTGGACAGCATGTCACAATTTTTAAAATTTTCTTGCAATCGAAGACAATAACTTGGCACAAAACTTAAAAATAAAGATACAATGATGTTGCTACGGTAGTAACAAACATCAAGACATCTAAAACTAAAAGTAAAAACTCAAAGTAAAGATAACAAGGGTTGTCTCCCTAGAGCTCTTCCTTTATAGCCATAAAGATAGGCTTAAGATTTTAATGATGCTCTCATAGGAATAAGAGTGGTGGAACAAAAGAGAGAATCAAGAAGCAAATACCAAACACATTTAAGTATAACATGCTTCCTATGCATAGGATTATTGCAATAGAATAATTCATTGAAGCACAAAGCAATAAGCATAGGAAGGCAAAACAAGTGCAGCTTCAAAACCTTCAACATAAAGAGAGGGAACTTGATATTATTGAAATATCTATAAGCATATGTTTCCTTCTCATAATAATTTTCAGTGGGATCATGAATAAACTCAACAATATAAGTATCACATAGAAAATTGTTACCATGATCCACATGGACTTCATGAAGAGGATAAAAGTTGGAGTAAAAGAGAGGTATAAGATCTTGCCAATTTAGCAAATGAGAGTTATCAAGAAGCCTATACCAATCTAATGCCTTATCTTTTAATGATAGAAAGAATAGCTTTATCATAACAAAATCCATTGATATACCTGCAAGCTTAAATAAGGATCATAGTTGTGAAAGATATAGCAAGTGTTCGCCTGGATGTTAATCTCCTGCATATCGATTAGCCAAGACACAATCAATAATACCAATTGGTATTTTAAAAAGCACAATTTTCTTAGGTGCGGGAGGCTTGTCCACAACAATAGCAGTGGAGCGGTTCCCCACAAGCAACAAACCAAGAGCAGACTTGTCCATAAACCTAACCAGCTCATGGCAAACTAACAAGACTAAAAGCAAAGGTAAAAGATAGCGTGCAACTCCCCTATCTTGAAGACTGGAGTCCCTGGCAACGGCGCCAGAAATTCGCTTGATGACGAGGTGATGTATATGCTTCTCGCCCCTCGTTGGACCCCAAGTGGAAGGTGGAGATGTAGTCAGTAGCAAACTTCCCTCACACAAAGACTATAAGGTTTATCGAACCAGGAAGACTCCTAGGCTCAACAAGTAGGTGTCTTCCACCCTAGCGCTAGCAGAAGACGTGGACCTGCACACACAATAAGTAACTTTGCTCCCAACGAGTACAGAGAGGTTGTAAATCTCTTCGGCCTTGTAGTTTGCAAAGGATCAAAACACAAGCGGGAAGGTAATAGTGATTGCAACGGAAAAGTAAATAAAGCGGTAAATAGTGGAGGTGTAAGCAATGATGGTGATATGGACCGGAGTCACATGACGTTCACTAGTGATGTCTCTCTCCCAAAAGACGATAAACAACTATGCTAGGGTAAACAAAACACAGTTGGGCAATTGACAGAATTATGATCGCACCGCAATGCTAATTATGCTCCTTGATAGTTAGAGGCTCAATAGTAATGGGCAATACGCCAAGTCAAGTAGAACGTTTATTCATCAACATCTACTTACTAATCATCCACCTTGAGATATCTATCCAGAACATCTCTCCGGTATTAAGTTGCGAGCCCCACCCAAAGTGTAAACTCAAAGCAACGGACAACTGTATTAACGAACTATGCGTAACGTAAACAATCCTTGCAACCTTGGTCACAAGCACCGTTGTTTTCTCCGTCGTGGAAAAAAGCACATCCCCTAGTCTCATGTTTCTGTCACTCAAGCTAGACATCGAGGGGCCCAAACCCACAATCATGCATAACGCTCCCTCTTGGAGTTACGATCTACTACTTGGCCAAAGCAATAAAAAGCAACGAAAAACATGCATGAATCACTAAGGAACATAATATAAAAGGATAATCAAATATATAACTCATAGAAATCTGGACATAATCTCATAATCCATCAGATCCCAACAAACATAGCAATAGAAAGAGAATTACATAGATGCGTTGATCATGTAGGGCAGCTCACAAGGACTAACCATTGAAGCACAAGATTGGAGAGAATACATCACATAGCTACTGGTCATGGACTCATGGTCCAAGGGAAACTACTCACGCCACATCCGGGAGGCGTCCATGGTGGTGGAGAAGCTCCCGGAGGTCAATCCTCCCTCCGACAGGGTGCCGGGAAGAGGTCTCCTCACGCTCCCGATCTCGGAAGCGCTGCAGTGGTGGAATGATGGAGAAATTCGTGATTCGAGAAAGTCTGCGAGGGTTTCCTCACGGAACACTAAAGATAGGCCAAAGGAGGGCACCAGAGGAGGTGGGGCCCACCCAGGCGACCTCCTGGCGTGGCCTAGGGCCTGGCCGCGCCAGCAAGCCGCCTGGGAGGCCCCTGGCCCCCCTCTGGCTCTCCTTCGGTGATCCCGAAGCTTCTGTTTCGCTGATTTATATATATTTTTCTAGATTTTTCCGGGCTTCAAAAAATTGGGTAAAAGCCCCTACAGAAAAGACATTAGCAGACAGAAACTGGCACTGGGTGCACCGAGTTAGTAGATTAGTCCAAATATGTGTAAAATGATATAAAAGTGTAGCAAAACATATAACAATGTCACCCAAAAGATCATGGAACAAGCAGAAATTATAGATACGTTTGGGACGTATCACCATGTCGTCGGAGATGGCCTCGACGTCGACGGCAGCGGCTGAACCCTAGAGGAGAGGGAAGAGGGGTCGAGTGCGGGTGGAGGGTTCGAGTGCGCGGGCTCGGGAGGAGACTGGTCGGGTCGAGTGTGGGAGAGTTGACCCAGCTTTTTCCGTGGCTGTTCGGTGGCATTTTTGATGTGATAACATCAAACAACATGGGCAGTATGCTATACCCTTTCCCTGTAAGTGAATAAGCTGCGGGAAGCCACTCCACCCTAGCTTTTTTCATTGTCAAATAGAGGAAGGTGAAAATAAGCTCAAGTGGCTTCTCTAAAAAGAGTTATTTCCAGCTTCTAGCCTATTTTCATAATAAGTTGCTAGAAGTTGTAAAAGAACTGGCCCTAAATGTTTTGAATAAAGCCTGCCCTATATACACTGTACACTTCCGAACAACAAATCGACGGCTCGAATCTTGGTAACAAACACCACCGATTTAACATTTCCTATTTGGCGCTTCACACGTTGGTTATAGTGCAAAGTTTAAACCTACACGCAAAGCGAACCCCTCGCTTTGCTCTGGGCTGGCACATAAGTTTCGAACATGCAACCACTCCAATCGAAGGGAAGAGGAGCAACTGCTAGCCTATCTTAGCCTCTCATGCACACTTGCTTTTCTTTATCATTTTATTGTCTTCTACACTTCGCGGGTATTTATCCTTGCTCGGTGGTCAATATTTAGATGTTTTTATTTAATCCATGTTTTTTATTTTTATTTAAATGTGCATATTTGTCTTCAAATTCTTGAACTTTTTATAAAACAGCTGACAATTTTTTTGAACTCATGAATTTTTTCAAATCAATGATTTTTCCACAAAATCCATGAAATTTTATTCAAATTCGTGAATTTTTTACCAAATTGCACGATTTTTTTTTCATATTCGATAAAATTTCCTAAAATATTGATGATTTTTTAAAGTTTTTGTGAACATAAAAAATATACTTCCTCCATTTTTAAATATAAGACTTTTTAGAGATTGCAATACGGGCTACGTAAAAAAATAAATGAATCAACACTTTAAAATATGTCTACATATATTTTTATATAGTTTATAGTATATTCTTTAAGGATACTTATATTTAGGAACGGAGAAAGTATATATGAATACTTTTTTAAGTCGAAGATTTTTTTTCCAACTTAGTGAACTTTTTTTCAAACTTTGATGAACTTTTAAAAAAATTGATAAACTTATTTAAAACATTTTTTGAACTTTTTTCAATTTGATGAACGTTTTTTTCGAAATTGATGAGCTTTTTTGAATTCCATTTTTGAACCCAGCGAACCTGTTTTCTTTGCCAAGGAACGAGCTAACAGAGCGATTCCTGAGCGAAGCGAGTCGCTCCTGTTGGGCCGGAAATAGGGGTGGCGCGCGGGAGCCCTTTCTCCTAGGTCTGATTCTGGATCGCCTGCCGTGCAATAAAGTCGCTCCTGTTGGGCCGGACCATAGGGTTAGCTAGCCCAAGTAACATCAAATATTTTTCAAAAAAGCAAAAACAAAAATAGAGGTAACATCGAGCAGAGGAGCCATGGCGGGGGAGGGAGAGGAAAAGAAGAAGAAGATGAGTGAATAGTATAAGTTTTTTTTAGAGATTTTATTAGAAGGCTACATACGTAGCAAAATGAGTGAATCTATATTCTAAAGAATGTCTATATACATCCGTGTGTAGTTTCACTAGTGAAACCTTTTAAAAGACTTATATTTAAAAACAGAGAAAGTATATAGTATCATGATAAAATCCACTGAAAATAAGCAGCATCATAGAAATCTCAAAAACGGGAAACTTGATTTTGAATGTTTTATACCACACACGCATATATAGAAGAGGAGGACCAACAATTATTCGTTCCTAAATGTAAGTCTTTTTAAAGGTTTATTAAAATACTACATACGGATGTATATAGACATAATTTAGAGTATAGATTCATTCATTTTTCTTCGTATGTAGTCCCTAGTAAAATATTTAAAAAGACTTATATTTAAAAACGAATGGAGTAGTGGCCATATATAAGATGTTCAGGCTTGATCATCAGAATAATAAAAAGACCATCATATCACATAATCAACCAGCGTCTTGTTTCACCAGGCAGAGAAAGAGGAATCAGTCGTCGGTGAGGTCTTGCTTGATCTGTTTATTATTAAGCTGCTGGGTGGATCCGCAGCTGTTGCGACGCTTCCTGCTCTGCTCACGCGACGTCTCCACCATCTCCTCCATCTTGGGAGTCAGGTACGCCCGGGGCTTGCTCGCAGCCGACGACTGCAGCTCCACCGCCGACGCGCGCTGCTGCGCGTGCGAGCTCATGCCGGCCAGCAGGCACGCGCGCCCCGTCCGCTGGTACTCCCGCCGGTCGCCCACGCGTGCGCTCAGGTCGCGCAGCTCCTCCTTGATTGCCTCACACGTGGGGTCGTCTCCCGCCATCCCCGGCGCCGACCGCTCCACCGCCTTCAGCCGTGAGTCCAGTATCTTCGCCGCCCCGGCGTGCTGCCCGCCTTCAGCGGCTTCACGTGCGGCCGCGATGTCCTGGGTCGCGGCGAGGCGGACGCGCTCCCGCTCCACCTCCATGCACGCAGGCGGCAGGTCGGTCAGCTCCAGCGGCCTCTGGATCACCGCCGCGGGTGCGGCGGCGTTGGCGGCCTGCCCTGTCGCGGCGTCCTGGTAGGCGCAGGTCACCTTGACCAGGCGGGTGACCGACTCCGCGGGCCGGGCTCTCGGCACGTACGCGAGCACCAAGAAGCGCCTCTCCTCGTCGTCATAGAGCTCTCCGACGTCGATGGAGGCGGCGCGGCCGTCGGCGTCCACGTGGTTGCCGTAGCAGCCGGACTTGACTTCCTGGACGTGCACGCCCCGGTGCAGGCACGTGACGGCGATGCGCGCCTCCTGCACGGCGACCGACAGGAGGCCGCCGATGCACTGCGCGAACGAGTCCTGGATCGCCGCCTGGTTCCCGACGAAGGAGAAGGTGCCGCCCGTGGCCTGCGCGATGGTGTGCAATGCCGCGGCGTCGTGGGTGGTGCCGAAGCCGAACGTGTGGATCGGCCCGGGCCGGCTCCCGGCGAGCACGAACAAAGGCGGCACAAGGTCCATGTACCTCTTTGACCCGAGGTACGAGTCCTGGCCGTCGGAGAGAAGGATCATGCTGGCGACGGAGTTCTTGTGCCGGCGGCCGACGAGCACCTGGGCGCCCACACGGAGGCCCTCGCGGATGTTGGTGGCCCCAACATCAACAAGGCGCTCCACCGCGAGCTTGGCCGAGGCCTTGCCGGCGTCCGACATGCGCGCGAGGCGGGTTAGGCGGGCCGCCTGCGTCGAGAAGGACACGACGGAGAGGCGATCGGCGGGGCCGAGTTGATCGATGACGAAGGCCATGGCCCGCTTCAGCAGCGCAAGCTTCTCGCCCTTCATGCTGCCGCTGACGTCGAGCACGGTGACGAGGTCGAGCGGCGCGCGCGGCACGTCGGCGGGCGCCCTGGCGTGGACGAGCACCGCGAACTTGTCCCTGGACGCGCCCCTTCCGATGGCCGGGAACTCGCAGTGGGTCTTGAGGACCAACCCCCGCCCGCTGTTCGCCAGGGGTTTCTTGTGCTCCACCGGCTCGTCGTCTTGGTAGTAGTACGCCGCAGCCGGGGCCGGGGCCGGGAACGGCGTGGACAGGCCGGCGAGCCAGGGAACATTGTTGTTCGACATGGATGTGCTAATAGCTAGGGTTTGGTCGGTTTCGTTGGCGAGATGGATATGAATCGGCGTGTGCATGCCGATCGAGCCCTAACTGCCAGAGTATATGAATGGAAACTGATCAATAAAATCTCCTATAATTGCGTAACTGGCTCCATGCATGCAGGGACAACCCAAAACATTATGGCCCACACGTGATCGTGGCGTAGACGAGAAGAAAAAATTCAGAAAATACGTACGCTTTATTTACAGACTAGTTAAATACCCGTGCGTTGCCACGGGACAATATAACTTTACTACAGACATTAATAAAATGATACTCCAATGTCATGCATCAGCTTACTCACCTAAATATCGATGCCATTCTCAACAACCAAGCACCCACTCCTTCCTCCCAGCGAGACATTTTCTTTGACATCAGTTAGAGGACAAGTTAAGTTTCTTGTTACTACCATCCTTTTCTAAATGTTATTTGCTCCAAACCATATTAATTGTCACCGATTTGGTACAACTAATCAACGACAATTAATATGAGTCATATGGAGTACTCCCTCCGTCACAGTTTATAAGGCGTGCACGTATACCTAGGTCATCAATTTAACATATATAAAATATATTATTTAATATAAAAATTATATCATTAGAAAATAAAACACCTACAGTTTTTAATAATATATTTTTTGTAATATATGTCTCTCATTAAGTTGGTCAAACTGACGACCTAGGTATACCTACATGCCTTATAAACTGTGATGGAGGGAGTAGTAAAGATTGAGATCTCCATTATACCTCCTCCATTAACGAATATTAGTTTTTTAAATATTTTAATATGGACTACATAGAAACGAAAATGAGTGAACAAACACGCTAAAACGTGGCTATATATCCTAATAAGAAAGAATCTCGGAACATCTTATATTTGCGAATGGAAGGAGTACTAAATAACATTCAAAATCTGCAAACAAAACCACAAAAAATGTTCAAAACGAAGCAAACGTTCAGATCCCATATTGATGGTACAATTTACATGATAAATGAAATCTATGTTATAACTAAATTATAATGTGCCCTGAGTGAAACAAACATGTATAAGAGATGATAATACTAATAAATGCCCGTGCGTTGCTACGGATGATAATACTAAAAAATGAATGAGCTAAATGCGTTACACGGAGAATTAGATCATAAAGTGAAGAGGGACATAACTTGCATTGTCCATTCCAGAGTCATGGCTTGATTATCCATACGCTGCCACGGAATAAAAGAAGTTAATGTGATCAAACAATTATTTAAATTCAGAAATGTATGTTGAAAATAATGACATGTTGTTTACTTATACATGTAAGTAAAAAACTGATTCTCTCTTCAACTCCATTTCTTGTTGCAAGAAACAAAAGGACATCTTTCTCCCAGTCCCTCTTGCCCCTTCACCTTCATTCTCATGACCGCACTTCTATAGATTATATATATTTTAGTCGAGTGGGAAGATTTTTTTGATTACCTTTTTGGGGAATTTCCTTGTAACTAAATCATTCATTATTTATTTATTTTATTAGTAGTATTCTCTTCACCCCCTTACTCTAGCATTGCTTCAATTTAGAAGTCCCAAAAGGAAATGACCTCACATTTTCAAAACTTCATGGTCCTCATATATTGTGAGAGATGGTGATGTATTAGATATCTTATTTAGAAATAGTGCACCATGTACACAAGAAAATTTCACAGTAAGAAAATTTCACATCACCGCACAAATCTTAAGATCCACCAAATATTTTTTTCTAAGTTATCTATTTTTTAATAAGAAAAAATGGAGCAACTTTTAACAACAATTGTATAGCAATAGGTTGTCCATGAGGTCTATATAGATAATCTTTAAATTGCAGATCATTCCTGTCGCCACTTTAGGAAATGAAAACAATGTGGAAAAAAAATTAGAATTCTGTTACCATATGCATTAATAGGTACACACATCATAGCTTGGAAAAATCTATTTTGACAAGACATAAGCCTACTCGTATACATTACAATACATGAAACAATTCTATTCTTTCAAACGAAACAGTACTGCTATATGTAATTCCATCACAAACAGGATGAGCTGACCTGTTTGCAAGAGAAAAGGGATAATAGCCAGTCAACAATGCAATGAGGATAGTATAGCGTTCAGCTGCTCATGGTATTAGTTCATAGTCAACAAGCATGACCTAACTTCATAAATTATCTTGAGAGAAGTAACATCAAACTAATTACTTAGATGTTCTCGTGTTACACCGGTTGCCAATCTTTGCAACAAATTCAAGTCCTTTCTTTAGTGAGTACCAAAACAATTTCCTAAAAAACATTGAAGCAAGCGTAATAATTAGGCAAAATTGAACATTTGGTACTGCACATGGCTAGTATTGGTTGACACTGCACTAATCAATAATTTCTCATGGCCGATGAGAAGTAATTCTGATTTTCTGGAACACACTTAACAGATTAAAGTTTTCTTATTCTAAAATCTAAGAGAGCTGGTGTGAAATAGCATGTTTGCCCCTATAAAATTAAGAAAAAGCAAAGATGTGGGCAATATGCGAAGCATGACCTGTGTGGGAAACTGAGCTACGGGGACTGGAACACACTTAACAGATTAAAGTTTTCTTATTCTAAAATCTTAGAGAGCTGATGTGAAATAGCATGTTTGCCCCTATAAAATTAAGAAAACGCAAAGATGTGGGCAATATGCGAAGCATGACCTGTGTGGGAAACTGGGCTATGGGGACTTTGAATAACAAGCATGATCTTCCGTCCCTAAGCCCTACTAGTTTTCAGAACGGTATTTCAATAGTCCCAGTGTGTTATAGACTGACGCAACCATAACTTTTGCAATGTCCATAAGGAATTTTTGATTTTATAGTGTCCCAGCAAATGCAAAAGGGTATAGTGTCCAAGAGCCCAAGTCATATTCACCAGACACAAAGTTATAAACTACAAACAAAAAATAACTCTTAAATCAGGTACCTACTCCTTTGTTAGAAGCCTTCTTCTTTTCAAATCTCTATCACTTTTCAGGCAATAAACTACAATAAAAAACCTTGTATTAAAAGGCATAAATAGTCCAAGGCTAAGTGCATAAAATCTCAAGAGTGCACATAAAAAAGAGTACCAGCACACACCTCCTCTGAAGTACAATTTTACTTTAGTATAATAGCTTCTATCAACTGGCTGCTATTCTGATATTCTGGTGTAACCATTGGTCGCTCCTTCTAGGAAATAAATTGGCATATGTAACCATTGGTCCCTCCTTCCAGGAAATAAATTGGCATATGCCAAAAAAATTATAAAACAATAGCTACTGAGCTCGCCTATAGTTACATCATGTATATCATGTAATGTTGGAAATATCAAATCTTAAAAAATATATTAGAGTGGCATGCTGTAAGAAAGGTCACTCCATCAACAAATATATCTAATTTGCATCAGAAGAATGATAACCCCAATACTAATTTGGTCAATGGTCATTATAAAACATTAAACACACAAGACAATCAATTCAGTTGATCAATTTCTAGTCTGAACCATGCAGTCCTACAAAATAAAAGCAGAAAAGGCAACTTATCAACAAGTCCATTGCTCCTCTTAGAATTTTATCGAACACATGGTATAGACATGTATAGTTGGGAAATTTTAGTGCAAATAGTTGGAGAGCAAAAGAGTAGCGCCTACACAAACATGATGAAACCAAGGGTGGATGTAATATCAGTTCCGATAAATTTGTCCAATACAAATGGAAATGACAACATACTTTATGAAAAGTTAAACTATTTGTTATGCTTCTGATTGTAGGATACGCCACACTTTGTCTCTCTCTCCCTACAATTATTTTGTTCACCAACTACTGTATTAAAGCTTGGATAAGGCAAAGGAAAAAAACATTATTGGATCAGGTATAGAGGAGAAATTTCCCCTGGAGCTTGAACTGTACGGCATGGGCAAACTGCAGCACAACCCCTCACAGATCCGCGTGGGATGCTTTCACATGGGGAAGATCCGAACAAAGCTTCCATGTACGAATCCGCCCTACTCCCACGCATCACGACAAGCTTCACATATAGCCATATATCATGTACCAATCAAGAGCGAAGGCACAAAAACATGTTGTTGACTCCGCTCTCTGTCCCCTGCAAAAGAAAGAGAAGACTCCGCTCCCTGCCGAATCGGCCGTTGTCGCTTGTTGTTGGTGCTGCTACTTGTTCCACTCCTAACGCATGTCTCCTTCCGCCGCCTTGCTGCTCCTCTTCCCATCACTGCCATCAGATCGCCGGGGTGAGAGAGATATCAGATCGAGAGGGAGAGAGAGATTATAAAGAGAGGGGGTATATTCCAAGGGGCTATATTTGGATAGCTGATGCAAATGGGTTGTTTAGTTAGGTGAAGTGGTTGAATATAAACCAGTTAAGTCACAGAAAAGAAAACAGACTCCAAAGCAGTATTTACCAACATCATTTCAAGTGACTTTGTCAGTCCAACAAGACGTGGGAGTCGCTGCGTTCCTATAAATTATGCATATGGGTCATCACATTTAAAATCTAGTTCATATTGGGGGTAAGCATATGACAGAAAATATACAAAGCAACAGTGGAGTCCATATCATTCATATTTAAATAAATTAAGGATGACAAACAAAACATCCATGATGCGGATGCAGTACCCATCTCGTATTATGAGAAGTATGGTTTTTTTACTGTGCATAGAGCCTGCAAGCTAGTTTGACACAACAAGTTGACAAGTGATGAGCCCTAATATATTTCTGGGTGTTTAAAAAACCACAAACATTACATTAAGCAGTTTCTGTGCTAAAGTACAAAACTAACAGGAAAGTGCATGGTTTAAGAGCCACTTCACTTTATGTTTGGTTCTTCAAATGCACAGACATGGGGACAGCTAGCGCGCCCGGGCATGGAGAAGGTGGGTCAGGCTGCGCCCTCAGTTGCCTAGAAAAAAGAACTGACAAATACCTGTAACAACAATAGCTTTGACATCCTTCCTCTGAAGAGCTTCTTCATAGCTTTCCTTTAAGCTTAGCAGTACTGAAAGAAAGAAGAAGTCATGGTGAAAACTAACATCACCAAAAGATTTGTCAATAATATTTTATATAATCTTCAGAGGCAATAGCTTCTAATTACATTCCAGCTAACTATCCTACGAATGCTTATGTTAGGAGGAGAACAACTTGCGCTAATGTCGGCCAATTGTTCGGTGCATAAACCTGTGGTCATCAACCACAGATGGTTTGTAGAATGCCATGTGATTTTGCTTCAAAGGATTGGCGAAACAGTCAATTTGAATTGTTACCCGTTGCATAGTTGTTGTAACAGCAGCCTAGCAGGTGACAAGAACAGTTTTGACTATAAGCGGCAGTTAGATCACGCAAAAAGCAACGCACACACGCGCGCAACTAAATTTCTGATTCTGTAAAGCGCTAAGCTGCTACTAAGTTCCTCTACCCAGCAAAGCAGAGTGAGCTGGGAGAAAAACAAATCCCCAATGTTGAAGGAGCAAATCCTTGTCTTGGCTGTGTATGTATGTGTGTGTGTGTCTCTCTCTCCGACCTGGAATCTCGCCGGTCGGCGTTGATTACCTGTGTCTGTGGCTGTGCGTGTGCGCCTCCACCGGAAAGTTGCCCCAACAACACACATGCCCCCCAATCTTGAATCACGGAGGCAAAATTAAGCCTAGCGACACAGTTCTTGGCAGCGAATCATGCTCCCCCCATCAAACACAAAGGAGAATTCAACAGAAAAGAGAAGATAAAACAGGCAGAGCAACAGATTGGGATGGGATCGAAGACGAGGATGGGTGCTGCCAGTACGGTACTATTACCATCGATGGAGAGGGAGTTGACTGGCGGGTTGCAGATGGTGATGACGGCGACGTCGTCGCCGCCCACCTCCATCTCGGTCATCCCCTTGGCCGCCATCGCGCTTCCCAAGATCGTCTGCCTGCTGCCCGCCCGGTGTTTGTTTCTTGCAGGTCTCGCTGAGCCGAGGTTGCTTGGGGGAGTTGGGAGCTTGCGGGATTTAATCTGCTAGAGTATCCTCCAAACGAAATTCAGTTCAGAAAAACCATCCCTACCCCAAAAACACATGTTCAATTCAGTAAACTACAAAAAACATAAACCACATTGAGAACTACAAAACACATGTATACTGAAAAAAAAAAGTAATTTGAGAACTACAACCTAATTAAACTACATTCACCCCATTTTCTAAATTTCAGTTCACACACTGCATTCCCCATCAAAAAATCAAAAACATAGTATTCACCTCTGATCTAAATTTCAGTTCACTCAATCTGAAAACTCTAAAAAATACTCTACTTCAGTACGTACATTCCACAACTGATGTCCTCTTGCATGGCTTCCAATTCAAGCTCACCGTCTGGCACAAAAAAATGAAAAAAATGCAGGCACATATGTGACGGCACTAAAGAATACTCCTTACTACCCTTCGAGAATGCTTTAGTACATACATTCAGAACAACAAATCTGTGCTCGAATCATACTATACACATCATCTAGAATCCTACACTACTCCACATCCATTTCCCCTATTTGGGTGAACCCCCAAAAAATACTTTCTACACAAAAAATAAACAACCATAATACAGATCTGATTCATGTGGTTCCAAACTATAAAACTCAGCATTCCTACGGATCTGGCTAGAAAAAGAACAACTCTAAAAGGAAACCCTAGAACACAAATCTCTACAAAGAACAAAGAAAATAGAGAGAAAAAGAACAAAACAGGACGGGATGATTCCTTACTAAGAAGCCAGTAGCCACCGCCGTCGCCGATCTCCCCGCACCAATAGACGCTATCGTCGCCGGTCTCCTCACACCAGTAGCCGCCGCCGTCGCCGATCTCCCCGCACCAGTAGCCGTCGCCGTTGCCGCTGCCACCAATATCCAGCACCAGGCTCTCCCTTGTTTCAACCGCCACCAAGAAGCAAAAGAACAGGCTGCAAGCGGGGGGACAAAAGGAAAACAAAAGAACAGGCTGCAAGCGGAACAAATGATGGGCCTCCTTCGCCTCCGCCCCCTTGAACACGCTGAACCCCTCCACAACATCTGCAGAACAACAAAGCCAGCGGAAATCAAACCACCAGCACAGCAGCTCAAAGCACCAAGCAAGCAGGAACCGAAGCCTCACCGGGCGCGGAGGCGGCCCCGTCGGCGCGCTTCTTCTTCCTCTTGATCTTCTTCGCGTTGGCCTTGCTCTTGCTCTTGCGCTTCCGCTTCTTCTCCGGGCCCGGCGCCGCCGCATCGGGGGCCGTGGATGTGGCGCGGCGCCCCGCCCGGCTCGGGAGCGGCCGCGAGCTCGTGGGGCGGGGGCGGGACCGAGCGGCGGACGCGCGGCCTCGAGGGCCTCCCGGTGCGCGCTCTTGGACGGGCCCAGCGGCGCGGCGCCCCGCCCGGCTCAGGGGCGGCCGCGGGACCGAGCGGCGCCGATAGGAGGTCGGGAAGGTGGGAAGGAGGTCGGGAAGGTGGGGGAAGGAGGAATGGCGTGCGTGCGGAGGGATAAGTAGATCGTGGGCTGGTTTTACGGTTCAGTCGTGTGCGGGACAAAATCTTCTTTTCGAAAAGGCGGGAAGAGGAGAGCGAGGCGGGGAGTTTTGGGAGGTGGGATCGAGAGAGGTCGAATCATCGCTGGTTGAACCATCATGACGACACATCCTGCTTTAATAGTAGAGATAACAGCGTTTGCGTCCGCCGGGCTTCGTGGCCACGAGATCGGATTTTAATGATGACTCATAAACAGCGTATTATCTAGACTAGTTCTTGGTAATCTAATCGTTGTTGCAATACATTCATTGTAACAAGTGATGTGTTGTGGGATTTGAATCTGGATCTTCACGTGCTATCCCATGCTCTCGTCAAGCTTATGCTTTCATGCGCTGCTCCGATCATCGTCATCGTTGCTCGCCGTCGGACGAGGCTATAGACAACACGCGGATGAAGTCCCACACAAGCACGTCGACGAGATCAGCTCTCGCCGTCTCCATGTGTCCGCTCGCAATCAACGGCCATGGGCATGGCCACTCGAGCACGCACGCTGAAGCTCTTCTCCGACTGCCAGAGCATCTCCAACAGCCGCGCTTCGCGCCGCGTCCAAAAAATGTATTTACAGCGCGCGCTGGCTGGTTTAGCGCATGGATAGGCGCTGGCTCCAACAGCCACGCTATAATGCAGCGCGCGCGCCGCTCCAGCAGTACCCAAAAATGTAGCGCGCGCAGCAGGCACAAATCACATATACATTTCAAAAAATAGGAGAAAAACGATCAAACAAACAAAATAAATCAACAATAAATAGTTATTACAACTCAAACAAATAGTTTATCGTTCAGTACAACATAATGCAATAAACACAACCAATAGTTCATGAACAATACAATACAAATAATGCAATCAAATCATGCTCTTTGTCGTCCATGTCATGCCCACCACTCTTCAATCAAATCCTTCTGAAGATCATTGTGTGTTGCGGGACGCCGAATGGCATGATACGAGGCAACAAAACGGGCTACCCTTTCAGCCATGTGTCGCACTCGCACGGGATGTCCCAAGAGCTCATACTGTGAGTAGTCTATATTTTGGCCACGCTCATTCTCGATGAACATGTTGTGCATGATCACACAAGCGTGCATGATGTACCAAATCATTTTTTATCCCAAAATCTAGCCGGTCCTCTCACAATAGCAAATTGGGCTTGCAAAATCTCAAATGCTCTCTCCACATCTTTTCTAGCAGCCGCCTGAGCATTATGAAAATCAAGATTTTTCTTACCTTCTGGCTTTTTCAACGGCTTCACGAAGGTTTGCCACTTTGGTTAGATGCCATCCGCTAGATAATAGCCATAGTTGTACGTACGACCATTTGCTACAAACTGCACCGGTGGCAACTCACCATTCGCAATCTTATTCATCAGTGGTGACCGGTTGACAACATTGATGTCATTCAAAGATCTAGGCATTCCAAAGAATGCATGCCAAATCCAAGTCTCATGGTCGGCCACCGCTTCAAGGATTATAGTGGAACCCTTTTTTTGGCCGTGGAATTGCCCATGCCATGCCTTTGGACAATTCTTCCAACTCCAATGCATGCAATCTATTGAGCCAAGCATGCCAGGAAAGCCGCGAGATTTGTTCATCGCCAATAGCTTTGCGGCGTCTTCAGCAGTGGGAGATCTCAAATACTCCTCGCCAAACACTTGCACAATTCCCACTGCAAAAGCGCTTGACACACATGATGGCTTGGCTCTCACCCATAGCCAAGTGATCATCAATTAAATCAGTCGGGATACCGTATGCCAACATACGCAAAGCGGTTGTCACCTTCAGAAAGGTGCTATGCCCGAGCTCTCCGGCGGCATTCCTCCTTTGCTGGAAAAACCGGTCATGGCTCGCTAGTTTCTCTGCAATGCGCTTGAACAAGTATGTGCTCATCCTAAACCGGTGACGAAAATACGACTCCGGGTATGTGGGATTCTCCACGAAATAGTTCTTCATCAATCTGTTATGGGCATCAATCCTATCTCTTCAAAAAAATTCCCGACCCATAACCGAACCACCGTGCTTCGGTTTTTTATTGATATGCATAGCTATGATCATTGCAAGATCCTCCTCCTCTTCCATATCAAATTCTTCTTCGGAAGAATCATACGACGAACTCATCTACAATGTTCAATACTATACTATAAAAACTACAATTCAAAACATGCACCAAATTCATAAGTTTGAAGCAATACATACCTTGTAGGCGTTTTGTCGAACACCTTGCGGGCGCGGCGCGGCAGCGAGCGCTCGGGCGCTGTTCCTCGGACGTCGGAGGCGCGCGAGGGCCGGCCGGACTAGGAGGGGGTGGGGCGGAAGCGCGGCGGCGCGGGGAGGCCGGGGAAGCGCCTGAACGGTCGCCGGGGGGCGCGGGCGGCGGCCGCAGCGAAGACAGGCCGGGGAAGCGCTTGAGTGGTCGCCGGCGGGCGCGGGCGGCGACGACGGCGCGGGGATAGGCCGGGGAAGCGTCGAACGGCGGCGCGAGCGGCGGCGGCGGCGCGAGCGGATGGGGGCGGCGGTGCGGTCGCGAGAGTGCAGAGCGAGCGCAGGAGAGTGCAGAGCCAGCGCAGGAGAGCGCGGGAGAGAGCAGGAGCGAGCGCGGGAGAGTCGCACGCGCGGGAGCCAGCGCAGCAAATAATGGACGCGGGATTGCGTTTCGGCCAGCGCGCTGAATTGGAAATGGCGCGCGCGCCGTTTTTGCGCGCCCGCTGGAGCTGCCGCCGCGTTGCGCGCGCGCTAAAAACTGCCTTTTTTACGACGCGACGCTTGTATAGTGCGCCTGTTGGAGATGCTCTCATCACCCGGTTATGCCGCTCCAGCCTCTACTCCTCCCTCTTCTCTACATCATCCAAACGAGGGTTGGAAGCCGCGCCGCTGCCTAGCACCCCCGTCGACGCCAGCGAGCACGCGCTCCGCTCTAGTGGCCCTCGTCCGCTTCACCACCACCCACCCTCTCTCCTCCTCCCTCTTCTAGATCGAAGACGCCCGCTCCTGCTGCTATCAGGTGATGAATAAGATGACCTATGAATGAAACCGACGACAACAAGGCATCGTCCATTTCTACAACATCACTCTTGTTGCAAAAAAAAGTGAAACAAGACCTCTCCTGCAAAAGAATCCACAACAAGATCTTTGTTGGGAAAACAAAATACGTAACAAGACCTTTGTTGCAAAAATATATTTTGCAACACAACCTCTATTTCAAAAAAGTTCTGCAATAGAACCATTGTTACACAAAAATTATGCAACACAATCTCTGTTATAAATGTTTGTGCAATAAAATCCCTATTGCAAAGTAGAAAAGATGCATTCACCCCACTAGATCTGTGTCAGATCGGACGGCAAGATCCGACGCCTAGCAACCCCTTTTCTTTTAAACTATTTTTAAATGATGGGCAGTTGAGGCACTACTGTAGACGGCTTTTAATTGGGGCCGCCGTCGGTACAGATGAAGGTATGTCGACGGTGTGAAAATTTCGTCCGCATAGAGTATGTTATAGGATTGTTATCATTTTCTTATCATTTGTTATATATTTTTAATTTTTCTTAGAAAACAGGCTTTATCTACCGATTCTATAGACATTTAAAACATGATTTTTAGGTGTTTTTTAAATGATTTTTAGATGTTGGTGCAGTTGAGGTTAGGAGAGTCCATGTTTGTGTTTTATATGTGCTACAACTACCAGATACATCTATAGATTTTTATACCCGTACATAACACATGCTTCTCTTTCAAGTGAATCATAAATTTGACTAGGTTTATAGAAAATACCAACATCTGCAATATCAACAAATAAATTATGAAATAAATTTTCATAACGTATTTATTTGATATGAAAAATGTCAAACCTTTTCATATAAATTTAATCAAACTTAAGAAAATTAACTTGGGATGAAACAATGGGACTTCAGTACGTTTTTGTTATAATACGATTCTATTAGGGTTTGACAATCGATTAAATGAAGCAACATTGTTTTAGGGACAACCACTAGTGGTTAAAGTTGCCGAATGGCAAACATGAATAATGATATCTTTATTTTTAATGGTTAAAATTTGGAGACACTTCCCCACCCAGTGTCGGGGCCTCATTGCAGTGAAATTAGATTATTATTTAATGTCAATGATATTCGTCTATTTTCAATATCAAACTGTGGATATCATATGTGGTTGGTACTCCTATCAACCTTTAAAGAGTATCGGATTACTTCATTGGACACACTTGGTCGGCCCTTATGCAGATGATTGGATCGGTCATTTGCATTTCCACCGACCACACAAAGTGTACTATGTTGCACACATACTCGTGTATGCTACAATGGGGATAGTCGTCCACCGTCCATCGTTGAGGGTCATCCCTGCCTCCCGTCGGTGGTGGTGTGCCACTAGGGAGCTCGCCCCTTGTCCGAGAGGGGTAATGTGGGCAGTAGAGGTCAGATCTGGCCGGCCCAGGTGCTCAGCTCATGTCTTTGGCTCGCGTAGATGGACATCTTAGTAGGGGTGGTGGAGCTGGGTGCTCATGAGAGGAGCACCTCCTTTTGGAGGCGGGGATTTATTGACGGGGGACATTCCATGTTTGGCTTCGGCCAGGCCGACGGTAGATGCTTATGTAGGCCTTGTATACTTCTTGAAGGCGTCGTCACGTCTCTCTTTGTCTTTGGGATGGCTTTGGGCACTCACGGAGGAGCCCAGTGGGCAAGGTGTGACGGCGGCCACACCTTGATTCGACACCAATTTTTATATACGTATAAGCATATATATTTTCTTCACATGAATATCTAAGCATATAAGGCTTGTTGGTTTTACACCACACTAGATTGACTCACCCAAACAAAACTATTTAGAAGAATGATACGTCTCCAACGCATCTATAATTTTTTATTGTTCCATGCTGATATATTATCATTCTAGTATGCTTTTGGGGTATTTATTTAGCATTTTATATTATTTTTAAGCATTAAACTTATTTACCCAGTGTCCAGTGTGAGTTGATGTTTTTTGCGTGTTTTCACTTTGTAGGTTTTCCATACCAAACAAGGTCTAATTGCCCTCAAACTTTTTAGTGTTTTTTTCTGAACCAAAAGAGGACCAACGAGCATTGAAAGAAAGCTAGAGGCCTCACGAGGGGCCCACAAGCTCACATGGCACGCCACCTAGGGGCGGCCTGATAGCTTGTGCCTCCCTCGTGGCCCTTCCGTCTCCGTTCTTTGGCTTATAAATTCTCATCTACCCTAAAAACACCAGAGGAAGTCCCGAAACACTTTGTACGCTGCCGCAAGTCTCTGTTTCGACGGGAGGCCATCTGGAGATCCGCTCCGGCATCCTGCCAGAGGGGGGATTGATCACGGAGGGCCTTTCATCAACCTTATTGCCCTCACGACATGTTGTGTGAGTAGTTCAACACAGACCTACGGGTCCATAGTCAGTACCTACATGGCAATCTGTCTCTCGCTTTGATCTTTAATACAATGATCATCGCATCTCCGATTTGATTCGTCCATATGATGTAATTTCTTTTGTGCGGTACATTTGTTGGGTTCCGATGAATTGTGGGTTTATGTTCAGATTATTCATGAAAAATATTTGAGTCACATATGAATACTTACATGATTCTTCTCTGCATGATTATGATAGCTTCGTAATTCTCTCCGACCTATTGAAATAGTTTGGCTAACTAGATCGATATTTCTTCGGTGAGACAGGTGTGTTGTGGTAGGTTCAACCTCACAAATTTCTATATCCCAGCGACAGAAGGAGACAAGATGTGTCTTTGTGTTGCTTCTATTAAGGATAAAATGATGGAGTTTATTCATATTACTTGAGTTTACTTTGTCTACATCATGTCATTGTTCTTCATGCATTACTCTATTTTACTTAATACTATAGATGCATGCCGGATAGCGGTCTTTGAGTGGAGTAATAGTAATAGGTACAGGCACGAGTCAGCCTATTTATTTATGGATGTGATGCCTATATACACATGATCACTGTCGTGAATATCGCATAACTATCCGCTTTTTTGTCAATTGCCCAACAATAATTTATTTACCCACCGTATGCTATTTTTTCATGGGAGATGCCATAAGGGAAAGCTATGGCCCCCGGGTCTATTCATAACATATTGATAAAAAATTAATTACCTTGCTTCCATTTACTTGTTTTTATTTTATCTTGCTATCTACTATTATCTACACACCTCACTTGCTTGCAAATAGTAAGACAAGAGGATTGACATTCCTCTTGCCCGCGTTGAGTGCAAGTTTTTTGTTCTTTTTTGTGCAACCGCTGAAGACGGTTGTGGTTGATATTCCTATTGGTTCAATAAACTTTGGTATCATACCTGAGGGAAATACTTACCCACTTTGTGCTGCGATAACCGTTCCTCTTCACGGAAAACCCAATGTAGATCAAGAGTATCACGAAGGATTTCTGGCGTCGTTGCCGGGGAACATCATCACCAACTACCAAGTAACTCCACACAAAATTTCATTCACTTGTTCCTCTTTTTATTTGTTGGTATATTTAGTTTGTCTCATATAAAAAATAAAAATACAATTTTTTTATCTTTGCTTGCTTAGCCTGTCACTAGATTACATTTTCTCTCTCTAGTTTAAGTGTTTGACGCCATGGCTACTTCCACTATGGATATGCATCTTCGTACTTACTTTGGAGAGGGTTTCCTAATCTTGGATTTTAAGCAAGTAGGTGATGAGACGCTCAAGGAAGCTTGGGATAGACTACTAACAATGCAAGCTAGAGCTAATCCTAAGGGTCATATTAATTTGCTTCTTAGAAGTTTTTTATGTTGGTTTATATCTTTCCCGTAGATGTGTCTTGGACTCTATGTTTGAAAAAGATTTTCTTGGAAACAATGCTTTTGACACCTATGATAATCCGAAAAGTGTATTCGGGCAACCTAAAATAGAAACCATTGAACCGGCTATACTAGTGTGCCACCGCCAAACTGAGTTAATCAAAGAGGGTGGAACTAGTATGGAGTCTAATTTTAGGGGGTTGTTCAACTCTATCTCTAGGATCCACAGGAATATCATGCTATGAAATAGAAGGCTTGATCCATAGAACAAAATCTTGATGTTCTTTGTGCTAGGGGAAACAAAGGATATTACACCTTTTATGGACAAAGATGGCAACACATGAAACTATGCAATATGCCTAGCTAGGGGTGTAAAACAATAGCGCTTGTTGGGAGGCAACCCAATAGTTATCCTTATTTTTGCTATTTATTTCCGTTAGTATGTGATAACATGATTGTTGCCTCTGCAATGATTTTGTTTTTATGTTTAATTACTATTTGTGTCAAGTAAAGCCTTTGGGATGATTTGCATGATGATCAGAATTGATACGGTGCAAAAATAGCAACTTTGACGTCCACTGCAGAATTTTCCTGATTTTACTAGAATATCTTTTTAAGCTGAACTTTTACACAATATTGCTATATAAATTCCTGAGGTCGTCCTCATTTTTCAGAATTTGTGGAGTTACAAAAGTATATGTCCACTACAGACTGCTCTGTTTCAGTCAGATTCTGTTTTGCATGTATAGTTTGCTTGTTTTGATGATGCTATGGATTGTATAGGGGGGTATAAGCCATGGAGGAGTTAATATATAGTATCCTATGCTAAATAAAATAAGAATCAATATGTAACAACACCTGAAAGTATTTGATCTGTTGCTTATATTAACGGATCTCACAAAGTTTTGTTGAGATTTATGTGATTGAAGTTTTCAAGTTTTGGGTATCGTCCTGAAGGACAAAGGATTGAGGAGCAGCAAAAGCCTAAGCTTGGGGATGCCCAAGGCACTCCCAAGGTAATATTTGAGGAAGACTCGAGCGTCTAAGCTTGGAGATGCCCCAGAAGGCGCCTCCTCTTTTTGTCTCAATCCGTCGGTATGTTACTTGGAGCTATATTTTTATTCGTCACATGATATGAGTTTTGCTTGGGACGTCGTTTGCTTTTGTTTGCTTTTACTTTCAGTTTACCACAATCATCACCGAGAGTCTGTCGGTGCGAAACTCGCAAAAGGCTAAACCCTAAATCTCGTGTCCACATTTTTCGAGGGGTGCTCTCGGAAAAGATAAAACCCTACATCTAGGGTTCACCTTGTTCTGAGTGTTGCTCTCGGTAAAGGGTCAATCATGGATCACCTTGCGCCGGGGGCATTGCCGAGTGCTGTTTCCGGAAAAGACATAATCATATATTATTCATTTTAAATATTTAGTAAATAATGCAAAATTGTTACTGATAAATGTGACCATTGGGACCACATGTCAGGTAAGAAAATATTTATGTGACGTGTGTTTACCGAGGGCGACGTCGCAGCTATCGGTATAATTAAACCAAGTGACGGCGCCGTCTGTTTCCAACTAACATGCCACGTGGATTCTCTTTGCCGAGAGTGGCTCTCGGCGTCTTCCCCGTTTGTTGTTCGGTGTGTGTTCGTCATGAGCCACTGTCGGCAAAGGAGCATAGTTACCGTGAACCTGCTTTTGCCGAGGGTGGTTCTCGGCATATATTTGTTTGCCGAGAGCCCATGATTTGGCTCTCGGCGAAGACCCTGGCACCCGGCGTATACGAAATTTTCAGTAATGATGGTAAATGTTTGGGGCTGGAGCGCCGGCCTCGGTGGCATCCACACACTTAAACCTGGCGGTGATCATATAACTGAACTAAACCTAAACCATAATCAATTAATATCGAGTTTGAACCACAACTAAACCACACTTTCAATGGTCGCACAGAACCAAAACCAAACCAAACCGCACATTTTGTCCACCTCGACCAAGACCAAATCACTCTTCGATCTATGGGCTTAACCTGGTTCTTAGTTTTGGGTTGAAACCAAATCAAGCTGATGTATATGCAAAGCTAACCGGCAAGCAAGCTACCTAGCAATATAATTGATCTACAGTAGCAGCTCAATACGTGTGTGTTAAGCCGCCGCGTAGCATATGTATGTGTGTGTCCAGCCTCGGTGCGTCACGTGCGTACGCCTAGTTCAATAACCGGTTCTAAACCACGATTCACAACTATCGACGCGGCCTCGAGGTCGGCATGGATACCGGAGCGACAACTTTGATTTTGGTCGTAGGATGTCGGTTACGGGATGCTCGGGTGATGGAGCCGATGGCTCGCTGGATGCGTGGCCCCGAGGGTCGATGTGTTGATGGTTCCTTTTTGGAGGCGTGTTGTAACGGTTTTCATCCGGATTTCCGTTAATTAACCGAGCAACTCTCTTCTATTTTTTAATGGATCAGACTCTAGACCACGCTTCCAAAAAACAACTGTTGACGACCAAATCATTTAGGCTCACACCCGACCATACCCAACTTGTTTTTACGCAAACCCAAACCAAACTAAACTAAACTGATAGCAGTCTGGATCCATCACAGCTCGAACCAATCAAGCACAGGGCAAAAAACCAAACCACTGGCCCGAGTTAATCAAAAACCATTCTAAGACTACACGCGCTCCCTTCCAACGACCCAGCTAGCGACATGTAGGATGGGGGGTCCTTCCCACGTGCGTCTTCTCCCTCACTTTTCTCTTCTCTCGTCGGTCGTCTCTCTCTCCTTCTCTCCATGGTCAACCGTCGTCGCCCGTCGGCCTCCCAAGGCATCGTCGGCACGGGAATCAGTCTATCTCGCCGCCCATGTCTAGATCCACTTGGATCCGTGTCAACAGAGCTCTGCCTGCCTAACCGGACCTAGGCACGCCGGGACTGCAACCGGCCATGCTGGGAGCTGCAACCGCCATGCGCGGGAGCTACAATCGGTTGTTCGAGCATTGTTGGAACCGGAGTTGCAACCGGAACTGGATGACACAGGGGTGTCGATGCAAATTTGCTGAAACCGACGGACGTCAAGGATACAACCATGGTGATATGGATGATGATGACTTTAGAGTTGTCAAATCCAAAAAAAAAGAGAAAAAATAAAGTAAATGTGGTGATATCTAAGCCTATAACTAGAAGCCAAAAACTAAAAAGGGGAGTTGCGTTGCAAGTAAGACTGTGCCTCCTGTAAACTTCGCGACAAGACTCACTCTCCTCAACATAAGAAAAAATGATTACTCTCTTTTGAAATTGTAGGGGGATTAGGAAGAAAGGTATGGCGACATGTTTATCTAATGTGATTAGGGAGCATGGTCTTGATTTTCTTGGTTTACAAGAGACAATGAAGGACTTCTCCTCTAAATCCTCTGTTCTTAAATACTTGTAACACACTACGTAATTTTCCTCTTCATGCAACTATGCCACATCATCAAGTCATGCATATGGTCATTAGCTATAATTTATGCACTAATCTATTCATGCAGTCATGCCACCTCAGTAATTATGCATGTCAATTTGTTTAACTAATTTTTGTGTGGGCATAGATGTGACACTACAAATATGTGTAGGTTATGTTACACATTTTTGTTATGTAGACAGCCCGTTGACTTCATACTTATACAATATTATATCACACGCTTCATATGCTTGATTGTTTCTGAAATATAAACTGAGATCAACCTTATACTATTTGTTTTTGCAACGCGTATAGTTATTTACCACATATTTATTCATCTGTTTTACTAAGATTTTCGCAGCAACGCGCGGGGTATCATCTAGTTCTTGAGGAAATTTGATCCTGGGGATCTTTTCTGTTGGAAATGGATACCTTCGGATGGAAAATCTAGGGGTATCTTATGTTAGTGGCGGAGGCCCCCGGTGGGCAAGGTGTGGCAGCCGCCACACCTTGATTTGGTCCAAAAATTTTAATACATGTATGCATATCATCATTTGCTAGCTTGCTGGCTCTCGCTTAATGGAAAAGAATTGCTGAAAAAAGAAAAGGGGCACGCAGACACCCTAATTGGGCCTATGGCAAGGTCGAGCGACGTATGCAGACCCGCTATTTGGGCCTAATTCCTGTCACGAACAGAGCCAGACAGCTCGTTCCAGCGTGCATGAAGCATTTTCCCAACCCCAGAGAAGCACGCACGCCACAAACCCTAGATAGAGTGGCGGTGGCCAAGCGAACTGCTGTGGGCGGCTAGCGAGCGGACGCAGTGGAGGATGGCGGTGGGCGGAGGACAAACAACGCAACTAGTTGTGGCCGAGGTCAGAACTGGGGCACAGGCAGGGCGCCACTGTGCAGTGAGCATCGAGTGGCTGATGTGACCAAGCAGATGACGTGGCGGTCTCCATCTCCGCCTCCCTGACAGGTCCTGCCATCCGAGCCTCCGCCTCTCCAGACGCCAGATCCGTCTCCGCATAGTCCTCTCCTTTTCCATTCGCTCGATTGAACAGGGCACGGTATTGGATCAAACTACCGTAGAGTCCTCGGGTGCGCTGGCTGATGGGCACACGCTTGCTGGTTGCACAACATTTATTATTATTTATATATATTTGTCGTATCGTCGTATGGTTGTATCTAGAAATTTTCGTATATGTATCATCGTGTTGGTGTCTCTATAGGTGTTTAGTAGGTTACGACATATGACACTCATCAAGATCAAGTGAATTCGGAAGAATTGCATGTTATTATGTTTAATACTCTGTCACGCCTTAATTTTTTTCGTCCTCCGCCTCAGTCTTATGTGGTGTTAAATATAATTCTTTTGACATTAAGTCTTGTGCTACAGGCAAGTATATCATGAAATTTGAATTATGGATGAATGCAAGTAAATTAGTACAAATTTTATACTAGAGCAACGACATTTATTTTGGGACGGAGGGAGTACATTGCTGCGTACACCACTTCCCATCTTACTGAAAGGTTGCACCACCTTATACTAATCATCAACCAAAAGCTACCATATATCCATATATCATTGAATCGATTGAAGCTTCATCGTGTCATTTTTGGCTGACGCTGGTCGACCAGAAAGAGCAGCGTCCATGAACTGCCTAGCGGTGAGGGATGCCTTCTAGAGCGATTCACATCAACTTTGGCGGGTGGTGTCGGTGCGACGAGGGCGACGTGGGGGCAACGACGAGGTCCGGTGAGGGCTTGTTCGGTTAATCCCAGCAAGGAGGGGATTGAAGGGGATTGAGATGGAATTTGACTTGCAAGGGATTTAATCCCTCTCGATCCCCTCCAAACCCCTTCAATTCGGAAGGAACCGAACAAGGCCTGAGGGGGCGGGGAGGGAGTCGAGGTGGACCGTCCGGGAAAGATGTGTAGCGAGGCAGCATTTTTTTTTTTTTTTTTTTTTTGAGAAAGAGGTAGCAGGCGGTTTTAGGCTAAACGTGCAGAGGCCTCCCTCGGGCCTCACACACGTTGGAGATCAGACCAGATGAACAGTGTTGGATGGCTGAGATGATCTTTTCTTCACCGCCTTCGTATATATATATAGGGGAAACACAAGAACCAGAGAGTGAGAAACCCTAGGCGTGCTATGCGCCGCATCGCACCCAAACTCTCTCGCCGCCTACCTCAGGCCTCAGTCAGACGGCGCTCCGGCTGCCCCCCCCCCCTGGCCGGCCTACTCCGCTCCTCCGCCGGCCACCAAGTTCTCCTGCTGGGACTGGGGACCCTACTAAACCCGACGAGCCGTAAGAGCTCGCCGCCGCCGCCTCGGATCGCCTCCGCCGCCTCGGATCGCCTCCGCTCGGTACTCTTCTCTCTGCAGATCAGATCTCATCTCATGTACGTTGGGCGCTATTTCGGCTGTGTATTTGTCAAGCTCGATGCTATTCCTTTCCCTGTCAATCAGCTATTCAAGGGCAGGAGGAATTTAGATATCATATTGAAAAACAAAATGGCCTTCAAATAAATTCCTGGCTAAATATGTTAGGATGAACATAATTCTGTTAGCTAGGCAATAACTTGGTAATTTTGCATCTCTTTTTTGCCTGCTTTATTTTCGTTATACCTAGTAATTCAGCCGGGGACATGTTTCATTCCCCGCCCTGCCACATTTTACGATGGGCTGTTGTTGGCTCCAGAGATTGACAAGTTCTTAAGATACATCAGAGCAAAGTAAAAAAAAAATATTACTTATGATCCAGTCAGCTGGTGGGGTTATTGCGCAAATATGAACCGCTGAAATGTTTCTACTTCTCGAGTTTCATTGACAGCGCAAATATACGGAATAGACAACACTAAAACATGAGTTCTTTAATGTGGTTGATAGGCTTTGTTGTATTGCAGCCTTGTTACTCACATTCTGTTTTGCACTTTATAGCAGGTTATTTAGAGAAATCATGAGTCTGTTCAAGCACAACATCTATCTAGTTCATTTAGCTGCCTCTGATTCAGAAGGAATTGCTCATTTTGTTTCTTTCGGGATGCAGGTAATGACAGGACATAATTGACAAGATATCAGAGAAGATGGAAAATCAGGCGGTCTTGCTACCTCAAGACATGCTTGCAGACGTCCTACGCCGTCTTGCACCACGTGACCTTGCCATATCTCGTTGCGTCAGCAAGGCCTGGTGCACCATCATCGATGCTCGCCACCTACTTCCAGCTGACCTCCTTCCACACTGGGTAGGCGGTATAATCATCAATTTCAACGGCTTAATGTTGTCAGAATTCTTCTCTCGCCCATCGACAGGCCCCTCGGTGTCTGGCCACCTCAACTACTTACCTTCCACATCTCTCGTCAAGGACCATTGCAATGGC
Organism: Hordeum vulgare subsp. vulgare; assembly: GCF_904849725.1. Taxonomy (NCBI): domain Eukaryota; kingdom Viridiplantae; phylum Streptophyta; class Magnoliopsida; order Poales; family Poaceae; genus Hordeum; species Hordeum vulgare. The sequence continues at coordinate 487,071,417 of NC_058522.1, forward strand.
CTTCTTTTGCTTGATGGCTACGTGGTTAACCCCGCTACACGACAGTGGGCGGAGTTGCCACCGTGCCCATCTTTGGGGCTGGAGTTTTTCGATGGAGAGCACCTTGTGTTTGACCCAACCATATCACCGCACTATGAGGTGTTGGCAATCCCCATTTGCCCCATGTCAGACCCTGATGTCAAATTGGATCCCGCTCTTGAGGAATTAGAATGGCCACCGTCATTATGCATAATACATGTGTTCTCATCAAGGACAAAACAATGGGAGGAGAGGCCCCTTGTTCGGGAAGGGGAGTCTGCTGGGACAATTGCAGACATCTGATCGGCTCGTCAATATTATCAGAACCGTGCTGTCTACTGGCGAGGATCTCTTTATGTTCATTTGCCAAACCAGTTTGTTATGAGGTAACGGCTCACTGATGAAATATCATTTATTTTTTATTGTTTAACTCCATATTGATGAAAAAATTATCCAGTTATATGATTTATTACTTGTGTTTCTCAATGATTTCATTCTTGCAGGATATCATTGTCAGACAACAAGTATCAAGTAATTAAACCACCGCAAGGGAGAAGCCCTCTATTTGGGGCAAAAGAGCTTTATATAGGTAAGTCAAAGAAGGGGGTTTATTGTGCAGCTGTGCATAACCTGGTCCGGGTATGGATCCTTGATGAATCCTGTGGGCAGTTGGTATGGGTGTTGAGGCATAACATTTCCCTTCACGTTGACTCTGATGAAAGCAGCAGACCCTGGACATTACAGGATGTTAACTATTATGAAGAGTGTGGTGAGGATGCTAAAGATGAAGCAATTGTGCCGCAGAAATTTGACTGGGATTCTGACAGTGATAATCTTATTGACCCCAAAAGCATGGCTGATGACGAGTCTCCTCGTTATACTGGTATACTTGGATTTCATCCTTTCAAAGAGGTTGTCTTCCTGTGTGTCGTATTGAAGAGAGGGCTGGCATATCATTTGGATGGTTCGAAGGTTCAAGAGTTGGGAAACATATTTCCCAAATGTTATGGCCCATCGCATGGTATCCACCCGTTTATAGAAGAGTCATTCATATACACTCCTTGCTGGATGGAGTTACCATAGAGCAATCAATTTTACTCATCTTCTCTTGTGATGAGCACAGCGTATCTGAATAAGAGATCTAATAGTCAACTTATCTCAATTGAGTTTCTTTTGGTCTGTTGTATGTATGTCAACATTGACTGGTCATATCTAAGCCTCATTGCTGAATGTTTTTTGTGTTTCGAGTAACATTAATTAATGTTTGTGTATGTCCCAAGTTGCTGAACTAATGGAAGCATGCCATATATATTGTGTGTATTTGCTGCACGTTTGCAAACGTTGCCAAGAGGTTTATGGGTGGTACTGACACTCAAAAGAAGTGTGAGTCGTTATTTGTTTCATGCAACTGGTTTTGTGCTGTCCGGTATTGCTTCCGGCCAGCAACGTACCGTTCTCTTTTTCCCTTCAGCTGTTCACCACTCACCACAATATATTACATAATAACAATATAGCTAGCCCGTCTGGGGTGAGTTCTCAATGTTATTATGTGATGTAAAGTCCCCTGATTGACACGTGGGAGAGAGAGAGAGAGAGAGAGAGAGAGCACATATAGCTTCCGAAGCTGGCGTACGAGTTTGGAATCCAATCTCTCACTCGCGACCTCTCCCAAATCCCTTCTCTTAATTCTCAGACATTGACGGCTCATATCAAAGTCTCATTGCTGCAAGTTTTTTGTGTTTCGAGTAACATCAATTAATGTTTACATATGTCCAAGTTGCTGAACCAATCGAAGCATGCCCTGTGTATTTGCTGCACGTCTGCAAGCATTGCCAGTGCCAGGAGGTTTGTATGAGTGGTGCTGATACGTACTCAAACGAACTGTGAGTCTTATGGAGCACATCACTATGTTACTGATTGTTACTTGTTAGCACTCACCACATCACTATGTTGGAGGACATGAACATGCACAACTTGTTTCGCCGTATGCACGCAGGCAGCCACGTCTACCGTAGGGGACTAGGGTTTCTGTGCTTCGCCGACTATCATCGGCGTTGAGTTTCGGTCTTGCTACTGCTGGTATCAGTTTCCACTCCATCTCGCCTCTCCACGCAAGCTCAGGCCCCCAGGATATGTTGTGTCGTGGGAGTACAGAGGCGATGCAGATTGGCAACTAATGGCAGTTTCTGCCTCGATGGGATCAGTGACTAATTGCAGCTTCCTCCTCGATGGGATAGCTCGGTGAAGGGGAAAGGCAAGGGAGGAGATGAAGTTGATCTGGAACCAGCGATGACAAACATGAACCTGAAGGAATCAGAACTCGATGACGTTTTCGTAGGGGAGGAGTAGCCGAAGATCACATCAAACCAGATCGCTCTAGTCTAGCATCTTGGCATACAAAATGTTTACTACATCGATCATTCATGCTCATTCTGAGACTGTACTGTTAGTAGTCTCTCGCCCAGCCGCCCGACGATCTTGAACTGCTTCCATTCATCCGGGAGACTCCGAAGCAGGTCCAGCTTCATGGTCAGCCCCTTGAGGCATGCAGTTGCCGTGGAAGGTGCAGAGCTGCCGGAAGTCCTTCTTGTGCTGGCAGAAGCCGCCGAAGTAGGCCATGTCGACGAAGTGCAGCGCCACGCCGTGCCGTAGCGACAGCTAGCTCGTGCTTCACCTTGTCAAACACGTACTGGTCGTGCTGACCCCGGTGCGCCGTCCTGGTCTCGTACCATCCCTCGAAGAAGGCGATGGTCCTCGTGCTCGGCCTCACGTACAGGAACCCGCCGCTGGCGTTCTTCCACAGGTCGTAGGGGTCGTCGCCGTAGAACTGGTTGCACGAGATGGCGATGTCGGTGCCCATCGGGCACCCGCACCAGCGGGTTCCGGAACCACATGATGTCCACGCCCTGAAATATCATCCAGAGATCATAAAATATGCAAGTACATTTGCAGCACGATGGTGCGTGCATCGTGCAACATGCCGGAATTTTTTTGAAACATGAATGTTGCATGCACGCATCATGCGTGTTGCACCCACCATGAAGACAAAGGAGTAGCCTAGCTCCAGGAGACGGGGCTGGAACTTGTTCCTCACCCACGTACATCATCTCCAGGTAGTCCCTGCTCATGTACTCCGCCGTGAAGTTGACACCAACGTTGAGCGGGTGCACCTCCCGGCACTGCCGGAACGCCTCCTCGTTCACGGCAACGATGACGAGGTGGCCGAGAAGGGGCGTCGTCTTGTCGCCCTTGCGGAAGCTCTCCAGGAAGAGGTCCAGCAGCGAGCCGGGCGCGGCCCACGCCATGTTCGTGAAGGTCATGAGGCCGAGCCGCGCTCCTCAGCACCTGGGGAAGCTCGAGCTCGTCGTCTCCCGGCGAAGGAGCCGGCGCGCGCCAAGATGACGGGATCACGTCATCGCCGCCGCCGCTGGGGGCAGGGCACAGGGACGGGAGCAGCAGCACGATGCAGGCAGTGGGATGGCCGCCCCAGGAGGAAGGCCAGGAAATCTCGCATGCCGCTCCGCATGGCCAGAAAATTTGTCCGGCGCCGTTACGGAAGCACGTACGACTAGGTTACTTATCTGTCGTCGGTCCACTCTACGCTACGCAGAGATCAGAGAGACAGTAATTACGTACTTACCATGCGTATCGTATGCTAAGTACAAATGGTATTAGTATCATAACACTCGTAGGATCATCGATAACAAACTCATGTGCCATTTCTTAGATCTGGCACCGAGGACACGGAGTTAAGAGAAAATGGCAGTGGATCGCACAAATGTTCTTAGGAGCTGTTCGGCAGTCCACCTACTCCATGAAATTTAAGAATCTACGGAGTACCTTTTAGTTCGCTCTGCAGTTTTTAATTGAAACTCCGTCAACTTCAGAAGCAGCATCGTGGAGCGGGGGAACTCCGAACAGACCTTACTGGCCAATACGCTGTTTGCAGCCACCGTGTTCCAGGCAGGTCAGTGTTATGTTGTAATGTATTCCCTTCGCATATGCATTATGACTTTTGGTATCGGTATACCAGATATACGATAAACAAACCAATCTGTGGTTGGATGGTTAAAGGAACAATGATATTTCAGTCCATTAGGATTCAAATTCTGATGCTCGCATTACTTCTGAATTTATTTCAGGATATCATAAATCACAAACTTAATTAGTGATCAAGATGTCGACCAAAGGAGGGGGAGGGGTTAATAGGCGACTACAAATTTTATGTTGTTTAAGCAATTTTAGGGGAATGTGAATAAATAGATGTGACATTGTATACGAGGATAATCAAAACAACCCAAATACCCAAACACAAGTGAGAAAGCTTAGATAAGCAATAACTGAGGATCCAAAGAGGTATATCGATGTTTACTTTCTTACAGGGAAACGGGCCATCGTTGGAGATGTGCGAAAAAACAAGTACCCCTAATGATACAAAGTCTCACATTCTTCTCCTCGAGTCTCTCCACAAAGAGTAGGAGCTCAATGACTAGTAGTGGTAGACCTTAAGTCGGCCTCCAAACCTTCACAAAGTCCAAAAAAATCTGTATGAAAAACATGAACCATATCTCCAACACCCCTATCACTGACGTCTTCGTCATGCTTAGACCCCCAAGGCTATGACCTTCGAGAGGTGTTATGTATTGTACTTCATTATCGTCCTACTAGGTTTAAGTTTAACACGTGACTTTTTGTGCTTTATCGTCAGTTGCCCCAATTGGCCTGCGCCTTCTTATCAGTCAGATCTAATGGTTAATAGTATAGCCAGCTGTTGGCTATAAGCCATTGTCATGTCATCTATAGCCCATCTTATAGCCAACATGTACAATAGTTAATTAGAAAAATGTACTATTTTTTATTATATGGCTCACTTTTCACTCTCACATAGTGCCTAGGAGCACGTGCTAGAGTTGGTTGTTAACTAAGAGCCCGTTTACCTTCTCTTTCCTTCAGTTAAGCAAAAATATACTAGTTTATTTCTTATAGCTAGCTGACTCAGCTCTATTGTACTTGCTCTTAGGTGCGGCCTTTCCACCTCTCATTTTTTTGGATAAGATGACACTTGTAAAAAGTTCTGATGATGACGCCATATTTTCCTCTAAGCTCTAGCATACACCCGGTCATTATGAATGTGTTCACTTGTATCACTGTTGCAGCTCCACCTTTTCCATTGTTTGAGCTCGACTATAGAGCCTTCGTATCCCCATATGTGTCATTGGATCTGTATCTCTTTACCAACTCTCCATATTGATTGTCTTCTTCGAAAGTGGGAAAACCCTCTTGGTTGCACTACAATTATCAAGATACGAATGTAGATCAAATTGTGGCCTTTAAAGGCCATGTCCTTGTGGTGATGGAAAGTGTACACGGTGTGTTTCTCATATCGACGCCGTGTGACAGCTCCAATCCTTTTCCATCACACGTGGACGCCATGTCAGCATCTTCTCACTTTCCGAACCATTTTATTTACCAAAGTTTATCCTTAAAATGAGTTCATGAAGTGAATTGTGTGATTTTTTGAGGAGCTTTGCTAGACTTACATATATTTTCTACGGAATCTTACGTAGATGATGAGGTGGGCGTTGTTGATTGGATTCCGCACGGCCCCACCCTGAAAATCAGGGGGGGGATTAGTGGAGGTTAGGGAAGGAAACCTCCTTTACGTAAGTAATTCACGTAAGAATTCGTAGGTGTAGCATTTTTGTTTTTTTAGTTAACGGACTAAAGTGTGCATTTCGGTCGAGTTTATGGACTGGTTGGGGGCGTTTTAATCCTAAAAGTAGTTTGTGGTGATAAATAATATAGCCCCATCCAAGCGAGAATGGCGTTTTGGAGGCCGAGCTTCATGGAGGCCTTTATTTTTGAAAAATTCAAATTCAAATTTTTATGGTTCAAAAAATTCTGAAAAAAAATATGCATGCATGTAAGGATGTAACCGACATGTGTGTAAAATTTCAGGTCAAAATACTTTAAAACGTGATCTGTACAAAAAAGACAAATTCATGGTCTGAAATGATGAATAGTAATATGTGTTAAACAGCCTCAGATTTGTCTTTTTTGCACAGCCCTCATTTCAACGTATTTTGTTCTGAAAATTTACACACTTGTGTATTATACCTTCATTTATCTATGTATTTTTTTTCAGAATTTTCTAAAACATTAAAGTACAAATTTTCACTGAATTTAAAGTTTGAATTTAAAGGCCTCCAATGAGCTCGGGAGCCAAAAGCAATATTCGCGTCCAAGCTCTACGGGGTATATATATAGTGGTGGTGCACGGCGACATGCTTGTGCTGCTTGCTGGTAACGAGGGATGGAGCCATCCTCCTTGACTTGTCGGCTGAACCTGCAAAGTATGTGAGGCTGGTAGATGGGTGATTGGAGAAGTTGGCATTCTTCCTCGCCGAGCAAGGTACTGGCTGGCCCACAACACTCCATGAACCCAGGGAAGGATGGGGTTGAGGGGTGGCCGGCCAGGTCTACCTGCAGCTGGACGAAAAGGATCGAATATATATATTCATGCCCAGCAGATTACTGCCACGATAGGGGCCGTGTTGGTCACGCGAGCCTTGTCTCGAGACGCTCTCAACACCAATCTTTCGTGCAGACCTACAACTTTCGCAACTTGTGTATGAAGATCCTGCCATGTGATTGTGGGTGACCCTCGATCTCAGTGTTTGGGGCTTGATGCATGTCTCTTATTCAACTGCTACGTTTCTTCTATTTTCGTTCCTCCGACAGGCTCGGCGTCTAGAATTTCATGAAGGCATGTAACAACGTCTGTTTACTATCTTATATCATGTGTTCCTGGAGCGGAAAATTTGTGATGCATATGTTTTTTGTTTGTTTTTTTGCGAAATGCATATGCTTTGTTCAACCTTGCTAATTTCTTCTGTTTTTAATAAAAGGAACATGGATTGATTACATCCTCAAACAAGTACTTCCCCCGTTCTTAAATATAAGTCTTTTTATAGGTTGTACTGACTACATGCCCCATGCAGGGTCATCACCCTTCGGTACAGTTGAGATGTGTGGGAGTTATAGCTATGTGTTTTGTTTGTGCCACAGATATCTGGCCTGTTCTTCTGAATGAAGGTAGTCCATGTGATCAAGAGCCTGTTTCCTGATACAGAGTGTGCATGTTTCTTGCTACCAAGATTGTCCTCGTACGACAGTAAGGAGAAACCAAAACACCAGTTTAATGGCTACCTCCCAGGCATGGATAATCGGGATTCTCTCGCCGCCAGATGTTACATGGCGAAAGGTTTTTCTTCGAGCCACTTTTAGGTTTGACAAAACCTCAGATATTTGGCTTGCTTAAAGGACAGTTCTCCAAATAGGTTTGATATAATTTTACACAATTGCAGTGAAACAGCTAGTAATGCGCATCTGGACATTTAAGGCTCAATCATGTTGCCTCAGCTGAAGCAGCACAGCAACAGAGATATTCAAACGAAACGAGCTTGCAATTACTTCTACTACCCCCAACTCAGGGCTAAGGCCAGACTACTAGCTCCGGCAATGGCTAAGGACGGATATCTAACTCTGGAGTCTAAAAAAAAATCCATGTTGTATCGTCTGATTCAACATCTGTTTCCCCGGAATGTCTTCTCAATCCAATTGGTGCTACCGCCGGTTGTACCACCATCCTTCTCAGATTAAGTCGGCTTTCGCACAGACATCGATAGCAGTACGAGTCATCAGTTGTCTGTGCCGAAGTAGCGATCACCATACTCTCCCAAACCTGGGATGACTCTGAATTCCTCGCTCAACCCGGTATCTATCTCTGATGTCACAAGTTTCAACTTTGGAAATCGCGTACACACACATTGAATCCCTTCGGGTGCCTACAAGGAGTCGAAAACGGGCTGGAGCGACCAAAAAATAGAGAGATGAGGAGCAAACAGATTCAGTATGCTAAGAGGTTTACCGCAATGAGAGTGAGGAATATGATCCTCTCCTCGGCAACGCCTTTCCTTCGAAGAAGATCTATAGCTTGATTTGCTGAGTTGCCTGGGAAAAAAAGGCAGAAGTAGAACACTTCAGTCACGAAAAAATCAGGTGATAACTGGTGCAGTATAATCGGCTTCGGTCAGTTATTCGCTACTCAGTGGGTCACTGAATAGCCAATTAACTGGTTTATCGGCCAATTAACTGATGTATTGGCCAATTAACTGGAAAATTCGCTTATTTATCCATACTCGGCACAGCTAAACAAACAATATACTTCCTCCGTTCATAAATGTAAGTCTTTTAGGGATTTTACTAGGGGACTACATACGGAAGGAAAAAAAAACGAATCTATACTTTAAAATATGTCTATATACATCCGTATGTAGTTTTCTAGTGGAACCTTTAAAAAGACTTATATTTAGGAACGGAGGGAGTAGAATGTTATTAAATCTTTAATTTTATGCATTAGTAAAGGAAAAATTATCACTGGGCAAGATTTGATATCAGGATATCTCATAACAACCAGATACGTTTCTATGAATGCATGCTATATGTATAATTGCATCGAATAAAAAAACTCGTATATATTATCATACAAAGCATTGCTTTCAATAAGAAATACAATTATAGGGTGGGCCAAGGGACTTTTACTAACACAGCCTAAATCACTTAACTTTAGCGCCAACAAATAAATGAACAGGAATAGAGGCAAGCAAAACTGACCTGTGCCAAGCACCGGATCCAAAAGCAGAACATGGCGTTCATCTATATCCATTGGCAGTTTGTGGTATATGAGCTAGATGCACAAAGTGTATTATAGTTACTGAGATTTGGCACCATAGAAACTTAAACATTTTACAAATGTATTAACAAGTCATTAATCACAAGATCTTAGTGCTTACTTGCTGTCCATTATCTCCAACACGGTGTATCAAAATTTTACCAATTTTTATTCCTTTACAGCAAGCACGCAATGCATTCTCCATACTTTCACCACTGCAGTGACAATTCTGAATTTGTTTATAACAGTGTTGTTGTCTCAATATATATTAACAGAATGGGCAAGAAAAAAAACATATGTAAAATGGCTAGTATGCAAAGAGCAAACTGCAACTATTTGGTATTTATAGACATCGGTTCATGGTGTTGAAATAAGATTCAGGATTAAATGGGACATGGGTTCAGAATTGTAGCCCGGACTCTGGAACTATAAAACTATCTTACAACTTGCAAGACAATGGCACAGAGAAAACAAAAAGTCCTAAATGTCAGGACAGAAAAGAATGTATACTTATAATAAATTATCTTTTACAGTATTAACAACCATCTCTAATAAAATAAAGAGCTTCTGTTCAAATATAGTTATTACTAAATTCGGTCTGCATGCCCGTCATTCAAAAAAGAAGCTTCTGTCAATGGTGTGTGCCATTGTGTTGGGTTGATAATAACTATTTCCAGTGTTTACCTTCGGACAATAGACACTCCGCAGAGCTTCTTGCAGAAATCAACTCCCGTATAAACAGATCCTGAACACAAACAAGTACAACATCACATAATGAACCGCATAAATAAATAAATAGAAGCATGTGTGCACCTAGCATTACAGAAAACAACTGAAAGCAAACAAATCTATGAAAATGGGAGAGCTCCAGATTTCCAAAAGATAATATTTTTCCATGTATATTAAATCAGAGCATTCAAATTCAAATGTTCGCAGCACAAATCAAATTGCTGCTTTCAAGGAGCATTAATTTACTGGCATATAATGCTCCTCGTCAACGTGCTTCAGTTTCCACCTAGTACTGCATAACATCAATGCTATAAAGAAAAAATAGTTCTGAGGGGAATAGACTCTTCATATTAACAAGCTTCAGTTTCTATCTAATACTGTGAAATATCAAAGCTACAAATGAAAAAAAAATCTAGTGGGGATAAACTCCTCATATCAACAATTTTCAGTTTGTACCTAGTACTGTGTAATATCAAAGATATAAATAAAAAAAGTAATTCCAGGGGGAAATAAGATTGCATTTAGTCAAAACATTAGTACTGCATCGATTGTATTTTCCTTCCTATTATTGTTCAAGTGGAAGTGTAAACTATTTTAGCAATACAAATTCATAGGTTAAACTCTTCTAGTTGATCAAACAACAATTATTCTAGGAAGTCAACCAGAGTCAAAAAAAAAATAATCGATGGGACAATACTTGAAAGGTGGAAAACTAACTGAAACAAGGTACGCGATGCCATTTGCAAACTACCTGTTGGAGTAAGAATCTGCTTTTCTGTAAATGGCAAATGCCCCAGACCATGCTCAACTACCTAACATGACATCATTCATACAAACAAGAGACCAGTTAAATAAATTTAAAACTCGTTGCAGATAACTCGGCATAAAGTCGATAAGAAGATAAAGACTATGAAAACAAGAAAGGTACCAAACGTATTAACCGATCTGAATAAAAGACAAAATCAGGTGTAGTGATATCCCTATCACGAATCAGAGTATGCATTCCTCGGATCTGAAAAAATCATCATAAAGGCATAAAGAACTTCAAAATACAAGGGAAAACTGTATGATGCTTAATCAATGAAGATGATTGACTTTACCTGGAAAGTTGATTGAACTACAAAGACGTTTCGGAAGACTTTGCACAAGTCATGCATACCAAGCTTTGTACGAATATGTTGAACGATCAGGTCAATTGCAACATGGTTATCACCTCCGCGTGGTATGATCACATCAGCATATTTCTTTGAAGGCAGAACAAAATCATCAAATGCTGGCTTCACAAACCTCCCATACTGAGATGCCAAAAGAATTTCACATTACATCACAGGCATTTACATAACAAGAAAATGGGAAGAACAAATAAACAGAATCTTCTAGAGATCACAAGGATAAAATCAAAAACAACAACAGAAAATCTACAATAGTTAACCTACCTGATCAAGCACCGAGCTAACGTCTCTACCTCTTTCAACTGTATCACGCCTTATTCGCCGGGCAAGCCTAATATCTGCATCTGTTCGGATACACCATGGATGCAAGGAAGTGAACAAAATTTCAGCTACCAGCACGAAAGTTATATAGAACAACAAGTCAAATGCTTATAAGTACATGGTACAAGTAACACAGACCTGTGTCCACAAAAATTTTCATGTCCATCAGATTGCGAACCCTTTGATCATGGAAGACTAAAATACCCTCCAAAATAATGACGTCTGATGCATTGACCTTGCAAAATTAAATTTGACATGTCATTTCGTTGGCAAAAAGGTTCATGATTAGACCAGTTTTCCTACTTATCCAGTAGTTCAACTAATAACCATCTTGGTTGACGCTTCCAGGTACTGATAGAAGCCAGCAAACATAATACTGAAATATAATCATTCTAAAACTTACAGACTAGAATAAACATATATCAAGATATTCAGTAGTACTAATTCAAGGAATTGTCTTCTTTATCCAAGCTTAATACAGTTTACTTCAATATTAAGAATACAGACTGCATAAGTTCACAAGTCAAAATAGTGCATAATTTTGGAAGTAATTTGCCCATTCATACAAATGTCCATGACATGATCATAAGAAGGAACAGAATTCCTTGCAAGGTTGTAAATTGTCAGGCTGCAAAAATGTTGTATGCATCACGCAATAATTTTTCATAGTCAAACTGGTATTATTTTCCAATGTCTCACACAGAAAGCAAATAACATCATCTGTCCTTTCAGTATTTCCCATAGAAAGCATAGGCTTGCACTCTACCATACAATATACCAGACGGTCATATAGTTGCACAGATAGAAAAAAGGCTTCACCCAAAATTATCGAGAAGTAATTCTCGGAAAGAGTTATTGAAAAGTCAAATGTGCTGGACTCAACATTGTAAACAGGGGAGACTTCTTCATGTCAACAAGTTCATAAGGGATAACTGATTAGCACCAACCTTTCTGAACCTTTCTGAGCACCTTCGGTGATTTTTGAAGTCATATATAGGAACATTTACAGGCAACGCACGTTTTAGCTGCCCCATGCATTCAAGAAGTTGCTCCGTATCAAATGCATCTGTAAACAAAAAAAGCATATGCTTCACGTTCCACAAAACAACAGAAAACTCGTTGTCTGATCACTAACAAAGGTACTAGCAGACTTCCAATCAACATGGTAAGTGAAATACCAGGATGATCGAAATTGTAGTCCTGAGCACTTGCAGATTCCTCAGCAGTTAAGCCACGGTAGAACGAGTCCTGCAAAATTAAAAGCCGTTGTGAAAGTCCGGCACGTCCCGGAAATGAAATCGGCCCCCCATTGCAATTTGCTAAGATTTGTGAGCGACTAGCTTTATTGGGACTTCATTGTTCGGTTCTGGAGGCGCCAAACAACAGCAGATCATTAGGTGCATGTACACTCATTGTTCAGCCCCCAAGCTAATAAATGACTACGCTGGCACGACAGGCCTTCGAATCTGATGCACTGAATAAGCATTATTCTACTTCGGGAGCCAGGACCGGGTGAGGATCCCTAGCAATCTCGCAGCGCAAAGCATCTGCAATGGCATGGGCAGGCAGCGGGCAGACCTGGTTGACGAGCACGACGCGGTGGTCGTGGAGCTGCTGGATGATCATGTCGCACACCGTGGTCTTCCCGGAGGCCGTCCCGCCCGAAACCCCTAGAGAGACCCGCGCAAACAGTCGGCGTCAGCCAGAGCTTCAGAACCGCGCCACATTGAGCAAACTGAAGAGTGGAATGAACGGGGGCAGGGGCGGGCGCAGAAAGGAGAGTTACCGATGACGAAGGGCTGCCTGAGGGAGGAGGGGGAGGCGATGTCGGCGCCGGCGGGCCCGTTGGAGAGGGCCGCGGCGGCGGCGGCGCCGGCGGAGGAGGAGGAGGCGGAGGGAGGGGAGGAGGGCCCGGAGGGGGCGGGGAGGCGCAGCGCCTCGAGGCGGAGGCCGCTGAAGTGGGCCCCCACCGCCGACTCCATGGCGTCGTCCACCGCCTTGTCCGGCATGGTCTGGTCTGGTCCCGCCGCCGCCGCCGCCGCCGCCGCCGATCGATCGGGATTCGGGATTCGCTGGCTCGCACGGTTTGGCGGGTTCCGCTGCTGGTGCTGGCTGCTCCACCGACCCGGATCCGCTCGCGTGTCGCGATCGGGTTTTTGAACCGGCGAGAAAATAAATGGTTTTCCCGAAACGTGGTGCGTGGGGTCGCTTTTGCTCGTGGAGACCATGGGTGCGTGCGCACCGTGGACTGGACAGTGGTAGGTGGGGCCGTGGATGGGGATGGGAGTCACGGTGCAGGAAGACCGGGTGCGCCGAGTATTTTGGGCGAGTGCACGTTCTGCGTACGGCTCGTCTGAGATTACTGGGGATGGGGGAAACACTGCTACTTTTTTGGTGAGACAGATGGTTGGAAATCCATAGCTGGAAACAAGGTACTGCCTCCATCCAAGTGTATAAGGCATGCGTGTAGTTCTAGGTTATCAATTTAATTAGTTAAATATATATTATACGCGACATAAATTACATATTTAGAAACTACATCTTCACATGAATCTAATGATATATTATTTATTACATATAATACATATATAAATAGTTAAACTAACGACCTAGAACTACGCGCATGTCCTATACACTTAAACGGAGGAAGTAAGAGCAAGTACAATAGAGTTGAGTCAGCTGGCTATAAGTAATAAAGTAGTATATTTTAACTTAGTTGAAGGAGAGAGAAGAGGAGAGAGAAGGTAAGTGGACTCTTAGTCAAGAGACAGCTCTAGGCATTTTGTGAGAATGAAAGGTGGGTCATATAATAAATAAGTGTACTCTTTTAACCAACTATTGTACATGTTGGCTATAAGATGAGCTATAGATGACATGGCATAAGCTTACAGCCGGCTCTACTGTTGTCTATTGTCTTTGCTCTAACAAGCTCAGATAATCCCGTGTTCCGGGGTAGACAGTAAATTCAATAATAATAACAATTTTTTCCTGAAATCTGTGGACATCGAAGATGAAATAGTAGAAATCATATGCCTGTGCACGGGAGCAGAACTCGGGTTTAGCTACTGGCTGCTGCTCCGTCGTCTACCGGCAGTGGCGTATACAATATGGTTGCATGATTGCATCAGCATCAGCAGTACTAGTGTAACTGCAGGGGTGGTCAGGTTCACATGATGACCCTCATCCAGTTCAGGGTGACGACAAGAGATCATCAAGCATGCGATGCACATGGCTCGAGACATCTTGGTGCTAGCGTTGAGATAGAAATTCGATTCCCTTCTCCTATGGACAAGGTGTGCTGCCTCGCCGTGTCCTCCCGTTCGGTGATGGTAGCGTGACAGGGAACGGGGAACCGGATCCGATGCCCCCACCAAAGCTGCGATGCACAGTGACACACAAATATATGCCTCAAAAAAATGGAAGTGCGTGGCCAGTGTCACAAGTTGCCAAGAGCACATCTTATTCAGGGACACAGACTCGCTCGCTCATCAGTTTGCAGTGCGGATTGCGGAACTGCATGCAAACTGAGACCGACGTGCGGAGTGGTTCAGAGTTCTACTAGTTTACAGCAGAAACAAAACAATACAGCCGAGCGTGCGAGGCTACAGATGATCGGATCAGCCCTTGATTTGTGACGCCTCGACGCTCTTCCGCAGCGCCGAGATGACCTGCCCGGGGTCGGCGGCTCCAAACACGGAGCTTCCGGCGACGATGCAGTTGGCGCCGGCCGACGCGGCCACGTCGATGGTGGAAGGACCGAGGCCACCGTCCACCTACACAGAGAATGTAAGAATCAGGAAACGAAGCGCCATGACAAGATTGCCTGTGTGTGAAGAGACTATGAAGCAGTAGGTCCTAGCTGAACGTGGATCGCATTGTGTACTGTACCTCTATGTCGAGGGACGGGTACTTCTTCCTCAGCGTGCGCACCTGAAGGAAGAAACTCGGGTTACAGACAGGAAGTGGTCAAAACTCAAAACTATCCTGAATCAGAAAGGTGGATGGAGTATCGACCCCCCAAAAAAATTTGGATGGGATAACCTTATCCATCATCTCCGGCATGAACTTCTGGCCACCGAAGCCAGGCTCAACCGTCATCACCAGAACAAGTTCTACAGGGGTTTCTGCTTCGACCTGTAAATACATGCGGTTATTGGTAGAAAATGCAAATCGGGCAGAAAGGCTCGGATAAATAAGTTTGAACATGTCATCATAACAAAGGCCATTCTTCTACTCCCTCTGTCCGGAAATGCTTGTCGTGGAAATGGATGTACCTATACATATTTTGGTTCTATATACATCCATTTTTATCCATCTCTACGGCAAGTAATTCAGGACGGAGGGAATATAATGGAAAGGTGTACGAGAGTGCAGTAACATTCAGCGATGATTGTAAGAAGGGCGTGAAATGCGCTGGACAAGAGAAGCTGGATGTGCTTGCGTGACGATCATTTTGATCAACAAATCATGCTATAGGTTAAACAGAACATATTGCTGCTTGAATGGTACAGTACATAACTGCAATACCTAAAAAAGGAACTGGTACACAAATTAGGTCTGGATGGGGTTTCAGTTCTGCACACCAGAGGACACCCTGGATTTTATGAATTGGACACAAAGCTAAAAGTTAAAAAAAAAAATCATATGAGCAGACTTCTCACATTAGCTGTTAACATGTACTCCCTCCGTCCCAAAATAAGTGACTCGACTGTACAAAGTTAGTACAAAGTTGAGTCACTTATTTCGGGACGCAGGGAGTAGTATTATCTTTCAGGGTTTTTCGTTTAATGTACAACATGATAACTAGAAAAGTTGTATTGAGTGCTTACCAGAGGGAAAACATCCTCCACAGGAGTACCAGGCTTCAATGATACACCAGGCCGCATGCCCTTTGCTTTAATGCTTTGGATGAGCTCTTTCCAGTTATCTGATCCAAGATTTCCATAAGGCAACAAAAAACAAACAACCATTCCCGGATTTGTAAGCATATGTTTATTTACCTCTGGTGACTTCTATATGGAATGTGAATCCTGAGGCACCAGCTTTCCCAAATGCCTCTACATAATCAGAAGGATTTGTGACCATGAGATGGCAATCCAAATACGCCCTAGAAATCGATAATAGCAGGTATTAGGTGCATATAGCTTATAACAGAATCCATCAAAGAAAGCATAAGGCAAGGAAGGTCATCATACTTGGTGTGCTTCCTCAAGCTCTCAATCACTGGAGCTCCAATAGTTAAATTAGGAACAAAGTGCCTGCGCATGGAAACAGCCAGCTTCAAAATTGATAGTTCTTTTTGTCATCACCAAAACGGTCTATCATCAAATTTCCCAACAAGACAAATGCATTGTCCTTCAAACTGATTCAGCATATAACATAATGATGATATTATGTTTGCATGTAGTGTTTCATCTGGGAGTTTTAGAAAGATATTCAAGAGAACATCCATACATAAGATCTTTATGATCCTCCTGACAAAAAAAAAATGGCAAGATTCCCACATGAAAAGAAAGACAGCGATTCATGTTGATAACTTGCTTCGATGATGTCCAGTTCATGATTAAAATAAACATCTTAAGCAAGCATTCTACTTTTGACAATCTTGGAAAAGGTGTCTAGTTGCTCTCCCTTATGCTGAAGGTATGTGATTTCTGTACAAGCAAACAGAGGGAACACCATCTCCATACTGGCTACAGATATGTCTTATTTTCATCATTAGCAACTTTGAATTTTCCTATTGTTTATTTTCAGAACGAAAGGTCGGCATTTCTTTAAGTAGGCAAAATGTGAAAGAATAGTGCATACTTTAAGCTGCTTCTTTTCCAGTTTGATCACATGGCTATCAGGCTAATCGGTTCCCTTCTTATATGTATTTTGGAAATCATGCTCTTTCTGTGAGCTATCATTAACATTTCGATCCGTGAGCAGGATGTTCGAATAAGCAAGGTATCTAAACAAAGTAGCCAAAAATTAAATGGCAAGGATGTCCATAAGCCGAAAAGCAATTAAGAGAATACACATGTGTGGGATAAAAATAAAGAACGTCTAGGTAGATGTAGCCTGTAGGCATATTATGTATATGGTCACCTGCATACTTAGCTAGTTAGCTTAAACACCCACAGCCAGCCTCTATGATGGCAGATAAAAAAAGGGCAAGTGTATGTTTCACCGTTTGAAGGGAAGGCAGAGCTCTGACTGCATACTAAAATGATACAGAATAAAAATGGGTGGCGGTATGCGAGAATAGTATTTTTGGCACCATCAAGCTTCAACACAACCCAGTAATACATCAAAATTGATGTATCGCACCCGCAGCGGAAATCAGATACCAACTCACCCATCCTGCAAGATGGAAAAGGAACAGAATGAGCATAACACAAATGAACTTCCAAGCTTGAAATGTCCATGGTCAATGAATGCAATCCCTGTCTAACAGAAGAATGAAACGAGGCACAATCGCCGAGAGGAACAAGATTAGCTGAACTTGTATCAGATGCACGTGACAGGCAAGTTACCATGACTAGTAAGTACTGGTACGCTTGCAAAATAGCACATCACCTATGCTCTGAACAAACGCTCTGAACAAACGATGTTCAGACTAATCTCTCAGCAGCAGAAAGCAGATTATACCGAATCGCCTATGCTCTGCAAGCCATAGTTGCGTGCAGAAACAAAAAAGCACGGCAACTCCTCTGATTCAGTAATTCAGTAGTTCAATCTTATCATCCCTACCCTGCCTGACGGACTCCGTTACAGGGCGCTGCGTGGACAAATCCAACTCCTGGACGAATCAAAGGCCGGCACCGCGCGTGCGCTACTCACTGGTGCTCACCAGGGTGGATCGAGCAAGCAGGCAGGGTTAGGAAACATGGTGGGGGGAGAGGGGAGGGGATGGTCGGGCGGATCGTACCATGACGTCCATGTGGAGCCAGTCGGCGCCGAGGCGGACCATGCGCTCGGCCTCCGAGGCGAGGTTGGCGAAGTCCGACGAGAGCATGGACGGCGCTATCTTCGCCGCCGCCGCCGCCGCCGCCGCCATGCTTGGTTTGGTTGCTTCCGATTGGAGGACCGGACCGGCGGTCGCTGGGCTGGGCGGTAGTTGAGGTCCAAAGTGGGGAAGCGGGCGACGTTCCGTTCGGGTCTGTCTGGACGGGACGGAGGCTGGTTTCACGCTTGTGTTTGGGGCAGGTGAGCCGCCTATGGCCCACTCGTCAGTGGCCGGAGGAGGGGCTGCTACTGCCAGGGCCAACACAATACTGTTCTTTTTTTCTTTCACCAACCCTAGGTTTTTTTTTGCGGCGAAAAAAGGATGTGATGAATTATTTGTTGAATTTCATGACTTGTAAAAGGCTGTGAAATGAGGGCTATTCTGATTGCTACTCACGATACCGTACGGTATACCTGGGCATACTTCGGGCCGGGCCAAAAAAAAGATGCTGAAAATCGAGGCTGAAGCCTGGCCCGGTCCAACCATCGGACCTAAATACTGGGCCCAAATCCGGAAAAGCCCGAATGGGCCCAAATCCAGAAAAGCCCGACTGGGCCCGATCGACAAGGCCTGACTAGGGCATAAAATAATTATTCTTTAAGCCTTTGCCCGGTTCGGCCCGATCGTCGGGGCCCGAGCCTGGTCCGATGGCATGTTAAAGCCCGGCCCGATCAGGGATTTTCGGGCCGTATCGGGTCGGGTCAACTGTTCATGGACAGGTATACCGTACGATGAGTTAGGGAAAACATTAGAGCAATTCCAACAGCTTTTTTGAAAATCTATCTCTATAGTTGATTTCTTGGCTTCTCGTAAAAGTTAAGAGAAGTTATTTGGAAGTAACTTTTGTCAGCTTCCCTAAACTTCCTCCCTTACATCCATTTTATTTTTCATTTTAATTAAATAAAAATATATAATTACCTAGGATTTGTCGGCCAGTGACACACTCGACAGCGAACTGTGCGGTGATCGTCTATGTGAGTTTGTGCCGGCGGCGTATCGACGAACGTGGCAAAGAGGTGGTGTGGAGTGGGATGCAAAAAGCTGGTCCTCCAGGCTGTTTTGTAGATATCATCTTCCTTCCATTCTCATTTGACGACAACATAGTTGATATTTGAAAAACATGGTTGGTATTTGACGATCCATTGCCGCAACTTTTGGATGAGGTGTGAAGTAAGATAGATTTGGTAGTCGAAACACATTCTTCGGGTTCCATCTTTCTTCGGCATG
Source organism: Hordeum vulgare subsp. vulgare (assembly GCF_904849725.1). Lineage (NCBI taxonomy): Eukaryota > Viridiplantae > Streptophyta > Magnoliopsida > Poales > Poaceae > Hordeum > Hordeum vulgare. The sequence continues at coordinate 487,090,609 of NC_058522.1, forward strand.
CATCGGGCCTGATTATCAGAACATTTTACAATGGCTCCTCTACTATTATTTCAGTCTCACCACAAAGACTAATGTGTCATGTAAGATAAGCTCTATCTCAATTAGTAGCAGTGCAATCTAAAGGGGGTAGTACTAGTTGTTGTTGTAGCAATGGATGGATACCCAAGGATCGATCGCCCTATCTCGTGGCGTAGGAAAGGGCACTTAAAATTCGCCCGGCGAGGGAATAGAAACCAGGGACTCCTGGTACGAAAGGGCACTTAGAAAGATCATCTAAGTCAAAAAACTTTTCGTAGATTGGTTTTTTAGCTTTTCCCAAAAAATTAGGAGAAGTTATTTGGAAGCAACTTTTGTTAGTTCTGAAGCTTCCTCCCCTAAATCCATTTAAATTTTATTTTTCATAATTATTATTTTGCCTAGGACCAAACGGCCAGTGATACATGCGTCAGCTGGTTGTGCGGTGGCCGCCGCACGCCAACGGACGACGACGGAAACGTGGTGGGATCCTCTGAAGTTAAAGGTAGTTTACGAAAAAAACGGGATGCTAGATTCCAATGTGATAGTTGGTGAAATTTCAGTCTCCTACAAAGATATGTGAAGGTGATACCATAAACTTGCGACGAGAAAATGCCATTTTTACAGGATACTCTAAAGTTAACATCGGTTTAAAAAAATTGTTGTAGGTTTTTTTTAACTTCCTATAAACGACTGTTATTTTATAGACTGGACTGTTGAAGTTGCTCTTAGTGAATGCGCCAGGGCTCCCCAGATGGCAACATTGTCAATGGAAACATCGGAAACATGATGCAACATCTCAATGGACGAAAAAAACCTATGGCGAGGGTCTCTATTTTCTACGGGCGCGTTTGGTTACCTGCATCGTTTATTGCCTTTTGCATGCTTGATCCAATTGGACCTGGCTGGGCATATGCATGCAAAAAACCAACATCTGCATGTTGATTGATTGCATACATTGCATCAAGACCCACCTGGATGCATGTTGTTTGGTTGATGTGTTTGTACTTCAGGTGTGAGCGGATGCAAAGCATAACTGTTTGATTGTGAGCAAGTACTTGATCTGTTCATCCATTTCTAATATGGTGTACTTATTACCCATTTGCCAGCACACAACACACACGACACAGACCGATCATCATCAGCAAGATCAAAACAAGAACACATAAAGAACAAACCAAGAACATGCATTAAGTACTACTAGACATACGTTTTATAACAGCAGAGCATCCCATGCCCATGCTGAACCCCAGGGTGTTGGTCCCCGGGCAAAATATAGTCAAGTTCACAGCAGAAGAGACGAGTAGGCTTTAGTTCAAACCCACACTACTTAAGTTCAAACTACGAGGAACAAACTACATAGCATGAGCGATGTCGCCCCACGCAGTTGTGCTTCGAGCACCAGACCCTGTGGATGTTGGAGATGTTGGTGTTGAAGATCTACACCTTGAGCCCCAGGGCGGAGAGCCTGAAGACTACAAGGTCGTCGGGAACGATCTTGTTCCAGGAGCAGAAGTACTCCCAACCGCGTCCGAGCACTATAGTGCCCCTTAAAGTACTGCACGTGGACCCAGAACTCACACCACTTGTTGGCGGAGAGGATAACGACGCGAGAAGGGGCGGTGACCAACCATTGCTTCATCACCGACCTGAATTTAGGCGGGATGGTGAACATGGTGATGTCCTTCTGGTCCCTTATCTACACGTAGAACCTGATAGACTCCGTGCACCCTCCTCGTGGCCGGTCCACGGCCTCCTGCGAGCATCCAGCGACCTCGTCATGTACTCCACCCTGTCAGGGAGCACCATCCTCTTCAACCAATGGTTCATGGGGATGAGGTATTGTGCCCCCTCTGCATGAACGATGATCTGCGCACCACCGTTGGCTTTATCCCACTCCGACTTTATTATCTTGTCAGCAAGATGGACATTTGTTAGCACCATATGACACATGATCAAAGCTAACACATGAAAACTGCTTACCGTTATCAGTGCTAACACTAATGAGAGATAGCAATGATCAATGATAGGAGTGATCAAAAGCTGATCAATGCTAACAGTGATCAAAGCTACCCTGATCAGAGCTACCAATGATTAGATCAAGTTACCACTCACATGTCCTACTCTGATCATGTATGTCCTACTTGCACCTACTATTTTTGACATTCAGTTATGTCCTGCTTGCATGCCACATGCACTCACGTAACCTAGCAACAAGAGCAAGAGAAGCACTAAGAACTAACAACACCAGCAAAAAGAGAAGCATATACACTAGTAACATCATTAAGAACTAACAATAGTAGCAAGAACAAGAGCATATACACTAGTAACAACACTAAGAACTAACAATGTGGTACTACAAACTTACAATTTTGCCAGTATAAAGTAACAATGTGCCACTAAAACGATGTAAAGTCACATTGCATTATGAACAATCTACCCACGTGGGATGAACAAAGTAGGCATGCACTCTGGTTCATCCCCAAAACAGTGGATTCCTACCGAATCCGGTCAAATCGGTTTGAATCGGGTCCAATCTACTGTCCCTAGAACACAACTTGAACTACCCTAAGAACCCGAAATACGAAGAAAACGGAGATTTGAGAGCTTACAATGGGGGTTGTCGGCGTAGCGTACGCCGGTTGTGAAGAAAACCCAACGGGAAAAGGGGTGCTCGCGCCGTCGATGAAGAGGACCTGGCCATTCCGAGGGTCGCAGTTGTGGTCCTCATCTTGCGCCGCCTCAAAGACGACACTAACGTCCTGGAGCTTCCCTTCCCTTGCACCGGACGCAGAGCAGAAAAACCTCGTTATGGGGGTAAAAACACCTTCATAAGAGGGGCTGCAAAGGAAGGCACCAACGGGTATTGGATCCCCGTTAGGATTTCGCCGAAGGAGTAGACCACCGGCTCCGATGGTGGAGCCGGAGCAACCGGCCCCGACGTTGCATTGGCACTGCACCGCGACATGGTGTAGAAAAGGGTGAGAGCTCGTAGTGCCGCCGCTAGATCTAGCCTAGCAAAGGAGAGGCCGGTAATCCACCTCTCTTGGATGGGACTGTTGTTGACGATGACCAGAGTGGCTGGGGCATTGCGAGATGGCAACATGGCCATCGGAGAAATTGAATGGACGGTAAGGTGAGAGTGACGGAGTGGGTGTGAACTAGCAAGGAAGGTGGCGAGAGATGGCGTGCGGAGTTATGAGCCGTCGCTTCGTCTCCCACGCTTCCCCCGTTCCTCCAGAGCCCATGTGTGCCAAAATTTGAAACAGCCCCAAAACATCCCGCGCAAACGGTCTAATGTAGGCAACTAAACACGTCCTACTAGGTGCAGTCTTTAGTTTTCACGTTATCTTAGTCATCATCTTCAGCTCCACACAACATGTATTCAGGCCCGGCCATCCTCCGTCACGACAGCGTTATCAGAATACATCTACACCGGACAGCGTTATCAGAATACATCTACACCGTGCCTAGGCGATATCCGGTGTGGCCATGGTACCCATGACCATCACCAAGCTCGTGATTCTATCGATCGAAATGAGCCATGCCCCGCGCCGCGCCGAGCAGGCCAAGCATCTCAACGACCTCCACCTATCAAAATCAAGCTTGAGCCTCCTCACCTGACGACCTCCACCGATCAAAATTGAGATTGACGCCTCAGCAGCCATTGGATTGGCTTTCCAGCGTACCAACCGTTTGATCCTCATGTTTCATTTGCATTTAAACATTTTATTTAAGTATCCAGTTTTAGGTTTTGACTACCTAAAACCTTCTCTACAGACATAAAACATTTTTTAGGCCTGCTGTTCAAGATGCCCTGATGAGAGTATTTATTGTGGGTTATCATGAACGTACTTTTAGCATTTCCAACAAATAACTCAGCATCTCATATGCATGAAACAACAAATTAGTTCAACAAAGCAAGCTGGGTCGATCCTGGTACAGCACGGAAGCAAAGCAAGCACGGGTGTTTCTATCAAAGTAGCAGCTCTGGGCATAATAATTCCCTATATCTAGGGAAGCAAATGGCAACTGCAGCAGCGCAAGCTTAGTCCTTCCTCAACTCAATGTACTCACGCCTCGTCCCAGCTTTGTTGATGACTACAATCTCCACTTTGTCCCCCTGCATCATTTGTAGGTTCAGCAGATTAGTACAGTGGCAAATGTAAAGACAGCAACAAACACTGATCTCTAGGAACCGACAGAGGGCAACATACAGTGTAGATGTCCCTCTCAGTTGCGGATGCAAAGACATCCTTAACTAGGTCGACCGCCTCTGATTCGGACAAAGGGGTGACGGCATCCTGCACACATTATAAGGAAGATTCTTAGGGACTTTTTCTAAGGAGCTATTCCAATCACCATTGATCAATATATGACGTACATAAACTAGCTTGTTTTAGTCAGCAAGAATATAATCAGACATGATCAACCAATCTGCAACTTCATAGCTGACGACAAATATAAAAATGCATGGGCTTACTCTTGCAGGGACTAATAGTGGACTAGGTGATTTCAGCTGGTTGTCCAACACTGGCATGATCAAGGTAGATCCTGATCCCTGTGCACTGTAACCAGTCCTCTCATAGGACCCAACAGCGTCATATGAGTAGACACATCCTTTCCCTGCGCAAGTATGATACATGCTCAGAACACGTTAAACAGGGGAAACCAAATACAGAAGTTGGTACCTTCACTGTCGAGCCCACCAAGCACATTGAAAGCATAGTATGGGAAGAATCGCTTGTAGTACAGGGTGTTGGAGAGCAATTGTGCCATTGCTGGGCAGCTCATCCTTTTATTGTGCTGGTGCTGGTATAGCTACACATACAAATAAAACAGAAGGACATCAATCATTTAGCTACCAATATTTGCGCACATCATGAACAGATTTAAGGTGCGCTGCACAAATGCAGCTTAATACTGACACTGCAGTGCATTGCCAGGCAAAATTAGTACTACATTAACAAGGAGAAGAGAAGAGAACAGAGAGCATGTTTGAGGAGGCCATGGATATGAATACAAGGAAATATGATGAAGTAGCCCATATGCCATATGGTTAGATTAAGCCTCAAATGAAAGCACAAAAACAAGTTGCTAAAATCTTTGCTAAACATTATGAAGTAGCTCATACACTATATGGTGAGCTTAAGCCCCAAAATAAGGCAAAAAAGGAGTTGTTAAAATCTTCCCTAAGCATTAACAAACAAAAATAAAGAGACTGTTGATACTAGCACACCGACAAGTTAATAAGAGCAATGTGCGATACTAATGCAGGTTGCTTTGTACCACAACAAAGTTAGTACAAACTTGAGACACTTATTTTGGGACGGAGGGAGTATATGACAAGCAGTGTACTGATTTTCAGCAGTTCCAGCATGCAACAGTTTAGACTTTGGACCTAACGTCAGATGTTCAGGCATTGCAACAAACAAAAAAGTGCCATGTATCCATGCCCAGGGAACCAGTAATGGTGGACCAGTTGTTCTGAGTTTTCGTCTGGTACTGAGATGAAGACGGTCCAAAAGATAAACAACTTCGATCAGAGTAACTACTAGCTGACAATATTTTTGAAAGTTCAAATAACTTAAGACCACCAACAGATCAAATAGTCACCAAGGAAATTCCAAAACGCATAGCTATACAGATTTCGATTTGGACGAAACCATCCAAGAATCATTTGGTATCAACACGAAAGGTGTGGATGGATGTATATAGGCAACACGTGGATAAATGAGGGTTTGCAATTTTACCAGTTCTCTGGCTGCTAAGTTCTTCTGTAGAGCTTTGATGTCACCTTGGAAGCCAGAAGATGCTATTACACATTTATCGGCCCTGGACAAATAAATAAATAATGTTTAATAGCACAATAATGAAATTCTTATTGACAATACAAAATTGACAGCTAGGAAATATCCAGCTTTGTCACAGAGCGGGATAAAGAGACATTGTTAACTACGCTTCATTTTAGAAGAAAGAAATCCAATTGCATGATAATAATTTACACCTGCTAATGTGTGCCTACAACACAACATTTGCTTACACTCATACAACAAGATACACAGCAGCATATATCATCAACTAGACTTAATTAGGAATTCAGATATTGATGATTACCACCTAACATTAAGCAAGAAAATAGCTTTGCAGAATGTGCTCTTCGAAAGCAAAGGAATTTTGGGAGTTGGAGGCATGACCAAATGCAAGTAACCTAACAATAGCAAGGCTCCATTGAAACATAATCACACCACAACTGGTTGCGATGAAACTCACAATCAAATGAAGACATCAATTGTATTACCATTGATTGCATCATTTTATGTTATATGTCCTACTCCAGACGGTGTAAACCCAAAAGCTTATTATCAATTTTCACATCAACAGCAGCATGGAGCAAGGTAAGTGATATCATCCACTGCCAGCTATCCATACCAAACAGTTTAACGCCTACGGGAACAATCAAATTGTCTGTCATGGTATAAACAGACGTTACGACAGACCAATCCTAGAAGACAAGTAGAAATCTAAAAGAATTTAGAGATTCATCGTAGATTTTCTGAATGCCAGCATAGAAGCAAACCTAATGGCATCTTACAAAAAGTTTCTGTTTAAACTTAAAGATAAGCACAAAAATGAAACAAAAAAGAACATATTTCTATATCCCAAACCAATCCTCTACTTCATTTGAACGAAGATAACTGTCCAGGCTAAGACAAAAGTATCCTATGACCTGGCGTGAGGTTACACAAACTAAAAAAAAAGGCGTGTTTTACGTTTATGTCGTATCTCCATAGAAATCGGCAAATCGGCATCAAACTATAACGCTACAGGAAGCACGCTGGGACAACCAGAGTTCATACAGCAGAAAAACCCATGAATGTTGAGCCGTTTTCCCCAAATTCAATCCGAGACCTCCAAACACCGAACCCTAACCAAATCAACAAAGCGAGGCTCTAAAATCCGGCCTCTCCACCAAGGTATCCAAATCCCTATCACACCACAGAGCCACACGGCCTCCCAGCCGACAAACCCTAGCCCCCGAGCGGGCAGATCGAGGCGCGAGATTTCGGCGGGGGAACTTACAGCTCGCAGATCTTGGAGTGCTCGCGCGTGAGGATGTTGTATCCGACGGAGAGGCGGGTGTCGGCGGCGACCACGCAGTAGTCCGCGCCGGCGATGGCCACGCAGGTCCTGCACAGCCACCAAAACAAAGGCGGCCATCTTTATTAGATGCGCGGAGACGGGGCGCGGGGGGACGACGAAGGGCGAGAAGGAGGGGCGCTTACCCGCCGTTGTTCTCGTAGACCCAGTCGCCGCGCCTCGACATGGCGGTGGTCGGAGTGGGCGGGCTGCTCGGGGGGCTGGTGGTGGGGAGTCGCCGGAGTTCGTGGCTTGGAGGAGAAGGCGAAGTGGAGCAGTGCTGTGCCCTGTGTCTCGCTTCTTTCCCCTTTGATCAGATTTCTTCGTGGCCTTCTCGATCTCGGCGGCTTCAGGCTTTTTGGGCCGTCCTGGTCTGAGATGGACTGGGCTTTCTTTGTGCGCGGCAAACACAGGGCTTTTTTATCGTGCTCGAAGCTGGGCCCATACCCCGATAGAAAATATTTCGTTTTTTGTTATGTATAATCAGAGATGGCTCTGTTTTCACATGACACATATGGTAAGCAATCCAAACAATTAAAAAGAAAAGAAAATCAAATATGGCTCTGTTTCTCAAAAAAAAACAGAGATGGCTCTGGACTGTTTTTGGGATCTTCACTAATTGTTTATGCTGGCATTACCGAACCATCTTTTCTACTCCCTTCGTCCCGTAACATAAGAGCGTAATGTCAAAAATGTTTGTATATTAGTGTTAAAAATACTTTTATATTATGGAACGGAGGGTGTAGAAGAGTTTGCAAGTTTTTTTTTGAGGGTCAAACGCTGCTTTTATTATTTAGATCGCGTCCACATCGTTACAAATAACATCACTAATACAAATTGGAGGAAAATTAAACCAAGTTTTATTTAGTAGAGTTTGCAAGTTGTGAGACATTTGCTCTAGCGAAAGGCTTGGGAGCACAAAGGATTCACGTTGCTTCGGCTTGTGAGGGAGTTCTGAAGGACATAATGCAAGGATCCCGGGGTCTTCATGGGGCTATTATTCAGGAAGTTATTGCTAGGAAGGAAGCTTTCATTTCATGTAATTTTGTCCATGAAAGTATAAACTTTAATTTTGAAGGTCATAATCTCATTAATTTTGGTTGTAATCTAGGTGTAGGGAGACATATATAGGTGGGCGCCCCCATGACCACAACCTTGTACCGATAAACATTGTTGAGAATGAATAAAGCAGGTGAGTTTTCTCAACAAAAGAATGTAATCCGATAGATGCAGATTTTTTTTTGTTATGTAATCCTATGTGTGATTCTAAAAAAAGTAATCGGATGGGTTCCCCTAAAAATTGTAATATGATGGGTTCTCCTTCCTCAAACAAATGTAACCCGATGCTATCCTTTCTTCTAAATAACTGCAACTAACTAACTATTTCTAAAACAATGCAACCATGTCACATCGGCAAGTGCGAGTCATCGATTTTTTTTTTTTGCGTTACCTTATACTTGTAGCTGCCACATCATCAGTCCATGCATATGAGTCATAAGTTGTACTTCCTCTGTCTCTCATTACGTTATGTGTTCTCATGGATAGTCTGATGTATTAAGCGCTTGACACGTACCTATGTAGTGCATATTCAATTTTTTTGTTAGAAATGGCATTCTTTTAATCGAGGTCTATTTTTTTTATAATTGTTATACGCTTTTGTTTTTTAAATACTTCTGAGATATAAATCAAGAACACTCTTATTTTTTTATTTTCCATTACTTTTTGCAATTTTTCTAGCAGATGTTTATGTATTCCTTTTGACAAGGCATCCACAGCAAATGTCCGGCGGTATGAAGTTCCTAAAAAGAAAAGGAAAAAAGCAATCTGACCTCATGTAGGAGAACCTAAAAATGCAATAATAGTGCTCAAGAAAAAAAAAACTTTAAAACACATGACTAGCCCGACGCGGATGCCGGACGTCTCTTTCTCTTGAACACAACGAATGCCTTGTGTGGGCGGCCCGCCTACCACTACCCCTTTTCGAGCCTTGTCATCATCGAAAGAAGTCCTTCACACTATATTCCCTTCCCCTTACACACACACCCTATCTCCCCGATCTCATTGCCGCACTTTTGTTCCATCTTCGTCGAAGCTACGCCACCACGATGGTGGTGATGGTGGTGGTGGTGGGGGGGGGGGGGGGGCTGACGACTGTGTTGCAATGTTAGCTGCCACATGCGTGAGTTGTTGCAAGTCGGGGTTGTCATGCTGTAAGGCACGCTCCATCGGCAAAATTCATTGTTTTGACCCTTTTAGTAACGTTAAGCCGGATCTGACCTCAGTGGGGAAACTTTTGAATTTGTCCCTTTTGCTATCGTCGGACCCCTTGGCGGCAGGGTATAACAACCTACCGCCGAGGTCCGTGACGGTAGGGTTGCAGGCCTACCGGAAAAAAAAAATCTAAGTTGCAGACACAGTGTGCGTGCGCGCCTACCGCCGGACCCCTTGGCGATAGGGTTACACATGCTACCGCCAACCCATGCGGCGGTAGACCATTTTCCTACCGCCAGGGACCTCGACGATAGGTTGTCATACCCTATCGTCAAAGGGTTCGGCGATAGCAAAAGGGTCAGATCCGATTTTTTTTCCTTATGGGGATCAGATCCGGCTTAATGTTAGTAAAAGGGTCACACTACTGCAAGAACACAACCACTAATGCTGCAAGGTTGGAGCTCGGTAGTGCAAGCATGCTACAAAGGTGATCAGTGTCAGAAACTATATCCGTCGCTGCACGTGATGCTACAATGCAAGACACATGTGGTGTTGCATGCTACGAAGAATGACGGTGCTGCAACGGGGCGTCGGCACTCCTCCACCTAGCAAGCGGTGACGCGAAGCTCTATGCGAAGGTGGTTGTTGCTGGCACTCTCCCCTGCGTTTATGTGTGATGATGCAATGCAAGATGTAGGGTGCTGCGTGTTGCGAAGGGCATCGGTGCCGCAACGAGCTGTCCGTGCTTCACAATTGCTGCAAGGGGCGATGGTGCAACATCAGTTGTCGGTGCCACCGTCGTGCTCGCGCATTTGCGCGTTGCGGCGAAGGGAGAAGAAGCAATGACTTCTTCGCGTTGACTGATCCGATGACCCATTGCGTCCAGATCATGACGAATCGGAAGAACGTGATACTGTTGTCTCTAGATAGCTGAACATGGCGCGACTTGCAAGATATTTGTCGGTTGTACCAGTGTAGTATCAAGGAAACACAGTTGACACTTGTGTGCGTACGTGTGGTGTGTATATGCACTCTATGTGGTTGCGTCTCTCTTGCCGCAAGTCTTGCAATTGGCTGGGACGGCAGCCGATCCCAGCAATTTTTTCTTTGTATGGCTTCCTGTGGAAATTCAGGTCGTGGCATTAACCATTTCTGTTCAGACATCGCGCGGATCGCCAGTGTCCCAACTTCCATGTATGCCCGATTTTTTGTTCGAGACATGTACAATGATTGATATCTTAAACCTTACATAAATTTAGAGATGACAATAAAAACATGTTTACAATGAGTTATCTCTTAACCTTACCTAAGATAACTAGATATTCCTAAAACACGATGAAACATACTAGTATGTTAAGAGATCATCTCTTAAATAAGAAAAAACAAGCCTTTTCTTATGGATTATCTCCCCTCCACATCTGCACTTATCGTACGTGAAAAACCCTAAGATAAAATCATTGTACATGTCCGGCTTGACCGTACTAACCAATGAATCCATAGACTCGTGCAAGGCATGTTTGTCTGTTCTCAGCCACCGAGACTGCGTATCTAAGAAGAGAAAATATTTTGTACTCTTGGATAGATCCTAACATGCTCTATGCCGCTTTTCCTAACTGCTTGTAGTTTTTAATCTTAAATTTAAGGAAACTCATCTACCATGTAAAAAGAATCAAATTGGAATTTGAGCTGCACCTCAGCCAAAAAAAGAAGGGAATTTCTACGTTTAATTTGCTATAGCTCGACTCGAATGTTTCAACTAAAATATATGCGGCTTATATACACCAGAGGTGTACACTGAGGCGGAGCCATCGGTAAAGCGACACGTGGTGATAGTGGCGGGACCGAGGAAGGAAGTCTGGTTTGATGTGGCCAAGTCGGCATGCCATGTCATCATCATTAAACTTAAACTTAGTAAACAATGAGAATACATTGCACCCATGCCCATACGAGCTAAAGGTGGAAATCTAGTTCCATATGAAAATTGAAAGCAAAAGAGAGAAAAACAAGAATTAAAATGGGCATGTTTTCATGAAACATAGGGTTGGTTAAACACCGTGGATCTATCGTAACATATTGAAAGGCAAAAATATAAATGTGCCTTGATTGAATAGTAACACATGCAAAGATTTAGGAGGATCGACGAGATGGTAGACCGAGCATGTACTTGAATAGAGAGGTTAAAATATCATTGACTGTAATACAAAATCAAGAAAAAGGCAGATGACTAAGTTGACAGGTATAAAGCATGTCTAGTTGCTAGAGGTTTTAAACAACTTTGTGGTTTAGATTATGAAGATGATTTCAGTCCCGTTGTTAAAGTTACAACTATTAGGCTTGTGCTATCTATTACCATGTCCGGGAGATGAAGCTTGAGACGACTAGATGTTCAGAACGTATTTTTGCATGGTCTTTCTGGAATAGTAGGTTTAGATGAGACAACCACCTGAGTATGGAGCTAATAAAACACTCCATTATGTGTGTAAGATTGACTAGGCGCTTTATGGCTTGAAACAAGCACCAAGAGCATGGCACTCAAGGTTAAGCTCTCAGTTAAGACACTTTGGCTTTTGTTGCATCTAATTAAGACACATTGCTTTTCATTTATAAGAAAGCAAACAAAATTATATTTGTGCTAATATATGTTGATGATAGTATACTTGCAAACTCTTCACAAAGTGCTACTAATGCTCTTCTGCATGATCTAAGTTTAGAGTTCGTTTTGAAAGATCTCGGTGATATATACTTCTTACAAGGCATTGGAGTTAAGAAGATTCAAGATGGCATAGTACCGAAACAAGAGAAATATGCTACTGAACTTCTAACTCATACATGGAGGAAGGATTATAAGCCTTCACCACACAATTGTCTTCTTCAAAAAAATCTTTCTGCCTTAGAAGGAGGGCCACTTAAGGAAGAAGAGAGAACAAAATACAGAAGTATTGTGGGCGCCTTACAATATTTAACACTGACAAGACCAGATCTATCATTTCTTGCTAACAAGGTTTGTCAGTATCTACACGCACCCACTCGACATATGTTAAAATAATTATACAATATATAAAACACATTGTGAGCTTAGGCCTTTAGTTCAAACATCAAACTCAACCCTTGTTAGTGCTTTCTCTGATGCTGATTAAGCGGGATGTAGTGATGACAGAAAGTCAACTGATGGATTTGCAGTATTCTTTGGCTTTAATCTAATTTTCTGGAGTGACCAAAAATAGGTTAGAGTGTTAATGTCAAGTACTGAAGCTGAATACAAGTCACTAGCAAATGTTACCGCTGAAATCATTTGGTTGGAATCACTGGTTAATGAGTTGGGAATCAAGCAACATTGTGTTTCATGTCTATGGTGTGATAATTTGGGAGCCATCTATCTCTATGCTAATCCAGTCTTCCATGATAGAACCAAACATATTGAAATTGATATTTACTTTGTTCAAAAAGGGTTGCAGAGAAAAAGTTGAACATATAGTTCATTCCCTCTAGAGATCATGTAGCAGATGGTTTCTTAACTTTTGACAATCAAGCCATTTGAGAAGTTTAAGAGGAATCTTAATGTAGAATAGTTGAGATTAGGGGAGGGCGTTGGATTTAGAGATAAACTCATATTGTAGTCTCAACAAACTCTCTCTCTCTCCCTCTCCCTCTCTCTTTATCTCTCTCCCTTTCTCTCTCCCTCCCTCTCCCTATCCCTCTCTCTCCCTCTCTCCCTCTCTCTCCCTCCCTCCCTCCCTCCTTCCATCCCTCCCTCCCCGCCGACAATCAATTTATACACATGACTCCTCTATGAAGGAGTAGGAACGCTTTCATCAGATATGGCTAAATGACAAAGTTTACAAATTTTCTTTAGGCCTCCTTTGGTTTGGACTAATTCTATAGGAATTTCATAGGATATGATTTCTATAGGGAAAAAACCTTTAGGTTGTGTTTGGTTCAATTTTTTTACCAACTTCTGCTTTGAAAAGCTAAAAGCTAATCAAAAGGATAAATGTTCAAACCAGCTTTTGAGAATCTGTAGCTTCTTTCTAGTGTAAATTTCAAAGCTGGGGCACCCAACTTTTCAGCTTTCAGCTTTTCCACGACAGCTTTTTCACATCAACTTTTTTAGAATCTGTAGCTCAACCAAACACAACCTTAAAGCCCTTTGATTTGTAGGAATAGAATCCTATTCCTATGGAATAATTCTTCCTATCTCCACATTTCATAGGAAAATTAACATTAGCCTAGACTCAGTGAAAAAAAACTATGATGTCAACCAAACCTATTCCTATTCACAGGATTTGAGATACATAACATCTTATTTCCTATTCATATGCTTTTCCCACCCCATGAATGAAAGGAGGCCTTAGTTCCCAAGACTGTCGCCTGGCTTTAAAATAAGACCATTACATCAAACGCACAAGTCTACAAACTTGGTATACAAGATATGCTATCACTATTGATGTTGGTATGAAAGGTGCGTTGTCGATGTCGATTGTTGAATTCCTTGCTAGTTAAATGAAGCGATCGGTCGAGAGGAGAACGGCAGGCAGCTCGTCGATCGCATTTGTCCAACTCGACTTGATTATCTCCTCCCTACGTAGACCAAAGCACGAGTGAGCTAAGTAGCTAGAGGTGGGTGGCCGAGATGATAGGATGGGGGGACGTGTACAAGGTGGTGTCCGCCATGGCGCCGCTCTACTTCGCCCTGGGCCTCGGCTACGCCTCGGTGCGGTGGTGGAAGTCCTTCACCCGCGACCAGTGCGACGCCGTGAACCGCCTCGTCATCTACTTCGCGCTCCCCTTCTTCTCCTTCGACTTCAACGCCCACGCCGGCACGTTCGCCGCCAGCTACCGCGTCCTGGCCGCCGACGCCGTGGCCAAGCTGGTCGTCGTGCTCGCGATCGCCGGGTGGGTCGCGTCCTGCCGCTGGCGGCATTGGAGCCGTGTCCCCAAGGCGCCACCCGCGCGGCCGGGCCCCTCCTGGTCGTGGTGCATCACCGGCTACTCGCTGGGCACGCTGAACAACGGGCTCTTCGTGGGCGTGCCGCTGCTGGACGCCATGTACGGCAAGTGGGCGCGCGACATCGTCGTGCAGCTGTCGGTGCTGCAGGCCGTCGTGTGGCTCCCTCTGCTGGTGGTGGCGTTCGAGGTGAGGCAGGCCTGGCTGGAGGTGACGTCGGCGCCGGCACCCGACGGCGCGCGCGAAGAAGGCGGCCCGGCGGAGCTGGGGAGCGAACGGCCAGCGGCGGCCGGAGACGGCGGCGACGGGGTGGGCGTTCTGGGCGCCGCTGCTGCGGACGGTTGGGCTCAAGGTCGCCGGGAACCCGAACGTGTACGCGAGCCTCCTTGGGGTTGTGTGGTCTTCCGTGGCAAACAGGTTCGACACAGCAGATTTATTAAGTAGCGACTTTTTCTCTGACGAGAAGTACTGCGTACAGTAGCATTTTCTGATTAATATCCATCTACGTGTTTGCAATGGTATGTAGGTGGCACCTGGAGATGCCGGACATAGTAGATGGCTCGATTTCGATCATGTCAAGGACCGGTCTTGGAATCGGAATGTTTAACACGGGTAGGTTCACGAACAAAAATGCTAGACATACAAAGAGTTACATAAGGTTACACGCTGATTAGGATTCTTTCTTTCTAACTAACCACTCCTCCCCTGATTTTCAAAGAAGATGGGGCCCTCATTTCACTTAATCTCCAATCAAAATCCACCTCTTTGTAAAACCTATATAAACTTATGTATGTGTAGCATTGCTGGTTCAGAAAACAACGGAGGGAGTAGGGAGTAACTGTTACTAGTACTTAAAATTCTAGTCTTTTTAAAAGGTAATTAATAAAATTCACAATTAAAAAATTATTTCTTACAAAATACACGCCTCAACTGAACTTGCTCCGGAAAATGTTAGCACCGCAGAATCCCTGTGGAAATACGCAGGGGCACGCACCTGCCTAGCCCTTCCCGACCATCCAATTGCCTCGCGATCCACAAAGTAGTTGGATCCGACACGACGAATCAATTAATTTAAGTTTGAATCTTTGAAACTTACTATTTTGCATCTGAAACTTGTGACTTTCTCGGTCGCTCGTATCAAGTTTCAGAGTTGAAACTTAGACATTTTTTGTACATTAGTTGCAAATTTGTGGGTCGTTTGTACGAAGTTTCAAGGGTTAAAACTTAACATTTTCTTAAACTGCTTAAAATGGATCTTATTCAAAAGCTCTTGTCACGGGAAACACGAATATCAAACATAATTTAATATAGATTTTTTGTTCAAAAGATATGAAGATTGAAAACCGTAAGCCAAAAGAAAAAAGCACGCGCGAGGGACTCGACCCCCCTGCACCTGCATGCCACAAATCCTCTCGAGAATCCATGATGTATTCTACTTTAACCTTCAAAAGGATGATGCAACTGACGAAGGTGATGGGGGCATATGAAATCATGTCAACTTTAATAACATTTTATTTATAATATAACTAAAAATAATAGTACAAGTATTTTGCTGGACAAATGCAAAGATAGTATCACATATACTAGTAGTGGCCAAAGTTTCAAAGATTAACCACGCACAATAGTGGACCTTATATTTCAGAAATGAGAAAGTAAATAGTAATGAATATAATTAAAACAATATGAGATCAAAGAGAAATTACATGATCGATCATGAATGGCATTGATCAAGTGGTTGTATTGTAGGCCTGTTCATAGGTCTACAAGACAAGCTCGTCGTGTGCGGGCCTAGATTGACGACATTGGGCATGGCGATGAGGTTCGTCGCTGCTCCGGCAGCCACTGCGGTCGGAGCGCTACTTTTGGGACTACGTGGTGACCTTTTACGCGTTGCCATCTTACAGGTAATAACACATAAGTATTACAGGTTGCAGGCTTACAACTAATGCAAATGTCAATGGTAGTAA
The DNA here is from genome assembly GCF_904849725.1 of Hordeum vulgare subsp. vulgare. NCBI lineage: Eukaryota > Viridiplantae > Streptophyta > Magnoliopsida > Poales > Poaceae > Hordeum > Hordeum vulgare. The sequence continues at coordinate 487,106,887 of NC_058522.1, forward strand.
ACTCACTTCATTCATGTTGGTAGGCTGCATTGCCCCAGTCTCTCGGAGCATTTATCTTTGCGCAAGAGTATGAATTGCACGCTGGTGTACTCAGTACCGTGTAAGCAAACTACGATCTCGCGTGTCACCATGATTAGAGCATTCCATTAATTTCTTATGCATATTGATCACATTGTTCTTTTCTGAAAAAGCAGGATAACAACTATAACCACTTTTTCCTTTTTATGCAGGGTGATAGTTGGCACATTGGCTTCGCTGCCTGTGTTAGCCACATATTATGTTGTTTTAGGGCTCATGTGAATGTTACATGTTCAACTTCTATTTTATTTTGGAGATTTGTTATGTATGTGGTGGGCATACAAGATGTACGGAATTCTCAGTGTTTAGGTCAACAATAATTGCATGTGCTTCGGCCGTTCTTATCTTTATGAAATGTCATCATGGCTAACTGTATTAATATGAAATATAATAGTTACATAGTCCACCACTGTATTTAGCAAAGTTTAGGTAGTTTAATTATTCATTGATCCAATTAGAAGAATCACTAGAGACAAAACGAGACATAGCTTCCTTGCAAAAAAGGAGACCTGGCTATCATTTGTGTGGCTCCATTCGCCTTCATTGGACAATGCTCAAAGACGACCGACCATCACTGCTATCACAAAACAATTTGCGTAGTTGTTCCCATCATAAACAATCTCTCGTCTCCAAAACAAGTCGCAACCACTTTCATACGATCGGATTCAGTCTAAACTACATCGCCTCGAATGCAATTCACTAGCATCAAGCGGTGTGTCATGTCCATTGCTTCTGTCATTCACACACTCGAAACATGATGTAAAACCTGCATGCAGCCGCAGCAAATTACCGTCATCCAGTTTATATGTGCCACCTAAAAATAATAATAAACTGATGGTGTACTAGTTGGAGTGAATAAATTCCACACCCTCCATCATAATTACTCACCAATGCCACTGGTTTAACTAGATGATATCCCATACATTGCTACAGAACTTTGTTCAAAAAAATGCATAAAAAATTGCTACAAAAACTCTAAAAACAATGCAAAAGCAAATCCAGTAGTAGTCTCGGTTTATGTATTAAAACAGTAAAACATATTAATCATGTGACAAAATGTTGTATAAAATGAGTTTTTTTGGATTGAAGTTAAGAAAATGCTTTAAAAAACAAAATATGAAGCATCAACTACACAGATTTGTTCTTAGTGGCCAATGCATATACTATCCATAACCACATAAAAATTTATGCAATTTTTTAAAGTTATTACTGATATGTGTGACTGCTGATGTGGCATGGGTGAATGGATTTTTTTTTTTGGCGAAATAGCATGGGTGCAAGGATATATTAGTACAACAATATAACTTATCACCACACACATGACTTGCCTTTTTTTTGCTCGCACTGAATTGAGATGTATTGCATGTCTCCTTATTTACTTTCAATAACTAGTAAATGCGTGTGCACAATCTCTATTATTTAAGGACAGTTGGGGATTGTACGTTGGTACACCCATGTAAACTTTTCATTGATCCCATCTCCCCTCACGTGAAAAAAAAATCCGCATAAAAAAGAGATGACGCCGCCATTCTCCATCCCGCATATAAGAAAAAAGGTCACCCTTGTGGCCCTCGCAAAAAGAGTTTGATGCGCCCCACGCCTCACACGGTTGGACGTCGCTGATACTTGTGATCTACGTTGGTTTTTTCTCACAAAGAGCAGCGGATGATGCAACAAAATATAGATAAGTATTTTCCTCGATGATAAGTATTTTCTCTATTATTAAAGGACAGTTGGGGATTGTACGTTGGTACACCCATGTAAACTTTTCATTGATCCCATCTTCCCTCAGGTGAAAAAAAAATCCAGCCTGCACAAAAAAGAGATGACGCCACCATCCTTCATCCCGCATATCAGAAAAAAGGTCACCCTCGTGGCCCTCGCAAAAAGATTTGACGCGCCCCCACGCCTCACACGGCTGGACGCCATTGATACTTGTGATCTGCGTTTTTTCTACAAAGAGCAGTGGATGATGCAACAAAATATAGAAAAGTATTTTTTCCTCGGTGAGAACCAAGATTATTGAACTAATAGGAGTATCACACAACCCCCGCCTTCAGCGCATACACACAAAAGAGCAAACACGTGCACCCAACACGGGCAAGAGGGTTGTCAGTCCCCCTGAATTCGTTACTTGCAAGCAAATGAGTAGTGTAGATGATAGGTGGATAAATATAAAGTGAAAAATAAATAAAAGGTAAATAAGAACAACAAGGAAATAATAGCGTTTGTAAATATATAAGTGAATAGACCCGGGGGGAAAATGTTCTCTAGTGACATCTCTCTTGAAGAAGACATACGGTGGGTAAATTTTTTACTATTGGGCAATTGATAGAAAAACGCATAGTTATGCAATATTTATTCACGACAATGATTATGTGTATATATGCATCACGTGTTGGAAATATGCCCTAGAGGCAATAATAAAATGGTTATTGTCATATTTCCTTGTTCATGATAATCGTCTATTGTTCATGCTATAATTGTATTAACAGGAAACAGTAATACATGTGTGAATAAATAGATCACAATGTGTCCCTAGCAAGCCTCTAGTTAGCTAGCTCGTTAGTCAATAGATGATCATGGTTTCCTGATCATGGGCATTAGATGTCATTGATGACGGGATCACATCATTGGAGAATGATGTGATGGACAAGACCCAATCCTAAGCATAGCACTAGATCGTATTGTTTGTATGCTAAAGCTTTTCTAATGTCAGGTGTCTTTTCCTTCGACCGTGAGATTGTGCAACTCCCGGATACCGTAGGAGTGCTTTGGGTGTATCAAACGTCACAACGTAACTGGGTGACTATAAAGGTGCACTACGGGTATCTCTGAAAGTGTGTGTTGGGTTGGTACGAATCGAGATCGGGATTTGTCACTCCGTGTGACGGAGAGGTATCTCTAGGCCCACTCGGTAGAACATCATCATGAGCTCAATGTGACTAAGGAGTTAGTCACACGATGACGTGCTACGGAACGAGTAAAGAGACTTACCGGTAACGAGATTGAACAAGGTATAGGTATACCGACGATCGAATCTCGGGCAAGTTCTATACCGACAGACAAAGGGAATCGTATACGGGATTGATTGAATCCTTGACATCGTGGTTCATCCGATGAGATCATCGTGGAACAAGTGGGATCCACCATGGGTATCCAGACCCCGCTGATGGTTATTGGCCAGAGAGGTGTCTCGGTCATGTCTTCCTGTCTCCCGAACCCGTAGGGTCTACACACTTAAGGTTCGATAACGCGGTTATATGGAATTGTTATACGAGGTTACCGAAAGTTGTTCGGAGTCCCGGATGAGATCCCGGACGTCACGAGGAGCTCTGGAATGGTCCGGAGGTAAAGATTGATATATAGGACGGATGGTTTTGGACACCGGAAGTGTTTCGGGCGTCACCGGTAACGTACCGGGACCACCGGGACCACCGGAGGTGGCCCCGGGGGTCCACCGAAGGGGGGCAACGACCCCAAAAGGCTAGATGGGCCTAGTGCGGGAGGGAACCAGCCCCTAGGTGGGCTGGTGCGCCTCCCACACCCAGCCCAATACCCAAGTGGTGGGGAGAGGGCGCAACCCTAGGCGTAGGTGGGCCTTAGGCCCACCAGGTGGTGCGCCACCCCCTCCCACCCTAGCCGCCGCCCCCTTTCCCATCTGGTGGCTGCCGCACCACCTAGGGGGGAACCCTAAGGGTGGCGCAACCCCCTCCCCCTCCTCCTATAAATAGAGAGGGGTTTTGGCCCTTGGGAGACAGACTTCTCCCTCTCCCTCGGCGCAACCCTGCCCTTCTTCCTCCTCCTCTCTACCGGTGCTTGGCAAAGCCCTGCCGGGAGACCTCGTCTCTTCATCGACACCACGCCGTCGTGCTGCTGGAGTTCTTCCCCAACCTCTCCCTCCTCCTTGCTGGATCAAGGTGCGGGAGACGTCACCGGGCTGCACGTGTGTTGAACGCGGAGGTGCCGTAGTTCGGCACTAGATCGGAATCGCTGCGAGTACGACTCCGTCAACCGCGTTCTAGCAACGCTTCCGCTTAGCGATCTTCAAAGGTATGAAGATGCTCTTACCCCTCTCTCGTTGCTGGTCTCTCCATAGGAAGATCTGAATATGCGTAGGAAAATTTTAAATTTATGCTACGCTACCCAACAGTGGCATCCGAGCCAGGTTTTCTATGCGTAGATTCTATGCACGAGTAGAACACAAAAGTTGTGGGCGATGATTTGTCAATTTGCTTGCCGCTACTAGTCTTATTCTTTTCCGGTGGTATTGTGGGATGAAGCGGCCCGGACCGACTTTACACGTATGCTTACGTGAGACTGGTTCCACCGACAGACATGGAGACCGTGCACAAAGGTGGCTAGCGGGTGTCTATCTCTCCTACTCTAGTCGGATTGGATTTGATGAAAAGGGTCCTTATGAAGGGTAAATAGCTTTGGCATATCATCGTTGTGGCTGTCATGTAGGTAAGAAGGCGTTCTTGCTAGAAACCCAAATCAGCCACGTAAAACTTGCAACAACAATTAGATGACGTCTAACTTGTTTTTGCAGGGTTTGACATGTGATGTGATATGGCCAAAGTTGTGATGTTGCATGTATGATGTATGAGATGATCATGTTATTGTAATAGGTTTCACGACTTGCATGTCGATGAGTATGACAACCGGCAGGAGCCATAGGAGTTGTCTTAAGTTATTGTATGAGATGCAACGCCATGTGCTTACTACTTTTACTTCATTGCTAATGGTTAGCTATAGTAGTAGTGATAGTAGTAGTTGGCGTGACGACTTCACGGAGACACGATGGTGGAGATCATGATGATGGAGATCATGGTGTCACGCCGGTGATGATGATGATCATGCGATGCCTGAAGATGGAGATCGAAAGGGCAAAGATGATAATGGCCATATCATGTCACTATATGATTGCATTGTGATGTTTATCATGTTTTTCATCTTATTGCTTAGAACGAAGGTAGCATAATAAGATGATCCCTCTTAAAATTTCGAGAACATATTCCCCTAAGTGTGCACCGTTGCGAAGGTTCGTTGTCTCGAAGCACCACGTGATGATCGGGTGTGATAGATTCTAACGTTCGCATACAACGGGTGTAAGCCAGAATTACACACGCGAAACACCTAGGTTGACTCGACGAGCTTAGCATGTACAGACATGACCTCGAATACAAGAGACTGAAAGGTCGAACATGAGTCGTATGGTTGAATACGATCAACATGAAGTTGCTCACCATGGTGACTAGTCCGTCTCACGTGATGATCGGACACGGGTTAGTCAACATGGATCATGTATCACTTAGATGACTAGAGGGATGTCGATTTAAGTGGGAGTTCATACTTAATATGATTAGATGAACTTAAATTGTCATGAACTTAGTCTAAAAGGTTTGTCTTTATAAATATTGTAGATGGCCAATGTCAACCTCAATTTCAACGCATTCCTAGAGAAAAACAAGCTGAAAGATGATGGTAGCAACTATGCGGACTGGGTTCGCAACTTGAAGCTCATCCTTGAAGCAGCTAAAAAGGCTTATGTCCTTGATGCGCCGCTAGGTGACCCTCCCACTCCCGCAGCAGCCCAGGACATTCTGAACGTCTGGCAAACGCGGAGTGATGACTACTCTCTGGTTAGGTGTGGCATGTTATACAGTTTAGAAACGGGGCTCCAAAGGCGTTTTGAGCAACACGGAGCATATGAGATGTTCCAAGAGCTGAAGCTAGTTTTTCAAGCTCATGCCCGTGTTGAGAGATATGAAGTCTCCGACAAGTTCTTTAGCTGTAAGATGGAGGAGAACAGTTCTGTCAGTGAGCACATACTCAAAATGTCTGGGTTACACGGTCGTCTGACTTCACTTGGAGTCGAACTTCCGGATGATGCTATAATTGACAGAATCCTCCAGTCTCTCCCACCAAGCTACAAAGGTTTTGTGCTTAACTACAACATGCAAGGGATGGAGAAGACCATTCCCGAGTTGTACTCGATGCTCAAGTCTGCAGAAGTAGAAATCAAGAAAGAGCATCAAGTGTTGATGGTCAACAAGACCACTAGTTTCAAGAAGGGCAAGGGTAAGAAGAACTTCAAGAAAGACGGCAAAGCTGTTGCCGCGCCCGGTAAGCCAGATGCCGGGAAGAAGAAAAAGAATGGACCCAAGCCTGAGACTGAGTGCTTCTATTGCAAGGGAAAGGGTCACTGGAAGCGGAACTGCCCCAAATACTTAGCGGACAAGAAGGCCGACAACGTTAAAGGTATATGTGATATACATGTTATTGATGTGTACCTTACCAGCGCTCGTAGTAGCTCCTGGGTATTTGATACTCGTGTTGTTGCTCACATTTGCAACTCAAAGTAGGAACTGCGGAATAAGCGGAGACTGGCCAAGGACGAGGTGACGATGCGCGTCGGGAATGGTTCAAAGGTCGATGTGATCGCCGTCGGCACGCTACCTCTACATCTACCGTCGGGATTAGTCTTAAACCTTAATAATTGTTATTTAGTACCAGCTTTAAGCATGAACATTGTATCAGGGTCTTTCTTAATGCGAGACGGCTACTCATTTAAGTCAGAGAATAATGGTTGTTCTATTTATATGAGTGATATGTTTTATGGTCATGCTCCGCTGGTGAATGGTTTATTCTTGATGAATCTCGATCGTGATGTTACACATATTCATAGTGTGAGTACCAAAAGATGTAAAATTGATAATGATAGTCCCACATACTTGTGGCACTGCCACCTTGGTCATATCGCTGTTAAGCGCATGAAGAAGCTCCATACTGATGGACTATCAGAGTCTCTTGACTTTGAATCATTTGACACATGCGAACCGTGCCTCATGGGCAAGATGACTAAGACTCCATTCTCAGGAATAATGGAGAGAGCAACCGACTTATTGGAAATAATACATACTGATGTGTGTGGTCCAATGAACGTTGAAGCTCGCGGTGGCTATCGTTATGTTCTCACTCTCACCGATGATTTGAGTAGGTATGGGTATATCTACTTGATGAAGCACAAATCTGAGACATTTGAAAAGTTCAAGGAATTTCAGAGTGAGGTCGAGAATCAACGTGACAGAAAAATTAAATGTCTACGATCTGATCGTGGAGGAGAATATTTGAGTCACGAGTTTGGCACACACCTAAGGAAGTGTGGAATCATTTCACAACTGACGCCTCGTGGCACACCGCAACGCAACGGAGTGTCTGAACGTCGTAATCACACTTTATTAGATATGGTACGATCTATAATGTCTCTTACCGACTTACCGCTATCATTTTGGGGATACGCATTAGAAACTGCAGCATTCACTTTAAATAGGGCACCGTCTAAATCCGTTGAGACGACACCGTATGAACTATGGTTTGGCAAGAAACCTAAGTTGTCGTTTCTTAAAGTTTGGGGCTGCGATGCTTATGTGAAGAAACTTCAACCAGAAAAGCTCGAACCCAAAGCGGAGAAATGCGCATTCATAGGATACCCTAAGGAAACTATTGGGTATACCTTCTATCTTAGATCCAAAGGTAAAATCTTTGTTGCCTAGAACGGATCCTTTCTAGAGAAAGAGTTTCTCTCGAAAGAAGTAAGTGGGACGAAGGTAGAACTTGATGAGGTAATTACACCCCCTCTCGAACATGATAGTAGCGCAGCGCGGGAAGTTGTTCCTGTGGCGCCTACACCAACTGAAGAGGAAGTTAATGATAATGATCATGAAGCTTCGGATCAAGTTACTACTGAACCGCGAAGGTCCACAAGGGCACGCTCCGCACCAGAGTGGTACGGCAACCCTGTGACAGAAATCATGTTGTTAGACAATGGTGAACCTTCGAACTATGAAAAAGCGATGGCGGGCCCGGATTCCAACAAATGGCTTGAAGCTATGAAATCCGAGATAGGATCCATGTATGAGAACAAAGTATGGACTTTGGTGGACTTGCCCGATGACCCGCGAGCCATAGAAAATAAATGGATCTTCAAGAAGAAGACTGATGCAAACGGTAATGTAACCGTCTATAAAGCTCGACTTGTCGCAAAGGGTTTTCGACAAATTCAATTAGTTGACTACGAAGAGACTTTCTCTCCCGTAGCGAAGCTGAAATCAGTCCGAATCATGTTAGCGATTGCCGCCTTTTATGATTATGAAATTTGCCAAATGGACGTCAAAACAACGTTCCTTAACCGGAACCTTAAGGAAGAGTTGTATATGATGCAACCAGAAGGTTTTGTCGACCCTGAGGGTGCTAACAAAGTGTGCAAGCTCCAGCGCTCCATCTATGGGCTGGTGCTAGCATCTCGGAGTTGGAACATTCGCTTTAATGAGGTGATTAAAGCGTTTGAGTTCATACAGGTTTACGAAGAAGCCTGTCTATACAAGAAAGTGAGTGGGAGCTCTGTAGCTTTCCTCATACTGTATGTGGATGACATATTATTGATGGGGAATAATATAGAGATGTTGGAGAGCATAAAGGCCTATTTGAACAAGGGTTTTTCAATGAAGCACCTTGGAGAAGCTACATACATATTAGGCATCAAGATCTATAGAGATAGATCAAGACGCCTCATAGGTCTTTCGCAAAGTACATACCTTGACAAGATATTGAAGAAGTTCAATATGGAAAACTCAAAGAAAGGGTTCTTGCCAGTTTTGCAAGGTATGAGATTCAGTAAGACTCAGTCACCGACCACGGCAGCAGATAGAGAGAAGATGAGTTCTGTCCCCTATGCTTCAGCCGTAGGCTCTCTTATGTATGCCATGCTGTGTACCAAACCTGATATTAACCTTGCCATAAGTTTGGTAGGGAGGTACCAAAGTGATCCCTGTATCGAACACTGGACAACGGTCAAGAATATCATTAAGTACCTGAAAAGGACTAAGGAAATGTTTCTCGTTTATGGAGGTGACGAAGAGCTCGTCGTAAAGGGTTACGCCGACGCTAGCTTCGACACAGATCCGGATGACTCTAAGTCACAAACCGGATATGTATATGTTTTGAATGGTGGGGCAGTGAGCTGGTGCAGCAGCAAGCAAGAAGTCGTGGCAGCATCTACATAGCTGCTTCAGAAGCGGCTCATGAAGGAATTTGGATGAAGGAGCTCATCACCGACCTTGGAGTGGTTCCAAGCGCGTCGGGTCCAATGACACTCTTCTGTGATAACACTGGGGCCATTGCCATAGCCAAGGAGCCCAGGTTTCACCGGAAGACGAAGCACATCAAACGCCGCTACAACTCCATCCAGGACCATGTCGAGAGAGGAATAATAGATATTTGTAAAGTACACACGGATCTGAATATTGCAGACCCGTTGACTAAACCTCTTCCACGAGCAAAAGATGATCAACACCATACTGCTATGGGTGTTCGATACATCACAATGTAAATATATTATTGACTCTAGTGCAAGTGGGAGACTGTTGGAAATATGCCCTAGAGGCAATAATAAAATGGTTATTGTCATATTTCCTTGTTCATGATAATCGTCTATTGTTCATGCTATAATTGTATTAACAGGAAACAGTAATACATGTGTGAATAAATAGATCACAATGTGTCCCTAGCAAGCCTCTAGTTAGCTAGCTCGTTAGTCAATAGATGATCATGGTTTCCTGATCATGGGCATTAGATGTCATTGATGACGGGATCACATCATTGGAGAATGATGTGATGGACAAGACCCAATCCTAAGCATAGCACTAGATCGTATTGTTTGTATGCTAAAGCTTTTCTAATGTCAGGTGTCTTTTCCTTCGACCGTGAGATTGTGCAACTCCCGGATACCGTAGGAGTGCTTCGGGTGTATCAAACGTCACAACGTAACTGGGTGACTATAAAGGTGCACTACGGGTATCTCTGAAAGTGTCTGTTGGGTTGGTATGAATCGAGATCGGGATTTGTCACTCCGTGTGACGGAGAGGTATCTCTGGGCCCACTCGATAGAACATCATCATGAGCTCAATGTGACTAAGGAGTTAGTCACACGATGACGTGCTACGGAACGAGTAAAGAGACTTACCGGTAACGAGATTGAACAAGGTATAGGTATACCGACGATCGAATCTCGGGCAAGTTCTATACCGACAGACAAAGGGAATCGTATACGGGATTGATTGAATCATTGACATCGTGGTTCATCCGATGAGATCATTGTGGAGCAAGTGGGAGCCACCATGGGTATCCAGACCCTGCTGATGGTTATTGGCCGGAGAGGTGTCTCGGTCATGTCTACCTGTCTCCCGAACCCGTAGGGTCTACACACTTAAGGTTCGATGACGCTAGGGTTAAAGGGAATTGTTATACGAGGTTACCGAAAGTTGTTCGGAGTCCCGGATGAGATCCTGGACGTCACAAGGAGCTCTGGAATGGTCCGGAGGTAAAGATTGATATATAGGACGGATGGTTTTGGACACCGGAAGTGTTTCGGGCGTCACCGGTAACGTACCGGTGGCCCCGGGGGTCCACCGAAGGGGGGCAACGACCCCAAAAGGCTAGATGGGCCTAGTGCGGGAGGGAACCAGCCCCTAGGTGGGCTGGTGCACCTCCCACACCCAGCTCAATGCGCAAGTGGTGGGGAGAGGGGGCAACCCTGCGCCACCCCCTCCCACCCTAGCCGCCGCCCCCCTTTCCCATCTGGTGGCTGCCGCACCACCTAGGGGGGAACCCTAGGGGTGGCGCAACCCCCTCCCCCTCCTCCTATAAATAGAGAGGGGTTTTGGCCCTTGGGAGACAGACTTCTCCCTCTCCCTCGGCGTAGCCCTGCCCTTCTTCCTCCTCATCTCTGCTGGTGCTTGGCGAAGCCCTGCCGGGAGACCTCGTCTCTCCATCGACACCACGCCGTCGTGCTGCTGGAGTTCTTCCCCAACCTCTCCCCCCTCCTTGCTGGATCAATGTGCGGGAGACGTCACCGGGCTGCACGTGTGTTGAACGCGGAGGTGCCGTAGTTCGACACTAGATCGGGATCGCTGCGAGTACGACTCCGTCAACCGCGTTCTAGCAACGCTTCCGCTTAGCGATCTTCAAAGGTATGAAGATGCTCTTACCCCTCTCTCGTTGCTGGTCTCTCCATAGGAAGATCTGAATATGCGTAGGAAAATTTTGAATTTATGCTACGTTACACAACATCACGTTCATAAACAAGTAGACCAACTCCTGCTTGCATCTACTACTATTACTCCATCCATCGACCGGTATCCAGCATGCATCTAAAGCATTAAGTAAAACAGAGTAATGCTTAGAGAACAATGACATGATGTAGATAAAGAGAACTCAATGAATATGAATTAACCCCATCATTTTATCCTTAGTGACAACAACACAAATATGTGTCATGTACCTTTCCATCACTAGGATTGAGCACCGCAAGATTGAACCCACTACAATGCACCCCTCTCACTGAAGATAGATCAATCTAGTTGGCCAAACCAAATCAATAGATCGCAGAGATTTACGAAGCTATAATAATCATGGAAATAATAATCATAAATAACTTCAGAGAAGACTCAAATATTTATCATGAATAATCTGAACATAAACCCACAATCCATCGGATCCCAAAATACGCACCGACAAAGTGAATACATCGAATAGATCATCGGGAAGATATGATGAACTTTGTATTGAAGAACATAGAGAGAGAGAGAGAGAGAGAAATCTACTCCCTCCGTTCCATAATATAAGTCTTTTTAGAGATTTCACTAGAGGGCTACATACGGATGTATATAGACATACTTTAAAGTGTAGATTCACTCATTTTGCTCTGTATGTAGTCCCTTAGTGAAATCGCTTAAAAGACTTATATTTAGGAACGAAGGGAGTAGATACTAGCTATTAACCCATAGGTGTGTAGTAGACTACTCACACATCACCATGAAAGCAGCAAGGATGATCTAGAGGCCCTCCGTGATCGCCCCCCATCCGACAGGGTATCAAAATAGAGCTCCAGATGGGCACATGGTGGAACAGAAGCTTGCGGCATCGGAAATGATATTATTATAGCATGGAACAATAAAAAATTATAGATACGTTGAAGATGTATTAGCATCCCAAGTTTAGTTCATGCTCGTCCTCGAGTAGGTAAATGATAAAAACATAATTTTTGATGTGACATACTACCCTACATGCAATCTTATGCTGATATGATAATTGAGAAACGGTGAATTAACAAACATCGACATAGTAATATCCGTGAACATAAGTAACATGATCATCAATGTTCAAAATATACGACCGTAAAGAATGTCTACCCCTAATTCATTTTCTCATATTTGCATGGCATGGCTCCATCTTAACCACATAAATACAAATGTCAAGCACCACGGTGTTAAGCGAGACATCTGGATCATACTTTTTAACGGACTTCAACTTTTTATTACTCACTCAATACATGAGCGTGAACCATGGACATAACATATAGGTGGAATAGGATATGATGGTTGGTTTCAAAGGGATAAAAGTGGAGAACAAAGTTTAGCATCAACTCAGCATATCAACAGGCTATGGAGATGCCCATCAATAGATATCAATGCAAGGAGTAGAGATTGCCATGCAACATATGCACTAGAGCTATAAGTGTATAAAAGCTCGACTCAAGCTAAGTGGGTGTGCATCCAACTTGCTTGCTCATGACGACCTCATGCATTTGAGGAAGCCCGTCATCGGAATATATAAGCCAATTTCTATAATGAAAAAATCCCACTAGCATATGAAAGTGACAAACACATGAGACTCTCTATATGAAAATCATGGTGGCACTTTGAGGCACAAGTGTGGAAAAAGAGGTAGTAGCACTATCCCTTCTCTCTTTTCTCTCATTTTTTTCTTTTTTTCTTTATTATTTTTCTTTTTATTTTGTCTTCTTTTCCTGTTTTTTTATTTCTTTCCTTTTTTTTCCTTTCCCCCTTTTTTCCTTTTATTTTTCATCCGGAGTCTGATCCCGACTTGTTGGGGAATCATTTTCTCCATCATCCTTTCCTCACTAAGACAGTGCCCTAATAATGAATAGCATCACACTTCAATTTACTTACATCTCGATATGAAAAACTACTAAACAATATGACTCTATATGAATGCCTCTGGCAGTGTACCAGGATGTGCGATGATCTAGCGTAGCGAGGAGATAATAAGACCGACAAGCCATGTTAATATCATGTTAGGTATCTGATAACCCACAAGTATAGGGGACTGCAACAGTTTTCGAGGGTAGAGTATTCAACCCAAATTTGTTGATTCGACACAAGGAGAGGCCAAAGAATATTCTTGAGTATTAGCAGATGAGTTGTCAATTCAACCACACCTGAAAGACTTAGTGTTTAGCAGATCTCTGACAATGGCTAGACAAATGCTATTCTCAATTGCTCAACAATTAGAAATCGTCTTGCAATGACCCACCAGCGCGTGGGATCGAGGCAGTTTTCGAGGGTAGAGTATTCAACCCAAATTTGTTGATTCGCCAGTCAGGAAGTGAGAGGATACTCTCAAGTATTAGCAACTGAATGTGTCAGATTCAACCACACTTGAAAGATTAGTATCTACAAGCAAAGTATCAACAACAAAGTAATATGATAACAACGGTGTCAGAAAATATCTGTTGACGGCAGACTATTCCTAACGAGTGTATCAATGGCGCCAGAAGTTGCCGGTAGACGGGAAATATTCTTTCTCGTCAACGTCATGCGAACCAGTATTGTAGCAGGTAGCAGCAGTGTAACGAGTAGCAGCAATGGCAAGGAACAACAGTAGCAAGTAGCAACAGTAGCAAGTAACAGCAGAGCAAGTAACAGCAGCAGCAACAGTAGTAACAGCAGCAGAGCAAAACAAGTAACAGCAGCAGTGGGACAAACTCGTAGGCAGTGGGTCGGTGATTTGTTTGGATGATATTCATCATGCAACAGTTATAACACGGAGAGATATGTGGCTAGCTGCTACTGCAACAAAAGACCTTCCAACGGCGCCAGAAATAGGAGTGTTGCTTGATACTCCTCAGCAACGGCACCAGGAATCCTTCAGCTGCGGCTACGCCTTAAGGGACTTCCTAGGCAAGTATGCAAATGATTTCCCCCGTGGCCTTGGAGCCTTGCGTTGGTGTTCCCTCGAAGCGGAAAGGGTGATGTAGCGTAGCGGTGGTAAGTACTTCCCTCAGTTTGAGAACCAAGGTATCAATCCAGTGGAGGAGTATCTCAAGATCCTGCACAAACACAAAAACTAGCTCCCAACGCTATGAAGGGGTTGTCAATCCCTTATAGATTGTTTGCCAAGTGAGAACTGAAAGCAACAAAGTAACAAAGCAAAGTAAAAGCGGAGGTGTAAACGATGGATGTGAATAGACACGGGGGCCGTAGTGTTTACTAGTGGCTTCTCTCATGAAAGCAAGTAGACGGTGGGTGAACAAATTACTGTCGAGCAATTGATAGAACCGCGCAAAGTCGTGACGATATCTATGCAATGATTGTTTCTATAGGCATCACGTCCAAAACAAGTAGACCGATACTTTCTGCATCTACTACTATTACTCCACACGTCGACTGCTATCCAGCATGCATCTAGTGTATTAAGTCCATAAGAACAGAGTAACGCCTTAAGCAAGATGACATGATGTAGAGGGATAATCTCAAACCAATGATAAAACCCCCATCTTTTTACCCTTGATGGCAACTACTTGATGCGTGCCTTGCTGCCCATACTGTCACTGGGAAAGGTCACCACATGGTAGAACCCAAAACCAAGCACTTCTCCCATTGCAAGAATCATAGATCTAGTTGGCCAAACAAAACCCAAGACCCGGAGAGGCTTACAAGGATATCAAATCATGCATATAAGAAATCAACAAAGACTCAAATATATATCATAGATAATCTGATCACAAATCCACAATTCATCAGATCTCGACAAACACACCGCCAAAGAAGATTACATCGGATAGATCTCCATGAAGATCATGGAGAACTTTGTATTGAAGATCCAAGAGAGAGAAGAAGCCATCTAGCTACTAACTACGGACCCGTAGGTCTGAAGTGAACTACTCACGAGTCATTGGAGGGGCGATGATGATGATGAAGAAGCCCTCCAACTCCAAAGTCCCCTCCGGCAGGGTGCCGGGAAGGGTCTCCAGATGAGATATCGCGGAAACGGAAGCTTGCGGCGGCGGAAAAGTATTTTTGAGGCTCTCCTTTTTTTTTGCAGAATATTTGGGAATTTATAGGCCAAAGACCTAGGTCAGGGGGCGGCCAGGGAGGCCACAAGCCTGCCCACCGCCGCCTCGCCTTGGTGGCGGAGTGGGGGCTTGTGGGCTCCCTGGAGCCCACCTGGCTTGGCCCAAAATCCCCCTAGTCTTCTTCCGTTCGGGAAAAAATCATTTCGGGGTTTTTCTTCCGTTTGGACCCCGTTCCAAAATCAGATCTGAAAAGAGTCAAAAACACGGAAAAAATAGGAACTAGCACTTGGCACTGAATTAATAAGTTAGTCCCAAAAAAGATATAAAAGGTACATAAAACAACCAAAGAAGACAAGATAACAGCGTGAAACCATCAAAAATTATAGATACGTTTGAGACGTATCAAGCATCCCCAAGCTTAACTCCTGCTCGTCCTCGAGTAGGGAAGTGATAAGAATGAATTTTTGATGCTTTCATGCTACCTAACATAGGTGTCCTTTGTAATTCCTCTTATGTGACGTGAATGTTCATATCCATTAGATTCAAAACAATAGTTTGCTATTGCCGTGGAAACAATAATAATTCAAGCAAACTAGCAAGGTAATCATGAACTTTCAAAATAACAAGGCCAAAAGAAAGTTATCCCTACAAAAGCATATAGTCTGGCTATGCTCTATCATCATTGCACAACGAATTTAAATCATGCACAATCCTGGTATTGGCCAAGTAATTGTTTCACACCTTTACTTTCTCAAACCTTTTCAACTCTCATGCAATACATGAGCGTGAGCCATGGTTATAGCACTATAGATGGTGTGGAATGTAGTGGAGATTGCAAGACAAAAAGGAGAAGATAGTCACATTAACTAGGCATATCAATGAGCTATGGAGATGCTCATCAATAGATATCAATGTGAATGAGTAGGGATTGCCATACAAATGATGCACTAGAGCTATGAGTATGTGAAAACTCTTAAAGAAAACTAGTGGGTGTGCATCCAACTTGCTTGCTCACGAAGACCTAAGGCAATTTTGAGGAAGCCTATCATTGGAATATACAAGCCAAGTTATATAATGAAAATTTCCCACTAGCTATATGGTGGTGACAAAACGAGAGACTCTCAATCATGAAGATCATGGTGCTTAAAATGCACAAGTGTGGAAAAAGTGGTAGCATTGTCCCTTCTCTCTTTTTCTCTCATTTTTTTTGGTGGGCTCTTTGGCCTCTTTTTTTTTGGTGGGATTCTTTGGCCTCTTTTATTTCCTCACATGGGACAATGCTCCATTAATGATGATCATCAAACTTTCAACTCAAAACTTAGAGTAACGATGACTCTATATGGAATGCCTTCGGTAGTGTACCGTGGCAATGATCTAGCATGGCATAGACATCAATGGAAACATCATGCTAGCTATCTTACGATCGTGCAAAGGCAAAGTAGACGTGGTGGCACATGTCATGGTGGTAGTTGCATGGCAATATATCTCGGAATGACTTTGCAAAAGCCATAATAGGTAGGTATGGTGGCTGTTTTGAGGGAGGCTAATGGTGGGTTTTGTGCACCGGCGAAAGTTGCACGACACTAAGAAGATAGTGATGGTGGAAGGTGAAAGTGCATCTAAACCATGGACTCAACATTAGTCATGAATAACTCATATACTTGTTGCAAAAGTTTTATTAGTAATCGAAACAAAGCATTCAACGCATACTCCTAGGGGAAGGGTTGGTAGGTATAAACCGTCGCGCGGTCCCGACCGCCACGCAAAGAATGACAATCAATAGACTAATCATGCTCAGATTTCATCACATAGCGGTTCACCATACGTGCATGCTACGGGAGTCACTAACTTCAACACAAGTATTTCTGGATTCACAACACCTTACTAGCATGACTTCAATATTACCATAACCACAACTCAAAACTAATTGAGATGAATCAAACTTCTCTAACTATTCAATGCACATGAAGGTGGAAGTTTTCATATCCCTTTGGATAACTACCCCTTTTAAGACTACTTTCAAATCATAGATCAACTACCAAGCCACGCACCGATGCGCTGTAAAAGATATTAGTGAAGCACATAGAGCAAAAGTATCTAGCTCAAAAGATATAAGTGAAGCACATGTGAGCTGAATTGTCTACCAAAAGATATAAGTGAAGTTCGACAAAATCACGGTGAGTGCATGTCTCTCTCTCTAGGTGTGCAGCAAGGATGATTGTGATACAACAAAAATAAAAGACTCCTTCGATACAAGACGCTCCAAGCAAATACACATAACATGTGGTGAATAAAAATATAGCCCCAAGTAACGTTACCGATGGATTGAAGACGAGAGAGGGGATGCCTTCCCGGGGCATCCCCAAGCATAGGCTTTTACGGCATCCTTGAATATCTTGGGGTGCCTTGGGCATCCCCAAGCTTGATCTCTTGCCACTCTTTATCTCTTTTTCCATAAGAACTTCACCCAAAACTTGAAAACTTCACAACACGAAACTTAAACAGAAATTCGTGATAACATTAGTACAAGAAAGCAAACCACCACTTCCTTAGGTACTGTAGCAAACTTAAATTCTACTTGTGCTGATTTTGGGTTACTGTACTTTCAATCTTCCATGGCTAATACCCCCCGATACTATCCATAGTTTCATCAAAATAAGCAACCAACACAACAAAAACATAATCTTTTAACAACAGACCAGTCTGTAGCAATCTGTATATTTCGTATACCTCTGGTACTTCACAAATTCTGAAAAGTTACGACAGTCTGAAGAATTTGCGTAGCAATCAGCAGCAAAAAGAATCAACTCAAAATCGCTTACAGAAAAAAATGAAAATTATTTTCATGAGCAGAAAGTTTGTGTTTTTTCCAGCATGACCAAACGATCATCCCCAAGACTAATCATAACGGTTTTGCTTGGCACAAACGCAAAAAGAAACATAAAAAACACAATCATAACAGAATTATGAAAGTGTGGAAAACACAAAACAGAAAGAAAAGGATAGATTCGTTGGGTTGCCTCCCAACAAGCGCTTTTGTTTAACGCCCTTAGCTAGGCGAAAGTGATGGAATCACGTATAGTCATCTTTGGTGCTCAAACCATAAGTAGTGTGATCATTTATCATCTTAAGGTTTTCGTCTTTATTAGATGACTCACCACTAGCTTTAGGAACAAAAACAGGTTTGATGATATTTTTGAGAGTAAGATTTGGAGTATTTTGCACAGCGGCAAAAGCGGAACCCAAGTTGGTTATGACATCTTCTAATTTGCCAATTCTAGAAGAATCATTAACTATAAGTTCCTTCTCCTTTAAATTTTTCAAAAAGTTTCCCACTTTGGATCCGTACTGAGTAATTTGATTGTGGATCTTTCTATCCAAACCCTCAATAAGTTCAACTGTGGCAATTTTGTTTTCAATAGCGTCAAGCTTTGCATCACGTGTTCCAAGGCAAGATAGTTCCATTAACCATGAGCGGTGGTGAGCCTACCAAATTAATGATAGCTCTATAGGAGTCAACAGTATGGCTCCCCAAAAAGTTCCCGCCTACAATGGTATCAACGATATACCTATTCCAAGGAGAAATTCCAACATAGAAACTGCGAAGGAGGACGGTAGTGGATTGCTTACGAGTAGATCTATTTTGAGCATTGCAAATCCTGTACCAAGCGTCCTTCAAATTTTCTTCCTCATTCTGCCTGAAATTGAGAACTTTATTTTCAGGGGTGTCGTTTGGAGTGGTGGGTCTAGCCATTGATGGACTATCTCACACACAAACGAGCAGGAAGAGAGAGTGAAATGAGCAAAAGAGAACAACAAAAAGGTAAAAGAAAACGGCGAAGGAGAAAGGCAAATGAAAACGGCAAATGTGAAGTGGGGGAGAGGAAAACGAGAGGCAACTGGCAACAAAAGTAAATGCAAGAGAAGAGTTTGTGAGACCTACTTGGATAGATCTTGATTTCTCCTCCCCGGCAACGGCGCGAGAAATACTTCTGCTACTGCAACAAAAGACCTTCCAACGGTGCCAGAAATAGGAGTGTTGCTTGATACTCCTCAGCAACGGCACCAGGAATCCTTCAGCTACGGCTACGCCTTAAGGGACTTCCAAGGCAAGTATGCAAAGGATTTCCCCCGTAGCCTTGGAGCCTTGCGTTGGTGTTCCCTCGAAGCGGAAAGGGTGATGTAGCATAGCGGTGGTAAGTACTCCCCTCAGTTTGAGAACCAAGGTATCAATCCAGTGGAGGAGTATCTCAAGATCCTCCACAAACACAAAAACTTGCTCCCAACGGTATGAAGGGGTTGTCAATCCCTTATAGATTGTTTGCCAAGTGAGAACTGAAAGAAACAAAGTAACAAAGCAAAGTAAAAGCGGAGGTGTAAACGATGGATGTGAATAGACCCGGGGGCCGTAGTGTTTACTAGTGGCTTCTCTCATGAAAGCAAGTAGACGGTGGGTGAACAAATTACTGTCGAGCAATTGATAGAACCGCGAAACGTCGTGACGATATCTATGCAATGATTGTTTCTATAGGCATCACGTTCGAAACAAGTAGACCGATACTTTCTGCATCTACTACTATTACTCCACACGTCGACCGCTATCCAGCATGCATCTAGTGTATTAAGTCCATAAGAACAGAGTAATGCCTTAAGCAAGATGACATGATGTAGAGGCATAATCTCAAACCAATGATAAAAACACCATATTTTTACCCTTGATGGCAACTACTTGATGTGTGCCTTGCTGCCCCTACTGTCACTGGGAAAGGTCACCACATGGTAGAACCCAAAACCAAGCACTTCTCCCATTGCAAGAATCATAGATCTAGTTGGCCAAACAAAACCCAAGACTCGGAGAGACTTACAAGGATATCAAATCATGCATATAACAAATCAGCAAACACTCAAATATATATCATGGATAATCTGATCACAAATCCGCAATTCATCGGATCTCGACAAACACACCGCCAAAGAAGATTACATCGGATAGATCTCCATGAAGATCATGGAGAACTTTGTATTGAAGATCCAAGAGAGAGAAGAAGCCATCTAGCTACTAACTACGAACCCGTAGGTCTGAAGTGAACTAATCACGAGTCATTGGAGGGGCGATGATAATGATGAAGAAGCCCTCTAACTCCAAAGTCCCCTCCGGCAGGGTGCCTGGAAGGGTCTCCAGATGAGATCTCGCCGAAACGGAAGCTTGTGGCGGCGGAAAAGTATTTTCGAGGCTCCCCTTATTTTTTGCGGAATATTTGGGAATTTATAGGCCAAAGCCCTAGGTCAGGGGGTGGCCAGGGAGGCAAGAAGCCTGCCCACCGCCGCCTCCCCTGGTGGCCGAGTGGGGGCTTGTGGGCTCCCTCGAGCCCACCTCGCTTGGCCCAAAAGCCCCCTGGTCTTCTTCCGTTCGGAAAAAATCATTTCGGGGTTTTTCTTCCGTTTGGACTTCGTTCCAAAATCAGATCTGAAAAGAGTCAAAAACACGGAAAAAACAGAAACTGGCACTTGGCACTGAATTAAAAAGTTAGTCCCAAAAAAGATATAAAAGGTACATAAAACAACCAAAGAAGACAAGATAACAGCGTGAAACCATAAAAAATTATAGATACGTTTGAGATGTATCACTAGCTCCCGTTCGTCAATGTGATGTAGGCATGCATTCCGTGTGTCGTCATACGTGCTTAGGGAAAAGAACTTGCATGACATCTATTGTCCATCCCTCCCGTGGCAGCGGGGTCCAAAAGGAAACTACGGGATATTAAAGTTCTCCTTTTAATAAAGAACCGGACCAACGTATTAGCACTTGGTGAACACATGAACTCCTCAAACTATGGTAATCACCGGGAGTGGTTCCGGTTATTGTCACTCCGGGGTTGCCGGATCATAACACATAGTAGGTAACTACAACTTGCAAGATCGGATCTAAAACACACATATATTGGTGACAACATAATAATTTCAGATCTGAAATCATGGCACTCGGGCCCTAGTGACAAGCATTAAGCATGGCAAAGTAGTAGCAACATCAATCTCAGAACATAGTCGATACTAGGGATCAATCCTCGTTAAAACTAACTCGATTACATGATAGATCTCATCCTACTCATGACCGCCCAACGAGCCTACGAATAGATTACTCACGAACGATGAAGAGCTTCATGGAATTGGAGAGGGAAGAAGGTTGATGATGACAATGGCGACGATTTCCCCTCTCCGGAGCCCAAAACGGACTCCAGATCTGCCCTCCAGATGAAGAACAGGATGTGGCGGCGCCTCTGTATCGCAAACGCGACGAAATCTTCTCTCTTGATTTTTTATGTGACTAAAGTGAATTTATAGAGCTGAGTTTGGGGGCGGCAGGGCCACGTGGGCCCCACAAGCTTGTTAGCCGCCACCAGGGGGGTGGCGGCTACAGGGCTTGTGGCCCACTGGCCCACCCCCTCCGGTGGATCTTTGCGCAGGTATTTTTCATATTTTCCAGAAATATTCTCCGTAAATTTTCAGGACGTTTCGAGAACTTTCATTTCTGCACAAAAACAACACCAAGGCAATTCTGCTGAAAACAACGTCAGTCCAGGTTAGTTCCATTCAAATCATGCAAATTAGAGTCCAAAACAAGGGCAAAAGAGTTTGGAAATGTAGATACGATGGATACGTATCAAATCCCCCAAGCTTAAAACCTTGCTTGTCCTCAAGCAACCCAGTTGACAAACTGAAAGAGAAAGAAAAACTTTGACAAACTCTGTTTGATCTTGTTGTTGCAACTATGTCTAACTCATAAGCAGAATTTCAGCAAGATCACAAGTTAACCACGTAAGAAAGTGACACAAAGGTCTCACGGTAAACTTATATCAATGTCATAATCAGCTAACGAGCAAATAATAATGAGTTTCAAATACCAACACTTCAATCAAAACAAGCATGAAGCAATATGAATAGGTGGTATCTCGCTAGTTCTTTCTGAGACCGCAAAACATAAATGCAGAGCACTTTCAAAGATCAAGGGCTGGCTAAACATTGTGATTCATAGCAACGAAGATCCAGTCATAGTCATACTCAATATCAATCAAAAGCAAAGCATAAAAATGACAGAGGTGCTCTCTAATTTGTGCTTATAAAAGAAGAGGATGACTCAACAGGAAAATAAATAGACAGGCCCTTCGCAGAGGGAAGCATTGATTTGCAGAGGTGCCAGAGCTCAAGCTTTGAAAACAGAGATAATAATTTTGGGTGGCATGCTTTCATTGTTAACGCAATGACCAAGAGTTCTCAATATCTTCCATGCTACTCATGCTATAGGGGGTTCCCAAACAGAAAAGTAAAGTTTTAACTCCCCCACCACCAGTCAATCACACTCCATGGCTAGCCGAATCCTCGGGTACCGTCCATACTAACATCAATCCGGGGGGAGTCTTGTTTTACAGTTATGTTTTTGATTTAAGCGTGGAACTGGGCATTCCAATTACCGGCCCCTTTCTCATGAATGACAGTGAATAAATACATGTCGAGGATAACACACCTAACATGGAAGATACCAATAGCCCCCTGTCACCACATGAGCGGTTCCGGCATGCAAAACAGATTACTTCTTGAAGGTTTAGAGAGTGGCACATGCAAATTTACTTGGAACGGAAGGTAGATACCGCACATAGGTAGGTATGGTGGACTCATGTGGCACAACTTTGGGTTTATGGAGAAGGATGCACAAGCAGTATTCCCTCTTAGTACAAGTGAAGGCTAGCAAAAGACTGGGAAGCGACCAACTAGAGAGCGACACCAGTCATCAAGATGCAATGAATTTGACTAACATTGAATGCAAGCATGAACAAGATATAAATCACCATGAACATGAACATCATAGAGGCTATGTTGATTTTGTTTCAACTACATGCATGAACATGCGCCAAGTCAAGCCACTTGAATCATTCAAAGGAGAATACCATCCTATCATACTACATCATAGCCATCTCAAAATCTATGTTGGCATTCAAGACAAACCATTATAAGCTCTGAGCTAGTTAAGCATGGCATCAGAAATTATGATCTCTAAGTTGTCTTTGCAAACATGGTTCTCTCACAACAAAGCTGAATCAGGCATGACAAGCTAGTCATATTTACAAAAACAAAATAGATAGAGTTCATACCAGCTTTTCCAGTCTCAGTTACTTCATCATATATCATCATTATTGCCTTTCATTTGCACGATCGAACGATGTGAACAATAATAAGAGTGCTCGTGCAAAGGACTAAGCTGAATCTGCTGGAAAACACAAAGGAGAAGACAAAGTAATATGGCTCTTTGAAAGCTAAACAGGTATGCATGCAAGAGCCACTAAACATTGTAATATCTTCTACCTTGACCCAAAGAAAAAGATAACTATTTACATGGGAAAGCTCCCAACAAGCAAAAGAAGAAAGAAAAAAAAAATCTTTTGGGGTTTCCTCAGAAGGACACAAAACAAGAAAACAAGAAAACGAAAATAAACTAGCATGGATAATACAGTGGCAAAGTGTAAACACCGACTAACAAAGTGAAATCATAAGTATGAATGTAAGGTCGGTGAGAACACATACTCCCCCAAGCTTAGGCTTTTGGCCTAGCTTGGTCTACTCCCAAGGATGGTCCTGGCGAAATCCAAAATCATAATGGGTGTTATACGGGAGTGCTGCAGCCACTGCCTGAATAGCTGCCTCACAAAGTCGAGCAGCCGTCGCCTCCCTCTCATACTCCTCTGCCTCTCCTATGGTTATGTAGTATCTTCATTTTACCTAAAAGTCAAAGAAAGCAGGAGCAGGAAGGGTAATATGGAAAACATGCTGCCGGTTAAATATCAAGCGGTATAGGAGGGATCCATCATTCCTCTCAAGGAACTGGTAGCGGCTTAGAGTGACACGATCAAGGTAGGCTATACGGAGAGGGGGGTCTCCTGAACGGAATACTCCAAGAAAATTTGCTAAGCGTGTAGCATAAATTCCACCAAAGAAATCCCCCTCAATGGCATTATTATTCAGCCTCCTTGCTATTATAGCTCCCATATTGAAACTCCTGTCACCTGTTACTGCGCTCTTAAGGATACTAAGGTCAGATGCGCATAGGTGACAATGTGCACCCTTGCCGTTAATGCACCTACCTATGAAGAGGGCAAAGTAGTGCAAAGCAGGGAAATGAATGCTTCCTATGGTAGCTTGCGTGATATCTCTAGTCTCTCCAACAATTATACTGGAGACAAAGTCTCTGGCCGAAGACTTAGCAGGATCATTAGTACTACCCCCATCGGGTATCTTGCAAATCCTATTGAAATCCTCCAAATCCATGGTGTAGGATTTATCATACAGATCAAACAGTATGGATGAGTCACGGCCAACTGAAAATTTAAATCTACGCATGAAAGAGGCAGTGAGCAGAGCATACTGTTCACATTTATCTGAGAGGAATTCTGCTAACCCGGCATTGCGGACAAGTGTATCAAACTCATCCTTGAAGCCTTCTTCGATCATGAACTCATCGGAAGGCCATTCACATGGTTGTACCGGTGCGTCCCTTAGTTTATAAGGTTTGAGGAACCACAATGAAACTTCCTCCTGAACATAATTTCCTTTTGCTGAAATTTTTGAAGTTCAAGAGAAAAGTGAACGAAGGCCAACCACACCTCGTAGCAACTACTCCTACTAGTGCCTAGAGACCGTATCACGCGCTAAAACTACTTGGAACCAGCTAAAATCAACATTTCTAGCTCAAGAACAGGGTCACCAAGGTAGCAAGAATACGCGAAGGATAAAGCACTAGAGAAAAAACTAATTGGACCAATGGAGGAGTCACTTATCAAGGAGTAATTTCCCCAAAACGGTTCGGAGAATGGTGCTTTGAGCAAGGAGATCGAAAATCACAGCCAAATGAGCAAGAACACGAGTTTGAGCTGTGAAACAATTTTTTTCTGGAGGTGGAAGAAGAGGATGGGAGCTGGAATAAGTGGAGGGGGTCCCTGTGGGCCCCACAAGCTTGCTAGCCGCCACCGGGGGGGGGGGGGGGCGACGGCTGAGGGCTTGTGGCCCACAGGTTTGGCCCCCAGGCCAGCTCTGAGTCCCAGTATTTTTCAAATATTCCAGAAAAAATCATACTAGATTTTGAGGACCATCGGAGAACTTTCATTTTCGGGGTATTTTTCTCCGGGACGCGAAAACAGAAAACAGGAAAAACTAAACTAAATCTATCATTTTTCTTCTAAGCAACAGAAAGTGAAAGCTTAAAACAGAGGTATGTGACTCTTTGATTCATCTATTTCATGGTCATCGGAAGAAATCCGTCAATGGGATTGATCAAACCCTCATGAAAAAACCTTTTCGGATCGCAAGAAGAAACGGAGAATTTTCGAATAGCCACTAAGTCACCTCTATGGGGATATGTATCTCCCCAACAAGCAAATCATACTTCATCTTGACACGAGGAATAGGGCATTCAAAGCTCCCAATAAGAATCGATGAAGTCTTTTCGATAGCATTGATGCAATGTACTTGATATCGTTTCTTCGGAAAGTGCACTGTGTGCTCATTACCGTTGACATGGAAAGTGACATTGCCTTTGTTGCAATCTATAACAGCCCCTCCAGTGTTTAAAAAGGTCTTCCGAGGATGACAGCCATGGCATCGTCCTCAGGAATATCCAAGATAACAAAGTCTGTTAAGATAGTGGTGTTAGCAACCACAACAGGCACATCCTCGCAAATGCCGATAGGGAAAGCAGTTGATTTGTCGGCCATTTGGAGAGAAATTTTAGTGGGCGTCAACTTATCCAATTCAAGTCTACGATAAAGAGAGAGCGGCATAACACTAACACTGGCTCCAAGGTCACATAAGGCAGTTCTTACGTAGTTTCCTTTAATGGAGCAAGGTATAGTGGGCACTCCAGGATCACCAAGTTTCTTAGGAGTTCCACCTTTGAAAGTGTAATTGGCAAGCATGGTGGAGATCTCAAGATCTGGTATCTTCCGTTTATTGGTCGTGATATCTTTCATGTACTTGGCATACGGAGACATTTTGAGCATATCTGTTAACCGCATCTGCAGAAAGACGGGTCTTATCATCTCAACAAAGTGCTCAAAATCCTCATCATCCTTTTTCTTGGATGGCTTAGGAGGAAAGGGCATAGGTCTCTGAACCCATGGCTCCTTTCTTTACCATGCTTCCTAGCAGTGAAGTCATTCTTATCGTATCTCTTAGGTTGTGGGTTACCAGGATTAACCGTAGGTTCAATCTCCACATCCTTATCATTGCTAGGTTGAGCATCATTATGAACATCGCTGTCCATGTTATCACCAGGTTCATGTTCATCACCAGATTGTGTTTCTGCATCAGACGCAGAAATATCATTAGGTTCTTCAGGTGTGACATTATTTGGTGAACTAGAATGTAGGTTTCTATCATCTTTCTTCTTCTCCTTAGGATGACTGGGTGTATCAACATTAATTCCTTGAGAATCTTGATCAATTCTCTTAGGATGACCTTCAGGATACAAAGGTTCCTGAATAATTTTGCCTCCTCTAGTAATGACTCTGACAAAGTTGTCATTTAATTCATTGAGCAAGTCATTCTGAGCTTTAAGTACTTGTTCTACCTGAGTAGTAATCATAGAGGCATGTTTACTCAGAGGCTACAGATCATTGACATTTTTGTCTACACAAGCACTTAAATGGCTAAGCATACGAGTACTTTGTTCCCAATGTATGCTAACATAATCATTGAAACTCTATGGTTTGGCAACAAAGTTTCAAATTCATCAAAGCATAGGGTAGCAGGTTTGTCAAAAGGAATATCACTCTCATCAAACCTACGCAGAGAATTCACTTCTACTACTTGTATCGGGTTATCGAGACCATGGACCTCTTCGATAGGTGGTAGATTTTTGACATCTTCAGATCTAATGCCTTTCTCTTGCATAGATTTCTTGGCTTCTTGCATATCTTCGGGACTGAGGAATAGAATACCTCTTTTCTTAGGAGTTGGCTTAGGAGGTGGTTCGGGAATAGTCCAAGCATTATCGTTGATCAAGATGTTATTCAGAAGGGTCTCAGCTTGTTCAATAGTTCTTTCCCTACAAACACAACCGGCACAACTATCTAGGTGGTCTCTAGAGGCATCGGTAAGTCCGTTATAGAAGATATCAAGTATCTCGTTCTTCTTAAGAGGGTGATCGGGCAAAGCATTCTATAGCTGGATGAGCCTCCCCCAAGCTTCTCGGAGACTCTCTTCTTGGAGTTGAGAAAAGTTATATATTTCCTGCAAGGCAGCTTGCTTCTTATGGGCAGGGAAATATTTCTCACAGAAGTAATAGACCATATCCTGGGGACTACTCACACATCGAGGAGCAAGAGAGGTGAACTAGGCTTTAGCGTCATCCTTTAGAGAGAAAGGAAACAACTTAAGGATATAGTAGTAGCGGATCTTCTCCTCACTAGTGAAGAGGGTGGCTATATCGTGTAGTTTGGTAAGATGGGCTACGATCGTCTCAGACTCATAACCGTGGAAATGATCAGATTCGACTAGAGAGATTATCTCAGGGTCGACAGAGAATTTATAATCCTTATCGGTGATAAAGATAGGTGAAGTGGCAAACTTCGGGTCGTATTTCATCCTAGCTTTCAGAGATTTTTCCTTCCACTTGAGAAGTAATTTCTCAGCGTCATAGGCATCCTTACACGCAAGAAAATCCTCAGCTATCTCTCCCTCCATAACGTAACCCTGAGGTATATCAGGCAATTCATATCTAGGAGAGCTAGATCTAGCAGGAGAAAAAGCAGGTTCTATCTCAATAGTATCGACAGTTTCAGAAGCATCACGAGCATTGGCAGTAACTCTAGCAATATGAGCATCAAGGAACACCCCTAGTGGAACATCAGGCAAAGTAGTATCTCTAGCAATATCAAGCATAGCATCATCAGGCAAGGCAGTATCAGGCATAGCATCTCTAGCAGTATCAGGCATAACATCTCTAGCATGATCAGGCATAGTATTTCTAGCAGTATTAGGCAAAGCAGTATCAGGCATAGCATCTCTAGCATCATTAGGCATAGCATCTCTAGCAGTATCAGGCATAACATCATCATAAGCATCATCAAGCACAGGCGACATATCAAGATTTCTAGCAGGAGGTGATGTCGCAAACTTACTCATAACTGAAGGTGAATCAAGTGCAGAGCTAGATGGCAATTCCTTACCCCCCCTCGTAGTTGAGGGCAAAACTCAGGTTTTTGGATCCTTCAGATTCTTCATAGTGATCAGCGGATATAAATCCCAAGTGACTTAGAGAATATAGCAATCGCTTCCCCGGCAACGATGCCACAAAAATGCTGTTTAGCAGATCTCTGGCAATGGCTAGACAAATGATATTCTCGATTGCTCAACAATTAGAAATCGTCTTGCAATGACCCACCAGCGCATGGGATCGAGGCAGTTTTCGAGGGTAGAGTATTCAACCCAAATTTGTTGATTCGCCAGTCAGGAAGTGAGAGGATACTCTCAAGTATTAGCAGCTGAATGTGTCAGATTCAACCACACCTGAAAGATTAGTATCTACAAGCAAAGTATCAACAACAAAGTAATATGATAACAACAGTGTGAGAAACGATTTGTTGACGGCAGGCTATTCCTAACGATTGTATCACTGGCGCCAGAAGTTGCCGGTAGACGGGAAATATTCTTTCCCGTCAACGTCGTGCGAACCAGTATTGTAGCAGGTAGCAGTAGTGTAACGAGTAGCAGCAATGGCAAGGAACAACAGTAGTGACAGCAGTAGAAAGTAGCAACAATAGCAAGTAACAGCAGAGCAAGTAATAGCAGCAGCAACAATAGTAACAGCAGCAGAGCAAAACAAGTAACAACAGCAGTGGGACAAACTCGTAGGCAATGGGTCGGTGATTTGTTTGGATGATATTCATCATGCAACATTTATAACACGGAGAAATATGTGGCTAGCTCCCGTTCGTCAATGTGATGTAGGCATGCATTCCGTGTGTCGTCATACGTGCTTAGGGAAAAGAACTTGCATGACATCTATCGTCCATCCCTCCCGTGGCAGCGGGGTCCAAAAGGAAACTACGGGATATTAAGGTTCTCCTTTTAATAAAGAATCAGACCAACGCATTAGCACTTGGTGAACACATGAACTCCTCAAACTATGGTCATCACCGGGAGTGGTTCCGGTTATTGTCACTCCGGGGTTGCCGGATCATAACACATAGTAGGTAACTACAACTTGCAAGATCGGATCTAAAACACACATATATTGGTGACAACATAATAATTTTAGATCTGAAATCATGGCACTCGGGCCCTAGTGACAAGCATTAAGCATGGCAAAGTAGCAGCAACATCAATCTCACAACATAGTGGATGCTAGGGATCAATCCCCGTTAAAACTAACTCGATTACATGATAGATCTCATCCTACTCATGACCGCCCAACGAGCCTACGAATAGATTACTCACGAACGATGAAGAGCTTCATGGAATTGGAGAGGGAAGAAGGTTGATGATGACGATGGCGACGATTTCCCCTCTCCAAAGCCCAAAACGGACTCTAGATCTGCCCTCCACATGAAGAACAGGATGTGGCGGCGCCTCCGTATCGTAAACGCGATGAAATCTTCTCTCTTGATTTTTTCTGGGACGAAAGTGAATTTATAGAGATGAGTGATACATCTCCATCATATCTACTTTTCCAAACACTTTTTCCCTTGTTTTGGACTCTAATTTGCATAATTTGAATGGAACTAACCCGGACTGACATTGTTTTCAGCAGAATTGCCATGGTGTTGTTTTTGTGCAGAAATGAAAGTTCTCGGAACGTCCTGAAAATTCACGGAGAATTTTTCTGGAAAATATGAAAAATACCTACGCAAAGATCAACCAGAGGGGGTGGGCCAGTGGGCCACAAGCCTTGTTGCCGCGACCACCCCCTGGCCGCAGCAACCAAGCTTGTGGGGCCCATGTGGCTCTGCCGCCCCCAATCTCAGCTCTATAAATTCACTTTCGCCCAGGAAAAAATCAGAAGAGAAGATTTCATCGCGTTTGCGATACGGAGGCGCCGCCACATCCTGTTCTTCATGTGGAGGACAGATCTGGAGTCCGTTTTGGGCTCCGGAGAGGGGAAATCATCGCCATCGTTATCACCAACCTTCTTCCCTCTCCAATTCCATGAAGCTCTTCATCGTTCGTGAGTAATCTATCCGTAGGCTCGTTGGGCGGTGATGAGTAGGATGAGATCTATCATGTAATCGAGTTAGTTTTGACGGGGATTGATCCCTAGTATTCACTATGTTTTGAGATTGATGTTGCTACTACTTTGCCATGCTTAATGCTTGTCACTAGGGCCCGAGTGCCATGATATCAGATCTGAAATTATTATGTTGTCACCAATATATGTGTGTTTTAGATCCGATCTTGCAAGTTGTAGTTACCTACTATGTGTTATGACCCGACAACCCCGGAGTGACAATAACCGAAACCACTCCCGGTGATGATCATAGTTTGAGGAGTTCATGTGTTCACCAAGTGCTAATGCGTTGTTCCGGTTCTTTATTAAAAGGAGAACCTTAATATCCTGTAGTATCCTTTTGGACCCCGCTACCACGAGAGGGATGGACAATAGATGTCATGCAAGTTCTTTTCCCTAAGCACGTATGACTACATACGGAATGCATGCCTACATCACATTGATGAACGGGAGCT
Organism: Hordeum vulgare subsp. vulgare; assembly: GCF_904849725.1. Classification (NCBI taxonomy): domain Eukaryota; kingdom Viridiplantae; phylum Streptophyta; class Magnoliopsida; order Poales; family Poaceae; genus Hordeum; species Hordeum vulgare. The sequence continues at coordinate 487,137,851 of NC_058522.1, forward strand.
AGCCACATATCTCTCCGTGTTATAAATGTTGCATGATGAATATCATCCAAACAAATAACCGACCCATTGGCTACGAGTTTGTCCCACTGATGCTGTTACTTGTCTTGCTCTCCTGCTACTGCTATTACTATTGTTGCTGTTGCTGTTACTTGTCTTGCTCTGCACTGCTGCTACTACTGTTGCTACTTGCTACTGCTGTCACTACTGCTATTCCTTGCCACTGCTGTTACTCGTTACACTGCTGCTACCTGCTACAATTCTGGTTCGCTCGTCATTGACGGGAAAAGACAATTTCCGTCAACGGGCAACTTCTGGCGCCGTTGATACGACAATTAGGAATAGTCTGCCATCAACAGATCGTTTCTGACACCGTTGTTATCATATTACTTTGCTGCTACTACTTTGCTTGCAGATACTAATCTTTCAGGTGCGGTTGAATTAGAAAAATTCAGCTGCTAATACTCGAGAGTATTCTCTCACCTCCTCGTGAATCAACAAATTTGGGTCGAATACTCTACCCTCGAAAACTGCTGCGATCCCACGCGCTAGTGGGCCGTCAACAACATCCTTCTAGTTTCGTTGCCGGGGAGTGCTAGCAGAATTCTTCTGGTGCCGTTACAGGGGAAGGTATGTTGTCACAGAACCATCATTCGTCTAGCTATTGCCAGAGAGTGCCAATCAGCATTTTTCTGGCGCCGTTGCCGGTGAGGTATTGCTATATTCTCTGAGTCACTTGGGATTTATATCTGCTGATGACTATGAAGAATCTGAAAGATCCAAAAACCAAAGTCTTGCCCTCAACTACGAGGGGAGGTAAGGAACTGCCATCTAGCTCTGCACTTGATTCACCTTCAGTTATGAGTAAGTTTGCGACATCACCTCCTGCTAGAAATCTTGATATGTCGCCTGTGCTTGATGATGCTTATGATGCTACTGCTAGAGATACTATGCTTGATACTATGCCTGATGCTATGCCTGATACTGCTAGAGATACTATGCTTGATACTATGCCTGATGATGCTATGCTTGATACTGCTAGAAATACTAAGCCTGATGATGCTAGAGATGCTATGCTTGATACTGCTGCCTGATGATGCTATAGATGCTATTTTGCCTGATGATGCTATGCTTGATGATGCTAGAGATGCTATTTTGCGTGATATGCCACTAGGGGTGTTCCTTGATGCTCATATTGCTAGAGTTACTGCCAATGCTCATGATGCTTCTGAAACTGCCGATACTATTGAGATAGAACCTGCTTTTGCTCCTGCTAGTTCTAGCTCTCCTAGATATGAATTGCCTAATATACCTGAGGGTTACGTTATGGAGGGAGAGATAGCTGAGGATTTTCTTGCGTGTAAGGATGCCTATGACGCTGAGAAATTACTTCTCAAGTGGAAGGAAAAATCTCTGAAAGCTAGGATGAAATACGACCCGAAGTTTGCCACTTTACCTATCTTTATCACCGATAAGGATTATAAATTCTCTGTCGATCCTGAGATAATCTCTCTAGTCGAATCTGATCCTTTCCACGGTTATGAGTATGAGACGGTCGTAGCCCATCTTACCAAACTACACGATATAGCCACCCTTTTCACTAGTGAGGAGAAGATCCGCCACTACTATATCCTTAAGCTGTTTCCGTTCTCTCTAAAGGATGACGCTAAAGCCTGGTGCGCTTCTCTTGCTCCTGGATGTGTGAGTAGTCGCCAGGATATGGTCTATTACTCCTGTGAGAAATATTTCCCTGCCCATAAGAAGCAAGCTGCCTTGCAAGAAATATACAACTTTGCTCAACTCAAAGAAGAGAGTCTCCCACAAGCTTGGGGGAGGCTCGTCCAGCTATAGAATGCTTTGCCTGATCACCCTCTTAAGAAGAACGAGATACTTGATATCTTCTATAACGGACTTACCGATGCTTCTAGAGACCACCTAGATAGTTGTGCCGGTTGTGTTTTTAGGGAACGAACTGTAGAACAAGTGGAGACCCTTCTGAATAACATCTTGATCAACGATAATGCTTGGACTATTCCCGAACCACCTCCTAAGCCAACTCCTAAGAAAAGAGGTATTCTATTCCACAGTCCCGAAGATATGCAAGAAGCCAAGAAATCTATGCAAGAGAAAGGCATTAGATCTGAAGATGTCAAAAATCTACCACCTATCGAAGAGGTCCATGGTCTCGATAACCCGATACAGGTAGTGGAAGTAAATTCTCTGCATAGGTTTGATGAGAGTGATATTCCTTTTGATAAACCTGGTAGCCTGTGCTTTGATGAATTTGACAACTTTGTTGCCAAACAACAGAGTTTCAATGATTATGTTAGCAGACATTTGGAACAAAGCACTCGTATGCTAAGCCATTTAAGTTCTTGTGTAGACAGAAATTTCAATGATCTAAAGCTTCTAAGTAAACATGCCTCTATGATTACTACTCAGGTAGAACAAGTACTTAAAGCTCAGAATGACCTGCTCAATGAATTAAATGACAATTCTGTGAGAGTCATTACTAGAGGAGGCAAAATGACTTAGGAACCTTTGTATCCTGAGGGTCATCCTAAGAGAATTGATCAAGATTCTCAAGGAATTAATGCAGATACACCAAGTCATCCTAAGGAGAAGAAGAAGGACGATAGAAACCTGCATGTCAGTTCACCAAATACTGTCACACCTGAAGAACCAAATGATATTTCTGTGTCTGATGTAGAAACACAATCTGGTGATGAACATGAACCTGGTGACAATATGGACAGCGATGTTCGTAATGATGCTCAACCTAGCAATGATAAGGATGTGGAGATTGAACCTACGGTTAATCCTGATAACCCACAACCTAAGAGATACGATAAGAATGACTTCACTGCTAGGAAGCATGGTAAAGAAAGGGAGCCATGGGTTCAGAGACCTATGCCCTTTCCTCCTAAACCATCCAAGAAAAAGGATGATGAGGATTTTGAGCGCTTTATTGAAATGATAAGACCCGTCTTTCTGCAGTTCTGGTTAGTTGATATACTCAAAATGTCTCCATATGCCAAGTACATGAAAGATATCGTGACCAATAAACGGAAGATACCGGATCTTGAGATCTCCACCATGCTTGCCAATTACACTTTCAAAGGTGGAACTCCTAAGAAACTTGGTGATCCTGGAGTGCCCACTATACCTTGCTCCATTAAAGGAAACTACGTAAGAACTACCTTATGTGACCTTGGAGCCGGATTTAGTGTTATGCCTCTCTCTCTTTATCGTAGACTTGAACTAGATAAGTTGACACCCACTGAAATCTCTCTGCAAATGGCCGACAAATCAACTGCTTTCCCTGTTGGCATTTGCGAGGATGTGCCTGTTGTGGTTGCTAACACCACTATCTTAACAGACTTTGTTATCTTGGATATTCCCGAGGACGATGCTAAGGCTGTCATTCTTGGAAGAAACTTTTTAAACACTGCAGGGGCTGTTATAGATTGCAACAAAGGCAATGTCACTTTCCACGTCAACGGTAATGAGCATACCGTGCAGTTTCCAAAGAAACGATATCAAGTACATTGCATCAATGCTATCGAAAAAACTTCATCTATTCTTATTGGGAGCTTTGAATGCACCATTCCTCGTGTCAAGATGAAGTATGAATTGCTTGTTGGGGAGATACATATCCCCATTGAGGTGACTAAGTGGCTATTCGAAAATTTCTCCTTTCTCTTTTGCGATTCGAGAAAGTTTTGTCATGAGGATTTGATCAACCCCATTGACGGATTTCTTTCGATGACCATGAAATGGATGAATCAAAGAGTCACATACCTCTGTTTTAAGCTTTCATCTTCTTTTGCTTAGAAGAAAAATGATAGATTTAGTTTAGTTTTCCCTGTTTTCTGTTTTAGCGTCCCAGAGAAAAATACCTCGAAAATAAAAGTTCTCCGATGGTCTTGAAAATCTAGTATGATTTTTTCTGGAATATTTGAAAAATACTGGGACAAAGAGCTGGCCTGGGGGCCACCCCAGTGGGCCACAAGCCCTGTCACCGCGGGGTACCCCCTGGCCGCGGGGAGCCAGCTTGTGGGGCCACAAGGGCCCCCTCCACTCATTCCAGCTCCCATCCTCTTCTTCTTCCTCCAGAAAAAATTGTTTCGCAGCTCAATCCCGTGTTCTTGCTCATTTGGCTGTGATTTTCGATCTCCTTGCTCAAAGCATCATTCTCCGAACCGTTTTGGGGAAATTGCTCCTTGGTAAGTGACTCCTTCATTGGTCCAATTAGTTTTTGCTCTAGTGCTTTATCCTTCGCGTCTTCTTGCTACCTTGGTGACCCTATTCTTGAGCTTGAAATGTTGATTTTACCTGGTCCCAAGTAGTTTTAGCGCGTGCTACGGTCTCTAGGCACTAGTAGGAGTAGTTGCTACTAGTTGGGTTAATCTTTATTCACTTTTCTTTGGAAGTCTCTAAAAATTTCAGAATTTTTCAGAGCTAGAAAAGGAAAAAGATGAGGAGGTTCTTGAGAGGATCTTCAAGCCGTAACCCCAAGGAGGATGAGAAGAACCACCCCAAGTACGTGGTTCCTCGAGTTACAGAAGTTCGAGCGTGCGAGTGGCCAAGTGATGAATTTTTGCGTGCCGCCGGACTTTATGAAGACTTTTATTACTTGGTGGCGAACGCAGGTCTTACCGCGTTCGTTGAAGATAAGTGCTCACAATACCTCCTCCTCACCAACATTTTCATTCAAAGCTTCAACTTTTATCGGAGGAAGAATCCTCCCATGGTTGAGTTCATGTTGTACGATATCCCCCAGCGCATGATACTACAGGATTTTTGCAATGCATGCAAATTACCTTATGTCGGGGATATTCATGATCCTCGTCCACGGGACTTGGAGGATTTCATTGGTACTATTGCTGTTGGAGAGGAGAGAGGAGTGTCTCGCACTAGAATTGCTAGCATACATTTTCCTGTGCTTCCGTACTTCTCATTATTTGTGGGGAAATGTTTGATTGGCCGTGGGGAGGCTGGATCACTTAGTTCTCCAGACCTTGCGGTTTTGCGCGAAGACCTTTATAGCACTAAGACTTATAGCCTAGGTGCTATAGTAGCTCAGCGGTTGAACACAAACCGGTCCAAAGGTGTCGTCTATGGAGGTATCTATGCTACTCGTCTTGCTAGACACTTTGAGATACCCATTAGACTTCGCAAGGAAGAAGAGATGCTTCTTCCTGAGAAATATCTGGATTATGACAGCATGGTTCGCCATGATTTTCTAGATAGAGATTCTAGTAGACGGATGATTTATAACCTGGTATTTAGTCAGGGTACTCGAGAGACTATTACTTTGCCTGCTCCTTCTTTGTTTGATCTTCATGCAGCAGGTACACTATTATGCCTTCGGACATCTACGCATATTGGGGTTTAGCCCAACCACAGGTGCCCGTGCTCGAGCCGCCAGTCGAGTACCAGACGTCAGTTTATCAGTGGGAGCCAGAGGAGCTCACACAGCAGTGGCATCCACAGTCTGCTCCAGAGTATCCCGGAGCTGGTTATTTCCCGCCTTGGGAGTAGACCAAGCTAGGCCAAAAGCCTAAGCTTGGGGGAGTAGTGTTCTCACCGACCTTACATTCATGCTTATGCTTTCACTTTGTTAGCCGATGTTTACACTTTGCCACTGTATTATCCATGCTAGTTTATTTTCGTTTTCTTGTTTTCTTGTTTTGTGTCCATTTGAGAAAACCCAAAAATATTTTCCTTTCTTCTTTTGCTTGTTGGGAGTTTTCCCGTGTAAATAGTTTTATTTTTATTTGGGTCAAGGTAGAAGATATTGGTTACAATGTTTAGTAGCTCTTGCATGCATACCTGTTTAGCTTTCAAAGAGCCATATTACTTTGTCTTCTCCTTTGTGTTTGCCTGCAGATTCAACTTAGTCCAATGCACAAGCACGCTTATTATTGTTCACATCGTTCGATCGTGCAAGTGAAAGGCAATAATGATGATATATGATGAGGTGACTGAGACTGGAAAAGCTGGTATGAACTCTATCTATTTTGTTTTTGTAAAAATGACTAGCTTGTCGTTCCAGATTCAGCTTTGTTGTGAGAGAACTATGTTTGCAATGACAACTTAGAGATCATAGTTTCTGATGCCATGCTTATTTAGCTAGGAGCTTATAATGGTTTGTCTTGAATGCCAACATAGATTTTGAGATGACCATGATGTAGTATGATAGGATGGTATTCTTGTTGGAATTATGCCCTAGAGGGAATAATAAATATAGTTATTATTATAATTCCTGTATCAAGATAACCGTTTATTATCCATGCTATAATTGTATTGAATGAAGACTTATATACATGTGTGGATACATAGACAAAACACTGTCCCTAGCAAGCATCTAGTTGACTAGCCAGTTGATCAAAGATAGTCAGGGTCTTCTGATTATATACAAGGTGTTGTTGTTTGATAACTGGATCACGTCATTAGGAGAATCACGTGATGGACTAGACCCAAACTAATAGACGTAGCATGTTGATCGTGTCATTTTGTTGCTACTGTTTTCTGCGTGTCAAGTATTTGTTCCTATGACCATGAGATCATTTAACTCACTGACACTGGAGGAGTGCTTTGTGTGTATCAAACGTCGCAACGTAACTGGGTGACTATAAAGCTGCTTTACAGGTATCTCCGAAGGTGTTCGTTGAGTTAGTATGGATCAAGACTGTGATTTGTCATTCCGTGTGACGGAGAGGTATCTCGGGGCCCACTCGGTAATACAACATCACACACAAGCCTTGCAAGCAATGTGACTTAGTGTAAGTTGCGGGATCTTGTATTACGGAATGAGTAAAGAGACTTGCCGGTAAACGAGATTGAAATAGGTATGCGGATTCTGACGGTCAAATCTCGGGCAAGTAACATACCGAAGGACAAAGGGAATGACATACGGGATTATATGAATCCTTGGCACTGAGGTTCAAACGATAAGATCTTCGTAGAATATGTGGGATCCAATATGGGCATCCAGGTCCCGCTATTGGATATTGACCGAGGAGTCACTCGGGTCATGTCTGCATAGTTCTCGAACCCGCAGGGTCTGCACACTTAAGGTTCGACGTTGTTTTATGCGTATTTGAGTTATATGGTTGGTTACCGAATGTTGTTCGGAGTCCCGGATGAGATCACGGACGTCACGAGGGTTTCCGGAATGGTCCGGAAACAAAGATTGATATATAGGATGACCTCATTTGATTGCCGGAAGGTTTTCGGAGTTACCGGGAATGTGTCGGGAATGACGAGTGGGTTCCAGGTGTTCACCGGGGGGGGGGGGGAACCCACCCCGGGGAAGCCCATAGGCCATGGGGGTGGCGCACCAGCCCTTGGTGGGCTGGTGGGACAGCCCAAGAAGGCCCTATGCGCCAAAGGATAAGAAATCAAAGAGAAAGAAAAAAGGGGAGGTGGGAAAGGAGAGAAGGACTCCACCTTCCAATCCAAGTTGGATTCGGTTTGGAAGGGGAGGACTTCCCCCCTTGGCTCGGTCGACCCCCTTGGGGCTCCTTGAGCCTCAAGGCAAGGCCCCTCCCCTCCCACCTATATATACAGAGGTATTAGGGCTGATTTGAGACAACTTTTGCCACGGCAGCCCGACCACATACCTCCACGGTTTTTCCTCTAGATCGCGTTTCTGCGGAGCTCGGGCGGAGCCCTGCCGAGATCAGATCACCACCAACCTCCGGAGCGCCGTCACGCTGCCGGAGAACTCATCTACCTCTCCGTCTCTCTTGCTGGATCAAGAAGGCCGAGATCATCGTCGAGCTGTACGTGTGCTGAACGCGGAGGTGCCGTCCGTTCGGCACTAGATCGTGGGACGGATCACGGGACGGTTCGCGGGGCGGATCGAGGGCGTGAGGACGTTCCACTACATCAACCGCGTTCACTAACGCTTCTGCTGTGCGATCTACAAGGGTACGTAGATCGGAAATCCCCTCTCGTAGATGGACATCACCATGATAGGTCTTCGTGCGTGTAGATTTTTTTTTGTTTCCCATGCAACGTTCCCCTACAATTCTCCTTTGAATGATTCAAGTGGCTTGACTTGGCGCATGTTCATGCATGTAGTTGAAACAAAATCAACATAGCCTCTATGATGTTCGTGTTCAAGGTGATTTATATCCTGTTCATGCTTGCACTCCATGTTAGTCAAACTCATTGCATCTTGTTGACTGTTGTCGCTCTCTAGTTGGTCGCTTCCCAGTCTTTTGCTTGTACTAAGCGGAATACTGTTTGTGCATCCACTGCCATAAACCCAAATTTTTTTCCATGAGAGTCCACCATACCTACCTATTTGCGGTATTTACCTGCCGTTCCAAGTAAATTTGCATGTGCCATTCTCTAAACCTTCAAGAAATATTCTGTTTTGCATGCCCGAACCGCTCATGTGGTGACAGGGGCTATTGGCATCTTCCATGTTAGGCGTGTTATCCTCGACATGTGTTTATTCACTGTCATTCACGAGAAAGGGGCCGGTAATTGGAATGCCCAGTTCCACGCTTAAATCAAAAACATAACTGTAAAACAAGACTCCCCCTGGATTGATGTTAGTATGGACGCTACCCGAGGATTTGGCTAGCCGTGGAGTGTGATTGATTGGTGGTGGGGGAGTTAAAACTTTACTTTTCTGTATGGGAACCGCCTATAGCATGAGTAGCATGGAAGATATTGAGAACCCTTGGTCATTGCGTTGACAATGAAAGCATGCCACCCAAAATTATTATCTCTGTTTTCAAAGCTTGAGCTCTGGCACCTCTGCAAATCAACGCTTCCCTCCGCGAAGGGTCTGTCTATTTATTTTCCTGTTGATCATCCTCATCTTTCTATATAAGCACCAATTAGAGAGCACCTCTGTCATTTTTATGCTTTGCTTTTGATTGATATTGAGTATGACTATGACTGGATCTTCGTTGCTATGAATTACAATGTTTAGTCAGCCCTTGATCTTTGAAAGTGCTCTGCATTTATGTTTTGCGGTCTCAGAAAGAGCTAGCGAGATACCACCTATTCATATTGCGTCATGCTTGTTTTGATTGAATTGTTGGTATCTGAAACTCATTATTATTTGCTCGCTAGCTGATTATGCCATTGATATTAGTTTACCGTGAGACCTTTGTGTCACTTGCTTATGTGGTTAACTTGTGATCTTGTTGAAATTCTGGTTATGAGTTAGACATAGTTGCAACAACAAGATCAAACAGAGTTTGTCAAAGTTTTTCTTTCTCTTCCAGTTTGTCAATTGAGTTGCTTGAGGACAAGCAAGGTTTTAAGCTTAGGGGAGTTTGATACGTCTCCATCGTATCTACTTTTCCAAACTCTTTTGCCCTTGTTTTGGACTCTAATTTGCATGATTTGAATGGAACTAACCCGGACTAACGCTGTTTTTAGCAGAATTGCCATGGTGTTGTTTTTGTGCAGAAATGAAAGTTCTCGGAACGTCCTGAAAATTTACGGAGAATTTTTCTGGAAAATATGAAAAATACCCGCGCAAAGATCCACCAGAGGGGGTGGGCCAGTGGGCCACAAGCCCTATTGCCGCGGCCACCCCCTGGCCGCGGCAACCAAGCTTGTGGGGACCACGTGGCTCTGCCGCCCCCAATCTCAGCTCTATAAATTCACTTTCGCCCAAAAAAAATCAGAAGAGAAGACTTCGTCGCGTTTGCGATACGGAGGCGCCGCCACATCCTGTTCTTCATCTAGAGGACAGATCTGGAGTCCGTTTTGGGCTCCGGAGAGGGGAAATCGTCGCCATCGTCATCACCAACCTTCTTCCCTCTCCAATTCCATGAAGCTCTTCATCGTTTATGAGTAATCTATTCGTAGGCTCGCTGGGCGGTGATGAGTAGGATGAGATCTATCATCTAATCGAGTTAGTTTTGACGGGGATTGATCCCTAGTATCCACTATGTTCTGTTATTGATGTTGCTACTACTTTGCCATGCTTAATGCTTGTCACTAGGGCCCGAGTGCCATGATTTCAGATCTGAAATTATTATGTTGTCACCAATATATGTGTGTTTTAGATCCGATCTTGCAAGTTGTAGTTACCTACTATGTGTTATGACCCGGCAACCCCGGAGTGACAATAACCGGAACCACTCCCGATGATGATCATAGTTTGAGGAGTTCATGTGTTCACCAAGTGCTAATGCGTTGTTCCGGTTCTTTATTAAAAGGAGAACCTTAATATCCTATAGTATCCTTTTGGACCCCGCTGCCATGGGAGGGATGGACAATAGATGTCATGCAAGTTCTTTTCCCTAAGCACGTATGACTACACACGGAATGCATGCCTACATCACATTGACGAACGGGAGCTAGCCACATATCTCTCCGTGTTATAACTGTTGCATGATGAATATCATCCAAACAAATCACCGACCCATTGTCTACAAGTTTGTCCCACTGCTGCTGTTACTTGTCTTGCTCTGCTGCTACTTCTGTTACTATTGTTGCTGTTGCTGTTACTTGTCTTGCTCTGCATTGCTGCTACTACTGTTGCTACTTGCTACTGCTGTCACTACTGCTGTTCCTTGCCACTGCTGTTACTCGTTACACTGCTGCTACCTGCTACAATTCTGGTTCGCTCGTCGTTGACGGGAAAAGACAATTTCCGTCAACGGCCAACTTCTGGCGCCGTTGATACGACATTTAGGAATAGTGTGCCATCAACAGACCATTTCTGACACCGTTGTTATCATATTACTTTGCTGCTACTACTTTGCTTGCAGATAGTAATCTTTCGGGTGCGGTTGAATCAGACAAATACATCTGCTAATACTCAAGAGTATTCTCTCACCTCCTAGCGAATCAACAAATTTGGGTCGAATACTCTACCCTCGAAAACTGCTACGATCCCACGCGCTGGTGGGCCGTCAACAACATCCTTCTAGTTTCATTGCCGGGGAGTGCTAGCAGCATTCTTCTGGTGCCGTTACAGGGGAAGGTCTGTTGTCACAGAATCATCATTCGTGTAGCTATTGCGAGAGAGTGCCAATCAATGAGTTTGGGGGCGGCAGGGCCACGTGGGCCCCATAAGCTTGCTAGCCACCACCAGGGGGGTGGCGGCTACAGGGCTTGTGGCCCACTGGCCCATCCCCTCCGGTGGATCTTTGCGCAGGTATTTTTCATATTTTCAAGAAATATTCTCCGTAAATTTTCAGGATGTTCCGAGAACTTTCATTTCTGCACAAAAACAACACCAAGGCAATTCTGCTGAAAACAACGTCAGTCCAGGTTAGTTCCATTCAAATCATGCAAATTAGAGTCCAAAACAAGGGCAAAAGAGTTTGGAAAAGTAGATACGATGGAGACGTATCACTTAGTATCTGCAACAAAGTATTAGTAGGAAAGTGGTGTGATAGCAACAGTAGCAACAATAATAGTAGCAGCAGTGACAGCAGTAGTGACAGAGTAACAGTAGCAGCAGTGACAAAAGTAGTGATAGGGTAACAATAGCAGCAGTGACAACAGTAGCAGCAAAGTAACGTAGCAAGGACGAGTAGGAAAAGACTTGTAGGCATTGGATCGGTGATGGATAATTATGCCGGATGGCATTCATCATGTAACAGTTATAACATGGAGAGATATGTAACTAGCTCCAATTCGTCAATGTAATGTAGGCATGTATTCCGTATGTAGTCATACGTGCTTAGGGAAAAGAACTTGCATGGCATCTATTGTCCATCCCTCCCGTGGCAGCGGGGTCCTAATGGAAACTACGGCATATTAAGGTTCTCCTTTTAATAGAGAACCGGAACAAAGCATTAGCACTTAGTGAATACATGAACTCCTCATACTATGGTCATCTCCGGGAGTGGTTCCGGCTATTGTCACTCCGAGGTTGCCGGGTCATAACACATAGTAGGTGACTACAACTTGCAAGATAGGATCAAGAACACACATATATTGACGAGAACATAATAGGTTTAGATCTGAAATCATGGCACTCGGGCCCTAGTGACAAGCATTAAGCATGGCAAAGCAGTAGCAACATCAATCTCAGAACATAGTGGATACTAGGGATCAATCCCCATCAAAACTAACTCGATTACATGATAGATCTCATCCAACCCATCACCGTCCAGCAAGCCTACGATGAGATTACTCATGAACGGTGAAGAGCATCATGGAATTGGCGATGAAGGAAGGTTGGTGATGACGATGGCGACGATCTCCCCTCTCCGGAGCCCAGAACGGACTCCAGATGTGCCCTCCAGAGGAAGAACAGGTGGTGGCGGCGCCTCCGTATCGTAAAACACGATGAACTCTTCTCCTTGATTTTTTTTCCGGACGGAAGGGACTAAATAGAGCTAGAGTTGGAGGCCGTGGAGCCCTAAGGGCCCCACAAGCCTGCTAAGCGCAGCCAGGGGGGGCTGGTGGGCTTGTGGGCTCCCCGCTCCACTCCTCCGGTTGATTCTTGCGCCAGTATTTTTTATATATTCCACAAAAAATCCTCGTAAATTTCCAGGTCATTCCGAGAACTTTTATTTCTGCGCAAAAACAACACCATGACAATTCTGCTGAAAACAACGTTAGTCCGGGTTAGTTCCATTCAAATCATGCAAACTAGAGTCCAAAACAAGGGCAAAAGAGTTTGGAAAAGTAGATACGACGGAGACGTATCAACTCCCCCAAGCTTAAAGCCTTGCTTGTCCTCAAGCAATTCAGTTGAAAAACTGAAAGAGACAAAAGAAAAACTTTTACGAACTCTGTTTGATCTTCTGCTGTAATCATGTCTAACTCATATTCAGATTTTCAGCAAGATCATAAGCAAACCATGTAAGCAATGACATTTAGGTCTCATGGCAAACTCATATCAATGACATAATCAACTAGCGAGCAATAATAATGAGTTTCAAACATCAACACTTTAAGCAAAACAATCATGAAGCAATATGAACAGATGGTATCTCGCTAGCTCTTTCTGAGACCGCAAAACATAAATGTAGAGCACCTTCAAAGACCAAGGGCGGACTGAACATTGTAATTCATGGCAAAGAAGATCCAGTCACAGTCATACTCAATAACAATTAAAAGAAAAGCATAGAAATGACAGAGGTGCTCTCTAATTGGTGCTTTTATAAGAAGAGGATGACTCAACAGAAACATAAATAGATTGGCCCTTCGCACAGGGAAGCATTGATTTGCAGAGGTGCCAGAGCTCAAGCTTTGAAGAGAGAGATAAATAATTTCGGGTGGCATGCTTTCCTTGTCAACGCAATGACCAAGAGTTTTCACCATCTTCCATGCTACACATATATAGGCGGTTCCCAAACAAAAAAGTAAAGTTTTGACTCCCCCACCACCGATCAATCACACTCCACAGCTAGCCGAATACTCGGGTGCCGTCCATACCAACAACAATCCAGGGGGAGTTTTGTTTGCAATTATCTTTTCGATTTGAGCATGGAACTGGGCATTCCAATTACCGGCCCCTTTCTCTTGAGTGATAGTGAATAAACACATATCGAGGATAACACGCCTAGCATGGAAGATACTGATCGCCCCTTGTCGCGACATGAGCTGTTCGGGCATGCAAAACAGATTATTACTTGAAGGTTTAGAGAGTGGCACATGCAAATTTACTTGGAACGGCAGGTAGATACCGCATATAGGTAGGTATGGTGGACTCATATTGAACAACTTTTGGTTTATGGAAGTGGATGCTGATACGTCCATTTTGCATCATGCTTTTATGTTGATATTTATCGCTTTATGGGTTGTTATTACACTTCACGGTACAATACTTATGCCATTTCTCTCTTATTTTGCAAGGTTTACATGAAGAGGGAGAATGCCGACAGCTGGAATTCTGGCCTGAAAAAGGAGCAAGTTTGAGCTACCTATTCTGCGCAACTCCAAAAGCCGTGAAAATCAACGAGGAATTATTTTGGATTTCATAAAAAATACTGGGCCGAAGAAGTACCACAGGGGAGCCACCAGGAGGTCACAAGCCTGCTAGGCGCGGCTTACCCCCTGGCCGCGCCTAGGGGTCTTGTGGGCTCCCTATTGGCCCTCTAGCTCCCCTCTTTTGCTATAAGGAGGGTTTCGTTCCCGAAAAAATCAAGAGGAGGCTTTCGGGAGGAATCGCCGCCGCCACGAGACGGAACTTGAGCAGAACCAATCTAGAGCTCCGACAGGGTCGTCCTGCCGGGGAAACTTCCCTCCCGGAGGGGGAAATCATCGCCATCGTCATCATTGCTACGGCAACAAAAGACCTTCCCTGGCAATGGCGCCAGGAATCCTTCTGCTACGGACTACGCCTACAGGGACTTCATTGCCAAATATGCAAAGGATTTCCCCGCTGCCTTGGAGCCTTGCGTTGGTGTTCCCTTGATGAGGAAAGGGTGATGTAGCACATCGGCGGTAAGTATTTCCCTCAGTTTGAGAACCAAGGTATCAATCCAGTAGGAGGATCGAGTCAAGTCACAAGTACCTGCACAAACACAAACAGCTTGCACCCAACGCTATGAAGGGGTTGTCAATCCCTTATGATTGTTTGCAAAGTGAGAACTGAAAGCAAAAAGGAAACAAACCAAAGTAAAAGTAAAAGTGGAGACGATAGTTGTGAATAGACCCCGGGGCCGTAGTGTTCACTAGTGGCTTCTCTCATGAAAGCAAGTAGACGGTGGGTGAACGAATTACTGTCGAGCAATTGATAGAACCACGCAAAGTCATGACGTTATCTATGGCAATGATCATATCTATAGGCATCACGTCCAAAACAAGTAGACCGATACTTTCTGCATCTACTACTATTACTCCACACGTCGACCGCTATCCAGCATGCATCTAGTGTATTGAGTTCATAAGAATAGAGTAACGCCTTAAGCAAGATGACATGATGTAGATGGACAATCTCAAATCTATGATGAAAGCCCATCTTGTTACCCTTGATGGCAACAACATGATGCGTGCCTTGCTGCCCCTTCTGTCACTGGGAAAGGTCACCGCACGGTATGAACCCAAAACCAAGCACTTCTCCCATTGCAAGAATCATAGATCTAGTTGGCCAAACAAAACCCAAGACTCGGAGAGACTTACAAGGATATCAAATCATGCATATAAGAAATCAGCAAACACTCAAATATAATTCATAGATAATCTAATCACAAATCCACAATTCATCGGATCTCGACAAACACACCGCCAAAGAGGATTACATCGGATAGATCTCCATGAAGATCATGGAGAACTTTGTATTGAAGATCCAAGAGAGAGAAGAAGCCATCTAGCTACTAACTACGGACCCGTAGGTCTGAAGTGGACTACTCACGAGTCATTGGAGAGGCAATGATGTTGATGTAGGAGCCCTCTAGCTCCAAAGTCCCCTACGGCAGGGCACCGG
Organism: Hordeum vulgare subsp. vulgare; assembly: GCF_904849725.1. Classification (NCBI taxonomy): domain Eukaryota; kingdom Viridiplantae; phylum Streptophyta; class Magnoliopsida; order Poales; family Poaceae; genus Hordeum; species Hordeum vulgare. The sequence goes on from NC_058522.1 coordinate 487,153,221, forward strand.
GAAGGGTCTCCAGATGAGATCTCGCAGAAACGGAAGCTTGCGGTGGCGGAAAAGTGTTTTCGTGGATGCCCTGATTTTTTCTGGGATTTTAGGGAATATATAGGCCAAAGAGCTAGGGTAGGGGAGCGCCAGGGAGGCCACAAGCTTGGTCGCCGCGGCCCCCCTGGCCGCGGCAACAGGGCTTGTGGGCTCCCTGTGGGCGTCCTGCCTTGGCCCTCAAGTCCCCCGATCTTCTTCTGTTCTGGAAAATTTTATTTCAAGGGTTTTATTCCGTTTGGACTCCGTTCCAAAATCAGATCTGAAAACAGTCAAAAACACAGAAAAAACAAGAACTGGCACTTGGCACTGAATTAATAAGTTAGTCCCAAAAAAGATATAAAAGGTATATAAAACATCCAAAGTTGACAACATAACAACATGAAACTATCAAAAATTATAGATACGTTTGAGACGTATCAAGCATCCCCAAGCTTTACTCCTGCTCGTCCTCGAGTAGTGAAGTGATAAAGAATGAATTTTTGATGTTTTCATGCTACCTAGCATATATGTTCTTTGTAACTCCTCTTATGCGACGTGAATGTTCAGATCCATTAGATTCAAAACAATAGTTTGCTATTGACGTGGAAACAATAATAATTCAAGCAAACTAGCAAGGTAATCATGAACTTTCAAAATAACAAGGCCAAAAGAAAGTTATCCCTACAAAATCATATAGTCTGGCTATGCTCTATCATCCTTGCACAACAAATTTAAATCATGCACAACCTCGGTATTGGCCAAGTAATTGTTTTCACACTTTTACTTTCTCAAACTTTTTCAACTCTCACGGAATACATGAGCGTGAGCCATGGTTTTAGCACTATAAGTGGAATGGAGTGTGGTGGAGGTTGCAAGGAAAACAAGGAGAAGACGGTCACATTGACTAGGCATATCAACGAGCTATGGAGATGCTCATCAATAGATATCAACGTGAATGAGTAGGGATTGCCATACAAATGATGCACTAGAGCTAAGAGTATGTGAAAGCTCTTAAAGAAAACTAGTGGGTGTTTATCCAACTTGCTTGCTCACGAAGACCTAAGGCAATTTTGAGGAAGCCTATCATTGGAATATACAAGCCAAGTTATATAATGAAAATTTCCCACTAGCTATATGGTGGTGACAAAATGAGAGACTCTCAATCATGAAGATCATGGTGCTTAATAAGCACAAGTGTGGAAGGATAGTAGCATTGTCCCTTCTCTCTTTTTCTCTCATTTTTTGGTGGGCTCTTTGGCCTCTTTTTTTTTTGGTGGACATCTTTGGCCTCTTTTTGTAAATGGGCTTCGCTGGCCTCTTTTATTTCTTCACATGAGACAATGCTCCATCAATGATGATTATCGCACTTACAACTCAAAACTTAGAGCAATGATGACTTTAAATGGAACGCCTTCGGTAGTGTATCGTGACAATGATCTAGCATGGCATAGACATCAATGGAAACATCATGCTAGCTATCTTATGATCATGCAATGGCAATGTAGAAGTGGTGGCACATGTCATGGTGGTAGTTGCATGGAAATATATCTCGGAATAGCTTTGAAAAAGCCATAGTAGGTAGGTATGGTGGCTGTTTTGAGGGAGGCTAATGGTGGTTTTATGCACCGGCGAAAGTTGCACGACACTAAAGAAGATAGTGATGGTGGAAGGTGAAAGTGCATCTAAACCATGGACTCGACATTAGTCATGAAGAACTCATATACTTGTTGCAAAAGTTTTAGTAGTAATCGAAACAAAGCATTCAACGCATACTCCTAGGGGAAGGGTTGGTAGGTATAAACCATCGCACGATCCCGACCGCCACACAAAGGATGACAATCAATAGACTAATCATGCTCAGACTTCATCACATAGCGGTTCACCATACGTGCATGCTACGGGAATCACTAACTTCAACACAAGTATTTCTAGATCCACAACACCTTACTAGTATAACTTCAATATTACCACAACCACAACTCAAAACTAATTGAGATGAATCAAACTTCTCTAACTATTCAATGAACATGAAGGTGGAAGTTTTCATATCCCTTTGGATAACTACCCCTTTTGAGACTACTTCAATAGCATAGATCAACTACCACGCCACGCGCTTCCATGCTCTAAAAGATATAAGTGAAGCACATAGAGCAAAATCAACTAGCTCAAAAGATATAAGTGAAGCACATGTGAGCTGAATTGTCTAACCAAAGGATAAAAGTGAAGCTCGACAAAATCACGGTGAGTGCATGTCTCTCTCTCTAGGTGTGCAGCAAGGAAGATTGTGACACAAAAAAAAAGACTCCTAGGATACAAGACGCTCCAAGAAAAACACATAACATGTGGTGAATAAAAATATAGCCCCAAATAACGTTACCGATGGATTGAAGACGAAAGAGGGGACGCCTTCCCGGGGCATCCCCAAGCTTAGGCTTTTACAGTATCCTTGAATCTACTTGGGGTTCATTGGGCATCCCCAAGCTTGAGCTCTTGCCACTCTTTATCTCTTTGTCCATAAGAACTTCACCCAAAACTTGAAAACTTCACAACACGAAACTTAAACAGAAACTCGTGATATCATTAGTATAAGAAAGCAAACCACCACTTCCTTAGGTACTGTAGCAAACTTAAATTCTACTTATGTTGTTGTTGGGTTACTGTATTTTCAATCTTCCATGGCTAATACCCCCGATACTATCCATAGTTTCATCAAAATAAGCAACCAACTAAAAAAAAACAGAATCTGTTAACAGCAGACTAGTTTGTAGCAATCTGTATACTTCGTATACTTCTGGTACTTCAAAAATTCTGAAAAATTACGACAGTCTTAAGAATTTGCGTAGCAATCAGCAACAAAAATAATTAACTCAAAAGCTCTTACAGAAAAATGGAAATTCTTTTCGTGAGCAGAAAGTTTCTGTCTTTTCCAGCATGATCAAACGATCATCCCCAAGACTAATCATAACGGTTTTACTTGGCACAAACGCAAAAGAAACACAAAAAACACAATCATAACAGAATTATGAAAGTGTGGAAAACACAAAACAGAAAGAAAAAGGATAGATTCGTTGGGTTGCCTCCCAACAAGCGCTATTGTTTAACGCCCTTAGCTAGGCATAAGGTGATGGAATTACGTATAGTCATCTTTGGTGCTCAAACCTCGCTGACTCAAACCATAAGTAGCCCTCATCACGGATTCATAAGGCAATCTTATTTTCTTTCTAGGAAAATGCTCCATGCCCTTATGTAGAGGAAATTGAAATCTAATATTCCCTTCCTTCATATCGATGATAGCACCAATAGTCCTTAGGAAAGGTCTACCAAGAATAATGGGACATGAAGGATTGCAATTTATGTCAAGTACGATGAAATCCACGGGTACATAGTTCTTATTTGCAACAATAAGAACATCATCGATCCTTCCCATGGGTTTCTTGACATTAGAATCTGGAAGATGCAAATTAAGAGAACACTCTTCAATCTCATGAAAACCAAGAATATCACATAAAGACTTTGGAATCGCGGAAACACTAGCACCCAAATCACACAAAGCATTGCATTCATAGTTTTTTATTTTGATTTTGATAGTAGGTTCCCACTCATCATGAAGTTTTCTAGGTATATAGACTTCTAATTCAAGTTTCTCTTCAAGAGATTTCATCATAGCATCTACGATATGTGCGGTAAAGGCTTTGCTTTGGCTATAAGTATGTGGAGAGTTTGCAATGGATTGCATCAAAGAAATGCATTCAAACAAGGAGCAACTATCATAATTGAATTCCTTGAAATCCAAAGTGGGAGTTTCATTACTACCCAATATTTTGATTTCTTCTACTCCACTCTCCACACCTTTATCATCAAGATAGGTGGACTCCGAATCATTGGGGCATTTTTCAACCAAAGTGGATTCATATCCAGCCCCTTCATCAATAGGTTTGACACGAGAAAACAAAGATTCAAGAGGAGCCACACCAAGCACTTTAAGATCTTCGTGATTTGCATCACTAGAACGCACCCTTTTAAACCATTCAGGCCTAGCGCAAATTTGGGCGGTTCTTTCTTTGCTCTCATTCATGGAGACACGCATAGCTTTTAAAGTTTCATCCAAGTTAACCTTGGGAGGAGCACATCTAACTTTCAAAGCATCAATATCACAAGACATCCTATCAACGCTCTTAGCCAAATTGTCTATTTTGAGTAGTTTTTCCTCTATGGACGCATTGAAAATATTTTGAGAGTTGATGAACTCTTTGATATTACTCTCTAAATCAGAGGGTAATTTTTTATGATTTCCATAAGTGTTGTTGTAGGAATTGCCATAATTGTTAGAGGAGTTACTAGGAAAAGGCCTAGGAACATAGTTTCCTCTAAAAGCATTGTTGTTGCCAAAATTGTTCCTACCAACAAAATTAACGTCCAAACTAGCGTTGCTACTCTCAATTAAGGAAGATAGTGGCATGTCATTAGGATCTAAAGGAGCATTTGTACTAGCAACCAAATTCATCAACTCGTCCATCTGAGCACTAAGCGAGTTAATTTCTTCTATAGCATGTACCTTTTTGCTAGCAGGTGACCTTTCAGTGTGCCACTGAGAGTAGTTGGTCATGATATTGTCTAGGAGTTTTGTAGCTTCTCCTAACGTGATTTCCATGAACGTTCCACCTGAGGCGGAGTCCAAGATATTGCGAGAAGCAAAATTCAAACCAGCGTAAAAGATTTGTATAATCATCCACAAACTCAAGCCATGAGCGGGACAATTTCTAATCATTAACTTCATCCTCTCCCAAGATTGTGCAACGTGTTCATGATCAAGTTGCTTGAAATTCATGATATCGTTACAGAAAGAGATAATCTTAGCCGGCGGAAAATACTTGGATATGTAAGCATCTTTGCACTTATTCCAAGAATTGATACTATTTTTAGGCAAACAAGAAAACCAAGTTTTCGCACGATCTCGCAAAGAGAACCGAAAAAGCTTCAAGTTAACAACATCATTATCCACATCTTTCTTCTTTTGCATATCGCAAAGTTCAATGAAAATATTGAGATGGGATGTGGCATCTTCACTAGGAAGGCCAGAAAATTGCTCTTTCATAACAAGATTCAGCAAGGCAACGTTGATTTCATATGATTCTGCACTAGTGGCGGGAGCAATCGGAGTACTAATAAAATCATTATTATTAGTATTCGAGAAGTCGCAAAGTTTGGTGTTTTCAGCCATGATGACTTCAAACCAACAAGAGCACAAGCAAGCAAGAAAACTGGCAAAGGAAAATGGCAAAAGGCAAAGGAAAAAGGCAAATGAAAACGGAAAATGTGAAGTGGGGGAGAGGAAAATGAGAGGCAACTGGAGAAAAATGTAAATGCAAGAGATGAGTTTGTGACACCTACTTGGATAGATCTTGACTTGATCTCTCCCCGGCAACGGCGCCAGAAATACTTCTGCTACGGTAACAAAAGACCTTCCCTGGCAACGGCGCCAGGAATCCTTTTGCTACGGGCTACGCCTATAGTGACTTCCTTGGCAAATATGCAAAGGATTTCCCCATGGCCTTGGAGCCTTGCGTTGGTGTTCCCTTGAAGAGGAAAGGGTGATGTAGCACAGCGGCGGTAAGTATTTCCCTCAGTTTGAGAACCAAGGTATCAATCCAGTAGGAGGATCGAGTCAAGTCACAAGTACCTGCACAAACACAAACAACTTGCACCCAACGCTATGAAGGGGTTGTCAATCCCTTATAGATTGTTTGCAAAGTGAGAACTGAAAGCAAAAAGGAAACAAAGCAAAGTAAATGTAAAAGTGGAGACGATAGTTGTGAATAGACCCGGGGGCCGTAGTGTTCACTAGTGGCTTCTCTCATGAAAGCAAGTAGACGGTGGGTGAACGAATTATTGTCGAGCAATTGATAGAACCGCGCAAATTCATGACGTTATCTATGGCAATGATCATATCTATAGGCATCACGTCCAAAACAAGTAGACCGATACTTTCTGCATCTACTACTATTACTCCACACGTCGACCACTATCCAGCATGCATCTAGTGTATTGAGTTCATAAGAACAGAGTAATGCCTTAAGCAAGATGACATGATGTAGATGGACAATCTCAAATCTATGATGAAAGCCCATCTTGTTACCCTTGATGGCAAAAACATGATGCGTGCCTTGCTGCCCCTTCTGTCACTGGGAAAGGTCACCGCACGGTATGAACCCAAAACCAAGCACTTCTCCCATTGCAAGAATCATAGATCTAGTTGGCCAAACAAAACCCAAGACTCGGAGAGACTTACAAGGATATCAAATAATGCATACAAGAAATCAACAAAGACTCAAATATAATTCATAGATAATCTAATCACAAATCCACAATTCATCGGATCTTGACAAACACACCACCAAAGAGGATTACATCTGATAGATCTCCATGAAGATCATGGAGAACTTTGTATTGAAGATCCAAGAGAGAGAAGAAGCCATCTAGCTACTAACTATGAACCAGTAGGTTTGAAGTGGACTACTCACGAGTCATTGGAGAGGCAATGATGTTGATGTAGAAGCCCTCCAGCTCCAAATTCCCCTCCGGCACACCACCGGGAAGGGTCTCCACATGATATCTCGCGGAAACGGAAGCTTGCGGTGGCGGAAAAGTGTTTTCATGGATGCCCTGATTTTTTCTGGGATTTTAGGGAATATATAGGCCAAAGAGCTAGGGCAGGGGAGCGCCAGGGAGGCCACAAGCCTGGTCGCCGCGGGCACTCCTGGCCGCGGCAACAGGCTTGTGGGCTCCCTGTGGGCGTCCTGCCTTGGCCCTCAAGTCCCCCGATCTTCTTCTGTTCTGGAAAAATTTATTTCAGGGATTTTATTCCGTTTGGACTCCGTTCCAAAATCAGATCTGAAAAGAGTCAAAAACACAGAAAAAACAGGAACTCGCACTTGGCACTGAATTAATAAGTTAGTCCCAAAAAAGATACAAAAGATATATAAAACATCCAAAGTTGACAAGATAACAGCATGAAACTATCAAAAATTATAGATACGTTTGAGACGTATCAATCACCAACACTCCTCTCATCGGAGGGGACTCATCACCATCAACATCTTCATCAGCACCATCTCATCTCCAAACCCTAGTTCATCTCTTGTAACCAATGTCCGTCTCACGACTCCGATTGGTACTTGTAACGTTGCTAGTAGTGTTAATTACTCTTTGTAGTTGATGCTAGTTGGATTACTCGGTGGAAGATGATATGTTCAGATTCTTGATTCTATTCAATACCTCTATGGTCATGAATATTACTATGCTTTGTGAATAGTCACTTTTGTTCCTGAGGACATGGGATAAGTCTTTCTATAAGTAGTCATGTGAATTTGGTATTCGTTCCATATTTTGATGCGTTGTATGTTGTTTTTCCTCTAGTGGTGTTATGTGAACGTCGGCTACATAACACTTCACCATTATTTGGGCCTAGAGGAAGGCATTGGGAAGTAATAAGTAGATGATGGGTTGCTAGAGTGACAGAAGATTAAACCCTAGTTTATGCGTTGCTTCGTAAGGGGCTGATTTGGATCCACTAGTTTAATGCTATGGTTAGACTTTGTGTTAATTCTACTTTCGTAGTTGCCGATGCTTGCGAGAGGGGTTAATCATAAGTGAGAGGTTTGTCCAAGTAAGGGCAGCATCCAAGCACCGGTCCACCCACATATCAAACTATAAAAGTAGCGAACGCGAATCATATGAACTTGATGAAAACTAGCTTGACAGAAATTCCCATGTGTCCTCGGGAGCGCTTTACCTCCTATAAGAGTTTGTCCAGGCTTGTCCCTTGCTACAAAAGGGATTGGGCCACTTTGCTACACCTTTGTTACTATTGTTACTTGCTACTTGCTATGAATCATCTTACCACACAACTATCTGTTACCGACAATTTCAGTGCTTGCAGAGATTACTGATACGTCAATTTTGCATCATGTTTTCATGTTGATATTTATCGCTTCTTTGGCTGTTATTTCACTTCACGGTACTATTCTTATGCCTTTTCTCTCTTATTTTGCAAGGTTTACATGAAGAGCGAGAATACCGGCAACTGGAATTCCGGCCTGAAAGTGGAGCAAAGTTGAGATACCTATTCTGCGCAACTCCAAACACCGTAAAAATCAACGAGGAATTTTTTCCCGATTTATCAAAAATACTGGGCCGAAGAAGTGCCGGAGGGGCACCAGGGGGTGCCCACAAGCCTGCACGGCGTGGCCACCCCCCCAGGCCGCGCCATGGGGGCTTGTGGGCAGCCCACTAGCCCACTTGCTCCCCTCTTTTGCTATATGGAGGGTTTCGTCCAGGAAAAAAAATCAAGGAGGAGCTTTTTCGTGGTTTCGCCACCGCCACAAGGCGGAACTTGAGCAGAACCAATCTAGAGCTCCGGCAGGACGATCCTGCCGGGGAAACTTCCCTCCAGGAGGGGGAAATCGTCGCCATCATCATCACCAAAACTCCTCTCATCAGAGGGGACTCGTCACCATCAACATCTTCCTCAGCACCATCTCATCTCCAAACCCTAGTTCATCACTTGTAACCAATCTCCGTCTCCCGACTCCGATTGGTACTCGTAAGGTTGCTAGTAGTGTTGATTACTCTTTGTAGTTGATGCTAGTTGGATTACTTGGTGGAAGAGTTTATGTTCAAATCCTTGATGCTACTCATTACCTCTCTGGTCATGGATATTATTATGCTTTGTGAGTAGTTACTTTTGTTCCTGAGGACATGGGATAAGTCATGCTAATAGTAGTCATGTGAATTTGGTATTCGTTCGATATTTTGATGTGTTGTATGTTGTTTTTCCTCTAGTGGTGTTATGTGAACGTCGACTACATAACACTTCACCATTATTTGGGCCTAGAGGAAGGCATTGGGAAGTAGTAAGTAGATGATCGGTTGCTAGAGTGACAGAAGCTTAAACCCTACTTTATGCGTTGCTTCGTAAGGGGCTGATTTGGATCCACTAGTTTAATGCTATGGTTAGACTTTGTCTGAATTCTTCTTTCGTAGTTGCGGATGCTTGCGAGAGCGGTTAATCATAAGTGGGATGCTTGTCCAAGTAAGGGCAGTACCCAAGCGTCGGTCCACCCACATATCAAACTATCAAAGCAACGAACGTGAATCATATGAACATGATGAAACTAGCATGACAGAAATTCCCGTGTGTCCTCGGGAGCGTTTTTCCTCCTATAAGACTTTGTCCAGGCTTGTCCCTTGCTACAAAAGGGATTGGGCCACTTAGCTGCACGGTTGCTACTTTTGTTACTTGTTGCTCGCTACGAATCATCTGACCACACAATCACTTGTTACCGACAATTTCAGTGCTTGCAGATATTTCCTTGATGAAAACCACTTGTCAGATCCTTCTGCTCCTCGTTGGGTTCGACACTCTTACTTATCGAAAGGACTACGATTGATCCCCTATACCTGTTGGTCATCAAGACTCTTTTCTGGCGCCGTTGCCGGGGAGTGAAGCACCTTTGGTAACTGGAACTTGGTAAGGAAACATTCATATAGTGTGCTGAAATTTATTGTCACTTGTCACTATGGATACTAATCCTTTGAGGGGCTTGTTCGGGTTATATTCACCTCGAACGGAAGCACAAATATTTGCTCCTCAACCTGCTGCACCTACTGAAAGTATTTGCTTTGAATTTCCTTCGGGTATGCTTGAGAAACTGCTGGCTAATCCTTTTACAGGAGATGGAACATCACATCCAGACTTGCATCTAATCTATGTAGATGAAGTTTGTGGTTTATTTAAGCTTGCAGGTGTGCCCGAGGATGAGGTCAAGAAGAAGGTCTTTCCTTTATCTTTGAAAGGTAAGGCGCTGACATGGTATAGGCTATGTGATGATACTGGATCATGGGATTACAATCGGTTGAAATTGGAATTTCATCAATAATTTTATCCTATGCATTTAGTACATCGTGATCGGAATTATATTTACAATTTTTGACCTCGTGACAGAGAAAGCATCGCTCAAGCTTGGGATAGGCTTAAATCAGTGTTATATTGATGCCCCAATCATGAGCTCTCGAGAGAAATTATCATTCAGAACTTCTATGCTCGGCTTTCTCATGATGATCACACCATGCTTGACACTTCTTGTACCGGTTCTTTTACGAAGAGAGATATTGACTTCAAATGGAATTTATTGGAGAGAATTAAACGCAACTCTGAAGATTGGGAGCTTTAAGAAGGTAAGGAGTCAGGTATGAATTTCACGTTTGATTGCGTTAAATCCTTTGTTGAGGCAAATACCTTTAGTGATTTTAGCGCTAAGTATGGACTTGACTCTGAGATAGTAGCTTCATTGTGTGAATCTTTTGCTGCTCATATTGATCTCCCCAAAGAGAAGTGGTTTAAATATCATCCTCCTTCAGAATTTAATGTAGTTAAACCCACTCCAGTTGAAGAGAAAGTCATTGCCTATAATGATCCTGTTGTTCCAAGTGCTTACATTGAGAAACCACCTTTCCCTGTTAGGATAAAGGATCATTCTAAAGCTTCAACTGTGATACGTAGAGGCTATATTAGAACACCTACACCCCCTAAGAAAATTAGAGTTGACCCTAGCATTGCTATGATCAAAGATCTTCTGTCTGAAGAAGTTGAGGGACATAATATTCACTTCTGTGAAGATGCTGCTAGAATTGCTAAACCTCACGCTAGAGACAAACATAGGCCTGTTGTTGGCATGCCTGTGGTGTCTGTTAAGATAGGAGATCTTTGTTATCATGGCTTATGTGACGTGGGTGCTAGTGTTAGTGCAATACCTCAATCCTTATATGATGAAATCAAAGATGAGATTGCACCTGTTGAGAAAGAACCTATTGATGTCTCTATTCAGCTTGTCAATAGAGATACTATCTGACCTGTGGGAATTTTTAGGGATGTTGAAGTCTTGTGTGGTAAAACAAAGTATCCTGCTGATTTCCTTGTTCTTGCTACCGCACAAGATAGCTTTTGTCCCATCATATTTGGTAGACCTTTTCTCAATACCGTCAATGCTCATAGTGATTGCGAGAAGCAAACTGTCACTGTTGGCTTTGAAGGTGTGTCACATGAATTCAATTTCTCTAAGTTTGGTAGACAACCTCATGAGAAGGAGTTGCCTAGTAGGGATGAAACTATTGCCTTAGCCTCTATTGCCGTGCCTCCTACTGATCCCTTAGAGAAATACTTGCTTGAGCTTGAAAATGATATGCATATGGATGAAAGGGATGAGATAGATAGAGTTGTCTTAGAACAATATCCTATCCTTAAGAATAACTTGCATGTTGTACTGCTTGGGGATCCACCCCCACCAAAGGGTGATCCTGTGTTCGAGCTTAAACAGTTGCCTAATACTCTTAAGTATGTCTATCTTGATGAAAAGGAGATATATCCTGTTATTTAGTGCTAGCCTCTCAGAGCATGAAGAAAAGAAGTTACTAAAAACTTTGAGGAAGCACCGTGCTGCTATTGGATATATTCTTGATGATCTTAAGGGCATTAGTCCCACTCTATGTCAGCACAAGATTAAAACTGATCCTGATTTCAAACCAGTTGCTGATCATCAATAAAGATTGAATCCTAAGATGAAAGAGGTAGTAAGAAAAGAAATACTAAAGCTCCTCGAAGCAGGTATCATCTATCCTGTTGCTCATAGTGATTTGGTGAGTCCGGTGCATTACGTTCCTAAGAAGGGAGGCATTACCGTTGTCCCTAATGATAAGGATGAATTGACCCCACAGAGGATTATCACTGGCTATAGGATGGTGATCAATTTTAGGAAATTGAATAAATCCACTAGGAAAGATCATTACCCTTTGCCTTTTATCGACCAAATGCTAGAAAGGCTGTCCAAACACACACACTTCTGCTTTCTAGACGGTTATTCTGGTTTCTCCCAAATACTAGTTGCACAATCTGATCAGGAGAAGACCACTTTCACCTGCCCTTTCGGTACCTTTGCTTATATACGTATGCCTTTTGGCTTATGTAATGCACCTGCCACCTTTCAAAGATGTATGATGGCTATATTCTCTGACTTTTGTGAAAATATTGTTGAGGTTTTCATGGATGACTTCTTCGTTTACGTGTCTTCTTTTGACGATTGCCTCAACAACCTTGATCGAGTCTTGCAGAGATGTAAAGATACCAATCTTGTCTTGAATTGGCAGAAGTGCCACTTTATGGTTAATGAAGGCATCGTCTTAGGACATAAAATTTCTGAAAGAGGTATTGAAGTCGATAAGGCTAAGGTTGATGCAATCGAGAAAATGCCATACCCCACAGATATCAAAGGGATAAGAAGTTTCCTTGGTCATGCTGGTTTCTATAAAAGGTTCATCAAAGACTTCTCTAAGATTTATAGGCCTCTTACCAATCTCTTGCAAAAGGATATTCCTTTTGTCTTTGATGATGATTGTGAGGAAGCCTTCGAAATACTTAAGAGGGCTTTGATAACTGCACCTATTGTTCGACCACCTGATTGGAACTTGCCTTTTGAGATCAGGTGTGACGCTAGTGATTATGCTGTTGGTGCTGTTCTAGGGCAAAGAGTTGACAAGAAGTTGAATGTTATTCACTATGCTAGTAAAACTCTAGACAGTGCCAACAGAAACTATGCCACTACGGAGAAGGAATTTTTAGCAGTCGTGTTTGCATGTAAAAAGTTGAGGTCTTACATAGTTGATTCCAAAGTCATTATTCACACTGATCACGTTGGTACTAAGTACCTCATGGAGAAGAAGGACGCTAAACCTAGACTTATCAGATGGGTTCTCTTGCTACAAGAATTTGATTTGCACGTTGTCGACAGAAAGGGTGCTGATAACCCAGTAGCAGATAACCCGTCTAGGTTGGAGAACGTTCTTGATGACCCACAACCTATTGATGATAGCTTTCCCGGTGAGCAATTGAATGTCATCAATGCTTCACGTAGTGCACCGTGGTATGCTGATTATGCAAACTATATCGTTGCCAAATACATACCACCTAGTTTCACGTACCAGCAAAAGAAGAAATTCTTCTTTGACTTGAGACATTACTTCTGGGATGATCCTCACCTTTATAAGGAATGAGTAGATGGTGTTATTAGATGTTGTGCACCTGAACATGAACAGGGACAGATCCTACAGAAGTGTCACTCCGAGGCCTACGGAGGACACCATGCGAGAGATAGAACTGCACACAAGGTATTGCAATCAGGTTTCTATTGGCCCACTCTCTTTAAGGATGCCCGTAAGTTTGTCTTGTCTTGTGACGAATGTCAAAGAATAGGTAATATTAGCAAACGTCAGGAAATGCCTATGAACTATTCACTTGTCATTGAACCATTTGATGTTTGGGGCTTTGATTATATGGGACCATTTCCAAAATCCAATGGCTATACTCACATCCTAGTTGCTGTTGATTACGTCACTAAGTGGGTAGAAGCTATCCCCACTAGTAGTGTTGATCACAACACCTCTATCAAGATGCTGAAAGAAGTTATCTTCCCTAGATTTGGAGTCCCTAGATATCTAATGACCGACGGTGGTTCACACTTCATTCATGGTGCTTTCCGTAAAACAATTGCTAAGTATGATGTCAACCATAGAATTGTGTCTCCCTACCACCCTCAGTCCAGTGGTCAAGTAGAGCTAAGTAATAGAGAGATTAAACTGATTCTGCAAAAGACTGTCAACGGGTCTGTTGGAAATATGCCCTAGAGGCAATAATAAATTACTTATTATTATATTTCTTAGTTCATGATAATCGTTTATTATCCATGCTATAATTGTATTGATTGGAAACACAATACTTGTGTGGATACATAGACAAAACACTGTCCCTAGTAAGCCTCTAGTTGACTAGCTCGTTGATCAAACATGGTCAAGGTTTCCTGGCCATAGGCAAGTGTTGACACTTGATAACGGGATCACATCATTAGGAGAATCATGTGATGGACTAGACCCAAACTAATAGACGTAGCATGTTGATCGTGTCATTTTGTTGCTACTGTTTTCTGCGTGTCAAGTATTTGTTCCTATGACCATGAGATCATATAACTCACGGACACCGGAGGAATGCTTTGTGTGTATCAAACGTCGCAACGTAACTGGGTGACTATAAAGATGCTCTACAGGTATCTTCGAAGGTGTTCGTTGAGTTAGTATGGATCGAGACTGGGATTTGTCACTCCGTGTGACGGAGAGGTATCTCGGGGCCCACTCGGTAATACAACATCACACACAAGCCTTGCAAGCAATGTGACTTAGTGTAAGTTACGGGATCTTGTATTACGGAACGAGTAAAGAGACTTGCCGGTAAACGAGATTGAAATAAGTATGCGGATACTGACGATCGAATCTCGGGCAAGTAACATACCGAAGGACAAAGGGAATGACATATGGGATTATATGAATCCTTGGCACTGAGGTTCAAACGATAAGATCTTCGTAGAATATGTAGGATCCAATATGGGCATCCAGGTCCCGCTATTGGATATTGACCGAGGAGTCTCTCGGGTCATGTCTACATAGTTCTCGAACCCGCAGGGTCTGCACACTTAAGGTTCGACGTTGTTTTATGCGTATTTGAGTTATATGGTTGGTTACCGAATGTTGTTCGGAGTCCCGGATGAGATCACGGACGTCACGAGGGTTTCCGGAATGGTCCAGAAATGAAGATTGATATATAGGATGACCTCATTTGATTACCGGAAGGTTTTCGGAGTTACCGGGAATGTACCGGGAATGACGAATGGGTTCCGGGAGTTCACCGGGGGGGGGGGGGCAACCCACCCCCGGGAAGCCCATAGGCATTGAGGGTGGCGCACCAGCCCTTAGTGGGCTGGTGGGACAGCCCAAGAGAGCCCTATGCGCCATAGGAAGAAAAATCAAAGAGAAAAGAAAAAAAAGAGGAGGTGGGAAAAGGGGGAAGGACTCCTCCTTCCAAACCTAGTTGGACTCGGTTTGGAAGGGGAGGGTTCCCCCCTTAGGTTCGGCCGACCCCTTGGGAGTCCTTGGACCCCAAGTCAAGGCTCCCCCCTCCTCCCCCTATATATACGGAGGTTTTAGGTCTGATTTGATACAACTTTGCCACGGCAGCCCGACCACATATCTCCACGGTTTTACCTCTAGATCGTGTTTCTGCGGAGCTCGGGCGGAGCCCTGCTGAGATAAGATCACCACCAATCTCCGGAGCGCCGTCACGCTGCCGGAGAACTCATCTACCTCTCCGTCTCTCTTGCTGGATCAAGAAGGCCGAGATCATCGTCGAGCTATACGTGTGCTGAACGCGGAGGTGCCGTCCGTTCGGCACTAGATCGTGGGACTGATCGCGGGACGGTTCGCGGGGCGGATCGAGGGACGTGAGGACGTTCCACTACATCAACCGCATTCACTAACGCTTCTGCTGTACGGTCTACAAGGGTACGTAGATCACACATCCCCTCTCGTAGATGGACATCACCATGATAGGTCTTCGTGCGCGTAGGAAATTTTTTGTTTCCCATGCAACGTTCCCCAACAGTGGCATCATGAGCTAGGTTCATGCGTAGATGTCTTCTCGAGTAGAACACAAATTTTTTTGTGGGCGGTGGTGCACGTTTTGCTGCCCTCCTTAGTATTTTCTTGATTCCGCGGTATTGTTGGATCGAAGCGGCTCGGACCGACATTACTCGTACGCTTACGAGAGAATGGTTTCATCGCTACGAGTAACTCCGTTGCTCAAAGATGACTGGCGGGTGTCAGTTTCTCCAACTTTAGTTGAATCGGAATTGACCGAGGAGGTACTTGGATGAGGTTAAATAGCAACTCATATATCTCCGTTGTGGTGTTTGCGTAAGTAAGATGCGATCCTACTAGATACCCATGGTCACCACGTAAAACATGCAACAACAAAATTAGAGGACGTCTAACTTGTTTTTGCAGGGTATGCTTGTGATGTGATATGGCCAACGATGTGATGTGATATATTGGATGTATGAGATGATCATGTTGTAATAGTTAATATCGACTTGCACGTCGATGGTACGACAACCGGCAGGAGCCATAGGGTTGTCTTTAAACTAACGTTTGTGCTTGCAGATGCGTTTACTATTTTGCTAGGATGTAGCTTTAGTAGTAATAGCATGAGTAGCACGAGAACCCCGATGGCGGCACGTTGATGGAGATCATGATGATGGAGATCATGGTGTGACGCCGGTGACAAGAAGATCGTGCCAGTGCTTTGGTGATGGAGATCAAGAAGCACATGATGATGGCCATATCATGTCACTTATGAATTGCATGTGATGTTAATCCTTTTATGCACCTTATTTTGCTTAGAACTACGGTAGCATTATGAGGTGATCTCTCACTAAAATTTCAAGACGAAATTGTGTTCTCCCCGACTGTGCACCGTTGCGACAGTTCTTCGTTTCGAGACACCACGTGATGATCGGGTGTGATAGACTCAACGTTCACATACAACGGGTGCAAAACAGTTGCACACGCGGAACACTCGGGTTAAGCTTGACGAGCCTAGCATGTGTAGACATGGCCTCGGAACACATGAGACCGAAAGGTCGAGCAGGAATCGTATAGTTGATATGATTAGCATAGAGATGCTTACCACTGAAACTATTCTCGACTCACGTGATGATCGGACTTGAGATAGTGGATTTGGATCATGTACCACTCAAATGACTAGAGAGATGTACTTTTTGAGTGGGAGTTCTTAAGTAATATGATTAATTGAACTAATTATCATGAACATAGTCTAATGGTCTTGCGAATTACGATGTAGCTTGCGCTATAGCTCTACTGTTTTTTATATGTTCCTAGAGAAAATTTAGTTGAAAGTTGATAGTAGCAAACTTTGCAGACTAAGTCTGTAAAACCGAGGATTGTCCTCGTTGCTGCGCAGAAGGCTTATGTCCTTAATGCACCACTCGGTGTGCTGCACCTCGAGCGTCGTCTGTGGATGCTGTGAACATCCGACATACACGTTCCTGATGACTACACGATAGTTCAGTGCAAAATACTTAATGGCTTAGAAGCAAGGCGCCGAAAACGTTTTGAAACGTCACGGAACATAAGTGATGTTCTAAAGAGATGAAATTGTGATTTCATGTTTGTGCCCTTCTTAAGAGGTATAAGACCTCCGACAAGATTCTTTGTCCACAAAGTAAAGGAGAAAAGCTCAATCGTTGAGCGTGTGCTCAGATTGTTTGAGTACGACAATCACTTGAATCAAGTGGGAGTTAATCTTCCAGATGAGATAGTGATGGTTCTCCAAAGTCACTGCCACCAAACTATGAGAGCTTCGTGATGAACTATAACATATCAAGGATAGATACAATGATCCTTGAGCGATTCGCGATGTTTGACACTGCGAAAGTAGAAATCAAGAAGGAGCATCAATAGTTGATGGTTTGTAAAACCACTAAGTTTCAAGAAAGGCAAGGGCTAGAAGGGATACTTCGTGAAACGACAAAACAGTTGCTGCACTAATGAAGAGACCCAAGATTAAACCCAAACCCGAGACTAAGTGCTTCTGTAATGAGGGGAACAGTCACTGAGGCGGAGCAACTCTAGATACTTGGTAGATAAGAAGGCTGGCAAAAGTCAAAAGAAGTATATTTGATATACATGATGTTGATGTGTACTTTACTAGTACTCCTAGTAGCATGAGGGTATTGGATACCGGTTCGGTTGCTAAGTGATTAGTAGCACGAAATGAAAGCTACGACATAAATGGAGACTAGCTAAAGGCGAGGTGACGATACGTGTTGGAAGTGTTTCCAAGGTTGATATGATCAAACGTCGCACGCTCCCTCTACCATCGGGATTGGTGTTAAACCTAAATAATTGTTATTTGGTGCTTGCGTTAAGCATGAACATGATTGGATCGTGTTTATTGCAATACGATTATTCATTTAAAGAGAGTAATGGTTACTCTATTTGCTTGAATAATCACCTTCAAATGGTTTATTGAATCTCGATCATAGTGTTACACATGTTTATGATATTGGTGCCAAAAGATACGAGGTAATGATGATAGTACCACTTACTTGTGGCACTGCTGCTTGAGTCATGTTGGTATAAATTGCATGAAGAGGCTCCATGCTGATGGATCTTTATACTCACTTGATTTTGAATCACTAGTGACATGCAAATCATACCACATGAGCAAGGCCTTGTTTTCATTAAGATGAAATAAGATAGTAACTTGTTGGAAGTGATACATTTTGATGTATGCAGTCCAATAAGTGCTAAGGCACGCAGTGGATATCATTATGTTCCTACTTCACTGACGATTTGAGTAGATACAGGAGTATTTACTTAATGAATCACAAAGTCTGAAATATTGAAAAGTTCAATTCTGTTTCAGAGTGAAGTTCGTCATAACAAGAGGATAAACTGTCTACGATATGATCATAGAAACGAATATCTGAGTTAGGAGTTTTGGTACGCAGTTAAGACAATGTGGAAATTGTTTCGCAAAACATGCCACCTAGAACATCATAGTGTGACGATGTGTCTGAACATCATAGCCACACACTATTTGGTATGGTGCATGCTATGATGTCTCTTATCGAATTACCACTATCGTTTATGGGTTATGCATTAGAGACAACCGCATTCACTTTAAATAGGGCACCACGTATTTCCGTTGAGATGACACAGTATAGACTGAGGTTTAGAGAAATCTAAACTGTCGTTTCTTGAAAGTTTGGGGCTTCGACACTTATGTGGAAAAGTTTCAGTCTGATAAGCTCGAACCCAAAGCGGATAAATGCATCTTCATAGGATATCCAAAACAGTTGGGTACATCTCCTATCTCAGATCCGAAAGCAAAGTGTTTGTTTCTAGAAACGGATCCTTTCTCGAGGAAAGGTTTCTCTCGAAAGAATTGAGTGGGAGGGTGGTAAAACTTGATGAGGTTATTGAACCATCACTTCGACCAGTGTGTAGCAGGGCGCATGAAGTTGTTCCTATGGCGCCTACACCAATTGAAGTGAAAGCTGATGATGGTGATCATCGAGCATCGAATCAAGTTACTACAAGCCTCGTAGGTTGACAAGGTCGCATACTACTACAGATTGGTACGGTAACCCTGCCTTGAGGTCATGTTGTTGAGCAACAGTGAACCTACGAGTTATGGAGAAAGCAATGGTGGGCCCGGATTCCGACAAAAGGCTGGAAGCCATGAAATCCGAAAGAGGATCCATGTATGAAAACAAAGTGTAGACTTTGGAAGGACTGCTTGATGGTCATAAGACTATTGAGTAAAGATGGATCTTTGAAAGGAAGACAGACGATGATGGTGATAAGTCACTATTAAGAAAAGCTCGACTTGTTGCAAAGATGTTTCCAACAAGATCAAACTGTTGACTATGATGAGTCTTTCTCACTCGTAGCGATGCTAAAAGTCTGTTAGAATTATGTTAGTAGTTGCTGCATTATTTATGAAATATTGCACGTAGGATGTCAAAATATTGTTTCCTCGATGGTTTCCTTGAGCAAACATTGTATGTGATACAACCAGGAGGTTTTGTCGATCCTAAAGATACTAGCAAGTATGCAAGCTCCAGTGATCCTTCAATGGACTGGTGCAAGCATCTCGGAGTTGGAATATACACTTTGATGAGATGATCAAAGATTTTGGGTTTGTACAAGGTTTATGAGAAACTTGTATTTCCAAAGAAGTGAGTGGGAGCACTATAGAATTTCTGATAAGTATATGTGGTTGACATATTGTGGATCAGAAGTGATGTAGAATTTCAGTAAAGCATACAAGGTTGTTTGAAAGGAGTTTTCAAAGGAGTACCTGGATTGCGCTACTTGAACATTGAGCATCAAAGATCTATGGAGATAGATCGAAAGCGCTTAATGGAAGTTTCAACAAGATGCATACCTTGACAAGTTTTTGAAGGAGTTCAAAATAGATCAGCAAAGAAGGAGTTCTTGGTTGCGTTGTGAGGTGTGAATTTGAGTAAGACTCAAAACCCGACCCCGGCAGAATAAAGAGAATAGACGAACATCGTCTTCTATGCCTTAGCCGTAGACTCTAAAGTATGCCATGCTGAGTACCTCACCTGATGTGTGCCTTGCAGCAAGTCAGTTAAGAGGTACACATAGTGATCCAGGATTGAATCACTGATCAGCGGTCAAAGTTATCCTTAGTAACTAAATGGACTAAGGAATTTTTCTCGATTATGGAGGTGGTTAAAGAGTTCGTCGTAAAGGGTTACGTCGATGCAAGCTTTGACACTAATCCGAATAACTATGAGTAGTGAAACGGATTCGTATAGTAGAGTAGATATTTGGAGCATTTCCGAATAGCACGTAGTAGCAGCATCTATAAGATGACATAAATATTTGTAAAGAACGCACGGATCTGAAAGTTTCAGAACCAATGACTAAAACCTCTCTCACGAGCAAGACAAGATCAGACCCCATAACTATATGGGTGTTGGATTCGTTGCAATCACATGGTGATGTGAACTAGATTATTGACTCTAGTGCAAGTGAGAGACTGTTGGAAATATGCCCTAGAGGCAATAATAAATTAGTTATTATTAGATTTCTTAGTTCATGATAATCGTTTATTATCCATGCTATAATTGTATTGATTGGAAACACGATACTTGTGTGGATACATAGACAAAACACAGTCCCTAGTAAGCCTCTAGTTGACTAGCTCGTTGATCAAAGATGGTCAAGGTTTCCTGGCCATAGGCAAGTGTTGTCATTTGATAACGGGATCACATCATTAGGAGAATCATGTGATGGACTAGACCCAAACTAATAGACGTAGCATGTTGATCGTGTCATTTTGTTGCTACTGTTTTCTGCGTGTCAAGTATTTGTTCCTATGACCATGAGATCATATAACTCACGGACACCGGAGGAATGCTTTGTGTGTATCAAACGTCGCAACGTAACTGGGTGACTATAAAGATGCTCTACAGGTATCTCCGAAGGTGTTCGTTGAGTTAGTATGGATCGAGACTGGGATTTGTCACTCCGTGTGACGGAGAGGTATCTCGGGGCCCACTCGGTAATACAACATCACACACAAGCCTTGCAAGCAATGTGACTTAGTGTAAGTTACGGGATCTTGTATTACGGAACAAGTAAAGAGACTTGCCGGTAAACGAGATTGAAATAAGTATGCGGATACTGACGATCGAATCTCGGGCAAGTAACATACCGAAGGACAAAGGGAATGACATACGGGTTTATATGAATCCTTGGCACTGAGGTTCAAACGATAAGATCTTCGTAGAATATGTAGGATCCAATATGGGCATCCAGGTCCCGCTATTGAATATTGACCGAGGAGTCTCTCGGGTCATGTCTACATAGTTCTCGAACCCGCAGGGTCTGCACACTTAAGGTTCGACGTTGTTTTATGCGTATTTGAGTTATATGGTTGGTTACCGAATGTTGTTCGGAGTCTCGGATGAGATCATGGACGTCACGAGGGTTTCCGGAATGGTCCGGAAACAAAGATTGATATATAGGATGACCTCATTTGATTACCGGAAGGTTTTCGGAGTTACCGGGAATGTACCGGGAATGACGAATGGGTTCCGGGAGTTCACCGGGGGGGGGGGGGCAACCCACCCCGGGGAAGCCCATAGGCATTGAGGGTTGCGCACCAGCCCTTAGTGGGCTGGTGGGACAGCCCAAGAGAGCCCTATGCGCCATAGAAGGAAAAATCAAAGAGAAAAGAAAAGAAAAGAAAAAGAGGAGGTGGGAAAAGGGGGAAGGACTCCTCCTTCCAAACGTAGTTGGACTCGGTTTGGAAGGGGAGGGTTCCCCCCTTAGGTTCGGCCGACCCCTTGGGAGTCCTTGGACCCCAAGGCAAGGCTCCCCCCTCCTCCCCCTATATATACGGAGGTTTTAGGTCTGATTTGATACAATTTTGCCACGGCAGCCCGACCACATATCTCCACGGTTTTACCTCTAGATCGTGTTTCTGCGGAGCTCGGGCGGAGCCCTGCTGAGATAAGATCACCACCAACCTCCAGAGCACCATCACGCTGCCGGAGAACTCATCTACCTCTCCGTCTCTCTTGCTGTATCAAGAAGGCCGAGATCATCGTCGAGCTGTACGTGTGCTGAATGCGGAGGTGCCGTCCGTTCGGCACTAGATCGTGGGAATTATCGCGGGACGGTTCGCGGGGCGGATCGAGGGACATGAGGACGTTCCACTACATCAACCGCGTTCACTAACGCTTCTGCTGTATGGTCTACAAGGGTACGTAGATCACACATCCCCTCTCGTAGATGGACATCACCATGATAGGTCTTCGTGCGCGTAGGAAATTTTTTGTTTCCCATGCAACGTTACCCAACAGGGTCTAGAAAGAATTGGTCTAAGAAGCCTGATGATGCACTGTGGGCTTATAGGACTACCTATAAGAATCCCATGGGCATGTCTCCGTACAAAATGGTGTATGGGAAAGCATGTCACTTACCTCGTGAGCTAGAGCCTAAAGCTTATTGGGCAATCAAAGAGCTCAACTTTGATTTCAAACTTGCCAGTGAGAAGAGGTTATTTGACATTAGCTCGCTTGATGAGTGCAGAACTCAGGCATATGAGAATGCCAAGCTGTTCAAAGAGAATGTTAAGAGGTGGCATGATAAGAGGATACAAAAGCGTGAGTTCAATGTAGGTGATTATGTCTTGCTATATAACTCTCGTTTAAGATTCTTTGCAGGCAAGCTTCTCTCTAAATGGGAAGGTCCCTATGTTGTTGAGGAAGTATATCGTTCCGGTGCTATTAAGATCAACAACAAGGAAGGTAATTGTCCGAGAGTGGTAAATGGGCAGAGAATCAAGCATTATATCTCAGGTACTCCCATAAATGTTGAAAGCAATATCATCAATACCATAACTCCGGAAGAATACCTAAGGGATATTTATCAGCCTGTTTCAGACTCCGAAAACAAAGAGGTATGTGTTTTGGTAAGAAAACAGAGTCCAAAACTTTTCCAGTAGGAATTTTTCTCCGTTTTGGAATATTTGAAAAAATACAAAAAATGGAAGTAGTCCGGAAAGTGCGCGAGGAGGCGACAAGCGTGCACAGCGCGGGCCCACCCCCTGGTCGCGCCGTGAGGGCTTGTGGCCACCTCGTGCGCCTCCCGGACTCCGTTTTCATGCGGGGTACTCCTTCTGGTCTGAAAAAATCATTATATATACTTCCGTTTGGTTTGACCCCTGCATCACGCAGATCTCTTCTGTTTTTCATTTCGAGCCTGTTTTCTGCCGTAAATCTAGGTCAAGATGTCTTCTCAAGATTCTGAGGGGGAGAGCTATGTGGCTTATTACCTTGCTAACCCCAAGGTCTATGGGGACTTTGATCCATACGGCTGGACCACTGATGAGGAAGAAAACTATGATCCCAAGGGGAAGGAACAAACAAGTTCCCATGAAGAGGAGGCTCCTCTACCTCAACCTGGGCACACAGATGTGGAGTTCAAGAAGTCGAGCCTCCCTGGCTCAAGGAAGAAGCCTAACACCTTGTTTATCCCTTCTCGTTTCTTGTAGGAGAGTAAGAAGGAATTATGCAAAAGGGTGTTGAAGCTTGAAGAGAAAAATGATGATCTGAGGGAGCATAATTTTATGCTCAAGTGGAAATTAAACAAGCTCAAGACCTGTTCAACAACTCCTCCACCATCACCACCAAAGGAAGACAGCTGAGCATTGGTATGGGCAACCGCCTTGGCTTTTGCCAAGCTTGGGGGAGTTGCCCCGGTATCGTATCACCATCACATCTTTTGCCTTTACCTTTGTTTTAGTTTTCCTTTTCATTTTTCTTTTTCTCTAGTAGTTTAAAAGTCTTAGTGTTTTAGTCTTGAGTTTTGCTTTGTGTCTCCCCCGATGCATTGTTGCTCGTGAGCCATATAATAAAGAGTATCTTAGTTGAAGAGCTTTGCCTCTTGCCTTGATCAAAAGAGTGAGAATAGAACAAAAGCATGAAAGATCATGTAATGATCTTATGGGAAGTGATGGCTTCACATATAAAAAGAATGATGATTGAAACTTGTTGAGGGTAGGCAAATGTAGACCTTGGTCATCGCTACAATTAATAGGAAGTGATAAAGAAGGAGAGGTTCATATATAAATATATCATCTCCGACACCATCTATGGTTGTGAACACTCACTAAACTATTATAGCCTAGAAGTAGATGTTGGACAAGGAAGACAACGTAATGAATTGTGTTTGCTTGGTTCCGAACAATGTTATATGATTAGAGATCCCTTAGCATGTGACGATTGCTTCCACCTCATATTAGCCAAAACCTCCCGCATTAAGTAGAGATACTACTTGTGCATCCATGAACCATCAAACTAGTTTTGCCATGAGAGTCCACGATACCTACCTATGGATTGAATAAGATCCCTCAAGTAAGTTGTCATCGGTGCAAGCAATAAAAATTGCTCTCTAATATGTATGATCTATTAGTGTGTGGAAAATAAGCTTTGTATGATTCTGTGATGAGGAAGACATAAAAGCGACAGACTGCATAATAAAGTTCTTTATCACAGGAGGAAATATGAAGTGACCTTCCTCCGCACTAAGAGGACACACATCCAAACCTCAAAAGCGCATGACAACCTCTGCTTCCCTCGGCGAAGGGCCTATCTTGTACCTTTACTTTTTGCCCTTGAAAGAGTCATGGTGATCTTCACCAATTCCTTATCTCGCCTTTATCTTGGCTAACGTCAAATGCTTGGGGAAGATCTATATTCATATGTAAACTTGGAGGTAGGCATTCATGAATTATTATTGTTGACATTACCCTTGAGGTAAGAAGTTGGGAGGCAAAACTATAAGGCCCTATCTTTCTCTGTGTCCAGCTGAAACTTTGATCTCATGAGTACCACGTGAGTTGTAGCAATTGTAGAGAACGAAAGAATGATTGAGTATGTGGATTTGCTTTACAAGCTCTTATTTGACTCTTTCTGATGTTGTGATAAATTACAATTGCTTCAATGACTAAAGGCTATCGGTTGTTACTTCTCGGTAAGGTTCTTGATCCATGCTTTACTTTGTGAAGGAATTATCACTTTAGCATGAGAGGTTATATGTTGGTATTGCTGTTCTGAGCTTGATCATGATGCATGCATGTTCGTATCTTGTTTTGTCGACACCTCTCTCCCTAAACATGTGGACATATTTATTGAGCTTGGCTTTCGCTTGAGGACAAGCGAGGTCTAAGCTTGGGGGAGTTGATACGTCCATTTTGCATCATGTTTTCATGTTGATATTTATCGCTTCTTTGGCTGTTATTTCACTTCACGGTACTATTCTTATGCCTTTTCTCTCTTATTTTGCAAGGTTTACATGAAGAGGGAGAATACCGGCAACTGGAATTCTGGCCTGAAAGTGGAGCAAAGTTGAGATACCTATTCTGCGCAACTCGAAACGCCGTAGAAATCAACGAGTATTTTTTCCCGATTTATCAAAAATACTGGGCCGAAGAAGTGCCAGAGGGGCACCAGGGGGTACCCACAAGCCTGCACGGCGCGACCACCCCCCTGGCCGCGCCATGAGGGCTTGTGGGCAGCCCACTAGCCCACTTGCTCCCCTCTTTTGCTATATGGAGGGTTTCGTCCAGGAAAAAAAATCAAGGAGGAGCTTTTTTGTGGTTTCGCCACCACCATGAGGCGGAACTTGAGCAGAACCAATCTAGAGCTCCGGCAGGACGATCCTGCCGGGGAAACTTCCCTCCCAGAGGGGGAAATCATCGCCATCGTCATCACCAACACTCCTCTCATCAGAGGGGACTCGTCACCATCAACATCTTCATCAGCACCATCTCATCTCCAAACCCTAGTTCATCACTTGTAACCAATCTCCGTCTCCCGACTCCGATTGGTACTCGTAAGGTTGCTAGTAGTGTTGATTACTCCTTGTAGTTGATGCTAGTTGGATTACTTGGTGGAAGAGTTTATTTTCAGATCCTTGATGCTACTCATTACCTCTCTGGTCATGGATATGATTATGCTTTGTGAGTAGTTACTTTTCTTCCTGAGGACATGGGATAAGTCATGCTAATAGTAGTCATGTGAATTTGGTATTCGTTCGATATTTTGATGTGTTGTATGTTGTTTTTCCTCTAGTGGTGTTATGTGAACGTCGACTACATAACACTTCACCATTATTTGGGCCTAGAGGAAGGCATTGGGAAGTAGTAAGTAGATGCTGGGTTGCTAGAGTGACAGAAGCTTAAACCCTAGTTTATGCGTTGCTTCGTAAGGGGCTGATTTGGATCCACTAGTTTAATGCTATGGTTAGACTTTGTCTTAATTCATATTTCGTAGTTGCGCATGTTTAAGAGAGGGGTTAATCATAAGTGGGATGCTTGTCCAACTAAGGGCAGTACCCAAGCGCCGGTCCACCCACATATCAAACTATCAAAGTAACGAACGTGAATCATATGAACATGATGAAACTAGCATGACAGAAATTCTTGTGTGTCCTCGGGAACGTTTTTCCTCCTATAAGACTTTGTCCAGGCTTGTCCCTTGCTACAAAAGGGATTGAGCCACTTTGCTGCACCGTTGCTACTTTTTTTACTTGTTGCTCGCTACGAATCATCTCACCACACAATCACTTGTTACCAACAATTTCAGTGCTTGCAGATATTTCCTTGCTGAAAACCACTTGTCAGATCCTTCTGCTCCTCGTTGGGTTCGACACTCTTACTTATCGAAAGAACTACGATTGATCCCCTATACTTGTGGGTCATCAATTACCTTGCTGAAAACCACTTGTCAGATCCTTCTGCTCCTCGTTGGGTTCGACACTCTTACTTATTGAAAGGACTACGATAGATCCCCTACACTTGTGGGTCATCAAGACTCTTTTCTAGCACCGTTGCCGGGGAGTGAAGCGCCTTTGGTAAGTGGAATTTGGTAAGGAAACATTTATATAGTGTGCTGAAATTAATTGTCACTTGTCACTATGGAAACTAATACTTTGAGGAGCTTCTTCGAGGTATCTTCACCCCGAACGGAAGCACAAGGAGTTGCTCCTCAACCTACTGCACCTACTGAAAATACTTGTTATGAATTTCCTTCGGGTATGCTTGAGAAACTGCTGGCTAATCCTTTTACAGGAGATGGAACATCACATCCCGACTTGCATCTAATCTATGTAGATGATGTTTGTGGTTTATTTAAGCTTGCAGGTTTGCCCGAGGATGAGGTCAAGAAGAGGGTCTTTCCCTTATCTTTGAGGGATAAAACATTGACATGGTATAGGCTATGTGATGATACTGGATCATGGAACTACAACCGGTTGAAATTGAAATTTCATCAAAAGTTTTATCCTATGCATCTAGTACATCGTGATCGGAATTATATTTATAATTTTTGGCCTCGTGACAGAGAAAGCATCGCTCAAGCTTGGGGAATGCTTAAATAAATGTTATATTCATGCCCCAACCATGAGCTCTCGAGAGAAATTATCATTCAGAACTTCTATGCTCGGCTTTCTCATGATGATCACACCATGCTTGACACTTCTTGTACCGGTTGTTTTATGAAGAGAGATATTGACTTGAGATGGAATTTATTGGAAAGAATTAAATGCAACTCTGAAGATTGGGAGATTGATGAAGGTAAGGAGTCAGGTAGGAATTTCAAGTTTGATTGCGTTAAGTCCTTTGTCGAAACAAATACTTTTTGTGATTTTAGCGCTAAATATGGACTTGACTCTGAGATAGTAGCTTCATTGTGTGAATCATTTGCTGCTCATATTGATCTCCCTAAAGAGAAGTGGTTTAAATGTCATCCTCCCTTAGAAGTCAATCTAGTTAAACCCAATCCAGTTGAAGAGAAAGTCATCGCTTATAATGATCCTATTGTTCCGAGTGCTTACATTGAGAAACCACCTTTCCTTGTTAGGATAAAGGATCATTCTAAAGTTTCAACTATGATACGTAGGGGATACATTAGAACACCTACACCCCCTGAGAAAATTAGAGTTGAACCTAGCATTGCTATTATCAAAGATCTCCTGTCCGACAATGTTGATGGCCATGATATTCACTTCTGTGAAGATGCTGCTAGAATTGCTAAACCACATGCTAGAGACAAACATAGGCCTGTTGTTGGCACGCCTGTTGTTTCTGTTAAGATAAGGAGATCATTGTTATCATGGTTTATGTGACGTGGGTGCTAGTGTTAGTGAAATACCTCAATCCTTATATGATGAAATTAAAGACGATATTGCACCTGTTGAGATGGAACCTATTGATGTCACTATTCATCTTGCCAATAGAGATACTATCTTCCCTTTGGGAATTGTTATGGATGTTGAAGTTTTGTGTGCTAAAACTAAGTATCCTGATGATTTCCCCGTTCTTGCTACCACACAAGATAGATTTTGTCCCATCATATTTGGCAGACTTTTCTTCAATACCGTTAATGGTCATATTGACTGTGAGAAGCAAACTGTCACTGTTGGCTTTGAAGGTGTGTCACATCAGTTCAATTTCTCCAAGTTTGGTAGACAACCTCATGAAAAAGAGTTGTCTAGTAAAGATGAAATTATTGCCCTAGCTTCTATTGCTGTGCCTCCTACTGATCCTTTAGAGCAATACTTGCTTGAGCATGAAAATGATATGCATATGGATGAAAGGAATGAGATAGATAGAGTTATCTTTGAACAACATCCTATCCTTAAGAATAATTAGCTTGTTGATCTTCTTGGAGATCCACCCCCACCAAAGGGTGATCCTGTGTTTGAGCTTAAGCAGTTACGTGATACTCTTAAGTATGCTTATCTCGATGAAAAAGAGATATATCCTGTTATTATTAGTGCTAGCCTTTCTGAGTATGAAGAAAAGAAGTTATTGAAAACTCTGAGGAAGCACCGTGCTGCTATTGGATATACTCTTGATGATCTTAAGGGCATTAGTCCCACTCTATGCCAGCACAAGATTAAAACCGATCCTGATTCCAAACCAGTTGCCGATCATCAACGGAGATTAAATCCTAAGATGAAAGAGGTAGTAAGAAAAGAAATACTAAAGCTCCTAGAATCAAGTACTATCTATCCTGTTGCTCATAGTGATTGGGTAAGTCTGGTGCATTGCGTCCCTAAGAAGGGAGGCATTACCGTTGTCCCTAATGATAAAGATGAACTGATACCACAGAGGATTATTTATGGCTATAGGATGGTGATTGATTTTAAGAAATTAAATAAAGCCACTAGGAAAGATCATTACCCTTTGCCTTTTATCAACCAAATGCTAGAAGGACTGTCTAAACACACACATTTCTGCTTTCTAGATGGTTACTCTGGTTTCTCCCAAATACCAGTTGCACAATCTGATCAGGAGAAAACCACTTTCACCTGCCCTTTCGGTACATTTTCTTATAGACGTATGCCTTTTGGCTTATGTAATGCACCTGCCACCTTTCAAAGATGTATGTTGGCTATATTCTCTGACTTTTGTGAAAAGATTGTTGAGGTTTTCATGGATGACTTCTCCGTTTACGGGTCTTCTTTTGATGATTGGCTCAGCAACCTTGATCGAGTTTTGCAGAGATGTAAAGGTACCAATCTTGTCTTGAATTGGGAGAAGTGCCACTTTATGGTTAATGAAGGCATCGTCTTAGGACATAAAATTTATGAAAGAGGTATTGAAGTCGATAAGGCTAAAGTTGATGCGATCGAGAAAATGCCATGCCCCACGGATATCAAAGGTATAAGAAGTTTCCTTGGTCATGTTGGTTTCTATAGAAGGTTCATTAAATACTTCTCTAATATTTCTAGGCCTCTTAGCAATCTCTTGCAAAAGGATATTCCTTTTGTTTTTCACGATGATTGTGAGGAAGCCTTCGAAATACTTAAGAAGGCCTTGATAACTGCGCCTATTGTTCAACCACCTGATTGGAACTTACCTTTTGAAATTATGTGTGATGCTAGTGATTATGCTGTTGGCGCTGTCCTAGGACAAAGAGTTGATAAGAAGTTGAATATTATTCACTATGCTAGTAAAACTCTAAATAGTGCCCAAAGAAACTATGCTACTACTGAAAAGGAATTTTTAGTAGTCGTGTTTGCATGTGAAAAGTTCAGATCTTACATAGTTGATTCCAAAGTCACTATTCACACTTATCACGCTGCTATTAAGTACCTCATGGAAAAGAAAGACGGTAAACCTAGACTTATCAGATGGGTTCTCTTGCTACAAGAATTTGATTTGCATGTTGTTGATAGGAAGGGTGCTGGGAACCCAGTAGCAGATAACTTGTCTAGGTTGGAGAATGTTCTTGATGACCCACAACCTATTGATGATAGCTTTCCTGATGAGCAACTAAATGTCATCAATACTTCACGTAGTACACCGTGGTATGCTGATTATGCAAATTATATCGTCGCCAAATATATACCACCTAGTTTCACATACCAGCAAAATAAGAAATTCTTCTTTGATTTGAGACATTACTTTTGGGATGATCCTCACCTTTATAAGGAGGGAGTAGATGGCGTTATTAGACGTTGTGTACCTGAACATGAACAGGGACAGATCCTACAGAAGTGTCACTCCGAGGCCTACGGAGGACACCATGCGGGAGATAGAACTGCACACAAGGTATTGCTACCAGGTTTCTATTGGCCCACTCTCTTCAAGGATGCCCGTAAGTTTGTCTTGTCTTGTGACGAATGTCAAAGAATAGGTAATATCAGTAAACGTCAGGAAATGCCTATGAATTATTCACTTGTCATTGAACCATTTGATGTTTGGGGTTTTGATTATATGGGACTTTTTTCCAAAATCCAACGGGTATACTCATATCCTAGTTGCTGTTGATTACGTTACTAAGTGGGTAGAATCTATCCCAACTAGTAGTGCTGATCACAACACCTATATCAGGATGCTTAAAGAAGTTATTTTCCCTAGATTTGGAGTCCCTAGATATCTAATGACTGATGGTGGTTCACATTTCATTCATGGTGCTTTCCGTAAAACGCTTGTTAAGTATGATGTCAACCATAGAATTGCATCTCCCTATCATCCTTAGTCCAGCGGTCAAGTAGAGCTAAGTAATAGAGAGATTAAACTAATTCTGCAAAAGAGTGTCAATAGGTCTAGAAAGAATTTGTCTAAAAAGCTTGATGATGCACTGTGGGCTTATAGAACTGCCTATAAGAATCCCATGGGCATGTCTCCGTACAAAATGGTTTACGGTAAAGCATGCCATTTACCTCTTGAGCTAGAGCATAAGGCTTATTGGGCAAACAAAGAGCTCAACTTTGATTTCAAACTTGCTGGTGAGAAAAGGTTATTTGATATTAGCTCACTTGATGAATGGAGAGCTCATGCATATGAAAATGCCAAGTTCTTCAAAGAAAAGGTTAAGAGGTGGCATGATAAAAGGATACAAAAACTTGAGTTCAATGTAGGTGATTATGTCTTGCTATACAATTCTCGTTTAATATTTTTTGCAGGCAAGCTTCTCTCTAAATGGGAATGTCCTTACATTGTTGAGGAAGTATATCGTTCCTGTGCCATCAAGATCAACAACACGGAAGGTAATTTTCCGAGAGTGGTAAAAGGGCAAAGAATCAAGCATTATATCTCAGGTACTCCCATAAATGTTGAAAGCAATATTATCAATACCATAACTCCGGAGGAGTACATAAGGGATATTTATCAGCCTGTTTCAGACTCCGAAAATGAGGAGGTATGTGATTCAGTAAGTAAACCGACTCCAAAACTTTTCCAGTAGGATTTTTTCTCCGTTTTGGAATTTTTAGAAAAATAGAAAAATTTAAAGTAGTCCGGAAAGCACACGAGGAGGCGACAATCCTGCCAGGCGTGGGCCACCCCCCTGGCCGCGCCTTGGGGGCTTGTGACCACCTCGTGTGCCTCCCGGACTCCGTTTTCTTGCGGAGTACTCCTTCTGGTCGAAAAAATCATTATATATTCTCCCGAAAGGTCTGACCCTCGTATCACGCAATTTTCCTCTGTTTTCGTTTCGAGCTGTTGTGCACACAGATCTAGATCGCTATGGCGTCCCCAAAAGCTCCGAAGGACAAGTTCTTCGAGAAGGTCATCAATCCCTACCTCGCGAGAGTGCTGCAACACCCTTAATATATTGAGATGCGTGAGGGGGTGCTGCACATCCGTGATGTTGAGGGGCCCAAGAAGACCGAAAGCATGGAGGTGAGGCTCGAAGCAATGGAGCAACAAGTCTTCAAGTGACAAGGGATGGTGGAACGCGGACTCAACGCCAACCACACGATGATCACGGAGTTCACCAACGAGCTCAAGATCGATGCCAATGACATCGGGAAACACCTCTCCAGGCTCTATGACATAATTGATCACCTCCAAGCCCAGATCTATGACCTGCAAAACCAAAACTATGAGTATGAGTATAGATTTAAATCAATACGGTTGGCTGCAGATTTGAGGATTCCGGAGACTCGATCATCTTTCCATGATGGAGCACCTATGCCTTGGAAGACGGAGGATCAAACGCAGGTTGCAACAACTCCACCACCATCACCTCCAAAGGAAGACAATTAAGCACGGGTATGGGCAACCCCCTTGGCTTGTGCCAAGCTTGGGGGAGTTGCCCCGGTATCGTATCACCATCACATCTTTTGCCTTTACCTTTTCTTAGTTTGATCCTTTTTGGTTTTATC
Source organism: Hordeum vulgare subsp. vulgare (assembly GCF_904849725.1). Lineage (NCBI taxonomy): Eukaryota > Viridiplantae > Streptophyta > Magnoliopsida > Poales > Poaceae > Hordeum > Hordeum vulgare. The sequence continues at coordinate 487,185,921 of NC_058522.1, forward strand.
TTTCTCTAGTAGAATAAAGTTCTTAGTGTTTTAGGCTTGAGTTTTGCTTTGTGTCACCCCCGATGTATTCGAGTTCGTGAGTCATATAATAAAGAGTGTTTTAGTTAAGGGCCTTGCTTCATGCCATGATCTGAAAGAAAAGAATGATGAAAGAACAAAAGCATGAAAGATCATGTAATGATCTTATGGGAAGTGATGGCTTCACATATAAAAAGAATGTTGATTGAAACTTGTTGTGGGTGGACAAACGTAATAGGAAGTAATAAGGAAAGAGAGGTTCACATATAAATATATCATCTTTGACACCATCTATGATTGTGAACACTCACTAAACTATTGCTTGGTTAGAAGTAGATGTTGAACAAGGAAGACAACATAATGAATTATGCTTGCTTGGTTCCGAACAATGATTATATGACTAGAGATCCCTTAGCATGTGACGGTTGCTTCCACCCCATATCGGCCAAAACTCCCGCACCAAGTAGAGATACTACTTGTGCATCCATAAACCTTCAACCCAGTTTTTCCATGAGAGTCCACCATACCTACCTATGGATTTAAGAAGATCCCTCAAGTAAGTTGTCATCGGTGCAAGCAACAAAAATTGCTCCCTAAATATGTATGATCTATTAGTGTGTGGAAAATAAGCTTTGTACGAACCTGTGATGAGGAAGACATAAAAGCGACAGACTGCATAATAAAGTTCTTTATCACAGGAGGCAATATAAAGTGACGTTCCTTCACACTAAGAGGACACACATCCAAACCTCAAAAGTGCATGACAACCTCTGCTTTCCTCTGCGAAGGGCATATCTTGTATCTTTACTTTTTGCCCTTGAAAGAGTCATGGTGATCTACACCAATTCCTTATTTCGCCTTTATCTTGGCTAACGTCGTATGCTAGGGAAAGATCTATATTCATATGTCAACTTGGAAGTAAGTATTCGTGAATTATTATTGTTGCCATTACCCTTGAGGTAAATAGTTGGGAGGCGAAACTATAAGCCCCTATCTTTCTCTGTGTCCGACTGAAACTTTGATCTCATGAGTACCACGTGAGTTGTAGCAATTGTAGAAGACGAAAGGATGATTGAGTATGTGGATTTGCTTTACAAGCTCTTATTTGACTCTTTTCGATGTTATGATAAATTGCAATTGCTTCAATGACTAAAGGCTATTGGTTGTTAATTCTCAATAAGGTTCTTGATCCATACTTTACTTTGTGAAGGAATTATCACTTTAGCGTAAGATATGATATGATGATATTGCTGTTCTAATTATGATCATGATGCCTGCATGTCCATATCTTGTTTTGTCGACACCTCTCTCACTAAACTTGTGGGCATATTTATTGATCCCGGTTTCCGCTTGAGGACAAGCGAAGTCTAAGCCTGGGGGAGTTGATACGTCCATTTTGCATCATGCTTTTATGTTGATATTTATCGCTTTATGTGATGTTATTACATTTGACGGTACAATACTTATGCCTTTTCTCTCTTATTTTGCAAGGTTTACATGAAGAGGGAGAATGACGTCAGCTGGAATTCTGTCCTGAAAAAGGAGCAAGTTTGAGATACCTATTCTGCGCAACTCCAAAAGCCGTGAAAATCAACGAGGAATTGTTTTGGAATTTATAAAAAATACTAGGCCGAAGAAGTACCAGAGGGGAGCCACGAAGAGGCCACAAGCCTGCTAGGCGCGACCTACCCCTCGCCGCGCCTAGGGGGCTTGTGGGCTCCCTGTTGGCCCTCTGGATCCCCTCTTTTTCTATAAGGAGGGTTTCGTTTCAGAAAAAATCAAGAGGAGGCTTTCGGGAGGAATCGCCGCCGCCACGAGGCGGAACTTGAGCAGAACCAATCTAGAGCTCCGGCAGGGTCGTCGTGCCAGGGAAACTTCCCTCCCGGAGGGGGAACTCGTTGCCATCGTCATCACCAACACTCCTCTCATCGGAGGGGACTCATCACCATCAACATCTTCATCAGCACCATCTCATCTCCAAACCCTAGTTCATCTCTTGTAACCAATCTCCGTCTCGACTCCGATTGGTACTTGTAAGGTTGCTAGTAGTGTTAATTACTCTTTGTAGTTGATGCTAGTTGGATTACTCGGTGGAAGATTATATGTTGAGATCCTTGATGCTATTCAATACCTCTCTGGTCATGAATATTACTATGCTTTGTGAGTAGTCACTTTTGTTCCTGAGGACATCGGATAAGTCTTGCTATAAGTAGTCATGTGAATTTGGTATTCCTTCGATATTTTGATGCGTTGTATGTTGTTTTTCCTCTAGTGGTGTTATGTGAACGTGGAATACATAACACTTCACCATTATTTGGGCCTAGAGTAATGCATTGGGAAGTAATAAGTAGATGATGGGTTGCTAGAGTGATAGAAGCTTAAACCCTAGTTTATGTGTTGCTTCGTAAGGGGCTGATTTGGATCCACTAGTTTAATGTTATGGTTAGACTTTGTCTTAATTCTTCTTTCATAGTTGCGGATGCTTGCGAGAGGGGTTAATCATAAGTGGGAGGTTTTTCCAAGTAAGGGCAGCACCCAAGCACCGGTCCACCCACATATCAAATTATCAAAGTAGCGAACGCGAATCATATGAACTTGATGAAAACTAGCTTGACATAAATTCCCATGTGTCCTCGAGAGTGCTTTACCTCCTATAAGAGTTTGTTCAGGCTTGTCCCTTGCTACAAAAGGGTTTGGGCCACTTTACTGCACCTTTGTTGCTATTGTTACTTGCTACTTGCTATGAATCATCTTATCACACGACTATTTGTTACCGACAATTTCAGTGCTTGTAGAGATTACCTTGCTGAAAACCACTTGTGAGATCCTTCTGCTCCTCGTTGGGTTCGACATCTTACTTATCGAAAGGACTACGATAGATCCCTACACTTGTGGGTCATCAGATGCACAAGTAGTATTCCCGATTAGTACAAGTGAAGGCTAGCAAAAGACTGGGAAGCGACCAAGTAGAGAGCGAACAGTCATCAAAATGCATTGAGATTAACCAACATTGAGTGCAAGCATGAGTAGGACATAAATCACCATAAACATGAATATCATAGAGGCTATGTTGATTTTGTTTCAACTACACGCGTAAACATGCGCCAAGTCAAGCCACTTGAATCATTCAAAGGGAGATACCATCCTATCATACTACATCATAATCATCTCAAAATTCATGTTGGCATCCAAGACAAACCATTATAAGCTCCTAGCTAATTAAGCATGGCATCAGAAACTATGATCTCTAAGTTTTCATTACAAACATGTTTCTCTCACAACAAAGCTGAATTAGGATCGATGAGCTAGTCATATTTACAAAAACAAAATAGATCGAGTTCATACCAACTTTTCCAGGCTCACTCACTTCATCATATATCGTCCTTATTACCTTTCACTTGCACGACCGGATGATGTGAAAAATAATAAGAGTGTTCGTGCATTGGACTAAGATGGAATCTGCAAGCAAACAGAAAGGAGAAGACAAAGTAATATGGCTTTTTGACAGATAAACATATATGCATGCGAGAGCCACTAAACATTGTAACCATGGTCTTCTACCTTGACGCAAAGAAAAAGAAAACTATTTACACGGGAAAGCTCCCAACAAGCAAAAGAAGAACGAGAAATATTTTTGGGTTTTCTCAAACTAGACAAACACACGAGAAGAAAACGAGAACTAGCATGGATGATACAGTGGCAAGGTGTGAACACCGACTAACAAAGTGAAAGTGTGAGAAAGAATATAAAGTCGGTGAGAAACACGTACTCACCCAAGCTTAGGCTTTTGGCCTAAGTTGGTCTATTCCCATGGAGGGAAATAACCGTCTCCGGGGTACTCCGGAGTGTACTAAGGGTGCCACTGCTCTGTGAGCTCCTCTGGCTCCCACTGATAAACTGGCGTCTGGTACTCGACTGGTAGCTCGGGCACGGGCACCTGTGGTGGTGCTATGCCCCAATATGCGCAGATGTCCGAGGGCATAATAATGTACCTGCCTAGATGAAGATTGAACAAAGAAGGAGCAGTCAAAGTAATAGTCTTACGAGTACCCTGACTAAATACCAGGTTATAAATCATCCTCTTATTTATATCTTTATCAAGAAAGTCATGGCGAACCATGCTATCATAATCTAGATATTTCTCAAGAAGAAGAATCTCTTCTTCCTCGTGTAGTCTAATAGGCATCTCAAAATGTCTAGCAAGACGGGTGGCATAGATACCTCCATAAACAACGCCTTTAGAGCGGTTCGTGTTAAACCGTTGAGCTACTATAGCGCCCAAGCTATAAGTTTTATCAATATAAAGGGCTTCATGCAAAACCGCAAGATCTGGGGAGCTAAAGGCCCCAGCTTTCCCACGGCCAATCAAACATTTTCCCACGAATAATGAGAAGTACCGAAGCACGGGAAAATGTATGCTAGCAGCTCTAGTGCAAGACACTCCTCTCTCCTCTGCTACAATAATAGTATCAATGAAAGCCTCCAAGTCTCGTGGACGAGGTTCATGAATATCCCCAACATAAGGTATTTTGCAAACATCGCAAAAATCCTGAAGTGACATGCGCTGGGGGATATCATATAATTTGAACTCAACCATAGGATGACTCTTCCTAGGATAGAAATTAAAGCTTTGCACGAAAATATTAGTAAGGAGGAGGTATTGCGGACACTTATCTTCAACGAAGGCGATAAGGCCTGCGTTCTCCACCAAGTAGTAAAAGTCCTCAAAAAGTCCGGCGGCGCATAAGAACACATCGCTTGGCCACTCACACGATCGAACTTCTACAACTCGGGGGACCGGATACTTGGGTTTCTTCTTCTCATTTTCATCATCCTTGGGGTCACGGCTTGAAGAGCCTCTTAGGAACCTCCTCATCTTTTCCTTTTTCTTTCTCTGAAAATTTCTGAATTTTTTAGTGACTCTAAGGAAAAGTGAACAAGGCCCAAGGAAACTCGTAGCAACTACTCCTACAAGTGCCTAGAGGCCATATCACGCATCAAAATGACTTGGGACCAGCTAAAATTAGCATGCAAAGCTCAAGAACAGGGTCACCAAGGCAGCAAAAATACGCAACGAATAAGGCACTAGAGGAAAAACTAATTGGACCAATGGAGGAGTCACATACCAAGGAACAATTCCCCTAAAACAGTTTGGTGAATGGGGCTGTGCACAAGGAGATCGAAAATCGCAGCAAGAAGAGCAAGCACACGGGTTTGAGCTGTAGAATGAATTTTTCTGGAGGTAGGAGAAGGAGATGTGAGCTGGAATAAGTGGAGGGGGACACGTGGGCCTCACAAGCCTGGTAGGGGCGGCCAGGGGGGTGCCCGCGCCTCCAGGGCTTATGGCCCACTGGTGCATCCCCGTGACTAGCTCTCCGTCTCAGAATTTTTCAAAAATTCCAGAAAAAAATCATACTTGATTTTTAGGGCAATCGGAGAACTTTTATTTTCGGGGCACTTTTCTACGGGACGCAAAAAACATAAAATATGAGACACTAAAGCTAAATCTATCATTTTTCTTCTAAGCTACCGAAGGTAAAGGTTTGGAACGGAGGGTTGTGACTCTCAGATTCATCCATCTCATGGTCATCAAAATAAATCCGTCAATGAGGTTGATCAAATCTCTTTAACAAACTTTTTTTGAATCGCATAAAAACGGAGAATTTTCGAATAGTCACTAGGTTACCTCAATGGGGATGTGCATATCCCCAACAAGCAAATCATACTTCATCTTAACAATCGGTATAGGGCATTCAAAGCTCCCAATAGGAATCGATGAAGTTTTTTCAATAGCATTGATGCAATATACCCGATATTGTTTCTTTGGAAAGTGCACCGTATGCTCATTACCATTGATATGGAAAGTGACATTGCCTTTGTTGCAATCAATAACAGCCCCTGCAGTGTTTAAAAAGGGTCTTCCAAGGATGACCGCCATGGCATCATCCTCGGGAATATCCAGAATAACAAAGTCCGTTAAGATAGTAATGTTAGCAACCACGATAGTCACATCCTCTTAAATGCCGATAGGGAAAGCAGTTGATTTGTCTGCCATTTGCAGAGAGATTTCAGTGGGTGTCAACTTATCCAGTTCAAGTCTATGATAAAGAGAGAGAGAGAGAGGCATAACACTAACACCGGCTCCAAGGTCGCATAAAGAACTTCTAACGTAGTTGCTTTAATGGAGCAAGGTATAGTGGGCACTTCGGGATCACCTAGTTTCTTAGGAGTTCCACCCTTGAATGTGTAATTAGCGAGCATGGTGGAAATCTCAACCTCAGGTATCCTCCTCTTATTAGTCACAATATCCTTCATGTACTTAGCATACGAAGACATTTTGAGCATATCTGTCAAACACATTTGCAGAAAGACATGTCTAATCATTTCAACAAATCGCTCAAAATCCTGATCATCCTTTTTCTTGGATGGTTTGGGAGGAAAGGGCATGGGTTTCTGAACCCATGGTTCCCTTTCTTTACCATGCTTCCTAGCAATGAAGTCGTTCTTATTGTATCTCCTATTCTTAGGTTGTGGGTTATCAAGATCAACTGGTTCAACCTCCACATCCTTATCATTGCTAGGTTGAGCATCATCATAAACATCACTATCGATGTTATCATTAGGCTCATGTTCATCACCAGATTGTGTTTCAGCATCAGAAACAGAGATATCATTTGGATTCTCAGGTGTAACAACAACAGGGTTGCTAGCCTGCAAGTTCCTATCATCTTTCTTTTTCTTTCTAGGATGACTAGGTGCCTCGATGCTAACTCCTTGAGAATCTTGTTCAATTCTCTTAGGATGACCCTCAGGATACAAAGGTTCCTGGGTCATTCTACCACCTCTAGTGACGACTCTGACAGAATTGTCATTCAACTCATTGAGCAAGCCATTTTGAGCCTTAAGTACTTGTTCTACTTGAGTAGTAACCATAGAGGCATGTTTACTCAAAAGCTTAAGATCATTGACGTTTCTATCCACACAAGCACTTAAATGACTAAGCATACGAGCATTCTGTTCCAATTGTTATCTAACATAATCATTGAAACTTTGTTGTTTGGCAACCAAGTTATCAAATTCATCCAGGCATAAGCTAGCAGGTTTATCAAAAGGAATATCACTCTCATTGAATCTACGAAGAGAATTTACCTCTACTACCTGTGTCGGGTTATCAAGACCATGGATCTCTTCGATAGGTGGTAGATTTTTGACATCTTCAGATTTAATGCCTTTCTCTTTCATAGATTTCTTAGCTTCTTGCATATCTTTAGGACTGAGGAATAGAATACCTCTTTTCTTCAGAGTTGGCTTCGGAGGTGGTTTGGGAATAGTCCAAGCATTCTCATTGCACAAGATATTATTCAATAGGATCTCAGCTTGTTCTACAGTTCGTTCCCTGAAAACACAACCAACACAACTATCTAGGTGGTCCTTAGAAGCATCGGTTATTCCATTATAGAAGATATCAAGTATTTCATTCTTCTCAAGAGGGTGATCACACAAAGCATTCAGTAGCTGGACGAGCCTCCCCCAAGCTTGTGGGAGACTCTCTTCTTCAACTTGTGCAAAGTTATATATTTCCTGCAAGGCAACTTGCTTCTTATGGGTAGGAAAATATTTCTCAGAGAAGTAGTAGATCATATCCTGGGGACTACGCACACAACCAAGAGCAAGAGAAGTGAACCAAGTCTTAGCATCATCCTTTAGCGAGAAAGGAAACATCTTAAGGATATAGTAGTGGCGGATCTTTTCCTCACTCGTGAATAGGGTGGCTATATCGTGCAACTTAGTAAGATGTGCTACAACCGTTTTAGACTCATAACCATGAAAAGGATCAGATTCGACCAAAGTGATTAACTCAGGGTCGACAGAGAATTCATAATCCTTATTGGTCCCAAAGATAGGCGAAGTAGCAAACTTCGGGTCATATTTCATCCTAGCGTTCAAAGATTTTTCTTTCCACTTGCACAATAATTTCTCAAGATCGTAGCTATCCTTACAAGCAAGAAAGTCCTCAGCTATCTCTCCCTCCATAACATAACCCTCAGGCATATCAGGCAATTCATATCTAGGAGAGCTAGTTCTAACAGGTGAAATAGCATGTTCTACTTCTATAATCTCAGCAGTTTCAGAAGTATCATCACATTCAACAGCAACTCTAGCAATTTGTGCATCAAGGAATGCACCTAGTAGCAAAGTAGTATCAAGCAAAGCATCATCACACGCATCATGGATAGTAGAAGTAGCATCATCAAGCAAAGGTGACACATCAAAATTTCTAGCAGGAGGTGGTGTCGCAAACTTACTCATAACTGAAGGTGAATCAAGTGCAGAGCTAGATGACAGTTCCTTACCTGTCCTCGTAGTTGAAGGCAAGACTTTAATTTTTGGATCTCTCGGATTCCTCATAGTGATCAGCAGACGTAAATCCCAAGTGACTCATAGAATATAGCAATGCCTCCCCGGCAACGGGCCAAAAAATAGTCTTGATAACCCACAAGTATAGGGGATCGCAACATTTCGAGGGTAGAGTATTCAACCCCAATTTGTTGATTCGACACAAGGGGAAGCCAAAGAATATTCTCGAGTATTAGCAGTTGAGTTGTCAATTCAATCACACCTGAAAGACTTAGTATCTGCAGCAAAGTATCAGTAGCAAAGTGGTGTGATAGCAACAGTAGCAACAGTAATAGTAGCAGCAGTGACAACAGTAGTGACAGAGTAACAGTAGCAGCAGTGACAACAGTAGTGACAGAGTAACAGTAGCAGTAGTGATAGCAGTAGCAGCAAAGTAACGTAGCAAGGACTAGTAGGAAAAGACTCGTAGGCATTGGATCGGTGATGGAAAATTATGGACTAGCAGAAAGGCATTAAATCTGAAGATGTCAAAAATCTACCACCCATCGAAGAGATCCATGGTCTTGATAACCCGATACAGGTGATATGTCTCCATCATATCTACTTTTCCAAACTCTTTTGCCCTTGTTTTGGACTCTAATTTGCATGATTTGAATGGAACTAACCTGGACTGATGCTGTTTTCAGCAGAATTGCCTTGGTGTTGTTTTTGTGCAGAAATGAAAGTTCTCGGAACGTCCTGAAAATTTACGGAGAATATTTCTGGAAAATATGAAAAATATCTGCGCAAAGATCCACCGGAGAGGATGGGCCAGTGGGCCACAAGCCATGTAGCCGCCACTCCCCTGGTGGTGGCTAGAAAGCTTGTGGGGCCCACAGTTATGAGTCTGAGACGATCGTAGCCCATCTTACCAAACTATACGATATAGCCACCCTTTTCACTATTGAGGAGAAGATCCGCTACTACTATATCCTTAAGCTGTTTCCTTTCTCTCTAAAGGATGACGCTAAAGCCTGGTTCACCTCTCTTGCTCCTGGATGTGTGAGTAGTCCCCAGGATATGGTCTATTACTTCTGTGAGAAATATTTCCCTGGCCATAAGAAGCAAGCTGCCTTGCAGGAAATATATAACTTTGCTCAACTCCAAGAAGAGAGTCTCCGAGAAGCTTGGGGGAGGCTCATCCAACTATAGAATGCTTTGCCCGATCACCCTCTTAAGAAGAACGAGATACTTGATATCTTCTATAACGGACTTACCGATGCCTCTAGAGACCACCTAGATAGTTGTGCCGGTTGTGTTTGTAGGGAAAGAACTATTGAACAAGCTGAGACCCTTCTGAATAACATCTTGATCAACGATAATGCTTGGACTATTCCCGAACCACCTCCTAAGCCAACTCCTAAGAAAAGAGGTATTCTATTCCTCAGTCCCGAAGATATGCAAGAAGCCAAGAAATCTATGCAAGAGAAAGGCATTAGATCTGAAGATGTCAAAAATCCACCACCTATCGAAGAGATCCATGGTCTCGATAACCCGATACAAGTAGTAGAAGTGAATTCTCTCCGTAGGTTTGATGAGAGTGATATTCCTTTTGACAAACCTGCTAGCCTATGCTTTGATGAATTTGACAACTTTGTTGCCAAACAATAGAGTTTCAATGATTATGTTAGCAGGCATTTGGAACAAAGTACTCGTATGCTTAGCCATTTAAGTGCTTGTGTAGATAGAAATGTCAATGATCTGAAGCTTCTGAGTAAACATGCCTCTATGATTACTACTCATGTAGAACAAGTACTTAAAGCTCAGAATGACTTGCTCAATGAATTAAATGACAACTCTGTCAGAGTCATTACTAGAGGAGGCAAAATGACTTAGGACCTTTGTATCCTGAAGGCCATCCTAAGAGAGTTGATCAAGATTCTCAAGGAATTAATGCTGATACACCCAGTCATCCTAAGGAGAAGAAGAAGGATGATAGAAACCTACATGCCAGTTCACCAAATACTATCACACCTGAAGAACCTAATGATATTTCTGCGTTTGATGCAGAAACACAATCTGGTGATGAACATGAACCTGGTGATAACATGGACATCGATGTACATAATGATGATCAACCTAGCAATGACAAGGATGTGGAGATTGAACCTACGGTTAATCCTGATAACCCAGAACCTAAGAGATCCGATAAGAATGACTTCACTGCTAGGAAGCATGGTAAAGAAAGGAAGCCATGGGTTCAAAGACCTATGCCATTTCCTCCTAAGCAATCCTATAAAAAGGATGATGAGGATTTTGAGCGCTTCGCTGAGATGATAAGACCCGTCTTTCTTCAGATGCGGTTAACTGATATGCTCAAAATGTCCCCGTATGCCAAGTACATGAAAGATATCGTGACTAATAAACGGAAGATACCAGATCTTGAGATCTCCACCATGCTTGCCAATTACACTTTCAAAGGAGGAACTCCTAAGAAACTTGGTGATCCCGGAGTGCCCACTATACCTTGCTCCATTAAAGGAAACTACGTAAGAACTGCCTTATGTGATCTTGGAGCCGGTGTTAGTGTTATGCCGCTCTCTCTTATCGTAGACTTGAATTGGATAAGTTGACACCCACTGAAATTTCTCTGCAAATGGCCGACAAATCAACTGCTTTCCCTATCGGCATTTGCGAGGATGTGCCTGTTGTGGTTGTTAACACCACTATCTTAACAGACTTTGTTATCTTGGATATTCCCGAGGACGATGCCATGGCTGTCATCCTCGGAAGACCCTTTTGAAACACGACAAAGGCTGTATAGATTTCAACAAAGGCAATGTGACTTTCCATGTCAACGGTAATGAGCACACAGTGCACTTTCCAAAGAAACAATATCAACTACATTGCATCAATGCTATCGAAAAGACTTCATCGATTCTTATTGGGAGCTTTGAATGCCCTATTCCTCGTGTCAAGATGAAGTATGATTTGCTTGTTGGGGAGATACATATCCCCATTGAGGTGACTTAGTGGCTATTCGAGAATTCTCCGTTTCTTCTTGCGATTCGAAAATGTTTTGTCATGAGGGTTTGATCAACCCCATTGACGAATTTCTTTCGATGATCATGAAATGGATGAATCAAAGAGTCACATACCTCTGTTTTAAGCTTTCACTTTCTGTTGCTTAGAAGAGAAATGATACATTTAGTTTAGTTTTTCCTGTCTTCTGTTTTAGCATCCCAGAGAAAAATACCCCGAAAATAAAAGTTCTCTGATGGTCCTGAAAATCTAGTATGATTTTTTCTGGAATATTTGAAAAATACTGGGACTGAGAGCTGGCCTGGGGGCCAAACCAGTGGGCCACAAGCCCTGCAGCCGCCCCCCTGGGGGCGGCTAGGAAGCTTGTGGGGCCCACAGGGACCCCCTCCACTCATTCCAGCTCCCATCCTCTTCTTCTACCTCAAGAAAAAATTGTTTCGCTACTCAAACCCGTATTCTTGCTCATTTGGCTGTGATTTTCGATCTCCTTGCTCAAAGCACCATTCTTCGAACCGTTTTGGGGAAATTACTCCTTGGTAAGTGACTCCTCCATTGGTCCAATTAGTTTTTTTTCTAGTGCTTTATCCTTCGCGTATTCTTGCTACCTTGGTGACCCTGTTCTTGAGCTAGAAATGTTGATTTTAGCTGGTTCCAAGTAGTTTTAGCGCGTGATACGGTCTCTAGGCACTAGTAGGAGTAGTTGCTACGAGGTGTGGTTGGCCTTCGTTCACTTTTCTCTTGAACTTCAAAAATTTCAGCAAAAGGAAATTATGCTCAGGAGGAAGTTTCATGGTGGTTCCTCAAGTAAGAAGGGTCCCCGTCTTTCCTTTCGGGAGACCGAACCTTATCAACTAAGGGACGCACCGGTACAACCATGTGAATGGCCTTCCGATGAGTTCATGATCGAAGCAGGCTTCAAGGATGAGTTTCATACACTTGTCCGCAATGCCGGGTTAACAGAATTCCTCTCAGATAAATGTGAACAATATGCTATGCTCACTGCCTCTTTCGTGCGTAGATTTAAATTTTCAGTTGGCCGTGACTCATCCATACTGTTTGATCTGGATGATAAATCCTACACCATGGATTTGGAGGATTTCAATAGGATTTGCAAGATACCCGATGGGGGTAGTATTAATGGTCCTGCTAAGTATTCGGTCAGAGACTTTGTCTCCAGTATAACTGTTGGAGAAACTAGAGATATCATGCAAGCTACCATAGGAAGACTTTGCCCTCTTCATAGGTAGGTGCATTAACGACAAGGGTGCACATTGTCACCTATGCTCGTCCGACCTTAGTATCCTTAAGAGCGCAGTACCAGGTGACAGGAGTTTCAATATGGGATCTATAATAGCAAGGAGGCTGAATAATAATGCCATTGAGGGGGATTTCTTTGGTAGAATTTATGCTACGCGCTTAGCAAATTTTCTTGGAGTATCCATTCGTTCACGAGACCCCCCCTCTCCGTACAGCCTACCTTGATCGTGTTGCTCTAACACGCTACGAGTTCCTTGAGAGGAATGATGGATCCCTCCTATACCGCTTGATATTGAACCGGCAGCGTGTTTTCCATATTACCCTTCCTGCTCCTGCTTTCTTTGACTTTCAGGTAAAACAAAGATACTACATAACCATAGGAGAGGCAGAGGAGTATGAGAGGGAGGCGACGGCTGCTCGACTTCATGAGGCAGCTATTCAGGCAGTGGCTGCAGCACTCCCGTATAACACCCATTATGATTTTGGATTTAACCAGGACCATCCTTGGGAGTAGACCAAGCTAGGCCAAAAGCCTAAGCTTGGGGGAGTACGTGTTCTCACCGACCTTACGTTCATACTTATGCTTTCACTTTGTTAGTCAGTGTTTACACTTTGCCACTGTATTATCCATGCTAGTTTATTTTTGTTTTCTTGTTTTCTTGTTTTGTGTCCTTTTGCGAAAACCCAAAAAGATTTTTTCTTTCTTCTTTTGCTTGTTGGGAGCTTTCCCGTGTAAATAGTTTTCTTTTTCGTTGGGTCAAGGTCGAAGATATTGGTTACAATGTTTAGCGGCTCTTGCATGCATACCTGTTTAGCTTTAAAAGAGCCATATTACTTTGTCTTCTCCTTTGTGTTTGCCTGCAGATTCAGCTTAGTCCTTTGCACGAGCACTCTTATTATTGTTCACATCATTCGATCGTGCAAATGAAAGGCAATAATGATGATATATGATGAAGTGACTGAGACTGGAAAAGCCGGTATGAACTCTATCTATTTTGTTTTTGTAAATATGACTAGCTTGTCATGCCTGATTCAGCTTTGTTGTGAGAGAACCATGTTTGCAAAGACAACTTAGAGATCATAGTTTCTGATGCCATGCTTAACTAGCTGAGAGCTTATAATGGTTTGTCTTGAATGCCAACATAGATTTTGAGATGGCTATGATGTAGTATGATAGGATGATATTCTCCTTTGAATGATTCAAGTGGCTTGACTTGGCGCATGTTCATGCATGTAGTTGAAACAAAATCAACATAGCCTCTATGATGTTCGTGTTCATGGTGATTTATATCTTGTTCATGCTTGCATTCAATGTTAGTCAAACTCATTGCATCTTGATGACTGTTGTCGCTCTCTAGTTGGTCGCTTCCCAGTCTTTTGCTAGGCTTCACTTGTACTAAGCGGGAATACTGCTTGTGCATCCACCTCCATAAACCCAAAATTGTGCCATATGAGTCCACCATACCTACCTATGTGCGGTATCTACCTGCTGTTCCAAGTAAATTTGCATGTGCCACTCTCTAAACCTTCAAGAAGTAATCTGTTTTGCATGCCCGAACCGCTCATGTGGTGACAGGGGGCTATTGGTATCTTCCATGTTAGGCGTGTATTCCTCGACATGTGTTTATTCACTGTCATTCATGAGAAAGGGGCTGGTAATTGGAATGCCCAGTTCCACGCTTAAATCGAAAACATAACTGTAAAACAAGACTCCCCCCGGATTGATGTTAGTATGGACGGTCCCCGAGGATTTGGCTCGCCGTGGAGTGTGATTGATTGGTGGTGGGGGAGTTAAAACTTTACTTTTCTGTTTGGGAACCGCCTATAGCATGAGTACATGGAAGATATTGAGAACTCTTGGTCATTGCGTTGACAAAGGAAGCATGCCACCCAAAATTATTATCTCTGTTTTCAAAGCTTGAGCTCTGGCACCTCTGCAAATCAATGCTTCCCTCTGCGAAGGGCTTGTCTATTTATTTTCCTGTTGAGTCATCCTCTTCTTTGATAAGCACCAATTAGAGAGCACCTCTGTCATTTTTATGATTTGCTTTTGATTGATATTGAGTATGACTATGACTGGATCTTCGTTGCTATGAATTACAATGTTTAGCCAGCCCTTGATCTTTGAAAGTGATCTGCATTTATGTTTTGCAGTCGTACAAAGAGCTAGCAAGATACCACCTATTCATATTGCTTCATGCTTATTTTGATTGAAGTGTTGGTATTTGAAACTCATTATTATTTGCTCGTTAGCTGATTATGCCATTGATATTAGTTTACCGTGAGACCTTTGTGTCATTTGCTTACGTGGTTAGCTTGTGATCTTGCTGAAGTTCTGGTTATGAGTTAGACATAGTTGCAACAACAAGATCAAATAGAGTTTGTCAATGTTTTTCTTTCTCTTTCAGTTTGTCAACTGAGTTGCTTGAGGACAAGCAAGGTTTTAAGCTTGGGGGAGTTGATACGTCTCCATCGTATCTACTTTTCCAAACTCTTTTGCCCTTGTTTTGGACTCTAATTTACATGATTTGAATGGAACTAACCTGGACTGACGTTGTTTTCAGCAGAATTGCCTTGGTGTTGTTTTTGTGCAGAAATGAAAGTTCTCGGAACGTCCTGAAAATTTACGGAGAATATTTCTGGAAAATATGAAAATTACCTACGCAAAGATCCACCGGAGAGGATGGGCCAGTGGGCCACAAGCCATGTAGCCGCCACCCCCTGGTGGCGGCTAGCAAGCTTGTGGGGCCCACGTGGCCCTGCCGCCCCCAAACTCAGCTCTATAAATTCACTTTCGTCCCAGAAAAAATCAAGAGAGAAGATTTCGTCGCGTTTGCGATACGGAGACGCCGCCACATCCTGTTCTTCATCTGGAGGGCAGATATGGAGTCCGTTTTGGGCTCCGGAGAGGGGAAATCGTCGCCATCGTCATCATGAACCTTCTTCACTCTCCAATTCCATGAAGCTCTTCATCGTTCGTGAGTAATCTATTCATAGGCTCGCTGGGCGGTGATGAGTAGGATGAGATCTATCATGTAATCGAGTTAGTTTTAACGGGGATTGATCCCTAGTATCCACTATATTCTGAGATTGATGTTGCTACTACTTTGCCATGCTTAATGCTTGTCACTAGGGCCCGAGTGCCATGATTTCAGATCTGAAATTATTATGTTGTCACCAATATATGTGTGTTTTAGATCCGACCTTGCAAGTTGTAGTTACCTACTATGTGTTATGACCCGGCAACCCTGGAGTGACAATAACCGGAACCACTCCTGATGATGACCATAGTTTGAGGAGTTCATGTGTTCACCAAGTGCTAATGCGTTGGTCCGGTTCTTTATTAAAAGGAGAACCTTAATATCCCGTAGTTTCCTTTTGGACCCGGCTACCACGGGAGGGATGGACAATAGATGCCATGCAAGTTCTTTTCCCTAAGCACGTATGACGACACACGAAATGCATGCCTACATCACATTGATGAACGGGAGCTAGCCACATATCTCTCCGTGTTATAACTGTTGCATGATGAATATCATCCAAACAAATCACCGACCCGTTGCCTACGAGTTTGTCCCACTGCTGCTGTTACTTGTTTTGCTCTGTTGTTGTTACTACTATTGCTGCTGCTGTTACTTGCTACTGTTGCTACTTGCTACTGCTGTCACTACTGTTGTTCCTTGCCATTGCTGCTACTCGTTACACTGCTGCTACCTGCTACAATACTGGTTCGCACGACATTGACGGGAAATAATATTTCCCGTCTACAGGCAACTTCTGGCGCCATTGATACAATCGTTAGGAATAGCCTGCCGTCAACAGATCGTTTCTGACACCGTTGTTATCATATTACTCTGCTGTTGATACTTTGCTTGCAGATACTAATCTTTCAGGTGTGGTTGAATCTGACACATTCAGCTGCTAATACTTGAGAGTATCCTCTCACTTCCTACTGCCAAATCAACAAATTTGGGTTGAATACTCTACCATCGAAAACTGCCTCGATCCCACGCGTTGGTGGGTCATTGCAAGACAATTTCTAATTGTTGAGCAATCGAGAATAGCATTTGTCTAGCCATTTCCAGAGATCTGCTAAACAACAGGTAGTAGAAGTAAATTCTCTTCGCAGATTCGATGATAGTGATATTCCATTTGATAAACCTGCTAGCTTATGCCTGGATGAATTTGATAACTTTGTTGCCAAACAACACAGTTTGAATGATTATGTTAGCAGAAAATTGGAACAGAATGCTCGTATGCTTAGTCATTTAAGTGCTTGTGTGGACATAAATGTCAATGATCTTAAGCTGTTGAGTAAACATGCCTCTATGGTTACTACTCAAGTAGAACAAGTACTTAAGGCTCAGAATGACTTGCTCAATGAGTTGAATGAAAATTCTGTGAGAGTCGTCACTAGAGGTGGTAGAATGACCCAGGAACCTTTGTATCCTGAGGGTCATCCTAACGGAATTGAACAAGATTCTCAAGGAGTTAGCACTGATGCACCTAGTCATCCTAGGAAGAAGAAAGATGATAGGAACCTGCACGCTAGCAACCCTGATGCTGTTACACCTGAGAGTCCAAACGATGTCTCTACCTCTGATGCCGAAACACAATATGGTGATGAACATGAGCCTAACGATAATATTGATAGTGATGTTCATGATGATTCTCAACCTAGCAATGACAAGGATGTGGAGATTGAACCTGTTGATCTTGATAACCCACAGCCTAAGAATAAGAGATACGATAAGAATGATTTCGCTGCTAGGAAGCATGGTAGAGAAAGGGAACCATGGGCTCAGAACTGCTCACTATACCTTGCTCCATTAAAGGAAACTACGTTAGAACTGCTTTATGCGACCTTGGAGTCGGTGTTAGTGTTATGCCTCTCTCTCTTTATCGTAGACTTGAACTGGATAAGTTGACAACCATTGAAATCTCTGTGCAAATGGCCGACAAATCAATTGCTTTCCCTATCGGCATCTGCGAGGATGTGCGTGTTGTGGTTGCGAACGTTACTATCTTAACAGACTTTGTTATTCTGGATATTCCCGAGGATGATGCCATGGCGGTCATCCTCGGAAGACCCTTTCTAAACAGTGCAGGGGCTGTTATTGATTGCAACAAAGGCAATGTCACTTTCCATGTCAATGGTAATGAGCATACGGTGCACTTTCCGAAGAAACAATATCCAGTACATTGCATCAATGCTATCGAAAAAACTTCATCGATTCTTATTGGGAGCTTTGAATGCCCTATACCTACTGTTAAGATGAAGTATGATTTGCTTGTTCGGGATATTCACATCCCCATTGAGGTAACCTAGTGACTATTCGAAAATTCTCCGTTTCCTTTTGCGATTCAAAAAAGTTTGTCAAGGAGACTTGATCAACCTCATTGACGGATTTATTTCGATGACCATGAGATGGATGAATCAAGGAGTCACAAACCTATGTTCCAAGCTTTCACCTTCGGTTTCTTAGAAGAAAAATGATAGATTTAGTTTAGTTTTCCCTGTTTTCTGTTTTTGCGTCCCGTAGAAAAGTACCCCGAAAATAAAAGTTCTCTGAATGTCCTGAAAATGAAGTATGATTTTTTTTGGAATTTTTGAAAAATACTAAGACGAAGAGCTAGTGAGGGGCTGCAGCAGTGGGCCACAAGCCGTGGAGGCGCGGACACCCCCTGGTCGCGCCTACCAGGCTTGTGGGGCCCATGTGTACCCCCTCCACTTATTCTAGCTCCCATCTGCTTCTCCTACCTCCAGAAAAAATCGTTCCACGGCTCAAACCCCTGTTCTTTCTCTTCTTGCTGGGATTTTCGATCTCCTTGTGCAAAGCACCATTCACCAAGCTGTTTTGGGGAAATTGCTCCTTGGTATGTGACTCCTCCATTGGTCCAATTAGTTTTTGCTCTAGTGCCTTATACTTCGCGTATTTTTGCTGCCTTGGTGACCCTGTTCTTGAGCTTTGCATGCTAATTTTAGCTGGTCCCAAGGAGTTTTGATGCGTGATATGGCCTCTAGGCACTTGTGGGAGTAGTTGCTATGAGTTTCATTGGGCCTTGTTCACTTTTCCTTGGAGTCACTCAAATTTCAAAAAAAATCAGTGGTAGAAAAGGGAAAAGATGAGGAGGTTCTTAAGAGGCTCTTTAAGCCGTGACCCCAAGGATGATGGGAATGAGAAGAAGAAACCCAAGTATCCCGTCCCCCGAGTTGCAGAAGTTCGAGCGTGCGAGTGGCCAATCGATGTGTTCTTACGCGCCGCTGGACTTTACGAGGACTTCTACTACTTGGTGGAGAACGCAGGCATTACCGCCTTCGTTGAAGATAAGTGTCTGCAATACCTCCTCCTCACTAATATTTTCGTGCAAAGCTTTAACTTCTATCCAAGGAAGAATCCTCCTATGATTGAGTTCAATTTATATGATATCCCCCAGCGCATGTCACTCCAGGATTTTTGCAATGTTTGCAAATTGCCTTTTGTTGGGGATATTCATGAACCTCGTCCATGGGACTTGGAGGCTTTCATAGATACTATTGCTGTAGGAGAGGAGAGAGGAGTGTCATGCGCTAGAGCTGCTAGCATACATTTTCCCGTGCTTCGGTACTTCTCATTATTCGTGGGAAAATGTTTGATTGGCCGTGGGAAAGTTGGGGCCCTTAGCTCCCCAGATTTTGCGGTTTTGCACGAAGCTCTTTATAATGACAAAACTTATAGCTTGGGCGCTATAGTAGCTCAACGGTTGAACACGAACCGTTCTAAAGGCGTTTTCTATGGAGGTATCTATGCTACCCGTCTTGCCAGACATTTTGAGATACCTACTAGACTGGACGAGGAAGAAGAGATTCTTCTTCCTCAGAGATATCTAGATTATGATAGCATGGTTTGCCATGTCTTTCTTGATAGAGATATAAATAGAAGGATGATTTATAACCTAGTATTTAGTCAGGGTACTCGTGAGACTATTACTTTGCCTGCTCCTTCTTTGTTCAATCTTCGTACAGGCAGGTACATTATTATGCCCTCGGACATCTACGCATATTGGGGCATAGCCCAACCACAGGTGCCCGTGCCCGAGCTACCAGTCGAGTACCAGACGCCAGTTTATCAGTGGGAGCCAGAGGAGCTCACACAGCAGTGGCACCCTCAGTACACTCCAGAGTACCCCGGAGACGGTTATTTCCCTCCATGGGAGTAGACCAGCTTAGGCCAAAAGCCTAAGCTTGGGGGAGTTCATGTTTCTCACCGACTTTATATTTATGCTTACGCTTTCGCTTTGATAGTCGGTGTTCACACTTTGCCACTGTATCATCCATGCTAGTTTATTTCATTTTCTCGTTTTCTTTTCGTGTGTTTGTCTAGTTTGAGAAAAACCAAAAAATATTTTCTTGTTCTTCTTTTGCTTGTTGGGAGCTTTCCCGTGTAAATAGTTTTCTTTTTCTATTGGTCAAGGTAGAAGACCATGGTTACAATGTTTAGTGGCTCTCGCATGCATATCTATTTATCTGTCAAAGAGCCATATTACCTTGACTTCTCCTTTGTGTTTGCTTGCAGTTCCAGCTTAGTCGAATGCACTAGCACTCTTATTATTGTTCACATCGTTCGGTCGTGCAAGTGAAAGGCAATAATGACGATATATGATGGAGTGACTGAGCCAGGAAAAGCTGGTATGAACTCGATCTATTTTGTTTTTTTTAAATATGACTAGCTCATCGTTCCAGATTCAGCTTTGTTGTGAGAGAAACATGTTTGGAATGACAACTTAGAGATCATAGTTTCTGATGCCATCATTAATTAGCTAGGAGCTTATAATAGTTTGTCTTGGATGGCAACATGAATTTTGAGATGACTATGATGTAGTATGATAGGATGGTATCCTCCTTTGAATGATACAAGTGGCTTGACTTGGCGCATGTTCACGCATGTAGTTGAAATAAAATCAACATAGCCTCTATGATATTCATGTTCATGGTGATTTATGTCCTACTCATGCTTGCACTCAATGTTGGTTAATCTCAATGCATTTTGATGACTGTTGTCGCTCTCTAGTTGGTCGCTTCCCAGTCTTTTGCTAGCCTTCACCTGTACTAAGCGGGAATACTGCTTGTGCATCCACTTCCATAAACCCAAAGTTGTTCCATATGAGTCCACCATACCTACCTATATGCGGTATCTACCTGCTGTTCCAAGTAAATTTGCATGTGCCACTCTCTAAATATTCAAGAAATAATCTGTTTTGCATGCGCGAACCGCTCATGTGGTGAGAGGGGGCTATCAGTATCTGATACGCCCATTTTGCATCATGTTTTCATGTTGATATTTATCGCTTCTTGGGCTGTTATTTCACTTCACAGTACAATACTTATGCCTTTTCTCTCTTATTTTGCAAGGTTTACATGAAGGTTTTCGTCCAGAAAAAAATCAGGGAGGAGCTTTTTCGTGGATTCGCCGCCGCCACGAGGCGGAACTTGAGCATAACCAATCTAGAGCTCCGGCAGGACGATCCTGTTAGGGAAACTTCCCTCCCAGAGGCGGAAATCGTCGCCATCGTCATCACCAACACTCTTCTCATCGGAGGGGACTCGTCACCATCAACATCTTCATCAGCACCATCTCATCTCCAAACCCTAGTTCATCTCTTGTGACCAATCTCCGTCTCATGACTCTGATTGGTACTTGTAAGGTTGCTAGTAGTGTTGATTACTCTTTGTAGTTGATGCTAGTTGGATTATTTGGTGGAAGAGTTTATGTTCAGATCCTTGATGCTACTCATTACCTCTCTAGTCATGAATATGATTATGCTTTGTGAGTAGTTACTTTGGTTCCTAAGGACATGGGATAAGTCATGCTAATAGTAGTCATGTGAATTTGGTATTCCTTCGATATTTTGATGTGTTGTATGTTGTTTTTCCTCTAGTGGTGTTATGTGAACGTTGACTACATAACACTTCACCATTATTTGGGCCTAGAGGAAGGCATTGGGAAGTAGTAAGTAGATGATGGGTTGCTAGAGTGACAGAAGCTTAAACCCTAGTTTATGCGTTGCTTCATAAGGGGCTGATTTGGATCCACTAGTTTAATGCTATGGTTAGACTTTGTCTTAATTCTTCTTTCGTTGTTGCGGATGCTTGCGAGAGGGGTTAATCATAAGTGGGATGCTTGTCCAAGTAAGGGCAGTACCCAAGCGCCGGTCCACCCACATATCAAACTGTCAAAGTAACGAACGCGAATCATATGAACATGATGAAAACTAGCATGACAGAAATTCCCGTGTGTCCTCGGGAGTGTTTTTCCTCCTATAAGACTTTGTCCAGGCTTGTCCCTTGCTACAAAAGGGATTGGGCCACTTTGCTGCACCGTTGCTACTTTTGTTACTTGTTGCTTGCTACGAATCATGTCACCACACAATCACTTGTTACCGACAATTTCAGTGCCTGCAGATTTTACCTTGCTGAAAACCACTTCTCAGATCCTTCTGCTCCTCATTGGGTTCAACACTCTTACTTATTGGAAGGACTAGATTAATCCCCTATACTTGTGGGTCATCAGTATCTTCCGTGCTAGGTGTGTTATCCTCGATATGTGTTTATTCACTATCATTCACGAGAATGGGGCCGGTAATTGGAATGCCCAGTTCCATGCTCAAATCGAAAAGATAATTGCAAACAAAACTCCCCCTGGATTGTTGTTGGTATGGACGACACCCGACTATTCGGCTAGTCGTGGAGTATGATTGATCGGTGGTCGGGGAGTCAAAACTTTGCTTTTCTGTTTGGGAATCGCCTATAGCATGTGTAGCGTGGAAGATGATTAAAACTCTTGGTCATTGCATTGACAATGAAAGCGTGCCACCCAAAATTATTATCTCTGTTTTCAAAGCTTGAGCTCTGGCACCTCTGCAAATCAATGCTTCCCTCTGCAAAGGGCCTATCTATTGATGTTCCTGTTGAGTCATCCTCTTCTTATAAAAGTACCAATTAGAGAGCACCTGTGTCATTTTTATGCTTTTGCTTTTAACTGTGATTGAATATGACTGTAACTGGATCTTCTTTGCCATGAATTACAATGTTCAGTCAGCCCTTGGTCCTTGATTGAGTATGATTGGTTGAAGTATTTACGTTTGAAACCTATTATTATTGCTCACTAGTTGATTATGCCATTGATATGAGTTTACCGTGAGACCTAGATGTCATTTGCTCATGTGGTTAGCTTGTGATGTTGCTGAAATTCTGGATATGAGTTAGACATAGTTGCAACAACAATATCAAACATAGTTCGTAAACGTTTTTCTTTTGTCTCTTTCAGTTTGTCAACTAAATAGCTTGAGGACAAGCAAGGTTTTAATCTTGGGGGAGTTGATACGTCTCTGTCGTATCTACTTTTCCAAACTCTTTTGCCCTTGTTTTGGACTCTAATTTGCATGATTTGATTGGAACAAACCCGGACTAACGTTGTTCTCAGCAGAATTGCCATGGTGTTGCTTTTGCGCAGAAATAAAAGTTCTCGGAATGATCTAGAAATTTACGGGGATTTTTTGTGGACTATATAAAAAATGTTGGCGCAAGAGTCAACCGGAGGGGTGGAGTTGAGAGCCCACAAGCCCACTGATTGCAATCTCTGGCGATAGCTAGATGAATGCTGATGACAACAAACCTTCACCTGCAATGGCACCAGAAGAATGCTGCTAGCACTCCTCGGCAACGAAACTAGAAGAATGTTGTTGATGGCCCACCAGCGCGTGGGTTTGGAGCAGTTTTTGAGGTAGAGTATTCGACCCAAATTTGTTGATCGCCTGCAGGAGGTGAGCGAGTACTCTCGAGTATTAGCAGCTGAATTTGTCAGATTCAACCACACCTGAAAGATTAGTATCTGCAAGCACAGTAGTAACAACAAAGTAATATGATAACAACCGTGTCAGAAACGATCTGTTGACGGCATACTATTCCTAACGATTGTATCAATGGCGCCTCCGTTGCCGCGTCGACGGAAGTTGTCAGTTCCTCAACGTCAGGTGAACCAACAGTGTAGCAGGTAGCAGAAGTGTAACAAGCAATAGCAGTGGCAAGGAACAGCAGTAGTGACAGCAGTAGCAAGTAGCAACAGTAGCAAGTGACAGTAGTAGCAACAGTAGCAGCAGAGCAAGACAAGTAACATCAGTAGCAACAGTAGTAGCAGCAGCAACAGAGCAAAACAAGTAACATCAGTAGCAACAGTAGTAGCAGCAGCAGAACAAGACAAGTAACAGCAGTAGGACAAACTCGTATGCAATGGGTCGGTGATTTGTTTGGATGATATTCATCATGCAACAGCTATAACACGGAGAGATATGTGGCTAGCTCCCGTTCGTCAAAGTGATGTAGCCATGCATTCCGTGTGTCGTCATACGTGCTTAGGGAAAAGAACTTGCATGACATCTATTGTCCATCCCTCCCGTGGCACCGGGGTCCAAAAGGAAACTATGGGATATTAAGGTTCTCCTTTTAATAAAGAACCGGACCAACGCATTAGCACTTGGTGAACACATGAACTCCTCAAACTATGGTCGTCATCGGGAGTGGTTCCGGTTATTGTCACTCCGGGTTTGCCGGATCATAACATATATCCGGGAGTAGGTAACTACAACTTTCAAGATCGGATCTAAAACACACATATATTGGTGACAACATAATAATTTCAGATCTGAAATCATGGCACTCGGGTCCTAGTGACAAGCATTAAGCATGGCAAAGTAGTAGCAACATCAATCTCAGAACATAGTGGATACTAGGGATCAATCCCCATCAAAACTAACTCGATTACATGATAGATCTCATCCTACTCATCACCGCCCAGCGAGCCTACGAATAGATTACTCACGAACGATGAAGAGCTTCATGGAATTGAAGAGGGAAGAAGGTTGATGATGACGATGGCGACGATTTCCCCTCTCCGGAGCCCAAGACGGACTCCATATGTGCCCTCGAGATGAAGAACAGGTGGTGGCGGCGCCTCCGTATCGAAAACGCGAAGAAAACTTCTCTTTTTTTTATTTTTTCTAGGACGAAAGGGATCTTATAGATCTATGATTGGGGGCGGCAGAGCCGTGTAGGCCCCACAAGCCTGCCCACCGCCACCAGGGGGGTGGTGGCGGAGCAGGGGCTTGTGGCCCACTGGCCCACCCCCTTAGGTGGAACTTGGCGCAGATATTTTTGATATTTTCCAAAACTGCTCCCCATAAATTTTCAGGACGTTTGGAGAACTTTGATTTCTGCACAAAAATAACACCAAGGCAATTCTGCTGAAAACAGTGTTAGTCTAGGTTAGTTCCATTCAAATCATGCAAATTAGAGTCCAAAACAAGGGCAAAAGAGTTTGGAAAAGTAGATACGATGGAGACGTATCAACTCCCCCAAGCTTAAAACCTTGCTTGTCCTCAAGCAACTCAGTTGACAAACTGAGAGAAAAAGAAAAACTTGGACAAACTCTGTTTGATCTTGTTGTTGCAACTATGTCTAACTCATAACCAGAATTTCAGCAAGATCACAAGTTAACCACATAAGCAAATGACACAAAGGTCTCACGGTAAACTAATATCAATGGCATAATCAGCTAACGAGCAAATAATAATGAGTTTGAAATACCAACACTTCAATCAAAACAAGCATGAAGCAATATGAATAGATGGTATCTCGCTAGCTCTTTCTGAGACCGCAAAACATAAATGCAGAGCACTTTCAAAGATCAAGGGCTGACTAAACATTGTAATTCATAGCAACAAAGATCCAGTCATAGTCATATTCAATATCAATCAAAAGCAAAGAATAAAAATGACAGAGGTGCTCTCTAATTTGTGCTTATATAAGAGGAGGATGACTCGGCAGGAAAATAAATAGACAGGCCCTTCGCAGAGGGAAGCATTGATTTACAGAGGTGCCAGAGCTCAAGCTTTGAAAACAGAGATAATAATTTTGGGTGGCATGCTTTCATTGTCAACGCAATGACCAAGAGTTCTCAATATCTTCCATGCTACTCATGCTATAGGTGGTTCCCAAACAGAAAAGTAAACTTTTAACTCCCCCACCACCAATAAATCACACTCCACGGCTAGCCGAATCCTCGAGTACCGTCCATACTAACATCAATCCGGGGGGAGTCTTGTTTTACAATTATGTTTTCGATTTAAGCGTGGAACTGGGCATTCCAAATACCGGCCCCTTTCTCGTGAATGACTGTGAATAAACACATGTCGAGGATAACACTCCTAGCATGGAAGATACCAATAGCCCCCTGTCACCACATGAGCGGTTCGGGCAAGCAAAACAGATTATTTCTTGAAGGTTTAGAGAGTGGCAGATGCAAATTTACTTGGAACGGCCGGTAGATACCGCAAATAGGTAGGTATGGTGGACACTCATGGAAAAACTTTTGGGTTCATGGAAGTGGATGCACAAGCAGTATTCCGCTTAGTACAAGTGAAGGATAGCAAAAGACTGGGAAGCGACCAACTAGAGAGCGACAAGAGTCATCAAGATGCAATGAGCTTGACTAACATTGAATGCAAGCATGAACATGATATAAATCACCATGAACACAAACATCATAGAGGCTATGTTGATTTTGTTTCAACTACATGCATGAACATGTGCCAAGTCAAGCCACTTGAAACATTCAAAGGAGAATACCATCCTATCATACTACATGCATGAATAGTCATCTCAAGATCTATGTTGGCATACAAGACAAACCATTATAAGCTCTCAGCTAAATAAGCATGGCATCAGAAACTATGATCTCTAAGTTGTCATTGCAAACATGGTTCTCTCACAACAAAGCTAAATCTGGGTCGACAAGCTAGTCATATTTACAAAAACGAAGTAGATAGAGTTCATACCAGCTTTTCATTGTCAGTCACTTCATCATATATCATCATTGTTGCCTTTCATTTGCACGATCGAACGATGTGAACAATAATAAGCGCATTGGACTAAGCTGAATCTGCAGGCAAACACAAATGAGAAGACAAAAGTAATATGGCTCTTTGAAAGCTAAACAGGTAAGCATGTAAGAACCACTAAACATTGTAACTAATATCTTCTACCTTGACACAAAGAAAAAGAAAACTATTTACACGGGAAATCTCCCAACAAGCAAAAGAAGAAAGAAAAATCTTTTTGGGTTTTCTCAAAAGGACACAAAACAAGAAAACAAGAAAACAAAAATAAACTAGCATGGATAATACAGTGGCAAAGTGTAAACACCGGCTAACAGAGTGAAAGCATAAGCATGAAGGTAAAGTCGGTGAGAACACATACTCCCCCAAGCTTAGGCTTTTGGCCTAGCTTGGTCTACTCCCATGGATGATCCTGGCGAAACCCAAAGTTATAATGGGTATTATACGGGAGTGCTGCAGCCGCTGCCTGAATAGCTGCCTCACGAAGTCGAGCAGCCGTCGCCTCCCTCTCATACTCCTCTGCCTCTCCTATGGTTATGTAGTATCTTCGTTTTACCTGAAAGTCAAAGTAAGCAGGAGCAGGAAGGGTAATATGGAATACACGTTGCCGGCTAAATATCAAGTGGTATAGGAGGGATCCATGATCTCTCTCAAGGAACTGGTAGCGTGTTAGAGCGACACGATCAAGGTAGGCTGTACGGAGACGAGGGTCTTCTGGACGGATGGATACTCCAAGAAAATTTGCTAAGCGTGTAGCATAAACTCCACCAAAGAAATGCCCCTCACTTCTTTTTTATTCAGCCTCCTTGTATAATAGCTCCCATATTGAAGCTCCTATCACCTGTTACTGCGCTCTTAAGGATACTAAGGTCGGAAGCGCACAGGTGACAATGTGCACCCTTGCCGCTAATGCACCTACCTATGAAGAGGGCAAGGTAGTGCAAGGCAGGGAAATGGATGCTTCCTATGGTGGCTTGCGTGATATCTCTCGTTTCTCCAACAGTTATACTGGAGACAAAGTCTCTGATCGAAGACTTAGGAGGATCATTAACACTACCCCAATCGGGTATCTTGCAAATCCTATTGAAATCCTCGAGATCCACGGTATAGGATTTATCGTACAGATCAAACAGTATGGATGAGTCACGGCCAGCTAAAAAAATTAAATCTACGCACGAAAGAGGCAGTGAGCATAGCATACTGTTCACATTTATCTGAGAGGAATTCTTCTAACCCGGCATTGCGGACAAGTGCATCAAACTCATCCTTGAAACCTGCTTCGATCATAAACTCATCGGAAGGCCATTCACATGGTTGCACCGGGGCGTCCCTTAGTTGAAAAGGTTCGGGCTCCCGAAAAGAGAGACGATGACCCTTCTTACTTGAAGAACCACCACGAAACTTCCTCCTGAACATAATTTCCTTTTGCTGAAATTTTTGAAGTTCAAGAGAAAAGTGAATAAAGACCCACCACACCTTGTAGCAACTACTCCTACTAGTGCCTAGAGACCGTATCACGCGCTAAAACTACTTGGGACCAACTAAAATCAACATTTCTAGCTCAAGAACAGGGTTACCTAGGTAGCAAGAATTCACGAAGGATAAAGCACTAGAGCAAAAACTAATTGGACCAATGGAGGAGTCACTTAACAAGGAGTAATTTCCCCAAAACGGTTCGGAGAATGGTGCTTTGAGCAAGGAGATCGAAAATCACAGCCAAATGAGCAAGAACACGGGTTTGAGCTGCGAAACAATTTTTTTTGGAGGTGGACGAAGAGGCTGGGAGCTGGAATGAGTGGAGGGGGTGCTTGTGGGCCCCACAAGCTAGTAGCCCGCCACCAGGGGGTAGGTGGCTGTGGCAGGGCTTATGGCCCACTGGTCAGGCTCCCAGGCCAGCTCTCAGGCCCAAAAATTTTCAAAAATGCCAGAAAAAACATACTAAACTTTCAGGACCATCGGAGAACTTTTATTTTCGAGGTATTTTTCTCCGAGACGCTAAAACAGATAACAGGAAAAACTAAACTAATTATATCATTTTTCTTCTAAGCAACAGAAAAAGAAAACTCAAAACACAGGAATGTGACTCTTTGATTCATCCGTTTCATGGTCATCGAAAGAAATCCGTCAATGGGATTGATCAACTCCTTATGACAAATACTTCTCGAATCGCAAGAGAGAACAGAGAGTTTTCAAATAGCAACTAAGTCACCTCAATGGGGATATGTATCTCCCCAACAAGCAAATCATACTTCATCTTGACACGAGGAATAGGGCATTCAAAGCTCCCAATGAGAATCGATGAAGTCTTTTCGATAGCATTGATGCAATGTACTGGATATCGTTTCTTCGGAAAGTGCACTGTGTGCTCATTACCGTTGACATGGAAAGTGACATTGCCTTTGTTTCAATCTATAACAGCCCCTGCAGTGTTTAAAAAGGGTCTTCCGAGGATGATAGCCATGGCATCGTCCTCGGGAATATCCAAGATAACAAAGTCTGTTAAGATAGTGGTGTTAGCAACCACAACAGGCACATCCTCGCAAATGCCGATAGGGAAAGCACTTGATTTGTCGGCCATTTGCAGAGAAATTTTAGTGGGTGTCAACTTATCCAACTCAAGTCTACGATAAAGAGAGAATGGCATAACACTAACACCAGCTCCAAGGTCAGATAAGGCAGTTCTTACGTAGTTTCCTTTAATAGAGCAAGGTATAGTGGGCATTCAGGGATCACCAAGTTTCTTAGGAGTTCCACCTTTAAAAGTGTAGTTGGCAAGCATGGTGGAGATCTCAAGATCTGGTATCTTCTGTTTATTAGTCACGATATCTTTCATGTACTTGGCATATGGAGACATCTTGAGCATATCAGTTAATCGCATATGCAGAAAGACGGGTCTTATCATCTCAACGAAGCGCTCAAAATCCTCATCATCCTTTTTCTTGGATGGCTTAGGAGGAAAGGGCATAGGTATCTGAACCCATGGCTCTCTTTCTTTACCATGCTTCCTAGCAGTGAAGTCATTCTTGTCGTATCTCTTAGGTTGTGGGTTATCAGGATTAACCGTCGGTTCAATCTCCACATCCTCATCATTGCTAGGTTGAGCATTATTATGAACATCGCTCTCCATATTGTCACCAGGTTCATGTTCATCACCAGATTGTGTTTCTGCATCAGACGCAGAAATATCATTAGGTTTTTCAGGTGTGACAGTATTTGGTGAACTGGCGTGCAGGTTTCTATCATCCTTCTTCTCCTCCTTAGGATGACTAGGTGTATCATCATTTATTCCTTGAGAATCTTGATCAATTCTCTTAGGATGACCTTCAGGATAGAAAGGTTCCTGAGTCATTTTGCCTCCTCTAGTAATGACTCTGAGAGAGTTGTCATTTAGTTCATTGAGCAGGTCATTCTGAGCTTTAAGTACTTGTTCTACCTGAGTAGTAATCATAGAGGCATCTTTACTCAGAAGCTTCAGATCATTGAAATTTCTGTCTACACAAGCACTTAAATGGCTAAGCATACGAGCACTTTGTTCCAAATGTCTGCTAACATAATCATTGAAACTCTGTTGTTTGACAACAAAGTTGTCAAATTCATCAAAGCATAGGCTAGCAGGTTTATCAAAAGGAATATAACTCTCATCAAACCTACGCAGATAATTCACTTCCACTACCTGTATCGGGTTATCGAGACCATGGATCTCTTCGATATGTGGTAGATTTTTGACATCTTCAGCTCTAATGCCTTTCTCTTGCATAGATTTCTTGGCTTCTTGCATATCTTTGGGACTGAGGAATAGAATACCTCTTTTCTTAGGAGTTGGCTTAGGAGGTGGTTCAGGAATAGTCCAAGCATTATCGTTGATCAAGATGTTATTTAGTAGAGTCTTAGCTTGTTCTACAGTTTGTTCCCTAAAAACACAACCGGCACAACTATCTAGGTGGTCTCTAGAGGCATCGGTAAGTCCGTTATAGAGGATAACAAGTATCTCGTCCTTCTTAAGTGGGTGATCAGGCAAAGCATTCTATAGCTGGACGAGCCTCCCCAAGCTTGTGGAAGACTCTCTTCTTGGAGTTGAGCAAAGTTGTATATTTCTTGCAAGGCAGCTTGCTTCTTATGGACAGGGAAATATTTCTCACAGAAGTAATAGACCATCTCCTGGGGACTACGCACACATCCAGGAGCAAGAGAGGTGAACCAGGCTTTAGCATCATCCTTTAGAGAGAAAGGAAACAGCTTAAGGATATAGTAGTGGTGGATCTTCTCCTGATTAGTGAAAAGGTTGGCTATTTTGGATAGTTTGGCAAGATGAGCTATGACCGTCTCAGACTCATAACTGTGAAAAGGATCAGATTCGACTAGAGATACTATCTCAGGGTCGATAGAGAATTCATAATCCTTATGGGTGACAAAGATAGGCGAAGTGACAAACTTCGGGTCATTTTTCATCCTAGCTTCCCGAGATTTTTCCTTCCACTTGAGAAGTAATTTCTCAGCGTCATAGGCATCCTTACACGCAAGAAAATCCTCATCTATCTCTCCCTCCATAACGTAACCCTCAGGTATATCAGGCAATTCATATCTAGGAGAGCTAGATCTAGCAGGAGCAAAAGCAGGTTCTATCTCAATAGTATCGACAGTATCAGAAGCATCACGAGCATTGGCAGTAACTCTAGCAATATGAGCATCAAGGAACACTCCTAGTGGAACATCAGGCAAAGGAGTATCTCTAGCAGTATCAAGCATAGCATCATCAGGAAAAATAGCATCTCTAGCATCATCAGGCAAAGCAGTATCAAGCATAGCATCTCTAGCAGTATCAGGCATAGTATCAAGCATAGTATCATCATGCATAGTATCAAGCATAGCATCTCTAACAGTATCAGGCATAGTATCAAGCATAGCATCTCTAGTAGTAGCATCATAAGCATCATCAAGCACAGGCGACATATCAAGATTTCTACCAGGAGGTGATGCCGCAAACTTACTCATAACTGAAGGTGAATCAAGTGCAGAGCTAGATGGCAATTCCTTACCTCCCCTCATAGTTGAGGGCAAGACTTTGGTCTTCGTATCCTTCACATTCTTCATAGTGATCAGCAAATATAAATCCCAAGTAACTCAGAGAATATAGCAATACCTCCCCGGCAACGGCGCCAGAAAAAATGCTGATTGCAATCTCTGGCGATAGCTAGACGAATATTGATGACAACAAACCTTCACCTGCAACGGCACCAGAAGAATGCTGCTAGCACTCCCCGGCAACGAAACTAGAAGAATGTTGTTGATGGCCCACCGGCGCGTGGGTTCGCAGCAGTTTTCGAGGGTAGAGTATTCGACCCAAATTTGTTGATCGCCTATAGGAGGTGAGAGAATACTCTCGAGTATTAGCAGCTCAATTTTTCAGATTCAACCACACCTGAAAGATTAGTATCTCCAAGCACAATAGTAACAGCAAAGTAATATGATAACAACGGTGTCAGAAACGATCTGTTGATGGCAGACTATTCCTAACGATTGTATCAATGGCGCCTCCGTTGCCGCGTTGACGGAAGTTGTCAGTTCCCGTCAACGTGAGGTGAACCAACAGTGTAGCAGGTAGCAGCAGTGTAACGAGCAATAGCAGTGGCAAGGAACAGCAGTAGTGACAGCCGTAGCAAGTAGCAACAATAGCAAGTGATAGTAGTAGCAATAGTAGCAGTAGAGCAAGAGAAGTAACAGCAGTAGCAACAGTAGTAGCAGC
Source organism: Hordeum vulgare subsp. vulgare (assembly GCF_904849725.1). Lineage (NCBI taxonomy): Eukaryota > Viridiplantae > Streptophyta > Magnoliopsida > Poales > Poaceae > Hordeum > Hordeum vulgare. Next base: position 487,218,250 of record NC_058522.1, read on the forward strand.
AGCAGCAGAGCAAAACAAGTAACAGTAGTAGCAACAGTAGTAGCAGCAGTAGAGCAAGACAAGTAACAACAGTAGGACAAACACGTAAGCAATGGGTCGGTGATTTGTTTGGATGATATTCATCGTGCAACAGCTATAACACGGAGAGATATGTGGCTAGCTCTCGTTCGTCAATGTGATTTAGGCATGCATTCCGTGTGTCGTCATATGTGCTTAGGGAAAAGAACTTGCATGACATCTATTGTCCATCCCTCCCGTGGCAGCGGGGTCCAAAAGGAAACTACAGGATATTAAGGTTCTCCTTTTAATAAAGAACCAGACCAACGCATTAGCACTTGGTGAACACATGAACTCCTCAAACTATGGTCGCCACCGGGAGTTGTTCCGGTTATTGTCACTCCGAGGTTGCCGGATCATAACACATAGTAGGTAACTACAACTTGCAAGATCGGATCTAAAACACACATATATTGGTGACAACATAATAATTTCAGATCTGAAATCATGGCACTCGGGCCCTAGTGACAAGCATTAAGCATGGCAAAGTAGTAGCAACATCAATCTCAGAACATAGTGGATACTAGGGATCAATCCCCATCAAAACTAACTCGATTACATGATAGATCTCATCCTACTCATCACCACCCAGCGAGCCTACGAATAGATTACTCACGAACGACAAAGAGCTTCATGGAATTGGAGAGGGAAGAAGGTTGACGATGTCGATGGCGACGATTTGCCCTCTCCGGAGCCAAAGATGGACTCCAGATCTGCCCTCCACATGAAGAACAGGTGGTGGCGGCGCCTCCGTATCAAAAACGCGACGAAAACTTCTCTCTTTTTTATTTTTTCTGGGACGAAAGGGATCTTATAGAACTGAGATTGGGGGCGGCAGAGCCGTGTGGGCCCCACAATCCTGCCCACCGCCACCAGGGGGTGGTGGCGGAGCAGGGGCTTGTGGCCCACTGGCCCACCGCCTGAGGTGGAACTTGGCGCAGATATTTTTGATATTTTCCAAAACTGCTCCCCATAAATTTTCAGGACGTTTGGGGAACTTTGATTTCTGCACAAAAATAACACCAAGGCAATTCTGCTGAAAACAGCATCAGTCCAGGTTAGTTCCATTCAAATCATGCAAATTAGAGTCCAAAACAAGGGCGAAAGAGTTTGGAAAAGTAGATACGATGGAGACGTATCACCCACCAGGCGCGGGCCCCCCGGCCGTGCCTCGCATGCTTGTGGGGCCCACGTTGCTCCACCGCCTCCAATCTCAGCTCTATTTAGTCCCTTTCGTCTGGAAAAAAATCAAGGAGAAGAGTTCATCGCGTTTTACGATATGGAGACGCCGCCACCTCCTGTTCTTCCTCTGGAGGGCAGATCTGGAGTCCATTCTGGGCTCCGGAGAGGGGAGATCGTCGCCATCGTCATCACCAACGTTCCTTCATCGCCAATTCCATGATGCTCTTCACCGTTCATGAGTAATCTCATCGTAGACTTGCTGGATGGTGATGGGTTGGATAAGATCTATCATGTAATCGAGTTAGTTTTGACGGGGATTGATCCCTAGTATCCACTATGTTCTGAGATTGATGTTGCTACTACTTTGCCATGCTTAATGCTTGTCACTAGGGCCCGAGTGCCATGATTTCAGATCTGATCCTATTATGTTGTCGCCAATATATGTGTTTTCTTGATCCTATCTTGCAAGTTGTAGTCACCTACTATGTGTTATGACCCGGCAACCCTGGAGTGACAATAGCCGGAACCACTCCCGGAGATGACCATAGTATGAGGAGTTCATGTATTCACCAAGTGTTAATGCGTTGGTCCGGTTCTTTATAAAAAGGAGAATCTTAATATCCCATAGTTGTTGGAATTATGCCCTAGAGGCAATAATAAATATAGTTATTGTTATAATTCCTGTATCAAGATAATCGCTTATTATCCATGCTACAATTGTATTGAATGAAGACTCATTTACATGTGTGGATACATAGACAAAACACCGTCCCTAGCAAGCCTCTAGTTGGCTAGCCAGTTGATCAAAGATAGTCAGTGTCTTCTGATTATGAACAAGGTGTTGTTGCTTGATTATTGGATCACGTCATTAGGAGAATCACGTGATGGACTAGACCCAAACTAATAGACGTAGCATGTTGATCGTGTCATTTTATTGCTACTGTTTTCTGCGTGTCAAGTATTTATTCCTATGACCATGAGATCATATAACTCACTGACACCGGAGGAATACTTTGTGTGTATCAGACGTCGCAACGTAACTGGGTGACTATAAAGATGCTCTACAGGTATCTCCGAAGGTGTTAGTTGAGTTAGTATGGATCAAGACTGGGATTTGTCACTCCGTGTGACGGAGAGGTATCTCGGGGCCCACTCGGTAATACAACATCACACACAAGCCTTGCAAGCAATGTGACTTAGTGTAAGTTGCGGGATCTTGTATTACGAAACGAGTAAAGAGACTTGCCGGTAAACGAGATTGAAATAGGTATGCGGATACTGACGATCGAATCTCGGGCAAGTAACATACCGAAGGACAAAGGGAATGATATACGGGATTATATGAATCCTTGGCACTGAGGTTCAAACGATAAGATCTTCGTAGAATATGTAGGATCCAATATGGGCATCCAGGTCCCGCTATTGGATATTGACCGAGGAGTCTCTCGATTCATGTCTACATAGTTCTCGAACCCGCAGGGTCTGCACACTTAAGGTTCGACGTTGTTTTATGCGTATTTGAGTTATATGGTTGGTTACCGAATGTTATTCGGAGTCCCGGATGAGATCACAGACGTCACGAGGGTTTCCGGAATGGTCCGGAAACGAAGATTGATATATAGGATGACCTCATTTGATTACCGGAAGGTTTTCGGAGTTACCGGGAATGTACCGGGAATGACGAATGGGTTCCGGGAGTTCACCGGGGGGGGCAACCCACCCCGGGGAAGCCCATTGGCCATATGGGTGGCGCACCAGCCCTTAGTGGGCTGGTGGGACAGCCCAAAAGGGCCCTATGCACCATACAAAGGAAAATCAAAGAGAAAGAAAAAAAGGGAGGTGGGAAGGAAGGGAAGGACTCCCACCCACCAAACCAAGTCCAACTCGGTTTGGGGGGAGCCTACCCCCTTGGACTCGGCCGACCCCCTTGGGGCTCCTTGAGTCCCAAGGCAAGGCCCCCTCCCTCCCACCTATATATACGGAGGTATTGGGGCTGATTTGAGACGACTTTTCCACGGCAGCCCGACCACATACCTCCACGGTTTTTCCTCTAGATCGCGTTTCTGCGGAGCTCGGGCGGAGCCCTGCTGAGACAAGGTCATCACCAACCTCCGGAGCGCCGTCACGCTGCCGGAGAACTCTTCTACCTCTCCGTCTCTCTTGCTGGATCAAGAAGGCCGAGATCATCGTCGAGCTGTACGTGTGCTGAACGCGGAGGTGCCGTCCGTTCGGCACTAGATCGTGGGACTGATCGTGGGATTGTTCGCGGGGCGGATCGAGGGACGTGAGGACGTTCCACTACATCAACCGCGTTCACTAACGCTTCTGCTGTACGATCTACAAGGGTACGTAGATCACTCATCCCCTCTCATAGATGGACATCACCATGATAGGTCTTCGTGCGCGTAGGAAATTTTTTGTTTCCCATGCGATGTTCCCCAACAGTGGCATCATGAGCTAGGTTCATGCGTAGATGTCTTCTCGAGTAGGACACAAAAGTTTTTGTGGGCGGTGATGTGCGTTTTGCTGCCCTCCTTAGTCTTTTCTTGATTCCGCGGTATTGTTGGATTGAAGCGGCTTGGACCGACATTACTCGTACGCTTACGAGAGACTGGTTTCATCGTTACGAGTAACCCCGTTGCTCAAAGATGACTGGCAAGTGTCGGTTTCTCCAACTTAAGTTGAATCGGATTTGACCGAGGAGGTCCTTGGATGAGGTTAAATAGCAACTCATATATCTCCGTTGTGGTGTTTGCGTAAGTAAGATGCGATCCTACCAGATACCCATGGTCACCACGTAAAACATGCAACAACAAAATTAGAGAACGTCTAACTTGTTTTTGCAGGGTATGCTTGTGATGTGATATGGCCTACGATGTGATGTGATATATTGGATGTATGAGATGATCGTGTTGTAATAGAAAATATCGACTTGCACGTCGATGGTACGGCAACCGGCAGGAGCCATAGGGTTGTCTTTATACTAACGTTTGTGCTTGCAGATGCGTTTACTATTTTGCTAGGATGTAGCTTTAGTAGTAATAACATGAGTAGCACGACAACCCCGATGGCAACACGTTGATGGAGATCATGGCGTGGCGCCGGTGACAAGAAGATCGTGCCGGTGCTTTGGTGATGGAGATCAAGAAGCATGTGATGATGGCCATATCATGTCACTTATGAATTGCATGTGATGTTAATCCTTTTATGCACCTTATTTTGCTTAGAACGACGGTAGCATTATGAGGTGATCTCTCACTAAAATTTCAAGACGAAATTGTGTTCTCCCCGACTGTGCACCGTTGCTACAGTTCGTCGTTTCGAGACACCACGTGATGATCGGGTGTGATAGACTCAACGTTCACATACAACGGGTGCAAAACAGTTGCGCACGCGGAACACTCGGGTTAAGCATGACGAGCCTAGCATGTGCAGACATGGCCTCGGAACACATGAGACCGAAAGGTCGATCATGAATCATGTAGATGATATGATTAGCATAGGGATGCTTACCACTGAAACTACACTCTACTCACGTGATGATCGGACTTGAGCTAGTGTAAGTGGATCATGAACCACTCAAATGACTAGAGAGATGTACTTTTTGAGTGGGAGTTTAGCAAATAATTTGATTAAGTTAAACTCCAATTATCTTGAACATAGTCTAAGTCCACTTTGAATATATTTGTGTTGTAGATCATGGCTCACGCGACAGTCATCCTGAATTTTAATACGTTCCTAGAGAAAGCTAAGTTGAAAGATGATGGAAGCAACTTTGTAGACTGGGCTCGTAATCTTAAGCTAATCTTACAAGCTGGGAAGAAGGATTATGTCCTTAATGCTGCGCTAGGAGATGAACCACCTGCTACGGCTGATCAGGATGTTAAGAACGCTTGGTTAGCACGTAAGGAGGACTACTCAATAGTTCAATGTGCAGTCTTGTATGGCTTAGAACCGGGACTTCAACGTCGCTTTGAGCGTCATGGAGCATTTGAGATGTTCCAGGAGTTGAAGTTTATCTTTCAGAAGAACGCCCGGATCGAGAGGTATGAGACCTCCGATAAATTCTATGCTTGCAAGATGGAGGAAAACTCGTCTGTCAGTGAACATGTGCTCAAAATGTCTGGGTACTCAAACCGTCTAGCTGAGCTGGGGATTGAACTCCCGCAAGAGGCTATCACTGACAGAATCCTTCAATCACTGCCGCCAAGCTATAAAGGCTTTGTGTTGAACTACAACATGCAAGGGATGAACAAGTCTCCCAGCGAGTTGTTTGCGATGCTGAAAGTCGCAGAGTCTGAACTCCGTAAAGGGCATCAAGTGTTGATGGTGAATAAGACCACTAGTTTCAAGAGAAACGGCAAAGGCAAGAAGGGTAATTCGAAGAAGAGCGGCAAGCCTGTTGCCAATCCGACGAAGAAACCCAAAGCTGGACCTAAGCCTGAAACGGAGTGTTACTATTGCAAGGGTATGGGTCACTGGAAGCGCAATTGCCCTAGGTATCTGGCAGATAAGAAGGTGGCCAAAGAAAAATCAGGTATATTTGATATACATGTTATTGATGTGTACTTAACCGGCTCTCGTAGTAGTGCCTGGGTATTCGATACCGGTTCTGTTGCTCATATTTGCAACTCGAAACAGGAACTGCGGAATAGACGAAGGCTGGCGAAAGATGAAGTGACGATGCGCGTAGGAAATGGTTCCAAGGTTGATGCAATCGCCGTCGGCACAGTTTCACTTCAGTTACCATCATGATTAGTGATGAACTTAAATCATTGTTATTTAGTGCCTGCGTTGAGCATGAACATTATATCTGGATCTTGTTTATTGCGAGACGGTTACTCTTTTAAGTCAGAGAATAATGGTCGTTCTATTTCTATGAGTAACATCTTTTATGGTCATGCACCTAATGTGAGAGGATTGTTCATATTGAATCTTGATAGCGATACGCATATACATAACATTGAGACCAAAAGAGTTAGAGTTAACAATGATAGCGCCATATTTTTGTGGCACTGCCGCTTAGGTCATATTGGTGTAAAGCGCATGAAGAAACTCCATGCTGATGGACTTTTGGAGTCACTTGACTTTGATTCACTTGACACGTGCGAACCATGCCTCATGGGCAAGATGACTAAGACTCCATTCTCCGGAACAATGGAGCGTGCAAGTGGCTTGTTGGAAATCATACATACCGATGTGTGTGGTCCGATGAGCGTGGAGGCACGCGGCGGATATCATTATTTTCTCACCTTCACTGACGATTTGAGTAGATATGGTTATGTCTACTTGATGAAGCACAAGTCTGAAACATTTGAAAAGTTCAAGCAATTTCAGAGTGAAGTGGAAAATCATCGTAACAAGAAGATCAAGTTCCTACGGTCTGATCGCGGGGGTGAATATCTGAGTTTCGAGTTTGGTACTCACTTAAGACAACGTGGAATTGTTTCACAGTTAACACTGCCTGGAACACCACAGCGTAATGGTGTGGCCGAACGTCGTAATCGTACTCTATTAGAGATGGTGCGATCTATGATGTCTCTTACTGATTTGCCGTTATCGTTTTGGGGTTATGCATTAGAAACAGCTGCATTCACTTTAAATAGGGCACCATCAAAATCCGTTGAGACGACACCATACGAACTGTGGTATGGCAAAAGGCCAAAGTTGTCGTTTCTTAAAGTTTGGGGATGTGATGCTTATGTCAAAAAGCTTCAGCCTAAAAAGCTGGAACCCAAAGCGGAAAAATGCGTCTTCATAGGTTACCCAAAAGAGACAGTTGGGTACACCTTCTATCTCAAATCCGAGGGCAAAGTGTTTGTTGCTAAAAACGGAGCTTTTCTCGAGAAGGAGTTTCTCTCGAGAGAATTGAGTGGGAGGAAGATAGAACTTGACGAGGTTGTCGAACCTCTCATCCCTCTGGATGGTGGCGCAGGGCAAGGGGAAACCTCTGTCGTTGCAACACCGGTTGAGGAGGAAGTTAATGATGATGATCATGAAACTCCAGTTCAAGTTTCTGTCGAACCACGCAGGTCGACGAGACCACGTGTTGCTCCAGAGTGGTACGGTAATCCCGTCTTATCGATCATGTTGTTAGACAACAATGAGCCTGCAAATTATGAAGAAGCAATGGTGGGCCCAGATTCCAACAAATGGCTAGAAGCCATGAAGTCCGAGATAGGATCCATGTATGAGAACAAAGTGTGGACTTTGGAGGTACTACCTGAGGGCCGCAAGGCTATTCAGAACAAATGGATCTTTAAGAGGAAGACGGACGCTGACGGCAATGTGACCGTTTATAAAGCTCGACTTGTGGCAAAGGGTTTTTCACAAGTTCAAGGAGTTGATTACGATGAGACATTCTCACCCGTAGCGATGCTTAAGTCCGTCAGAATCATGTTAGCAATAGCTGCATTTTTCGATTATGAAATCTGGCAGATGGATGTCAAAACGCTGTTCCTTAACGGTTTCCTTAAGGAAGAGTTGTATATGATACAACCTGAAGGTTTTGTCGATCCTAAGAATGTTAACAAGGTGTGCAAGCTCCAGCGATCCATTTATGGACTGGTGCAAGCATCTCGGAGTTGGAACAAACGCTTTGATGAGGTGATCAAAGCATTTGGGTTTATACAAGTGGTTGGAGAATCTTGTATTTAAAAGAAAGTGAGTGGGAGCTCTGTGGCGTTTCTAATATTATATGTGGATGACATATTGCTGATTGGAAACAACGTGGAGTTTTTAGAGAGCATAAAGGATTACTTGAATAAGAGTTTCTCTATGAAGGACCTAGGAGAAGCTGCTTACATTCTAGGCATGAAGATCTATAGGGATAGATCAAAACGCCTGATAGGACTTTCACAAAGCACATACCTTGATAAAGTTTTGAAGAGGTTCAAAATGGAACAGTCTAAGAAAGGGTTCTTGCAAGTTTTACAAGGTACGAGATTGAGTAAGACTCAGTGCCCAGCAACTGATGAAGATAGAGAGCATATGCGCTCCGTCCCCTATGCTTCAGCCATAGGTTCTATCATGTATGCAATGCTGTGCACTAGACCGGATGTTAGCCTGGCCATAAGTATGGCAGGTAGGTTCCAGAGTAATCCAGGAGTGGATCACTGGACAGCGGTCAAGAATATCCTGAAGTACCTGAAAAGGACTAAGGAGATGTTTCTCGTGTATGGAGGTGACGAAGAGCTCGCCGTAAAAGGTTACGTCGATGCAAGCTTTGACACAGATCCGGACGACTCTAAGTCGCAAACCAGATACGTATTTATTCTTAATGGGGGTGCGGTAAGCTGGTGCAGTTCCAAGCAAAGCGTCGTAGCAGATTCTACATGTGAAGCGGAGTACATGGCTGCCTCGGAGGCGGCTAAGGAGGGTGTCTGGATGAAGCAATTCATGACGGATCTTGGAGTGGTGCCAGGCGCACTGAATCCAATAACCTTGTTTTGTGACAACACGGGTGCCATTGCCTTAGCAAAGGAACCGCGGTTTCACAAGAAGACCAGACACATCAAACGACGCTTCAACCTCATCCGCGACTACGTCGAGGGAGAGGACGTAAATATATGCAAAGTGCACACGGATCTGAATGTAGCAGACCCGCTGACTAAACCTCTTCCACGGCCAAAACATGATCAACACCAGAACTGTATGGGTGTTAGATTTATTACAATGTAATTCACATGATGATGTGACCACTGGATTTTTGACTCTAGTGCAAGTGGGAGACTGTTGGAATTATGCCCTAGAGGCAATAATAAATATAGTTATTGTTATAATTCCTGTATCAAGATAATCGTTTATTATCCATGCTATAATTGTATTGAATGAAGACTCATTTACACACGTGGATACATAGACAAAACACCGTCCCTAGCAAGCCTCTAGTTGGCTAGCCAGTTGATCAAAGATAGTCAGTGTCTTCTGATTATGAACAAGGTGTTGTTGCTTGATTACTGGATCACGTCATTAAGAGAACCACGTGATGGACTAGACCCAAACTAATAGACGTAGCATGTTGATCGTGTCATTTTATTGCTACTGTTTTCTGCGTGTCAAGTATTTATTCCTATGACCATGAGATCATATAACTCACTGACACCGGAGGAATACTTTGTGTGTATCAGACGTCGCAACGTAACTGGGTGACTATAAAGATGCTCTACAGGTATCTCCGAAGGTGTTAGTTGAGTTAGTATGGATCAAGACTGGGATTTGTCACTCCGTGTGACGGAGAGGTATCTCGGGGCCCACTCGGTAATACAACATCACACACAAGCCTTGCAAGCAATGTGACTTAGTGTAAGTTGCGGGATCTTGTATTACGAAACGAGTAAAGAGACTTGCCGGTAAACGAGATTGAAATAGGTATGCGGATACTGACGATCGAATCTCGGGCAAGTAACATACCGAAGGACAAAGGGAATGATATACGGGATTATATGAATCCTTGGCACTGAGGTTCAAACGATAAGATCTTCGTAGAATATGTAGGATCCAATATGGGCATCCAGGTCCCGCTATTGGATATTGACCGAGGAGTCTCTCGATTCATGTCTACATAGTTCTCGAACCCGCAGGGTCTGCACACTTAAGGTTCGACGTTGTTTTATGCGTATTTGAGTTATATGGTTGGTTACCGAATGTTATTCGGAGTCCCGGATGAGATCACAGACGTCACGAGGGTTTCCGGAATGGTCCGGAAACGAAGATTGATATATAGGATGACCTCATTTGATTACCGGAAGGTTTTCGGAGTTACCGGGAATGTACCGGGAATGACGAATGGGTTCCGGGAGTTCACCGGGGGGGGCAACCCACCCCGGGGAAGCCCATTGGCCATATGGGTGGCGCACCAGCCCTTAGTGGGCTGGTGGGACAGCCCAAAAGGGCCCTATGCGCCATACAAAGGAAAATCAAAGAGAAAGAAAAAAAAGGGAGGTGGGAAGGAAGGGAAGGACTCCCACCCACCAAACCAAGTCCAACTCGGTTTGGGGGGAGCCTACCCCCTTGGACTCGGCCGACCCCCTTGGGGCTCCTTGAGTCCCAAGGCAAGGTCCCCTCCCTCCCACCTATATATACGGAGGTATTGGGGCTGATTTGAGATGACTTTTCCACGGCAGCCCGACCACATACCTCCACGGTTTTTCCTCTAGATCGCGTTTCTGCGGAGCTCGGGCGGAGCCCTGCTGAGACAAGGTCATCACCAACCTCCGGAGCGCCGTCACGCTGCCGGAGAACTCTTCTACCTCTCCGTCTCTCTTGCTGGATCAAGAAGGCCGAGATCATCGTCGAGCTGTACGTGTGCTGAACGCGGAGTGCCGTCCGTTCGGCACTAGATCGTGGGACTGATCGCGGGATTGTTCGCGGGGCGGATCGAGGGACGTGAGGACGTTCCACTACATCAACCGCGTTCACTAACGCTTCTGCTGTACGATCTACAAGGGTACGTAGGTCACTCGTCCCCTCTCGTAGATGGACATCACCATGATAGGTCTTCGTGCGCGTAGGAAATTTTTTGTTTCCCATGCGACGTTCCCCAACAATAGTTTCCATTAGGACCTCGCTGCCACGGGAGGGATGGACAATAGATGTCATGCAAGTTATTTTCCCTAAGCATGTATGACTACATACGGAATACATGCCTACATTACATTGACGAACTCGAGCTAGTTACATATCTCTCCGTGTTATAACTGTTGCATGATGTATAACATCCGGCATAATCATCCATCACCGATCCAATGCCTACGAGTTTTTCCTACTGGTCCTTGCTACGTTACTTTGTTGCTACTGTTACTTTGTTACTACTGATGTTACTTTGCTGCTACTGCTGTCACTTTGTTGCTACTGGTTACTGTTGCTACTGTTGCTATCACACTACTCTTCTACTGATACTTTGCTGCAGATACTAAATCTTTCATTTGTGGTTGAATTGACAACTCAACTGCTAATACTTGGGAATATTCTTTGGCTTCCCCTTGTGTCGAATCAATAAATTTGGGTTGAATACTCTACCCTCGAAAATTGTTTCGATCCCCTATACTTGTGGGTTATCAGCTCCTCGCTCCACTCCTCCAGTTGATTCTTGCGCCAGTATTTTTTATATATTCCACAAAAAATCCTCGTAAATTTCTAGGTCATTCCGAGAACTTCTATTTCTACGCAAAAACAACACCATGGCAATTCTGCTAAAAACAGCGTTAGTCCGGGTTAGTTCCATTCAAATCATGCAAATTAGAGTCCAAAACAAGGGCAAAAGAGTTTGAAAAAGTAGATACGACGAAGACGTATTAGTATGTTACAATCATGCAATGAAATATGACAATGAGTGTACTAGTCATATGATGTGACGGTGGAAGTTGCACGACAATATATCTCGGAATGGCTAGGGAAATGCGAGGATAGGTAGATATGGTGGCTGTTTTGAGGAAGATATAAGGTGGCTTATGTGCAAGAGAGCATATCATGTCGCGGGGTTTGGATGCACCGTCAAAGTTTGCACCGATCCTCGAGGTGAGAATGGGCAATGCACGATGCTGAAGATGCTAGCAAATATGAGGTGGTGAGAGTGCGTAAATCCATGGATTCACATTAGTCATATAGAACTCACATACTTATCGCAAGGTTCTATTAGCTCTCTTGAAGCAAAGTACTACTTGCATGCCCCTAGGAGGGAGGTTGGGAGGAGTTAACCATTGTGCGCCCCCGACCTAATCAGCATAAGATTTCAACGAGGAATAAGAATGCTCAGACATCACAACAATATTTAGATGAACAGAAAATTAACATATTTTACTTTCACTAACCAACAACCATGCACTCACACCCTTTCATATTACCACATCAATATCTTTAAACCACAATTTCTCTTTTATGTGCTACATGTGAGTTTGATTATGCACTCGTTGAATACTGATGACCCACAAGTAGGGATCAATCGTAGTCCTTCCGATAAATAAGAGTGTCGAACCCAACGAGGAGCAGAAGGAAATGACAAGCGGTTTTAAGCAAGGTAATTTCTGCAAGCACTCAAATAGCGGTAACAAGTTGTTTGATAGCAAGATAACTTTAACAAGTAACAAGTAGTAATAGTATCAATAGGTGCAGCAAGGTAGACCAATCCTTTTGTGGCAAAGGACAGGCCGGAACGGTTTCTTATAATAGGCAAAGCATTCCCGAGGGCACACGGGAATTTCATCTAGTCACTTTCGTCATGTGGGTTGATTCGCGTTCAGTACTTTGATAATTTGATATGTGGGTGGATCGGTGCTTGGATGTTGTTCTTACTTGAACAAGCCTCCCACCTATGATTAACCCTCCGCAAGCATCCGCAACTACGAGAAAATTATTAAGAATAAATTCTAATTAACCATAGCATTAAACATAGGGATCCAAATCAGTCCCTTACGGAATGCCGCATAAACTAGGATTAAGTTTCTGTCACTCTCGCAACCCATCATCTAATAACTACTCCACAATGCATTCCCTTAGGGTGTGTTTGGTTGCTGTCACCAGGTGGAACGGCATGGGTCGGACCTGCACCAGAGGCGTGTCCCTGCGTTTGGTTTATAGGTGGAACCGGAACCAGGTCGTTCCCATGAAGCGAATATTCCTTCAATATGCAGAATGCGCTGAGACCTCCAAATCGGAGGAATCACGCGGAATCGCTCCTCACCACTCGCCCTCCTCCTCCTCCCTCTCGACCTCCTCCTCCCTCCTTCTCGACCCCGCTCGACCTCCTTCTCCCTCCTGCGCACGTGCGCTGCCGCCCCCCTTTTGCTGCGTCGCCGACCCTTTCCCTCCCTCCCTCCTTCTGCAGCACTGCCGACCCCTTTGTGCTGCGCCACCGGCCCTTTCCCTCCCTCCCCTCCCTCCCTCTGCAGCGCCACGACCCCTCTTCTGCAGCGCCACCGGCCCCCTCCATATGTTGTGCCGCCGGGCACCATTGCTGCACCGCTGGCCGGCACTTTCCCTCCCTCCCCTCCCTCCCTCTGCAGCGCCGCGACCCCTCTTTTGCAGTGCCGCCCCCTCCATATGTTGCGCCGCCGGCCGCTCTGCATCAAGCGCCACCGGCCCCTGTTCTGCATCAAGCGCCACCGGCCCCTGTTCTGCACCGCCAGCCGGCTCTCCTTTCCTCCTTCCCTCGTTTGATCTGCGCAGAAGGGTTGATCCGTCTCCTCCTCTTTCAATCTACAGGTTAGAAGGACAAGAAGGGAAGTGCAGTTCGAGGCTTGGGGAGTCCATTCCCAGCTACAAGAGCTCGATTCGGTGACGGGGATTGCATGAACTGCGAGCTCCTGATCCATGGAGGGGAGGTGCTGCACCTGGTGGTAACGAGAGGGATACAGAGAGCTGAGAGAGAGGGAAGAGAGAAAGGGAGGAGGAAGGGTAAAGGTGGCATAGGGCTAGCCTGGCTTCCAAACCAAACACTGAAATGGAACCAACCCGTTCTTCTATTTTGCATAAATCAAACACAGGAACGGAACCGACCCGTTCCTTTGGAATGGAACCATTCCATTCCATGACAGTTGGTTCCTCAACCAAACACACCCTTAGGCCCAAAGATGGTGAAGTGTTATGTAGTCGACGTTCACATAACACCATTAAGGGAATCACAACATTCATATCATCAAAATATCGAACGACTATCAACTTCACATGACTACTTGCGACACGACTTCTCCCGTGGCCTCATGAACAAAAGTAACTAATCACAAGTGGTAAGCATGCTCATGATCAGAGAGGTATTAAATAGCATATTGGATCTAAACATATGATCTTCCACCAAATAAACCATCAAGCATCAACTACAAGATGTAATCAACACTACTAGTCACCCCCAGGTACCAATCTGAGGTTCCGATACAAGATTGAGCACAAGAGATGAACTAGGGTTTTGAGAGGAGATGGTGCTCTTGAATATGTTGATGAAGATTGTCCTCCCCAAGATGAGAGGGTTCTTGGTGATGACGATGGCCTTTCCCCCTCCGAGAGGGAAGTTCCTCCGGCAAAATTGCTCCAACAGTGGGCAAAAGTGCTCCTGCCCAGGTTCCGCCTCGAGACAACGACGATTCTTCTCGAAAATCCTCTCCCGATTTTTCTAGGTCAAAATAGAATATATACGAGAAGATGGTCGTGAAAAGTGGACTGGGTGGCCCACTACCCACCAGGCCACATCGGGGGGGGGGGGGGCTTGGTGCGTAATGGCCACCTGGCAGCCCCCCTCTAGTACTTATTTCCTCCAATATTTCTTATTTATTCCATAAAAAATGCTCATGAAGTTTCGACCCATTTGGAGATGCGCAGAATAGGTATCTCTGGCGTAGCTTTTTTAGGTCTAGAATTCCATGTACTGGCATTCTCCCTCTTGGTGTAAACCTTGCATATTATGAGAGAAAAGGCTTTAGAATTACTCCATAAAGTGGTATAATGCATAAAAACACTATAAATAACAGTAGCAAAACATGATGCAAAATGGACGTATCAAATAGCTATTATTTTTGGGCTAGTCTTATAACCCATGCAAATTACCGTCGCTATTTTATTAACTCTCAAACAAATTTAATTCAAGAACAAGAGTGCAATTATTTCTATAAAATCTATACGACCGTGCTCTAAAAAGATATATATGAAGTACTAGAGCAACTACTTAGCTTAAAAGATATAAGTGAATCACATAGAGTATTATCTCAAATCATGGTGAACATGTGTCTCTCTCAAGTGGGTGTATCCAGCAAACAATGATTGTGAAAAACTAAAAATAAAAACAACCTAAGATAAATCATGCTCCAAGAAAAACTCATATCATGTGATGAATAAAAATATTGCTCCAAGTGACATACCGATGGATTGAGACGAAAGAGGGGATGCCTTCCGGGGTGCATTACTAGAATTTGACAAGGGGTGCCTTGGTAATCCCCAATATTAGGCTCTTTCCGCTCCTTATTCCTTCGTCCAGCATGATAACACCCAAAACTTGAAAACTTCATCACGCAAAACTCAACATAAAACTTGTGAGATCCGTTAGTAGGATAGGCGAACCATAAACATTAGGTACTGTTATAAATTGATTCATATTTTATTATTTCATAAGGTAATGTATTCTAACTTCTCCATGACTTATTCCCCCGATATAATCCATAGAATCATCATAACAAGCAAACTATGCACGCAAAAACAAAATCTGTCTAAAACAGAACAGTTTGTAGTGATAAGCAAAGAAACCCTACTTGTGTAACTCCAAAAATTCTGAGAAATGAGGAAGACTCAAGGAATTTTTATAGATGTACTGTGTAAAATATTCACGTCAAAAATATGTTCCAGTAAAATCATAGAAATTTTGCACTCGACATGAAAATTTCTATTTTTGCATCGTATCAATTTTACTTATCATTCAAATCATCCCAAAGGCTTTACTTGGCACAAACACTAATTTAAACATAAAAACATAATCATTACAGTAGAAATAATCATGTTATATCACACAAACATAAAGTAGAACAAGAAAAAATAAGATAACTATTGGGTTGCCTCCCAACATGCTCTATTGTTTTACGCCCCTAGCTAGGCATAATGCATATTGTCAAGTGTTGACATCTTTGACACTCCACCCGTAAGTAGCCCTCATGATAGATTCATAAGGTGATTTAATTCACTTACTAGGGAAGTGTTCCATCCCTTTCTTTAATGGTAATTGGAACCTTATGTTTCCCTCTTTCATATCAATAATTGCACCTATAGTTCGCACAAAAGGTCTCCCAAGTATTATTGGACAAGATGGGTTACATTCAATATCAAGAACTATGATATCTATTGGCACATAATTTCTAATAGCAAGTATGATAACATCATTTATTCTTCCCAAACTTTTCTTGATAGTAGAGTCCATAAGATGTACATTAAGGGAATATTGATGTATATCAGTGAGACAAAGTACATCAGATAAAGATGTATGTATAGTTGAAACACTAGAACCTAGGTCACACAAAGCATAGCGTTCATATTATTTGAGATTAATTTTAATTGTAGGTTCCTATTCATTATGCAACTCTCTAGGAATAGAGACTTCTAACTCAAGTTTCTCATCATAGGCTTTTATCATTGCTTCTACTATATGTTTAGTAAAAACTTTATTTTGTTCATAAGCATTCGGTGAGCTAATAATGGATTGCAACAAGTAAATACATTCTACTAAATAAAAACTTTCATAATTAAAGTCCTTGTAATCCAAGATAGTGGGCACATCACTATTTAAAGTTTTGACCTTTCCATGTCCACCTTTTCAATTTTATCATTAGAATCATCATCCTCCAAGCAAACGGGACGCCTTCTAGATAAAGTTGACTCATATCCAATCCCTTTATCATCTATTTTCAGATAAGTAAATAAATAACCACTGGTATAAGTACCAATCATTTTAAGATCTTCATCATGATTGCGATGATAACCAGGTGGAAGAGCCTTTTCTAAGAATTCTCGTTTGACTCTGAACCTCGCAGCCATCTCCTTAATTTCATTAATAGATATTTGGATGGATTTAATGGACTTGTTGGTATCATGCTTTGGTGGCCAATTTTTATTTTTAAGAGTGTCCACATCGAGAGCAATGCTATCCATGTCCCTAGCCAAATCATAAACTTTATGCAACTTTTCCTCTACCATAGTTTTAAAAATCTTTTGAGAACTAATGAATTCTTTAATGGTGTTCTCAAGATCAGTAGGTATCCTATTATTACTATTTGATAATTTCCATTGGAATTACCATAAGAGTTTCCATAGTTGTTAGAAGAATTACCGGGGTACGGTCTAGTGTTGAAATTACCTCTATAAGTATTATTGTTGAAATTATTTCGAGAGATAAAATTCACATCCATAACATTATCATTTTGCCCAATCAAGTTAGACAAAGGCATATCATTGGTATTAACATGAACATTTTTACTCGCAACCATATCAATAAGAGCATCCACTTTCTCACTCAAAGTAGCGATTTCCTCAACAAAATTTACCTTCTTACCAGTTGGAGCTCTTTTGGTATGCCACTGAGACTAGTTAGTCATGATGTTGTCCAGAAGTTTAGTGGCCTCTCCTAATGTAACCTCCACAAAAGCACCACCTATAATACAATCTAGAAGATTTCTATATACAATGTTTAGTCCAACATATAAATTTTGGATAATCATCCACAAGTTCAAACCATGAGTAGGGCAATTCGTAATCATCAATTTCATCCTCTCCCAAGATTGTGCAACACGTTATTGGTCGTGTTACTTGAAAGTAATAATTTTATTTCTAAGGGAGATGATCTTAGTAGGACAAAAAATACTTGGTAATAAAAGCATATTTACATTTATCCCATGTTCCAATACTATTACGTGGTAAAGATGAGAACTAAGATTTAGCTTTATCTCGCAAAGAAAAAGGAAATACTTTTAATTTAACCACATCATTATCCATGTCCTTTTTTATTTTGAATGTCACATAATTAAAAAAAGGTATTAAGATGAGTAGCGGGATCCTCATTAGGACTTCCCAAAAATTGTTCTTTCATCACGAGATTCACCAATGCAGCATTTATGTCATAGAACTCTCATACGTCTCCAATGTAACGATAATTTATGAAGTATTCATGCCATATTTGCCTATTTTTACAATAATTTTATATGATTTTTATGCACTTTATATAATTTAATTAGAACTAACCTCGACTGACGTTGTTTTCAGCAGAATTACCTTGGTGTTGTTTTTTGTACAAAAAATGGAAGTTCTCGGAATCGCCCGAAACTTTTGGATGATTTTTTCTCGAATATATGAGCAATATTGGATCGAAGAACAACCAGAGGGGAGACACCTGTGGGCCATGAGGCAGCGAGGCATAGTCACCCCGCTGACTGCGCCCTCTTGTGTGGTGGTCCCCACATGGCTCCGTTTGGCGTAATTCCAATGCTGAAAATTCCTATATATACCAAAACCCTCAAAATTAGAAGAGAACTTCCGCTCCACCGCCGCAACTCTCTATATCAATGAAAAACCCATCTGGAGCCTTTCGAGTACCCCGTCGGAGGGGAAATAATCTTCAGTGGCCATCTTCATCATCCTGGCGGAGACCATGACGAGGAGGGAGTAGTTCACTGCTATCCCACAGAAAAACAGCGCCAGAGGTTGACACGTTGACACAGGCTGGGCTTGCTTTGGTTCTTCCCTTGAAGAGGAAAGGGTGATGCAGCACAGGAGCAGTAAGTATTTCCCTCAGTTTGAGAACCAAGGTATCGATCCAGAAGGAGGGTCTCGTCAAGTCCAGAGTACCTGCGCAAACACAAACAAGCTTGCACCCAACGCTTCAAAGGGGTTGTCAATCCCTTCAACATTGTTTGCAAAGTGAGATCTGAAGGCGGAAAGTGCAACGAAGTAAAAAGTGTAAGGCTGAAAATATGGTGTGGAGTAGACCCTGGGGGCCATAGTGTTCACTAGAGGGTTCTCTCAAAATAACAAGTATTACGGTGGGTGAACAAATTACTGTCGAGCAATTGATAGAACCGCGCAAAGTCATGATGATATCTAAGGCAATGATCATGCATATAGGCATCACGTCCGAGACAAGTAGGCCGATACTTTCTGCATCTACTACTATTACTCCACACATCTACCGCTATCTATCATGCATCTAGTGTATTGAGTTCATGATGAACAGGGTAACGCTTTAAGCAAGATGACATGATGTAGAGGGATAATCTCAAACCAATGATGAAACCCCCATCTTTTTACCCTTGATGGCAACAACATGATGCGTGCCTCGCTACCCCTTCTGTCACTGGGTGAGGTCACCGCATGGTATGAACCCAAAACCAAGCACTTCTCCCATTGCAAAAATCATAGATCTAGTTGGCGAGACAAAACCCACAACTCGAAGAGAATTACAAGGATATGAAATCATGCATAAGAGAGATCAGAAGAGACTCAAATAAGATTCATAGATAATCTGATCATAAATCCACAATTCATCGGATCTCGACAAACACACCGCAAAACAAGATTACATCGAATAGATCTCCATGAAGATCATGGAGAACTTTGTATTGAAGATCCAAGAGAGAGAAGAAGCCATCTAGTTACTAGCTATAGACCCGTAGGTCTATGGTGAACTACTCATGCATCATCGGAGAGGTCATGGTGTTGATGGAGAAGCCCTCCGTGTCAGAATCCCCACTCCGGCAGGGCACCAGGACATGCCCCAGATGGGATCTTGCAGAGACAGAAGCTTGCGACGGCGGAAAAGCGATTGCGATGATCTCCTGATTTTTTCTGGAATTTTTGGGATTATATAGGCGAAAGACCTAGGTCAGGGGACCTCCAGGGGGCCCACAAGCCTGGATGGCACGGCCCCCCTGGCCGCGGGGTGGGGGCTTGTGGGGCCCCTGGAGCTCTTCTAGCTTGGCTCCCAACTTCTCCGATCTTCTTCCGTTCCAAAAAAAATATTTTCCGGTATTTTCTTCCGTTTGGAGTCCGTTTCAAAATCTCCTCTGAAAGGGGTCAAAAACATGGAAAAAACAGGAACTGGCGCTTGGCACTGAGTTAATAAGTTAGTCCCAAAAAATATATAAAAGGCATACAAAACATCCAAAGTTTGACAAGATAATAGCATGAGACCATCAAAAATTATAGATACGTTGGAGACGTAGCATTCACCCTAGGGGCTGAGGGTATGTACGAGTAGCGATGTGTTTGATCTCTCTCTCTCTCTCTCTCTCTCTCTCTCGTGTTCTTGGGATGACACTATCTTGATGTATCACGAGCTTGTTAATATAGTTGGATCATATGGTGTTCTTCCCTTGCTATCTTGTTGTGATGAATTGAATCTTTCCCTTTGAGATCTCATTATGCGGATTGAATACTTTGGGTTTGAGAACACTTGATGTATGTCTTGCATGCAGATGCCCGTAGTGACAATGGGGTATTCTATTGATTCACTTGATATATGTTATATCATTAACTTGTGGATTTCGGTGACCTTAGGGATCTATGCATATGGGTTGATACATGTTCTTGTCCTACTTTCTCCGATAGAAATATTGGGGTACTTTTTGAAGTTCTTTGTGTCGGATTGAATATGATGAATCTGAAATTGTTTGATGCATGTCGAATAATTAACCCAGAGATACTTGTGGTGAAATTGGAGTATCTAGGTGACATTAGGGTTGATTGATATGTATCGTTGGTGTTATTTTAGTATGAACTCTAGGACTATTTGTGACACCTATGAAAGGATCAATATGGTTGACTAGAGGGGGGTGAATAGGCAACGACCACTTTTTAATTAATCTTAGCAAGTTAGGGTAAACAACATACGGGTTCACAAATATTACAACAATGGGGTGAACCTTAATGAAGCTAACAACGAGAGCTACTAAGACAAGTAAGAGATAGACAACAACATATGCATACACAAAGTAAAGGTTAGAGATAACCACAAGTGGAACCAATGGAGACGAGGATGTGTTACCGAAGTTCCTTCCCTTTGACAGGAAGTACGTCTCCGTTGGAGTGGTGTGGAGGCACAATGCTCCCCAATAAGCCACTAAGGCCACCGTATTCTCCTCACGCCCTCGCACGATGCAAGCTACCATGATTCCACTATAGGTGCCCTTGAAGGCGGCAACCGAACCTTTACAAACGAGGTTGGGGAAAACTCCACACAAAGCTTGGAGGCTCCCAACAAGACCACGAAGCTTCACCACAATGGAATGTGGCTTCGAGGTGATCTCAACCGTCTAGGATGCTCAAACACCCAAGAGTAACAAGATCCACAAGGGATTGGTGGGGGAATCAACTTTTCTCTTGGTGGAAGTGTGGATCTAGGCCTTCTCAACCAATCCCTAAAGAATCAACAAGTTTGATTGGCTAGGGAGAGAGATCGGGCACTTTTGAGCTTAGGGAGCAACAATGGAGCTTGGGAGGGTAAGAGATAAGGTTCCACAGCTAGAAGAACCCTTTATATAGTGGGAGAGAAAATCCAACCGTTTTCCCACTCACAGCCTGTGCCTAGCGGTACTACCGCTGGATGCAGCGGTACTACCGCTGGCACTCTAGCGGTACTACCGCTGGCTGCAGCGGTACTACCGCTGGGCCCGTGGTAGTGCATAAGCACTACCACCGCCAAGAAAGTCTTCGCAAAAAGGTCCGTCCACGTACAACCGCTAGGCAGGCGGTACAAAGCTCTTGGGGCGGTACTACCGCTGACCAGGGGCGGTACTACGGCTTTTCTGTGACTCAAATAAAGAGAATCGTAGAGAACATCGTGCTTCTGTTCCACGAAAGAGGGGGCGAGTCGTCTTGTGCCGTTGACGTGTGTTATCTGAAATCTTAATACACACAGTTAGTCCTTGGCGGTACTGTCATCAATCACCAAAATTACTTAGGCATAAACTATGACCCAACAACCTATAGGAACAATCCAATAGATTGATCGGAAAGAATAACTTTGAGGTCGTTCTACTATCTACAACAATTTCATCTTATGTTCTACGCTAGATATGAACTTTGGAATGATTCTTTGTCGCATGTTGAGGGATGATCATATGATTCTATTATGTTAGTGGTGTCTGCTAGAACTACGTTGGTATTTCCCCAAAGAGGAAGGGATGATGCAGTATAGCGACGGTAGGTATTTCCCTCCCTGATGAGAGCAAGGTTATCGAACCAGTAGTAGAACCTCCTCACACCACGTAAACAACACCTGCGCACAAATAAAAAATACTTGCAACCCGACGTGTTAAAAGGATTGTCAATCCCTCCCCGGCAACGATGCCAAAAATTGGCACGTTGGTGGGAGACTATCTTGACTTGATCTTCCCCGGCAATGGCGTCAAAAATTCCTTTCGGGTATGGCGCCTCAGGGTAGGCAAATAACGTGAGGTAAAAGTGGTAGATAGGATAAATAGATCGCGAAACAAATAAATTGCAGCAAGGTATTTTTGGTTTAATAGATCTAAAAATAAAAGCAAAGGAAAATAGATCGCAAAGGCAAATATGATGAAAAGAGACCCGGGGGGCCGTAGGTTTCACTAGTGGATTCTCTCGAGAAAAATATGATAACGGTAGGAAAACAATTACTATTGGGCAATTGATAGAACTTCAAATAATCATGACGATATCCACACAATGATCATTATATAGGCATCACGTCCAAGATTAGTAGACCGATTCATGCCTGCATCTACTACTATTACTCCACACATCGACCGCTATCCAGCATGCATCTAGTGTATTAAGTTCATGGAAAAACGGAGTAATGCAATAAGAGTGATGACATGATGTAGACAAGATCTATTTATGTAGAAATACACCCCATCTTGTTATCCTTAATAGCAATGATACATACATGTCGTTTCCCTTTCTGTCACTGGGATCAAGCACCATTAGATCGAACCCATCACAAAGCACCTCTTCCCGTTGCATGATAACTAGATCAAGTTGGCCAAAAAAAACCCAAATATCAGAGAAGAAATACGAGGCTATAATCAATCACGCATATAAGAGATCAAACAAGACTCAAATAACTTTCATGGATAGAAACATAGATCTGATCATAAACTCAAAGTTCATCGGATCCCAACAAACACACCGCAAAAAGACTTACATCATATGGATCTCCAAGAGACCAATGTATTGATAATCAAGAGAGAGAGAGGAAGCCATCTAGCTACTAACTACGGATCTGTAGGTCTACAAAGAACTACTCACGCATCATCGGAGAGGCACGAATGGACATGATGAACCCCTCTGTGATGGTGTCTAGATTGGATCTGGTGTTTATGGACTCTGCGGCGGCCGGAATTGATTTTTGTCCCCCTCCTTAGGGTTTCTGGAATATTGCCCAGGCGCGCCCTGGTGGGTTGTGCTCCCATCAGAGCTTCCCTCAGGTGCGTTCGTGGCCCACTGGATGTCTTCTGGCCCAAAAAAATCCATAAAAAGTTTCGCTGCATTTGGACTCCGTTTGGCATTGATTTCTTGCGATGTAAAAAACATGCAGAAAACAACAACTTGCACTGGGCACTATGTCAATAGGTTAGTACCAAAAAATGATATAAAATGACTATGAAATGATTGTAAAACAACCAAGAATGATAATATAACCGCATGGAACAATAAAAAATTATAGATATGTTGGAGACGTATCATTAGCATTGTTGAGAGATTGCAGTAGTAAAAGTATGAACCCTAGGCATTATTTCCAAGCATTTTGTATAACCTTTTGCTCGCTATTTGCTTATACATCCATTTTGCATCATGAATTATTGTTGATATTTGTGTTATTCTTGTCCATTATTCCCTATTATCATGCAATTCTTATGCCCTTTCTCTCTGAATATGAAAGGTACATCACAAAGAGGGAAATATCTGGAAACTGGAATTCTCGACCATGAAACCGAGAAAAGGGCAGAAAAATCAATATACTCCAAATGACGTGAAACTTCACGGAGAATTTTTCTAGAATATTTGAGAATATTTAAGAATTTTTCTGAAACTCCACCCCCTTGCCATGCCCAGATAGCTTGTGGGCCTCCTGCTAGCCCTCTAACACCCCTCTTCTCCTATATGGTGTGTTTTGACATAGAAAAAATTATAAGCAACCTTCCGGGACGAAGCACCGTCGTCTCGAAGTAGAAACCTGGGCAGAGGTCATTTTGCTCTCCGACAAAGAGATTCTGCCGGGGAAACTTCCCTTTGGGAGGGGAAATTGAATCTATCATCATCACCAACACTTCCTCCTTCATGGGAGGACCAATCTTCATCAACATCTTCACAAGCACCATCTCATCTCCAACCCTAGATCATCTCTTTTATTCAATATTTGTCTCAAAACCTTAGATTGGTACCTGTGGGTTACTAGTTGTGTTTATTACATCTTGTAGTTGATGCTTGTTGGATTACTTGGTGGAAGATATTATGTTCAGATCCTTGATTATTATTATTACACCTCAGATCTTGAACATGTTGATGAGGTGTGGGTAGTAATATTGTTCCCGAGGACATGTGAGAGGTCTTGTTATAAGCAATCATATAAAGTTGGTATTCGTTTGATATTTTGATGATATTTATGTTGTAACTTCTCTTAGTGGTGTCATGTGAACGTCGACTACATGACACTTAACCATGTTATGGGCCTAAGGGAAATCATTGTGGAGTAACAATTAGATGATGGTTTGCGAGAGTGACAGAAGCTTAAACCCCAGTTTATGTGTTGCTTCATGAGGGGATGATTTGGATCCACACATTTAAAGCTATGGTTAGATTTATCTCAATTCTTCTTTCGTAGTTGCGGATGCTATTGAGAGAGGGTAATCATAAGTTGGTTGTTTGTTCAAGTAAGAACGACACCTTAGCACCGGTCCACCCACATATCAAATTATCAAGTAGCAAACGTGAATTAACTCAACATGATGAACATGACTAGACATAAATTCCCATGTGTTCTCGGGAGTGCCTGCTTAATATAAGAGTACTTTCCGAATTACCCTTTGCTACAACAAGGACTTGGCTACCTTGCTGCACGTTTGCTACTATTATTACTTGTCACTTGTTATGAATTATCTTGCTACAAAACTATCTATCACTTTTACTTACAACACTTCTAGAGAATACCTTGCTGAAAAGTGCTTGTCATTTTCTTTTGCTCCTCGTTGGGTTCGACATTCTTACTTATCGAAAGGCCTAAGATTGACCCCCTATACTTGTGGGTCATCAAGTCTCTTTTTTGGTGCCGTTGCCGGGGAGTGAAGCACCTTTGGTAAGTGGAAATTGGTAAGGAAACATTTTTTGTACGTGCTGAAATTTACTATTGCTTGTCACTATGAATGGTCACCCTTTGAGTGGCTTGTTTGGGGCATCTTCGCCTCGAACGAAAGTTGAGGAAGTTGTTCCTCAACCTACTGAACTTACTGAAAATATTTATTATGAGATTCCTCCGAGTATGGTAGAGAAACTGTTGGCTAATCCTTATAACGGTTCAACTCATCCTGATTATCATTTGATTTATGTCGATGATATTTGTGGATTTTTTAAGCTTTCAGGTCTACCTGGAAACAAATTTAGAGTCAAGGGGCAATAGATTGAGAAGAAGAATGACATATGGACAAATAAGGTGGTAGAAGAAAAAGTTCACTGGGAAAAACGACTAGAGAGGGTATGTAGTCTTTGTAAGAATAGAGAGAAGGAGATGCTTGCATTTATGTTGTGGTTGAACATTGTGTGCACATGCAATGTGCTCATTCATGAAGAGAAAAATGAGCATTGTTTACAAATTCATTTGGTGGCCGGTGGCAACGCATAGACAGTCTACTAGTATTCTATAGTATGTTAGTCATGATTATCGTCCATATTAGTGTGATTGTTTATATAATTGTTTATCAAATCATACCTGTGATCTACCTATCTGTCAATCACTTATTTGATAAAACTTATTGTCTTACCAAAGAAAGCATAATTTCATTTGGTAAGTCAAAAATGAAATGACAGGGGCATGTTTAACGAAAGGATGAGGTGGACAACATAACCTTACATTCTTTTTAAGTAGGAAGATGCAAGTCAATAAAAGATGAGAGGGCATGGAGAAATTTGGAGGAAGGATGAGGTGGACGACAGGACCTTACGTTCTTTTTAAGTAGGAGAGATGTTTATCAAATCATGCCCTTGATTTGATTATATCTAAATAAATCTTAGGATTTTATTTGGTAATCACTTGTTTGGTAGGAACTTATTATATTAGCAAATAAAAAAATATTTGGTAAATCAATAAAACATGAGAGAGAAGAGGGAATATGGACAACAAAACCTTGCGCTCTTTTTATGTAGGACATGAAGAGAAGAGATAAGATAAGATAATATAAGAATGAATAGTTTCTATATTTAAATATTTAGTAATTACGAATGAAAGGAATCAAATATCATATAAGTAGAAAGTGTTAAATGTATGGATCTGAATATTTTTTTTCTTCATATCCTTCCCATTATTGTCATACAGAGCATTACATGCTTCCATTTCTACCTATCTCGAGAAGTTTATAAGATGATAATATGCCCCATCCATCCTCCACAGAACATACGGTGTTGTTTCCTAGCCACGCACAAGAGAGATTACAACAAGAAAAGAGGTACTGTTGTTAGCGAGACAGTTCGTAATGGATGCACATGCTACGGGTGTTTGTTTCGTTTTGCTGCTTCTGTTGCTCGGAAATCCAACTTCGGCAGGTGTGTTCTTTGTTCTGTTGTTACCCTTGCAAGTCTCAAGTAAATGTTGTTGAATTTGTGATGACTAGTTTTTTTGTGAACAAAGGAGATGAATAGTTTCATTTAGATAGAAGCATGCAAATTTTGTTGCACATGCTACAGTTTTACTCCTGTTTACAGGCACATATATAGCCTTCACAGTAACGTTGTGGTTATTTTTATGCCACAGAGCGCTGCCTTCAGGATGGTTCGGATGGACTGATCTTCTGCACCAAAATCCTTTGCAAGTTGACCTGCGGCTCCATAGCGAAAGGACGGGGTGGTTATTCCAAGGACGCTCATTGTGATGGACACAATTGCAACTGTACAGTTTGCTTCAATGAGTGAAACAATATTATTGGATAAGAGAGTTTATACTATATATTCCAAGACAACAATGTCGTTCTTAAATGAGAAAATAAATCAATAAACGTATTGTGTCATTTCAATTATGTTATGGTTTATTTCGTGGGAAGTGGATGTATACCCGTTTGTCATTTACTATTATCATAGAAAAGCGGTCACATAAATAGTTGACATATCTATGCCTGTTGAGAGCATGGTTAATAATACATCCAACATTCGGTTATAAGAAGTTATCATCCCATATAAAACCAACCTAATAGATGACATTTATAATGGTAAACTTTAAATGTACTATATCACTAATTTCTATAGGATTGAAGCCTCACAATCAACTGAGGTCTTCAATTAGAATTTGGTCGCTGATTTTGATCAGGTCAACAATTTCTCAAACCATCTCATTTAAGCTTTTATACAATACAATATGTTTCCTTCACAATTAATTAAGGCTTCAATTTAGACTTTGGACATCCGATTTTGACCGGATCAACAATTTCTCAAGGAGCCCTCCTATTTAATTATTTTAATTCTCTATGCTTCCTAATTTTAAAGCCTTTTCATTCGATTGAGGTATTCAAATTTGCATTTGGTTTACGATTTGATCGGGCCAACAATTTTTTAAATCAATCAGCAGCAACTGGCCAATAAAAACATATCAACCCCTCACAATCTCCTATCGCCCATAAAAAAGTGTCACCATGTGATACTATAGCATGAATATAGTACATGCAACCAACGATAAAAAACATCCCCACATAAATATGGGTTGATAAGCCAATAACACAGAATCACACCGCGAAAGACCCACCAAATAACTGCATTATAAATAAACATAAAACACACTCCATGATCTCCCCCACCAACTAAACTAAATACCCCATCAATTTCAAAATATAAGGGTTATTAAAAAAAATTCGAAAGTCAAATTTCTTTAATTTTGACCAAGTTCACAGCCAAAAATATCGACATGCACAATATTAAACAAAACAAATATGAAAATTCATTTCATGACGATGAATGTAATAACACCGATTTAAAATTATGAATTTTCATATATTTCTCTATAAATTTGATCAAACTTAAAGTGGTTTGACTTTTCAAAAGATTAATACACTATATAGTTTAAAATAAAGTGAATAAAGAAATTTAAGAATCCCAACAAATTCAGCGGCACAACAAAGCGCGCACAACCCTTCTAGCATATACTAATTTGTAAAGAGTTGACCCATCTTGCAATCTCACAATGTATCTTGGGACTCGTGGTGTAGTTGGCTACTAATATACAACGGGCTTCTGTTTTTTTTCCTCTCATCTCTCCTTCAACTAAGCAAAGATATAATATTTTTGTCCTTATAGCCTCTTTATGTTACCTTATTGTACTTCCTTTGAAAAGAAGTTTGAACCCTTAACCTCATATATTTATGCACACAACCAATTTATCATGATGTTCTATACCTGGGACTAAGGAAAGAAGTATTGATACCTCAACAAACAGCGATTACACAACATACTTCGCATCTAATCCAATTGCCACACCACCATCCAAACCGGTTAAACAATACTAGTGCGACCATCTGCAAATGGGTACATCCATAATCAAACGCTCTCAAACTTCTGCACTCTAAAGTAAGAACCATTTATGGATCTCGTAAGTAGCATTTAGATAAGACAAAAAAGACTTAACTTTGTTTGTAACTTGTAAAAGATGATGATGAAGATTACTATCCATGTGTCTTGATTCCCTACCCACCACACATGTCATGACCCAGAGATAGTGAGGTGCTCTGCTTAGGTGGCTCAGCTCTAGATCGTGTCCAAAACCCCCCGACCTGGAAGCCCATCCGCTGTTGGACTCATTGCGTGTAACGTGGGTGTGTGCGTGTGGGGCGTCGCCGATGAGTCACGAGTAGATGTGTGATGAGAAACGGAATCAAAGTATCTATTGTTGCATCATCTTCTTCTCCTACTACTATGTCACCATCTTCATCTAGTTTGTTGTTTTAGTTGCTATAATTGAGCAGCAATCGAAGTATCAACTTACTTTTTATATTATAGCTGCCATTCGTTGGTACTCAATAAGTGTTAGTAGTGAAGTGATGTCATATTGAAGAAAATAAATACAACATAGTTGCATGTTTATTTTGATGTGGTTGTAAATAATGCATGCTATTCAATCCCACGAACACTATGGATGTACAAGTAACAATCATCTTGTTGGGGAACGTCGCATGGGAAATAAAAAAAATCTACACACATGCAATACCTATCCATGGTGATGATCATCTACAAGAGGGGAGAGTGAATCTACATACGCTTGTGGATCGCTAAGCGGAAGCGTATATAACACGGTTGATGTAGTGGAACATCTTTGCGATCCAAATCGCAGTCCGTCCCGCGATCTCATCACGATCCGTACCGCGATCCCATCACGAAACATCCCGATCTAGTGCCGAACAAACGGCACCTCCGCGTTTAGCACACATACAACTCGATGGCGATCACCGCCTTATTGATCTAGTAAGAGGGGCGAAGAGGTAGATGAGTTCTCCAGCACGGCGGTGTGGTGGTGGTGGTGGTGAACTAATCCAGCAGGGCTTCGCCTAAGCACCACCGAACTAGACTAGAGGAAGAACTACGATCTAGAGGAAGAGGGAGCACGTGGTTGATTTCTGGTGTCAAAAAACCCTCAATACCTCTAGTATATATAGGAGGAGGGAGGGAAGAGGCTGCGCCCTAGGGCTGGCCCCTTTGCCTTGGCCGCAAGGAAGAGAGGAGGAGTCCTCCTCCAATCCTAGTAGGATTATGACTCCTTCCCACTTGGAAACTCTTTCCACCTTTTGGCCTTTTTGCCTCATTCCTCCACTCAGCCGCATGGACCCTTAGGGGAGGCTTCGACCAGCCCACCGGGGGCTGGTGTGCCTCCTCTCACATCCCATGATGCCCATGGGTCATCACACCCCTCCCGGTAATCCCTCGGTACCCACCCGGCACTCCCGGTACATTACCGATTAGCCCGAAACTTTTCCGGTGACCAAAACAGGACTTCCTATATATCAATCTTTACCCCCGGACCATTCTGAAGCTCCTTGTGATGTTCAGGATCTCATACGGGACTCCGAACAACCTTCGGTCACCAAAACCTATAACTCAACTATCCCGAAACATCACCGAACCTTAAGAGTGCAGACCCTGCGGGTTCGAGAACTATGTAGACATGACCTGAGACATTCTCCGATCAATAACCAATAGCGGGACCTGGATGCCCATATTGGGTCCTACATATTCTATGAAGATCTTTATTGATTGAACCTCTCTTTCAAGAATTCAGTTAATCCCGTATGTTGTTCCCTTTGTCCTTCGGTATGTTACTTGTCCAAGATTCGATTGTCTATATCTCTATACCTAATTCAATCTCGTTACCGGAAAGTCTCTTTACTCGTTCCATAATACAAGATCCCGTGGCTAAATCTTTAGTCACATTGCTTGCAAGGCTTATTGTGATGTTGTATTACCGAGTGGGCCCCGATATACCTCTCCGTCACACGGAGTGATAAATCCCAGTCTTGATTCATGCCAACCCAACAGACACCTTTGGAGATACATGCAGAGAATCTTTATAGTCACCCAGTTATGTTGTGACGTCTGATACACACAAGGTATTCCTCTAGTGTCCAGGAGTTGCATGATCTCATGGTCATAGGAACAGATACATTGACATGCATAAAGCAGTAGCAATAAACAGACACGATCATATGCTACTTTCATAGTTTGGGTCTTGTCCATCACATCATAATCCTAATGATGTGATCCCGTTATCAAGTGACAACCCTTGTCTCTGGCCAGGAAACCTTGACCATGTTTGATCAACGAGCTAGTCAACTAGAGGTTCACTAGGGACACATGTATCAGAGTTTCCATTCAATACAATTCTAGCATGGATAATAAACGATTATCACGAACAAGGAAATATAATAGTAACCAATTTATTATTGCCTCTAGGGCACATTTCCAACACATCTCACCAACAAGTCACGGAGCTGAAGTAGCGAAAGAAGAGTTGGCGAAGCACACCGACTCCCACTACTAGGTTATACCTCCCAGCCTTGAGAATTTATCTAAGATCATCCACCGATCTAGCATGAAGTGTATGATGCCTCCGAGTTACCACATGTATCGATCTAGAGTTATAGCAACACTCCATGTAACATCACGAAGAACAACCACGAGAACTGGATGGAGAGGGACAACCTAGTGGTGTATTGTCTAGATCAAGTCTAGATGGGAGAGAGAGGGAACATGGTTGTAGAGGATCGTCCTCAAGGGCTTTGGTGTGCCTCTAGTGGTACCCCCACATATGCATATCTGAATGAAAAGGGGAAGGGATGCGCATTGCGGAGGGGTCCTCACCTTGGGTGTGCTTACTAGGAGGTGGAATCCTCCAAGGACTGCCATCCAGTTGCCTTGCCGCCTAACAAACCCTAGCAGATGACGGAATTGGGCCCTTCTAGCGTGCCCCCACTCTAGAATGAGGGCGACCAACTAGGGACCTTCCAAAAAATTTCCAAAATATTTCATACTCTTTCAGGGCCTTCGAGGGAATTCCAGGACGCTCCGAGATATCATCAGCACTTTTGTGGGACCTCCTAGAACACTTTTAGAGTCCATTCTATCATTCATTGTATCCTCGTCTCCTGCATATCGCTAGTTGTTAAGTGTGTGGCCCTACATGTTTGATAAAATGCGGACATGCTCGAAACTACTTCAAGTTAATAATTATTAGCAAGATCTAGCCATAATAATCCCACATACCAAGGAAGAAATTTCTTGATTAAACCTTTTGTTATCGCATACAATTCCCTTTGCTTTGTGATACTTTACAAAAAACAAGGCGATATTTTTACGGTATCCCCGTGATTAACACTTTGATCACTCTACCTAGTTCTCCTCATTTCTGGTTTCTAGTTCTTTCAGATTACCGTATTCCAATGTCCCCATGACTAACACCTTAGACACTATGCTTGTCCAAGAAATGGTAGACATTGTAATACCGAGTGCCCCGAGAGTGTATCTCTCCATAGCCATAGGAGCAAATTCCATACTTACATATCAAACACCACAAGATACTTTTCCGTACACCCGAAAGTTACATTTATAATCATCCATTTATGGAGTCAAGTTTGGGAACCCCAAAATAACCATCCGATATACAGTATATGATTTTCTCGTAGTGTAAGGACACAAGTAAATGTTAACACTTCAGATGAAAGTACCGAGAACATATTGAGAACATAATTTCACGGTATTTTATAAGTTTGGTCTATTCAACACCATTTTTACCTTAACAATATGTTCTCCCCATTTTTGGAATCTTGTTATAATAACAATGTTTATGTTTGGTATTTATGTTTCCACACATGCATATTTTACTCTAAATCCCACATTAAAGAACCATTGCAATTATAGCGAAAAATATACAATTAACTATGAACATGAAATTAGAATAATAATAAAATTATTATTGCCTCTAGGGTATATTTTCAACAAAATAAATGTTGGAAATTTTAGCATACACTCAAAGGGAGACTCTTCCATCCGCAACACAATGGAAAATTTGTGAACCATGCCATAGCAATTGAACCAACAACAATAAAGTTTGGACAGATAGACATCAAATCAATTAAAATCATCTCGAGGAGATAAAAAAAATCTTTCCCAACCATGTATTATATATTCCCAATAACAATTTTATGTTTATTAGGGATGGACACTATCCCAAATCCCCTAATACTTAATGACGATGTCATGCCCTGATATACTCCCTCCGTCACAGTTTAGAAGGCACGCACGTGTACCTAGATCATCAATTTGACTTATATAAAATATATTATTTAACATCAAAATTATATCATTAGAAAATAGAACAACTAAAGTTTCTAATGATACATTTTTTTTGTTATATATGCTTCTCATTAAGTTAGTCAAATTGACGATCCAGGTACATGTGCCGGACTTGTAAACTGAGATGAAGGGAATAGCTATGGAGGACAGAAGAGGAGTGAAAACCACGAGGTGGCCTAGGACTACTCTTAAGAGACCTCTCGCAATACACGGCACATACACATACAAGACACGAACTCTGCTATTCCATCTAGTGTAGGTCTTTTGTATTAGGATTTTACCAACTAAATCAGGAGTAGTAAAACCCTAGCAACAAACGAATATATGAGACGTAAAAGGAAATTACAATCATCATCTTATTCATCATTGCAATGCATCATTTGATCTTACGATCAACCCCCCTTGTACACACAAACCATAGTTCACATATGAGGTTATCATCAATATGGACATATTACCTTAGCCCCAGGGCCTGAACCTGAGTATATCTTCATCATGTGTGTCGGGCCCGTGGGACCGGGGGTATCTAGGCCCGCGGCCTATGGCCCCAGGCACTATGTGCTACACAAGACAAGCTCGACCCATCGGTGAGCCGAACGAGGAAGGCCCTCGCCAGGACCCTTACCTCGCGAGGTAGGAGTCTCGGGATCATCAACAAGGGCCACGAGAGGGCGCTCGCTGCAGAGACGCGTCGTGAGGCCATCCTGGAGGCTCTCGCGGGGCGAGCTCATCAGGGGTTACCTGACGAGGGTCTCATAACCCTGTGCCTTCACGTGGGAGATGCAGGTTGCGCATGCGGCGCATGAGTGGTGCCAACGGGCATGGAGAGGGGGATTCCCATTTTCGTCCTAAGGAAGCGGGGCCACCTAGCCCCCCCCCCCAAAGCAACCCCCAAAGGTTTCCTGGTTTGTGCAAGAGGTCTAAGGCTGTGGCTCGGCAGGGCGGAGGTCACCTGCGAGCCCACCAACACGTCATGGGGAAGGGCTTTTGCAGGCGAAGACCACCTTTGTCAGGGCGGGCCACAGTCATGTCCCCTTTCAAAATGGCCATTATGGCAACCCTTCCCGCCAAGCATGTTTTCGGGGAAGAGGACCAAGGATAGTATAAAGAGAGAGGCCCGATTGTAATGCCCGAGATGTAACCTTGCCATATTTAGGGACCTTTCCTATTTTGGAACCATGTTTTCAATGCTATAAGAGTTATCATTTCATGTGGTCATTTCATGTCATCACCTTTGCATCATGGCATCATCCTTTCGTTTGCTTTTTTCTCATTCTTGTTGTTGGCGCTAGCTATGCTTGTGGTGTATTGTGATGATGGGGTGTTTACCAAGCTATGTTTTCAAACTAGGTTGTTTTCAAACAAGGATTCAAAACCCCTTCTCCATTAATATTTGAACTCATGTTTTAACTTGTTTAAAACATGTTTTAAAAATGTTGATCTTTTGTTGTTTTATCTTGTGTGTGAAGGGGTATTGTCTTGGGGTTTTAAAACCTAAGCCATATAGGGTTCTTCCCAACAAAACAGCATATTAAAATATGTTTTGAATTTAATTTAGTTGCTCCAAAAATCAGTTTGATATTTTATTTAAATAGGGCATAATACCCTTATGCCCTAGGTATTTTTATATTGTTTTCTTCAAACCCCTGTGTGGTTGTCTGCATTTTTGTTTGTAGGTGTTATTTAAAATGAGAAAACCTTTTGTTTCATTCAGAGAGCCCAGGTGGGCTGGCTCGCTCCTTCTCCCTGGCCCATCTCTTTTCTTTCTCTCGCGCGGCCCTCTCCCCTTTCGTTCTTCCTCCTCTGACGCCATTGCGTTTTCTCCTTTCCGTCGGTGGAGTATCAGAGAGAGAGCACCGTTGATGCCGTGAATACACGGAAGCCGAGGGCTATAAAGCCTCGGCATGCGTGCCCCCTCCTCCTAGGGTTCTTCCCTTCATTCTCCTCCGCCGCCAGCACCTTCTTCCCCCTCCTTCTTGCCCTCCTCAGGTAAGGTTCAGAGAGGAACACCTTCGGGTTCAGAGAGAGCGCCTCATCGCCGTCGTCCCTCTCCTTGTCGCCGGTGCCTCCCCGTCGAATCCAAGCATGCAGGGAGGATGCTGGATCCTCCCTCTCTCCATTCCCGGCGCTAGGGAGGTGGATCCTCTCCTCTGTCGACCTCTCATCACCGTCGTCGTCTTCGGCGGAGCAGAGTAGCTCGTCGCCGTCGACCTCACCTCTCCCTCCTCTTCTCGGCAGCGGGGACTCCTTCGAGCATGCCTAGGTGAGCCCCCCTTCCTTCCCCGCGCCAAAAGGCTCACCTGTCGCCAGAATTGTGCCGCCGTCGTGTCCTGTTCCGGCCGGTTGCGCGGCCGCGTCACGCCGCCATCTCAGGGCCCCTCCACGTGGGTTAGCCACGGGAATGGGTTCCCCCAACCTCCCGTGTCCCTCGTCGTAGTATCGTAGGTGATAGATCGCCAGAGCGTCGCCAGGGAGTCTCCCCTGTTTCGGCCGCTGCTCATGTGCAGTAGGAGCAGATGGGGATGCTCAAAAGAGAACCCCATCCTCTCTCTGTTAAGATTCATTTGAGTAGCAGTGGTAGGTGTATGTGGTTACTTTGGGCAGATCCGGGGTTTGAACCCCCGCAACCCCCTTTTAATTTTTGTTTTCGCTGGTGGTAGTGCTTGGCAGACAGAGTTAACCTGCCCCCTTCCTCCTCTCTATCGAGAGAGAAGTGGTAGCCCATTGTTGATGGTGTGTTGCTGTGGTGCAGGAGATACTGGGTTCGATTCCAGGCCTCCCCATTTTTTTTGCTGCCCTTGTTTATGTTTTTTCCTTTTCCTATTCTTGTGCAACAAGTATGCTTTGTCCTTTTTTTGCAAAACCAGGGGGTTTTATCCCTTCAAGGCTTAGCTTGTATGCATATATGTGTTTGAGTGCATGTGTGTGCATGGTAGTGTGAGTAAGTGTGTGGGGGATGTGCATGTGCTCATGGGTGTGTGTATGTATGTGTGTGTGTGTGTGTGTGTGCATGTGGGTGCACATATGCACATGTGCAAGAGGGCCTAGCCTCTCAAGTTGCACCCCTCCTTGTAGTGTTTGAGTGTGTGTGCATTTGTGTGTGTGTGAGCACATATATGTGTGTGTATGTGCTCATGCATGTGTGTGTGGTTGCATGGGTGCATATGCACTTGTGCATGAGGGCTAACCCCTCATGCTTGCCACATTGGAGTGATGTGGTTGTGTGTGGAGCTTGTGTGGTGCATGTGTAGGTGTAGGAGTGTGTGGTATGATTCCACATATCCATGTGCATGAGTGTGTGTGCTCATGTTCATGTGTTTGCTCATGGTGTGTGGATGAACACATCCCTACTTGTGATTAATTATGTTTGTAAGGCTATGCCTAGTTAGAATGATCTTGTCCTAGTGCAAGTGCATGTGTAGGTGATGCATAGGATAACTTTTACATGTGATATTGTTCCTATATGCCATATTGGATTCTAGGTGTGTTTTTCGAGCTAGCTTTGTGCCTAGATGCTACATGCAAGTACCCATGTATTATATATGATTTTGGGGTAGAATCTTCCCAAGAATCCATTGGTGCAATCAGATTTCACTTTAGAGCAACTTCATAAAACTGTTATTTTCTGTCATGATTCCATGTTTAGTGCCTTGTATCATGTGGTGCCTTGACCATATGAGGATGAATCCTTGATGTAGTAGTAGTGGGTGAACCCCTCTACAGCATGGGGTCTTTTTTTGTTCATAGGAATTTGTATGCACCTATTGTGCCTTGTCAAAGTTGACACTTGGCTGAAACTGACAGCTTTGTGAAAATATGTGATTTTCACTAAGTCTGAGAATCTGATATTATTTTCTTCCCCTCTTGTTTTGGTTGCTTTAGCTCCTGTGTTGGGAATCAGCCCATGCAACAAACTAAAGTTTGTGATCTTTTGTGTTTGTCTAGATCCCTGTTAAATTTCATGCTTATTCACTCCCTGTAGATATCATTTTGGAGGCTGCCAAAATGTTTCAGAGCATAAGTAGATGGTGAAAATCTGTGATTTTCACTAAGTGCCAGAATCTGTGATATTTTGTGCAAGTTAGTGCCTGTAGATTTTCTCATGTGTGACTCCTTTGTATTACTTCTTGCACAGGGTTGTAGAGCTTTTGAATGGCTTTTGCCTCATATCTTGTTTGGCTCATTTGGATGGTTGTAGCTACTTTAAATGTTGTAAACAAACTACTATGATGTTGTTAAAAACAGATTGCATGTTTTTGTTGATTTGAAGCTTGTATGGGCATTGTTGATGGTGTGCTGTGTTTCCATGCACCACCCCACTTAAATTTGGTTGTTTGATCATATGGAAACCTGGTAACACCAGGGGAGTGCCATGGGAGTGTGTTTGTGGCTCATTCGAACCGTAGGTCTCCATATCTTGTTTCCTAGTTTCTGGTTGATCCGTAGCTCCGTTTTCTACGTTCTTATATGTTTTTGCTTCGTTTTTCTCGTGATGCACATGATCATGCCATCATCATGCATGTGAAGATAACTTAATATGAGGTTCTGTCCAGAATTCAATTAACTCAACTAATGCATATGAAAGTGACTAGAATAGTGATGCATGCTTCCTTCTTCACACATGCATCATATTGCTTGTTGCATCATGTTGTGTTGGTGTTCATTGGCTGTTATTTTTATCTTGGGTAGCATCGGGATCAGAGAACGAGTACGTGGATTCTGGAGAGTACGTGCAGGAAGATCAAGAGCAGTTCCAAGCTGAAGACTTCACACGCAAGATGACTGTGACCTTGATACCGTATCTAGCTTTGTTATGCTTAGAATCACATTTCCTTCGATACATGCTCGCTGCCTACCACTTGATATAAATGCCACTTGTCTTTGCCATGAACCCCAAGCACTTTCCTCTCCTAGCAAATTTTGTTTGGCTAAGTAGGCTTGCTGAACCTTCTAATGAATAGCTTTGCTAGTTGCAGGTGCCAGCTGTCTCATGTGATAACATGAGTATTTTGGTATCATTATGTTTTAAACTGTTGTTTAATTAATGCACCTATATACTTGGTAAATGACGGAAGGCCTAGCCTTTTGTCGGGTGATTTGTTCCGTTGTTGCCGCCTTAGTTTCGGCTACCGGTGTTTGTTTCCATAACTGATCGCTCCTAACACGTTCGGGGTTGTTATGGGGACCCCCTTGATAAATCGTGTAGTGTTAAGGCTTGTCCAGCAGGACCCAACATTGGTTTTAATCTGCTAATCACATAATAATAATTTGCATAGGGAATAGCTACCTTGAGGATTTAATCAACAACCCGGGCCAGTGCTCCTCATGAGTGTTGGTCCAACCTATAGCAACTTATTACTCTCCCCGGGGCAACTCGGTGTTTTGGCATGGTAACCGTCGCTCATCCGTCGTGTCCTTGGACTTAGATACGTGGCTCTTATCGGGGTGGTCGACACGACGGGAGGTCCTGCTAGATTTGCCTTACCTTAGCGATATATCTTGTGTATAGGAATCCCGGTGAAACTTTGGGTCTCCTCAAAGTTGAGGTTTTCCTCTAAGGAATCCGACGAGATCACGAGTTTCGTGATAGAGGATTACTTTGCGGCCCGTGACAGTTTGTGATGGACTAGTTGGAGTACCCCTGCAGGGTTTAATCTTTCAGAAAGTCGTGCTCGCGGTTATGTGGCAAACTTGGATAATTTGTTAACATTCGGTTCTAGACAACTTAAAGTAACTCTAATAAAACTGCCAACTGTGTGCGTAACCGTGACTGTCTCCTTCGAAGACCGCTCTTCGATCGGGAACACAATGGGGTTATGATTGACGTAAGTAGGTGTTCAGGATCACTTAGTGATCATCTAGTCTTTGATCGCTCGCGTAGACCACCATATAAATTACTCTGATCCTCATAAGTTAGCCACCATATAAGCTTAGGTTGCTACAAACACATACACTAAACCTTCCTCACCTAATAACTTGACTAGATTCGATACCAAGGTCATTCGATTGTTGAGTCCCCATGGCTCATAGATTACTACAAACCCCAACAGGTACAGGTACACCCGACGCAGGAGATCCTGAGGGCAACCAGCTGAAGTGGGAGTACGATGAGAACTCTGACCGACTGTACGTGAACTATACGGAGGACTGAGGCCGTGGTCGTGATCGTGGGCCATCATGCGGGATGTCATAGTTTTACTTGTTTCCTGTTGTCCGTAGCGGGACTAAACTATGCTCTGAATATTTGTGTGACTGTAAGCTTTATGTTATACTATCATTAGATGGCAAGTGTATGCCGTACTTGTCATTCTACAGTTATGTAATGTTATGATTATCTCGCTTGCGAAACGTATAGATGTGCCTCTTTCCCTTTTGAGGCATCGCCCACAAAATAGGAAAAGGGTCGCATCTTAGTCGTTACACCGACCTCTGTAGCAGGGGCGGATCCCCCATTGTCTCTGCTAGTACAAGAACCCACATTTGTACTCGACTTCCACCTCAATCAATCCAGCCAAGCAAGAGTCGGGTTTTACACCACAAGGTGGATGGAACCTGGGTAAACTGCTCACGTGTTCTAGTTCGCTTCCCTTAGCTCGAGCCACCAGAGAGTCACAGTGAAGTTGAGAGGTAGAAGATGCACTACAAGAAATATGCTAACTTGCGACCATCGCTATTGGTCACTAAATGGTCGTTATTTTTCATTTACGACCTTTTTGTGACCAAAAACAACTCGTCAAAAGTTGAGCGTCTCTAATGAACTATAACGACCAAAATGAAAGGTCGTTGGTTCTACGACCAATTTTTTGGTCGCTGGCAATCTCCCCACACCATGACGGATGTGACGTGGCAAGCTGGCGTGGCAAAATTGCGACCAAATGAAAAGGTCGTCGATTAGAATCAGCCCGGTACAATTCGATGCTTTACTTGGGACAAGCCCACTAATTCAGCCCATTTAATATTATTTTTCTTGTTAATTCTGGTCAGCCGCATGGCCAAGCCCAACAATTCGGCCTTTTTTATTTTCTCGGCCGTGGCCTTTTATAGTCTATTGTTTTTTATTTTCATCCATCATATATTCAAGCCGGTCCCACTAGTTAGATGGGTCCCACTTGTCATGTTCATCTCTCAAATTGCCCACATGTGAGAAATGTACAAATTTGACAAATTTTAAAATCACATGCATAATCAATATTTCAAATATAACTATGAACACATAAAATTCATCAAGTATATCACTAAATAAATCTATTACAATCTTTACAACAAAGATGTGCTACAATGTGCTACTCTTCACTGAGTAGGACTTCACAGCTTCGCACTTGGCTTCACACTTCACACTTGAGCTTCTGTAAAAGAGGAACCAACACAATTTTAAGTCTACAATACAACAATTGATACTAATCAAGGATAAAAATGACAAGACTTTGGTTTTGTGTAGTCAGACGCTATAATCAAAATAGTTCTTCAAGTATGTATAGTCAAACAATACAAAAAAGTAGAACTCAATGTGTGTTCTAACATGCAAGGGCTAGAAACACTCCTTGTTTTCCGAAATTCATTCTGGAATAGGATAATAAAATAGATGTTACATGCCCTTTGCTTTGTTTGCGTTTTCCATCATAGCACCTCACAGAAGAGAAAAAAACAAAACCTGGAGTTAAATCTGTAGTTTCTTGTGCCAAACATTGTGATAACAGCTTGGTCTAATAAAACTTAACACAATATGGGCAACATCACTGAGGTAGCAGGATTTAATTTACAACATGTATCTAGCACATGTGCTAAACCATAGCACTTGTCAACATTAGGTACCAGGATTCAATGCGCAGCTAATCTCACATAAAACACAGAAAGTTCTTAAATTGAAGAGTAGTTTCAATCAAATTTTAAAAAGCAACCGTACATCAGCCACGTAATATGCGCTGAACCAGAGAAATTGTAAACATCCGTTAGGTAAAACTTATATCACATAAAAATAGAATGTCTTTTTAAACTGAAGAGCAGTTTGCCATGCGAGTTTGGTCTGATGAAATCTGACATTATCTAGTTACAACATCAATATGGTAGCATGATTTATTAATTTGGCACTTACATCTAGCGCTAGCATATGAACAAGAGCACTTGTCAAAATCAATGTGCAACTAGGACTAGTATGGCAAAAGGATTCAGTGTGCAACTTATCATATAAAAACACAAAACTGAAGAGTAGTTTAAAATCTAACAAAAATCAAACATCGTATGGCAAAATCAGTTGGGAAGCAACATGGTAGGTAGGTAGCAAGCAGGATTCAATGTTCAATGTTCGTCAAGGATGGTGTTTCTGGCATGGTCGATGAGCACAGAGCAGCGTCCACAAGCATCAAAATTCCTCAAGGTCGGAGTTGATGAAGGTTCAACGGCCTCAGCCTCACCATCACAGTCTACTCAAACTTTTCACTACCACTGCTACCACTAGTCCAACCATGTGACATGAGTCATGTCAAGAACAACTCGATCCATATCAGCAACAATTGTAGACAATAAAATGATGAAAGGGAATAAAACTTAATTATGCCACAATGCGACATGAGCGACATCCACAAGATATTACAATTGAAATCTCTAGGATGAAATCAGTACAACTACATTTTACTCAAGAGTTTAGAATGAATTGAGAAGGAAAAAAATACCATTTTTTATTGAACAAACTCACCACCACCACTGTGGGTCAACTATATATTAAGTTAATTCCCAAAAACATACATAAGAGCAATTAGAAACAGATTGATATACAGTTTGGTGGATGCCTACTAACTGAAGTATGATATGTTTCAGATATGAGAAATAATAGTTCTTTAGGCACTAGGACGCCACATGAGTAACAAGGAAAACAAACTTTATGTGACCAAAGTGATTAGGTTGGTAAATCTAAAAAATAAGTGATCGGGATGAACAGGTTTGCCCATTAGCGCCCAGAACAAAACAAGCATTGTTGTTGAACGGCAAAGGATCCACATGCGTACAAGGCCAAAACAGAGCATCGACGTCCAACAAAAATATATTTCAATACGACGTAACCGACCCGCTGATCAAACCATGAACATATTGAGTACCAACTTGCAGCTACCATGAGAGCTCTGTAACTGGTTACACTGCACCACAGTGCCAAATAGCACTATGAGGAGTATTGATTTGGTAAAACTTAAATATTGCCAATTAGTTGCTTAGATTTCAGCTCCAAATTAGAATGCCCCAATCATCAGTGATGAAGTTTCTAAATCACAGTGGAAATGAAAAGAAATTGCGCATACTAGAGAACGTGACACTCTAGTTGGAGTGTGGAGGGAGTTGCATATCAGGCGATTTACCTTCCCTTTGGTGCCTGCGACACGGACCTCTTCATCCGCGCGTTTGGATCCTCTAGCTCGAGAATCTAAACAACCAAATCCACCCGTATCAGGCAACCAAATGCCCACTAGGAATAGTGGGAGGAGGGAGGGAGGGACCTGGAGGTAGCGGTGCATGACTTCCCACTGGTT
The DNA here is from genome assembly GCF_904849725.1 of Hordeum vulgare subsp. vulgare. NCBI lineage: Eukaryota > Viridiplantae > Streptophyta > Magnoliopsida > Poales > Poaceae > Hordeum > Hordeum vulgare. The sequence continues at coordinate 487,260,537 of NC_058522.1, forward strand.
GTCGCGGTTGCCGGTGTGTGCTCGCACCTTCTACGTGATAAGCGAGGAGAGCCGACCCAACACCTCCTCGTACCCCCCTCCGTCGCTATCTATTAAAGAGGGAGAACGCAAGGTCAAAGACGACAGGAGGCCGATAGCAAGGACCTCGTCTAGTAGGAGAGAAGGGCATCGAGGAGGAGGAGGAGGGAATGGACAAAGCGAGCGGCGCGAGTTTGGGCTGGTTGTGGTCATGGTGGCATGCCGACCGAGAAAGGCTGAGCAGGGAGCCGAGGCAAGGGAGGCCCGTCGGCCATCGGAGGCCATGCGCATGCGGGAGGCAGGCGGGCATGCCAGTGGAGATGGTGGGGAGGTAGGAGGTAGGTGGCTGCGACAATGTGAGATCTGGGAGGTAGGGAGGGGAGGATAGATCTCTGCATAAAAGCGAGACGAAGAGGGGAGAGAGGGGCTCGCCATTGGTGGATGGATGGATGGATCTGCGATGGATGGATGTGTGCCATGTCACTGATCCAAGCCACAAGTGATTCCACCAATCAGAATGGAGTTTATTTAGTTTTTTCTCTTATAAGGCAAATAGTCAATGTTATGTCAAAATTCATGGCAAAGCTTGTACAAATGATATCACATTTTGCATAAGTGTGCATCTTGGAATGGCAAACAATGTTGCTAAATTAAGTCTACTCAAACGTTTAACTACCACTGTTATCACTAGTCCAACCCTGTGACATGAGACATGTCAAGAACAACTCGATCCATATCAGCAACAATTGTAGACAATAAAATGATGAAAGGGAATAAAACTTAATTATGCCACAATGCGACATGAGCGACATCCACATGATATTACAATTGAAATCTCCAGGATGAAATCAGTACAACTACATTTTACTCAAGAGTTTAGAATGAATTGAGAAGGAAAAAATACCATTTTTTATTGAACAAACTCACCACCACCACTGTGGGTCAACTATATATTAAGTTAATTCCCAAAAACATACATAAGACCAATTAGAAACAGATTGATATGCAGTTTGGGGGATGCCTACTAACTGAAGTATGATATGTTTCAGATACGAGAAATAATAGTTCTTTAGGCACTAGGACGCCACATGAATAACAAGGAAAACAAACTTTATGTGACCAAAGTGATTAGGTTGGTAAATCTAAAAAATAAGTGATCGGGATGAACAGGTTTGCCCATTAGCGCCCATAACAAAACAAGCATTGTTGTTGAACGGCAAAGGATCCACATGCGTACAAGGCCAAAACAGAGCCTCGACATCCAACAAATATATATTTAAACACAATGTAACCGACCCGCTGATCAAACCGTGAACATGTTGAGTACCAACTTGCAGCTACCATGAGAGCTCTGTAACTGGTTACACTGCACCACAGTGCCAAATAGCACTATCAGGAGTATTGATTTGGTAAAACTTAAATATTGCAAATTAGTTGCTTCGATTTCAGCTCCAAATTAGAATGCCCCAATCATCAGTGATGCAGCTTCTGAATCACAGTGGAAATGAACGGAAATCGTGTGGGGACCCCCAACTAGCAAGTCGAGTTCGCCGTGCCCAGTGACCCCAAGGATCAATGTTCACTGAACACAGATACTGAATAATAGAGTCTTACATCCAAGTACCGAATTTATTACATCGAACGACCCGAAGGTCGGGTTCAAGAGCAAGGCCTAAAGCCAAATTAAACGGATACATCGAGTAAAGGAAACTCGTAAGGGCTAAGCGGTGCACATGCCATCAAGCCTACACCGATAGGCATTCTGACTTGGAAGCGTCCTAGATCGCAGGTTCGTCTCCGACGGCGTACTCATCGCCAAACTCCGGTCCTTCCATGTCTGGTCAATAACATAACTAGTGGCAAGCCAATGAGTACTTTGAATGTACTCGCAAACAGCCCATGATATGAATATATATGGTAAGGAATAACAGTAATAGTTATCTTTAGTGGAATGCAATGTGGTGGCATGATCAGGTATGTGCAACAAGTTAAAGAATTACTTTTGAAGAACAGGTTACAGATATTGACATATCTGTCCAGGGTTGAACACACCGGGTTCACCCTGTATGCCAAGTCATTGGACTTGTCATATCCTCAAGGTCTTAATGAGGGCTAAACCATCCGGGTTTACCCCTTATGTCAAGTCACCGAACTTGATCATATTATTGTGATTATCATAACAACACCTTTTTAACAAAACGCACACACACTTGGTTTATGCGGAAACTCAGGACGTAGTTTAAGCAGCACCACCCAACTGTCCTTGACCGTGGACACGGCTATTCGAATAGTTTACACTCTGTAGAGGTAGTACCCCGGACCCACGAGAAACGGGAAACTTCCGTGTCATCCACGACTCGCGGTATATCACATATACCCGAGGTAAGTACCCGATCATCATCTTTCCCCTGACGATACTAGACAAAGAGGTCCACTCGATTGGTACCCAGCCCACATGTTGTACGTCTTACGAGCACCGACTCTGGACTGTATCAACCATGCAGGGACCAACGGTGTGCCTGGAACTCATAATAATGGCATAGTCGTCCTACCTGGCATGACCCCATCACGAGAGTGACACCGATCACTCCCGCCACTAGTAATGTGGCTCTTTGCTAGCACCGACCAGAGTAATCAACAAAGCCCCGTCCCATAAAGGGGTATCGTGGTCGTACTAGTAAGGTTGGGACCGTCGACACATCATAAATCTAATCCATTTCCGAAACCATACTCACACCAAAATCACCGGTGCATCACTTCACCAAAAGTGATCACCAACTCATCATCACCCTCAGGCATTAGTGGCACCCGACGGGGTTTTCATAAACTCTTTATTTAACTCAACATTATGCTTGAGATAATATGCCTTAACATTACTTGTCAACATGGTAATATCATGACCCTCATGGGGTAGGGTCAAGCTCAATGCAGTGATTCTACTTTACTAGTCAACATGACAGTAGCATGATCCTCGTAGATGGTAGGGTCAGCTCATCATGTTTGTGCTCCGAGGAGCCATGTGAATATCCTTATCAACATGCAAGTGCTTTGAAGAAGCCTTCGGTACCATCACATCAATGATGAACCGACACTGTGATCACATGCAACGGAAAATACTTGCTATACTAGCATGCATCATTTTATATGCTTAAGTCATGGCAAAAGGGTTGCTTGCCTTGGTCAGCTAGGTATCCGGGGTCTTCGAGGTCTTCCGCTCCGGATCCTCCGTCACTCGGTAACTCTACCGTCGAGAAAGGAATAAATAAATACTAGCTCTCACTAAAACAGATCACAAAGTGCTTTTAAAAATGTTGCAAGGCTTAAATAAATTTAGTTTATTATTTTGAAAAATGTTTCCTATAGTTTTATTAGCTAAGCATATTTATTTAAAAGCAAACAGAAGCAAACAAGTGCTTTTTAATATCATTTTATTATATCAAAATAGTTTCAGTTTTTTATAAATGTCAACTATTATAGAATCAAATACTACTCATTTTTAGAAAATTACTGGTGGAAGAATTATATTTTTCTGCTGGCTAAATTTTTTTATAAAAATCATTTAGTTTCCTGGATAAAAACAAAAGAAAAAGGCCAGGGGGGTTGGATCCAGTCGGCCCAGGCACCAGGCCTGGCCACCAGGCGCGCGCGGGCCAGTTTCAAACCTGACCTGCGGGCCCCTGGGTCAGCGTCAGCGGTTGCACGCGCTGGCTGCCCCAGGACACCGATAGGTGGGCTCCACCTGTCGGGTCCTTCTCCTATCTCCAGCGAGAGAGGTGGAGATGGACGCTGGCGAGGCTGCCGTTGTCCTCAGCCAAGCTAGGAACGGGAACGGGTCCCTCGTGCCTCCGCCTACCTACTCGTGGTCGGGACGTCACCGGAGGTGGTCTGGGTCGCCGGCGACGAGGTGCTCGTGGTGGAAGGGTTTCGGGTTGATGTGGAACTAGGGGCTAGGGGTATGGATTCGCTCGGGAAAGTTAGGGGAAATGTTCCTGGTGTCAAGGGGAGTGTAATGGGAGGTCGGGCAGCGCAGGAGCCAACGTGTAGCCGGAGACCGACCGGAGCTCCGAGGCGGAGGGGCCTCGGCCGATCTCGAGCACCGGGGCTCTGCAAGCTCGATTGGGCGGCTAGGGAGTGTCTACTGGTTGTGCTGAAGCTGCTTGCAGGGTGCTGGAGTGCCGGGGGGCCTATTTTTAGGCCAACGACGGTGACCCGACTCGGGCGCGCCGGTGACTCACCGTGGCGCGCGTGCGAGCACAGTGAGGTGCTCGCCGCGAAACCACGGGTTCGGGACGTGGTTTAGGACCTCCTGGTGCAACGGCCGCAGAGGGAAAGCGAGTGGGGTCGAGCCACAGCGACCGTGCATGCTCGGCCCAGTCGGGCGCGCACGGGCACGCGCCGCCTGAGCTCTTGCGCGAGGGGGAGAGGGTCCCTGGCGTAGCTTTGCACTGAACGGTTGTCGGGGGAGCGTTTGGACATAACTGGGGAGGTTGGGACCGGCCGGAGCGTCGGCCCCTTGCTGGTGGCTCTCTGCAGCGCGCCCAGAGCGCAGTTTTGGCATGCCACGGCATGCTGGCTCGCTCTGGGGCACTTAGGACGTGTCCTCCATGTCCTGGGTGTTGCTGGGAGTGAGCCTAGCCGTTGTGGCTTAGTGGGAGCTCGAGCTGGTCAAGGGAGCAAGGAACACTAGTGTTGCCAGTACTGCCCTGCAGCTCAAATTGGAGTCCTTGTCACTTGTGCTTGGAGTTGGGGAGGGGCTGATTGACTGGGTGCTCAGAGTGTTCTGGTGCTCTAACCCACCAAGTTTGGGGCCTTGACATTGGGTAAAACAGTGGCTAGGAGGGTTTTTACCTTCCTGTCAGTAGGTGTTCGACAGTGACTTGGGGTGCTTCCAGTCCACCACTGTAAATGAAACTTAACAGGTTATATCTTGGGGTAAATACATGGGGTTCCACCAAATCTGAGCTCCATTGAACAAGTTTGGCTTTGTAAACTTGAAATGTCTCAAAATGACCAGTACTGTCCTTTACAAAGGAAGTGTGTCCAAACAGAGTCTCACAAATCTCATCTTTGGTGTGGAGTCCTCATTTGGGGTGTTAAACACCTCTGCAAAGTTTCAGCTCCATTGGAGAAACTTTGCAATGTAGAGTTGTTCCAACTCTACTCTGGACACAGAGGGTTTTGGGCTCTTTAGGTGCACTTCCCCACCTTGGATCAAGGTGAGATTTTAGGTGAGCACCTAATATGGTTTGGGAGGGCTCCTATAATTTTATGGGATTTTATTGAGATAATTTCCTTTGGAAACATCTCAAAAAGCTAAAATAGACAGAAATGGTTTTCAGGGTTTTACTCAAATAATATTAATATAAAGTAGGGTTGAAAATCTTATATATGGAAAATATATGTCCTTCTGAGCTTCCATGAATTTACTCAGATTTTTCTAAGGCAGGAAAGAAATCTTCCTTGTGGGAATATCATTACTGGCCTTAGAAATAGACATAGATATAAAATAGGAAAATAATATTTTAAATCACCAATTAATGTTTTTAATGAATGAAAATAATATTTGGATCAGATCACCAACTTTGGTTGGAAGTGCCACTTGGCTTCATGAGCTAGTGGTGTATCCCAACATGATGAAGGTGATCTTGATATAAAGGAGAAATGGTTTTTGAGGAGAGCAAAGTAATAAGTTTTCATAGGTGTGAGTCATCAAACAAACAAGCACACACTCAAACAAGGGTTCACATTGCACTCACAACATTATTTTGAAAAAGTTTTAACAAGCTCTGATTTTTTTGCAACACAGAATACTTGGGGTGAAAAACAGGGTGTGACAGACCTATCCCTCTTACAAGAATCTCGTCCCCGAGATTCCTAAGCTAAACGTTAAACAGCTCGAAAAATTCTGATCGGAGATAGTCTTCACGTTCCCATGTGGCTTCTGCTTCGGTATGGTTGCTCCACTGAACCTTGAAAAACTTGATGGTGCGGCTTGTGGTGCAACGCTCGGCTTCATCCAAAATGCGGATCGGTCTCTCGCGGTAGGTAAGATCCGGTTGAAGGTCAATAGCTTGGTGATCAATGTCCTTGTAAAGATGGGGACGGTTCGGCACTTGCAAACACTTCCGGAGCTGTGACACGTGGAACACGTTGTGCACACCCGAAAGCTCAGGAGGTAGCTCCAACTGATAAGCTACTTCCCCGCACCTTGCCATGATCTTGAAGGGTCCAATGAACCTTGGAGCTAGCTTCCCTTTGATGTGGAAACGCTTGGTCCCCTTGAGAGGCGTGACTCGCAAGTACACCTGGTCTCCGGGAACAAACTCCACGTTTCTGCGGCGAGGGTCCGCATAGCTCTTCTGCCTTGACTTAGCTGCCTCCAAGTTCTCTCGGACAAGCTGAACCTTGTCCCCTGCTTCCTGCAGTGCCTCTGGTCCGAAAACTAGTCCTTCACCGGTTTCTGACCAATTGAGCGGGGTGCGGCATTTCCGCCCATATAATGCTTCGAATGGGGCCATCTGAAGACTGGACTGGTAGCTGTTGTTGTAAGAGAACTCAGCAAAGGGTAGGCAGTCTTCCCACTTGGCACCATGGGCCAAAACACAAGCGCGGAGCATGTCCTCAAGTATCTGGTTTACCCTCTCGGTCTGTCCGCCCGTTTGCGGGTGGAAAGTCGTACTGAAGGAGAGTTTGGTTCCGAGGGCTCCTTGAAACTTCTTCCAGAATCTTGAGGTGAATTGCATGCCGCGGTCGGACACGATCTCTTTGGGAACTCCATGGAGACTCACCACTCGGTGAATGTACAGACTGGCCAGCTGGCCGCCATCGTAAGTGGTGTTAACGGGGATGAAATGGGCCACCTTGGTCAAATGATCAACTATGACCCAAATGGAGTTATGACCCTTATTCGACCGGGGCAACCCGGTGATGAAGTCCATGCCGACTTTATCCCACTTCCATTCCGGCACTTGAAGAGGTTGCAGTAATCCAGCGGGTCGCTGGTGTTCAGCCTTGACTCGCTGACATACATCGCATTTAGCGACATAGGAGCCAATTTCCCTCTTCATGCCATGCCACCAGAATCGTTCTCGGATGTCTTAGTACATCTTGGTACCACCTTGATGGATAGAGTACGGTGTGTCATGTGCCTCTTGCAGGATCAAGTCCTTAAGTTCGGCCTTGTTGGGTGCGCACAAGCGCTTCCCGTACCACAGTACTCCTTGCTCATCAATCGAGAATCCTGGGGCTTAGCCTTCTCGCACCTTCCTCTTGAGGCCTTCGATACTCTTGTGCCCCTTCTGGGCTTTCTTGATGTCGTCTGCCAGAGTAGGCTTGACTTCGAGGTTGGCCAGGTACCCTGGTTCGACTATCTCAAGTCCTAAGCCCTCCATCTCTTCACACAAGACGGGTAACCTTTCCTTGAGCGTGACGTTCAAGGAGCCTGCCTTCCGGCTCAAGGCATCGGCTACCACGTTCGCCTTGCCGGGATGGTACTGAATGCTGAGGTCGTAATCCTTGACTAACTCAAGCCATCTCCACTGTCTCATATTCAGCTCCCTCTGGGTGAAGATATATTTCAGACTTTTGTGGTCTGTATATATCTCGCATCGCTTTCCCAGAAGGTAATGTCGCCACGTCTTCACAGCATGCACTACAGCCGCTAGCTCGAGATCATGGGTGGCGTAGTTCTCCTCATGCGGTCGCAGTTGCCATGACAAGTACGCCATGACCCTGCCATCTTGCATCAGGACTCCACCGAGCCCGGTCCCAGAGGCATCACAATATATCACGAATTCCTTGTTGATGTCTGGGGTAGCCAATACCGGGGCGGTAGTTAGCCTCTTCTTCAACTCCTGGAAGCTTGCTTCACACGCTGGTGTCCACTCGAACTTCCGGCCTTTCTTCAAGAGCTGAGTCATAGGTCGAGCGATGCTGGAGAATCCTTCGACAAACTTGCGGTAGTATCCCGCGAGCCCGAGGAAACTCTTGACATCCTTCACGTCCTTTGGTGATTCCCAGTTGGTCACTGTAGTAATCTTGGACTGATCTACGGCCAAACCGCGTGCTATCAGGGTATGACCCAGAAATCCAACTTCATTCAGCCAGAACTGACACTTGCTGAATTTAGCATAAAGTTGGTGCTCTCGAAGCTTTCCCAGAACTAGCCTCAGGTGTTGCTCATGCTCTTCTTCAGACTTGGAGAAGATTAGTATGTCATCGATGAACACGACGACAAACTTGTCCAAATATTCCATGAAGACCTTGTTCCTGAGGTACATGAAGTAGGCTGGGGCATTTGTCAAACCGAAGGCCATGACAGTGCATTCATATAGACCGTACCGGGTCAGGAATGCAGTCTTGGGTATATCTTCGTGTCGGATCTTCAACTGGTAGTATGCCGATCGAAGATCGGTCTTGGAAAATACCCTGGCCCCGTTTAACTGGTCAAACAGGTCTTCGATCTTGGGGAGCGGGTACTTGTTCTTAATTGTGACTTCATTAAGGGAACGGTAGTCGACGCAGAGTCGAATGGTACCATCCTTCTTTGAAACAAATAGAACAGGTGATCCCCAAGGTGATGCACTCGGACGGATGAACCCCTTCCTGAGTTGCTTCTTCAGCTCTGCCAACTCTTCGGAACCCATCCTGTAAGGTTTTTTATAAATAGGCCTCGATCCGGGCATGAGCTCAATGATGTACTCGATGTCTCGGTCAGGAGGCATTCCGGGTAGCTCGTCAGGAAAGACGTCCGGGTATTCACAGACTATAGGCACTCGATCAAGCTCTACCTCAGATAAACTGTTGACTCGAGGTGCGTGAGCCGATACTGGCTCAGAGACGAACTTGACCTTGACCCCTTGCTTGCTTATCATGGTGATGGCCCTGTTGGCACAGTCCAAAAGACTCTGGTGCTTGGCCAACCAATTCATGCCGAGGATTACTTCTACACCTTGCGATTTAAGCACAATGAGGTCGGCCAAGAAACTCGTCCCATTGATAACTATCTCGACCCTTCTACACCCTAGGTTGGTCCTCAATACTGCTCTCGGGGTTTGGATTGCCATCTGCCCGCGGAGTAAAGTGGGTTTTTAAACCGCACTTTTCCGCAAACCCTTGAGTAACAAAAGAATGCGAGGCACCACAATCAAACAACACTGTTGCTGGAGTTGAGTTGACGAGAAACGTACCCAGAATGCAGTCCGGGTCTTCATGTGCTTCTTCTGCAGTGATGTGATTGATCCGGCCCCTACCATTGAACTGTTGGTTGCGGGGGGCTGGTTCCTTCCTGGTGCACCTTGACCGGGGTTGGGTGCATTGGGACGCGGTGCATTGGGCTTCTTGTTGGGGCACTGCCTGGAATAGTGCCCAGTCTGACCACAGCCAAAGCAGGTGACTTGCCCCGGAGGGTTGGTCTTGACTCCACCGTGGTTCGGCGGGTTGACTACTGGCTTGGCTTGCTGCTGAGGCTCATTATTCTGGCGGAACACCGGATACTTGTACTGCTGCTGCTGAAAGTTGGGTCTTGTAGGTGCTGACTGCCATGGTCTTGGTCGTGCGTTACCGGGTCCTCCACTACCTATCAGTTTGCGCTTGCGGGTGTCGTCCATTGCACGACGCTTGTCTTCCAGCATAAGCGCCTTGTTAACCAGCTCGCTGAAAGTCTGGCAGTCGCAAACCACCAACTGGTATTGCAGGGACTGCTGTTACCCTTCCATGAAGCGTTCCACCTTAGCGGCCTCAGTGTTAACATCTTCAGGCGCGTACCTTGACAAGAGGTTGAACTTCTGCAGGTACTCCTTAACAGTTCCACTGCCCTGCCTCAAGGCTCGGAATTCCCGCTTCTTAATGGTCATCAGTCCAGGTGGAATGTGAGCCGCACGAAATCCTTCCTTGAACATCTCCCACATGATGACTTGCCCTGCCCGCATGATCTGGAATCCATCCCACCATGCCCTGGCGGTGCCTCCGAGACAGTGAGAAGCATAAAGGACCTTCTCATGATCATCAGTGCACTTGACCAGCGCAAGGAGGTCTTCAATGGTGCGAATCCAGTCATCGGCGTCCAGGGGTTCAGTCGACTCCGTGAATATGGGGGGTGTAGTCCACATGAACTCAGAAAGAGTAGAGCGACCACCGCCATTCCCATTCCACGGCGGGTTGTCCACCAGGACTTGAGTCAGCTGCTGGATAGCGGCATTGCTGGCTTGACGCTCCTCCCGAAGAGCTTGAACGAACTGAGCCATCGTCAAGTTCTCAGGAGGAGGTGGTGGCGGAAGGTCTCTAGGCTGCTCGTGGTGACCTCCAGCGTGAGCTTCTCCTTCGGTTCCCTGCGGCGTCCCTGAGGAGCCGGCGTCGGGGTTGCTGAAGGTGTTGTTGCGGGTTGCGTTCACCATCCTGTCATAGAAACAGACAGGTCAAAATGCCACCTTGCTCGGGAATACAAGGATTCGTTCCTAGTAAGAGGGGGTCCAATACGTGCATGTGCCAAGTCTTTAAAACCAAAGTTTTTGACAAACTGAAAATTGCATTCATGACAACTAGGTGATGTAGTCACTTACAGGCTGCCTAAGGCAATAGGTGACTTACATCAAGCACACATACGCAAATTAAAAAAGGATACATGGGTACCCTATGCTCGGGGTACTCCGAATTGCCTACACTAAAACCTACGCGGCGGACTGCTCGGTCTCAAAGGCGGACTCAATAGGATCCTCATCTTCTTCCTTTATAGGAGTGGAAGAAAGAATCCGCACATCACGGTGTCTCTTGGGCGAGGCGGTGAAGATCTTAGTGTACTCTTTCGCTGTCAGGCGGCGACTCCGAAGAGGGACTGCCTGGATGGGTAACACACCACCCCTAGTGGCAACAGCTGCCCTCTCTTCAGGTGTGCCCGCCTTCTTTACTTTGCGGTTCTGCATCTTCTCAGTGTGGAGCAGGCCTTTGACTAGGTGCAGCTCTTGGTGAAGCTTGACTGATTCCTTAACCAGGAAGTGTGTCAGGGTGTCCGGCGAGAGACTGAAGTAGGTTTGAAACCTTAATGGCATTCCATCCTCCGTGGCTGGGGTGAGTGTCCAACTCCCATCCACTCCTTCCTTAATGAAAGGTAGGTGACGAGTGACAGGCTCATTAGCCATCTCAGGGAGGATGCTGCGGAGTTGCACGAGCGCCTCTCGTGCAGCCGTCTCCACTGCCAACATCAGCTCTCCCATCTGCGGTCCTTCGAAGAACCAACTAGACGGGGAGTCATTAGCCTTCACTATCACGTCCACGTGATATTCCTTGGTGTCGGCGTTGACCCAGTGCTCGTGGTAGAGGAAGATGGGCGTGCGTCGTACGTGGCACTTCTCGAGACAATCCACCAGAAGTAGTGGAAAGCGGGTCTCCAGAAGCGTCTCAGGTACGGCAGCCATCTACAAGGCATAGGAGAGAAGTCAGAAGGTTGTATGTGCAAGAGTCTTGTGCAAGGCTGGCGTTCTAACGTTCTCGGTTAACGTCCATGCTATCTAATGCTTCCTATAGTCAGGATGGCTCTGATACCAGTTCTGTGGGGACCCCGACTAGCAAGTCGAGTTCGCCGTGCCCAATGACCCCAAGGATCAATGTTCACTGAACACAGATACTGAATAATAGAGTCTTACATCCAAGTACCGAATTTATTACATCGAACGACCCGAAGGTCGGGTTCAAGAGCAAGGCCTAAAGCCAAATTAAACGGACACATCGAGTAGCGGAAACTCGTAAGGGCTAAGCGGTGCCCATGCCATCAAGCCTACACTGACAGGCATTCTAACTTGTAAGCGTCCTAGATCGCAGGTTCGTCTCCGACGACGTACTCATCGCCAAAATCCGGTCCTTCCATGTCTGGTCAATAACATAACCAGTGGCAAGCCAATGAGTACTTTGAATGTACTCGCAAACAACCCATGATATGAATATATATGGTAAGGAATAACAGTAACAGTTATCTTTAGTGGAATGCAATGTGGTGGCATGATCAGGTATGTGCAACAAGTTAAAGAATTACTTTTGAAGAACAGGTTACAGATATTGACATATCTATCAAGGGTTGAACACACCGGGTTCACCCTGTATGCCAAGTCATCGGACTTGTCATATCCTCAAGGTCTTAATGAGGGCTAAACCATCCGGGTTTACCCCTTATGTCAAGTCATCGAACTTGATCATATTATTGTGATTATCATAACAACACCTTTTTAACACCACGCACACACACTTGGTTTATGCGGAAACTCAGGACGTAGTTTAAGCAGCACCACCCAACTGTCCTTGACCGTGGACACGGCAATTCGAATAGTTTACACTCTGCAGAGGTAGTACGCTGCACCCACGAGAAACGGGAAACTTCCGTGTCATCCACGACTCGCGGTATATCACATATACCCGAGGTAAGTACCCGATCATCATCTTTCCCCTGACGATACTAGACAAAGAGGTCCACTCGATTGGTACCCAGCCCACATGTTGTACGTCTTACAAGCACCGACTCTGGATTGTATCAACCATGCAGGGATCAACGGTGTGCCTGGAACTCATAATAATGGCATAGTCGTCCTACCTGGCACGACCCCATCACGAGAGTGACACCGATCACTCCCGCCACTAGTAATGTGGCTCTTTGCTAGCACCGACCAGAGTAATCAACAAAGCCTCGTCCCATAAAGGGGTATCGTGGTCGTACTAGTAAGCTTAGGACGGTCGACACATCGTAAATCTAATCCATTTCCGAAACCATACTCACACCAAAATCACCGGTGCATCACTTCACCAAAAGTGATCACCAACTCATCATCATCCTCGGGCATTAGTGGCACCCGACGGGGTTTTCATAAACTCTTTATTTAACTCAACATTATGCTTGAGATAATATGCCTTAAAATTACTTGTCAACATGGTAATATCATGACCCTCACGGGGTAGGGTCAACCTCAATGCAGTGATTCTACTTTACTAGTCAACATGACAGTAACATGATCCTCGTAGATGGTAGGGTCAGCTCATCATGTTTGTGCTCCGAGGAGCCATGTGAATATCCTTATCAACATGCAAGTGCTTCGAAGAAGCCTTCGGTACTATCACATCAATGATGAACCGGCACTGTGATCACATGCAACGGAAAATACTTGCTATACTAGCATGCATCATTTTATATGCTTAAGTCATGGAAAAAGGGTTGCTTGCCTTGGTCAGCTAGGTATCCGGGGTCTTCGAGGTCTTCCGCTCCGGATCCTCCGTCACTCGGTAACTCTACCGTCGAGAAAGGAATAAATAAATACTAGCTCTCACTAAAACAGATCACAAAGTGCTTTTAAAAATGTTGCAAGGCTTAAATAAATTCAGTTTATTATTTTGAAAAATGTTTCCTATAGTTTTATTAGCTAAGCATATTTATTTAAAAGAAAACAGAAGCAAACAAGTGCTTTTTAATATCATTTTATTATATCAAAATAGTTTCTATTTTTGATAAATGTCAACTATTACAGAATCAAATACTACTCATTTTTAGAAAATTACTGGTGGAAGAATTATATTTTTCTACTGGCTAAATCTTTTTATATAAATCATTTAGTTTGCTGGATAAAAATAAAAGAAAAGGGCCAGGGGGGTTGGATCCAGTCGGCCCAGCCACCAGGCGCGCGCGGGCCAGGTTCAAACCTGACCTGCGGGCCCCTGGGGTCAGCGTCAGCGGTTGCGCGCGCTGGCTGCCCCAGGACACCGACAGGTGGGCTCCACCTGTCGGGTCCTTCTCTTACCTCCAGCGAGAGAGGTGGAGATGGACGCCGGCGAGGCTGCCGTTGTCCTCAGGCCAAGCTAGGAACGGGAACGGGTCCCTCGTGTCTCCACCTACCTGCTCGTGGTCGGGACGTCACCGGAGGTGGTCTGGGTCGCCGGCGACGAGGTGCTCGTGGCGGAAGGGTTTCAGGTTGATGTGGAACTAGGGGCTAGGGTATGGATTCGCTCGGGAAAGTTAGGGGAAATGTTCCTGGTGTCAAGGGGAGTGTAATGGGAGGTCGGGCAGCGCAGGAGCCGACGTGTAGCCGGAGATCGACCGGAGCTTCGAGGCGGAGGGGCCTCGGTCGATCTCGAGCATCGGGGCTCTGCGAGCTCGATTGGGCGGCTAGGGAGTGTCTACTGGTTGTGCTGAAGCTGCTTGGAGGGTGCTAGAGTGTCGGGGGGACCTATTTATAGGCCAACGACGGTGACCCGACTCGGGCGCGCCGGTGACTCACCGTGGCGCGCGTGCGAGCACAGTGAGGTGCTGGCCGCAAAACCATGGGTTCGGGACGTGGTTTAGGATCTCCTGGTGCAACGGCCGCAGAGGGAAAGCGAGTGGGGTCGAGCCGCAGCAACCGTGCATGCTCGGCCGCGTCGGGCGCGCACAGGCACGCGTCGCCTGAGCTGTTGCGCGAGGGGGAGAGGGTCCCTGGGGTAGCTTTGCACTGAACGGTTGTCGGGGAGCGTTTGGACATAACTAGGGAGGTTGGGACCGGCCGGAGCGTCGGCCCCTTGCTGGTGGCTCTCTGCAGCGCGCCCAGAGCGCAGTTTTGGCATGCCACGGCATGCTGGCTCGCTCTGGGGCATTTGGGACGTGTCCTCCATGTCCCGGGTGTTGCTGGGAGTGAGCCTAGACGTTGTGGCTTAGTGGGAGCTCGAGCTGGTCAAGGGAGCAAGGAACACTAGTGTTGCCAGTACTGCCCTGCAGCTCAAATTGGAGTCCTTGTCACTTGTGCTTGGAGTTGGGGAGGGGCTGATTGACTGGGTGCTGAGGGTGTTCTGGTGCTCTAACCCACCAAGTTTGGGGCCTTGACATTGGGTAAAACAGTGGCTAGGAGGGGTTTTACCTTCCTATGAGTAGGTGTTCGACAGTGACTTGGGGTGCTTCCACTCCACCAGTGTAAATGAAACTTAACAGGTTTTATCTTGGGGTAAAAACATGGGGTTCCACCAAATCTGAGCTCCATTGAACAAGTTTGGCTTTGTAAACTTGAAAATGTCTCAAGATGACCAGTACTGTCCTTTACAAAGGAAGTGTGGCCAAACAGAGTCTCACAAATGTCATCTTTGGTGTGGACTCCTCATTTGGGGTGTTAAACACCTCTGCAAAGTTCCAGCTTCATTGGAGAAACTTTGCAATGTAGAGTTGTTCCAACTCTACTCTGGACACAGAGGGTTTTGGGCTCTTTAGGTGCACTTCCCCACCTTGGATCAAGGTGATATTTTAGGTGAGCACCTAATATGGTTTGGGAGGGCTCCTGTAATTTTATGGGATTTTATTGAGATAATTTCCTTTGGAAACATCTCAAAAAGCTAAAACAGAGAGAAATGGTTTTCAGGGTTTTACTCAAATAATATTAATATAAAGTTGGGTTGAAAATCTTATATATGGAAAATATATGTCCTTCTGAGCTTCAATGAATTTACTCAGATTTTTCTAAGGCAGGAAAGAAATCTTCCTTGTGGGAATATCATTACTGGCCTTAGAAATAGACATAGATATAAAATAGGAAAATAATATTTTAAATCACCAATTAATGTTTTTAATGAATGAAAATAATATTTGGATCAGATCACCAACTTTGGTTGGAAGTGCCACTTGGCTTCATGAGCTAGTGGTGTATCCCAACATGATGAAGGCGATCTTGATATAAAGGAGAAATGGTTTTTGAGGAGAGCAAAGTAATAAGTTTTCATAGGTTTGAGTCATCAAACAAACAAGCACACACTCAAACAAGGGTTCACATTGCACTCACAACAATATTTGAAAAAGTTTTAACAAGCTCTGATTTTTTTGCAACACGGAATACTTGGGGTGAAAAACAGGGTGTAAAACCTTCACATTATGTCATTATATGTGATCATGCGTGCCGTTTTGACCGCATTTTGAAATGGGCATGCAAAATTCAAAAACAAATCAAAAAATTGTAAAACATTCAC
The DNA here is from genome assembly GCF_904849725.1 of Hordeum vulgare subsp. vulgare. Classification (NCBI taxonomy): domain Eukaryota; kingdom Viridiplantae; phylum Streptophyta; class Magnoliopsida; order Poales; family Poaceae; genus Hordeum; species Hordeum vulgare. Next base: position 487,276,509 of record NC_058522.1, read on the forward strand.
ATTATGTCATTGTATGTGACCAAGTTAACAGGAAAAATAATAAACTTATAATACAACAATTATTTTTAAAAAGTGTTCTAAAAAATGAGTTATCACGTGTGAAGATTCATAACTTTCAAGCGAGATGATCAATTTTATGGCCACATTCAAATCATATTTTTCTCAAATGATCTCATATTATGCCCAAGCGTGCATATTGAAATGACAAACAATGTTTTCTAAGGAAGTTTTCATTTTCTTTGAACGGAAAATTCATTTTTCATTTTTCGAGTGCCCCAAATGAGTTTTTTTGTGAAGGACCTGCCATATATTTGTTGCAAAATTGGAACGAATCATTTCTATAAAATATTAGATCATATTTAATGTACAATTTACCAAATGGTTGGGTCTCAAAAGCTTTCAGACACCTCTCGTGAAAAAGACAAATTTCCCGTGATTCACCACGAAGCGGGTCAAATTTGAACTCCAGGTGCATTATAATTTGCTCTTTGTTTTTCCCAAAAATCATTTATAGGTACATAAATATCCATTTGATCAGAGATACATGGTGTGGTGGCAAGACGTCCAGGTTTAGATGGTGTCCGAGGGCCCCAACTCTAGAGCACACAAACTAGCATGCCAACCGCATGGTCACCGTGTGACCTTGGTGTTGCCACTTGTTCTTGGCGGCCTAGGAATGTCTGATGTGTTGGACACTCCCCGTGTAGGTGTTAGGAAGAAGAATACAACAGAAGAATCTTACAAGGAGACAGAACTAAGCTCAAACATGAATTAGCAGCCAAGTGTTTGATTAGTGGTGGGGGAAATGAACATGGACAATGGGCGTGAGTTTTGGCTCAGGATGATGATCAACTAAGGAGACTGTCTTGGCAAATTTGCAGCTCAAACGGAGGAGCCTAGGTGGCACTTTCTTTGCAAAGTACCACATTGGACAAAAATATGAATGTTGAAGCTCGGCTCAAATGAATAAATGTATTGAGCTAAAATTTGGCGGAGGATGGTAATTTGGGCGTAGATAGGTACTGTACAAATTTGATACCATTTGGACGTGCCAAAGTGATACTTCCTTCACAATGCTCTTCTCTGGAAAACTTGGGAGAATTATTGAAAGAAATTGGCTAAATTAAATGAGATAAAATTTGGTGGAGATAAGTTATATAAGTATCAACATTCCCTGATAAAGTTTTATAAATAATTAAGAAATATAAAATATAGTTGCTTCACAAACAGAAAATATGACCAGAATAAAAGTTTGGATGATGAGCTCACATGGATTGCTGGATAAATCTAAAATTTTGCGGAGAGTGATTATTTGAGCATATGAAACATTCTGAAAAATCTTAGATCATTTGGATAATCCTAGCCAATACTTCCTCCACATAGCTTCTTTTTTCGATAGAAACTTTGGAAATTTGCCGACGAAGCTGTACTAGGCAAATGGAGCTGAATATTGGCATGTGGAAATGATTTGAATATGTAAGAGAGCCCGAAAAGTCTAAGGGAAATAGGAGGGGTCTAGATAGCACTTGCTTTGCATTGTGCCAATCTAGACAAAAAATAGAAATTGATGTTGGGCTCACATAGATGATTGGATTGAGCTGCAATTTGGAGAAGGATGATAATTTGGGCATATGAAGACGCTGTAAAAAATTCATACCATTTGGATAAATAAAAATGGTACTTCCTTCACAATACATTTAAAAAGGAGGTAGCCTTAAGTACGAATGCATCCACGTTCACAACCGCGTGACCATTTATATTGGTCGTAATCAGGTAGAAATAAGGTCGTTGACCACGGTTGTCTGCTTTATGACCATTTGGTGTAAGGCAATTTCAGGGTTTGAGCCCTTCCTAGCGAAATGGTTGTGGATTTATGACCAATTCAGCTGGGGTCACTCAGAGAAGGTCACAAGTTGACATATTTCTTGTAGTGAGGGTAGGAGAGCGAGTGTACCACACAGTTCGAATCTTTCTCGGTCTGCGGAGCCCTGATTCTGACAATGTGCATCATCCGAATCTTCGATACTTTTTTCGCCCTAGACAACTAACATCAGGAAAATACCATGAAACCCAACCTAATCTACATACCGCAATTGTAATTGTGATCCCCCTCTATCCGTGGTGGTGGTGCGACGATGGTGAACAACAACAAAAGTGGGGAGCGGGCAGCAGCGATGCGTTGGGCATTGGCGGTGGTACACTCTAACATGGCAAGTATGGGGAAATGTATTAGTCCAAGGTAAAATCTCCTTACATATTGGGGGGGGGGGGGTTGAAATGTTTGATTAGGATGTCCCAATATTTATTGGGTATTGGAGATCTATTAGAGCATGTTTTTTGGACCCGCTCTTCCAATACCTGAATTTTATGAGGGATACATGAGGTGTTGGATATGCTAATAGGGAGTTAGGTATACCTAAACTTGTGGGGATTTGTTCCAAACTGGATAGTGGAGTTGCGGGGTAAATCACTAGTGAGAATTGGGATTTGCAGGCCGTTTTTGTGCATGGGCCGGTGGCTATTCCCCATTGCGCCTCAATGTTTGTGTCGTCAATACTTGACCTGACACAAGCGGTTTCAAATAATCCATCGCAGGCAGTTGACGTTAATAAGGGCCTCCAATGTGTGGAGTCCTAGTGGCTTCAATACACTATCATTACGTGTGGTTTCTATAGCAGGACAACTTGTTTAGTTTTTTTCCAACCTTATTCTGCTTTTATAGTTCATGTTACATTACATTGACAGAAGTGTATAAACTCATTCATCACACAAGTCAACAACATCTCATAATACTTTCAAGTATGCTTCACAAATTGACATAGTTCAAAGTTCACATGTGAATGAAACATTCTTAAAGTATTCTGTGTGAACTAGTCTGCCCGTCTTACGTCGCCTCTTAACGTACTAGAGATATGACATAATAAAACTAAATCCAAGGATTCATAAACTACTCATTATCTCTGAGTAGTCGACCTATCACACTTCTTACCGAACTGGAGACCACTTGTTTGGAGGGAATGGAGAGAATGGTTACATTCTCTTGTTTAGTGTAACCAAAATACAAATATGGAACATAAATGGTCAAGATAATCAACACAACATATTAATGAGTTTATACACTTTAATCTCGGTTGATACATGGGGTATGAATGTCGCAACTGCTTCAGTTGATACACTTTCATCTGCTTCAGTTGATTCATGGGGTATGAATGTCGCAACTGAAGCAGATGGAGAACAAGCAGACCCTCTGGTATTGATAACAAGGGCAGAGTTCGCAAAACGAATTAAGCAGACACTAACTAAGTCCAAGTACAAATAGTGCATGTGGTAATTAAACCAAGCCACATACAGGCAGAGAAGGCAAAGGAACCGGAACAAGCAGGTTGAGCTCACCTTCAGGTCTGCGGCGACAAACGACGCTGAACCAAGATAACCATAATTTCCTTCTGCTGCATCGTTGCTGACAGAGACACCCGTACGTACGTGTTGGTTTTGGACTAATTTTAGGTAGTGCTATAGTACAGGCTAATCAAAGGTAGGTAGTGCTTATATTGTCATGAAACACAAGGCCGGTCATATTTCTGTGTTCAAATTCCTAGTGCAGGTTAAATGAGCAGGTGGTGATGATGTGCCAACACATAAGAGTCAACAGGCAATGAGACTAGAGTACTCAGGATCGGCACATAAGACGTCCGGGAATCTCTCGGCCCAGAGGCAACAATCGCGTGGATTAATCAGTGGGTTCCATTCAGCAAATAAAACGATAGACAGCAGGCAAATAATACATTCATGACGTGCGCGGGGATACGTCATATACTTGCTAGATTCTATGAGTACTAAAGAAATATTAGAGGGTTTAAATTATTAAACGTACCTAACAAACGACCCAACCGCACGATCAAGTCGTATTCCATTGATAATGATGCCTAGCTGGTGGTTAAATGACGGAGGAATAAAAAAGTAAAAAGATCCAAAACAAACCTTGAAGTTGTAGACAAAAGTTAGATCAAACCCTAAACTTTGATTCCCCGAAATTGACACTCTAAACTTATAATCCCGGTCTATTTTAGACCATAGACCCGTTTGACATATTAGAAATACTACAATCCCGACCGGGATAATCTGCTACTCTCACAGACTAGAATTTGGGTCGGCCAACTATCACATAACAAGCATTCGTGAAGTTGAAAAAATATTAGCACATTTCTAAAAAATGTTACTGCTTTCTAATTTGGCACAAATTCAATTTCCTTTTGTGTGTTTAAAAAATATTTAGAATTTTGAAATAATTTTAATATTTTGAAAAACTGTCCGTTATTTAAAAAATCACACTTGTAAAAAAAATCCAGAAATCAGACAATTTTTCACATGGTAGAATAACGATTCGGATTTGAAAATTTTGTGACACATTTTCAAGTAATATTTTTGCAATTTTGTAAATTATTTGTGTTTTGGAAAACACCAAAGCATTGAACTCCGAAAACATTTTATTGGGTCAAACAAATATTGAAAAATATATGTGGCATTTAAAAAAATGTATGTAAAATTTATATAAGATTTGCATGATTTAAAAAAATGTTTTGTCCAATCAAAAAATTGTAACATTTCAAGAATGTTCATGTGTTAAAAAAATATGCTTGTGACATTTTCAGAAAAAAAAAAGTGTACGCAATGTAAAAAAAAGTCTGTGTGATGTAAAAAAATGTGGCATGCCCTTAATAGAATATACGTGACATGTGTTTAAAAAAATGTATAGAATTTTAGAAATGTGTAACAGCATAAAAAATGTTCATGTGGTTTTATAAAATGATTACTGCCGTTAAGAAATGTAAAACGTGCATTTGAAAAAATATTACCGTATGAAAGAAACAATATGACGAAGGAGTACAATATGAGGAAAATCAAGAAAGAATCAAAAGAAACCAAAAGCATAACAAAGAAAGAAAAAACAGATAAAACAAGTGAAAAAACAATGTATAATGAAGGGAGAAAAACAAAGAAAACACACCAAATAAAAAAACCATACCAGCAAGAGACTGCGCTAATGGGACGATCCAATTCACAAATACCGGTTAAATACTTTCAAGGTTTAAAATATACCGGGATCACAAAGTGGATTCCGTTCAGCAAATAAAACAATAAACAGCAGGCAAATAATACATTCATGACGTGCGCGGGGATACGTGCAGGCAAATAATATTAGGTTCTATGAGTACCCGACCGCGCGATCAAGTCGTACGTATCCCTTCCACTGAAAATGACGAATTCCTAGCAGGTGGTTAAATGACGGAGGAATGAAAAATGGCAGCTCCCCCCGTCGTTTGTGCGGCTTAATTGGCTTTGTCCGGACGAGTTTGCTAGCCAACCTGGGACGAGAGCAATGATAGGGTGGGGGGACGTGTATAGGGTGGCGGCCGCCATGGCGCCGCTCTACTTCGCCCTCGGCCTCGGCTACGGCTCCGTGCGGTGGTGGAAGCTCTTCACTGCGGACCACTGCGACGCCGTGAACCGCCTCGTCGTCTACTTCGCCTTCCCGCTCTACGGCTTCGACTTCACCGCCCGCGCCGGCTCCTTCGCCGCAGGGTACCGCGTCCTGGCGGCCGATGTCCTTGCCAAGCTTGCCGTCGTGCTCGCGCTCTCCGGCTGGGCCGCCGCACGCCGCGGCGAGGCCTCCTCCTACTCCTGGTGCATCACCGGCTTCTCGCTCGCGGCGCTCAACAACGGGCTCCTGGTGGGCGTGCCGTTGCTGGACGCCATGTACGGCAAGTGGGCGCGTGATATCATGGTGCAGCTGTCGGTGCTGCAGGGCGTCGTGTGGTTCCCGCTGATGCTGGTCGTCTTCGAGGCGAGGCAGGCCTGGCTGGAGGTGACCTCGGACTCGGAGTCCCCCGAAATCGCGCGCGAACAAGATGACCAGGAGGCGCCGGGGACCGACGATGCCGACCGGCCGGCGGTAGCCGAAGATGGCCGGAAGACGGCGGCGACGGGGTGCGCGTTCTGGGCGCCGCTGCTGCGAGCGGTCGGGGTCAAGCTCGCCCGCAACCCCAACGTGTACGCCAGCCTCCTTGGGGTCGCGTGGTCTTCCGTGGCCAACAGGTTTGCATAATTGCATGTGCCATGTGCTTGCACAACAGATTTAATTTGGTTAATTCATCCAATTAGTTAGTAATCCAGTGCATGTGTTTGAAATCATATGTAGGTGGCACCTGAAGATGCCAAGCATCATAGATGGTTCCATTTCGATCATGTCAAAGACCGGCATTGGAATGGGAATGTTCAGCATGGGTACGTAACGACCTACTAGCTAAAAAAATATCTACAGCAATTAGATTCGTATTTCCCCGCAAAAAAAATAATCGTATTTTGAGATCGGTTTTTTGCTATTCATCAGTCAACCTTTGCGTTTCTTTCTTTTTAGGCTGTCAACCTTGTGCTTCTAAAAATACTACTACTCCTTTCATTCCCATGATCGACGTACATGCATTTCAAAATCTTAATTTAACTATAAATTAAACCAAGAATATTTAGTTTTAAATATAAGCTTACTTCAAATATGAATTCAACGGTATAGCTTTTGTCACATATAACCCACATTTGGTTGATCTAATTTATGGTTAAAGTTCGATTTTGAAATTTGTGTGCACTACTTTCTCCATTGGAGTGGAGGGAATACCACATTTATAGCGATTATCTTGTTCAAAAAAATAACAAGTCAATCTATCAAATGTATTCGTTTCATAATAGCATTGTGAATTTGGGGTCTATTATGCTCAGAAGAGGAAACGTAGGATATACTCCCTCCATTCCAAAATAAGTGACTTAAAAGTGATTCAACTTTACACTAACTTTAGTACAAAATTGTGTTAATTTTGAATCACTTATTTTCGGACGGAGGGAGTATATGTCATGGTCTCTATAGAAAATTCATGTGTTTTCCATGTGTTACAACTAAAAACTAACAAGTATTACTAGTTTCTCTGTTTCTCGTGCATGTGTGATTAACAGAAAACAAATAAAATCCATAACATCGCATTTATGTGCCTTTTCTATTCGTGCATTTTTTTTTCAATTCATGTGATCTAAAGGGACATCTAACAATGCAAGGATTGTGGCATGACAATAAACTCCAATTGCTGCATCGTAGGCATGTTCATAGGACTACAAGACAAGTTTATCGTGTGTGGCTTTGGCTTGACCCTGTTGAGCTTGGTGCTGAGGTTCATCGTGGCACCAACCGTCACCATAGTCGGAGCCCTAATCTTAGGACTCCGAGGTGATCTTTTGCGTGTTACTATCTTACAGGTGATTTGTGAATCATATGTTACAACATTGTTACATTGTTTATTTTTGAAAACCAACTATTCTAATCATACTTCATTGCATTCATCTTGATAGGCTGCACTGCCACAGTCTGTCGCAACATTTGTCTTCTCCCGAGAGTACAACCTGCATGCTGGCGTACTTAGTACTGCGTAAGTAACCAGTTGATGATCACACAATTTAATTTATGTGCCTCTCAGCTTTGGACAATTGCAATTTGTTTTAATTGTAAGATGATTCATATAATAAGTCAAGCCACGTTTTGCATCTTTTTTGCAGGGTTATAGTCAGCACGTTGGCATCACTTCCTGTGTTAACTGCATATTATCTTGTTTTGGGGCTCGTAATTTAGATTCATTTGTTCCTCCCTACTCATGGCACTTCATTTATTGGTGTAAAGCAGAATGAAAATTGGTACGTGAGCATAGTATTGTTTTTCTTCTTATGTGGAATATACTCCAATTTTGAACATGTTCGTTTGTGTGTCATGTTCTCCAAAAAAAGAGGAAAAGTAGCCTTTTCTAGAAAAAGCCATGATGGCGGTTTATATGACATTTGGAATAATGAATGCATCATCCACTAGCTCAGCCAACAAAAAACCAGGCGGAACACTTTGCCACACAACAGTTTGTACATCCATCACATCCCTGGTAAGAACATCAGCTGCCCCATTGGCTTCTTTGGGACAGTGATTGAAAGAAAAAGGAGTGCTCCTTCTTATTTTCTTTTCCTTTTTAGTACAAAAAACATAGCTTTCTCAATGGCAGAATTCGCTTCTCGGGGTGAGCTTTCATGGGCTTCCCTTGGACGAACCGATCTGGATTCTCAGACTTCTTGGTGCACATGATTTTGTATTTACGAAGTGGGCTTCTCGTCTATATCTCCTTTTTGGTTTCCATAAAAAATGTTTATTTCTCTTTTTTCCCTTCTAAAATAACAAATCTAAATCTCTTTGTTTTAATATATGTTTTCCGATTCAAGAGCTTTCACTTATTAATCAGCGGGTTTGCATTCGTTTTCCACACACACAACTAAGAAATTAGGTACATAATTGATTGAAAGACACCTCCTTCTACTAGCTGGCGCCTGTTTGGCACAAAGATGTGCCCCACATCACGTCCAACGAAGTTCAATCGGAAAGATTTCAAATTGCCGCTAAGCTCTTCAATTTCTTGGAGAATCGACACAATTTCAGACTGACTCCGGTCGCGATCTCTTCAAAGCTTGACAACTTCACTTGCATCAGATTCAACTGTGAATTTAGAAAGGCCTAGACCAAAGTGTCACCGTCAGCTTCACAAATGTCTCGGGTGATAATGATTCTATCATAGCGAATAACCATTGCTTTGCATTTGGCTCTGTTGTTGCACACATGTGCTCTGCGAGGTCCCCATCTACCTTGGCTCATACACATCTTGTCGTTGTGCATTCCAAACGTGAGTGACGCCACGAGTTCCGAGCTCCGCAAATAGCGCATGAAGTTATGTTAAACATTTTCCTGTGTGATCACACATCTTCCGTTGACAAAGACTATTTTGCGAGCCTCTACAAGACCATATGTATTTTGGATGGCACTTCTATCTTCCATAGACGTTTCCAAGAATCAACATCGCGATCATTGTTTCTCTTCTCAACTTTGTCTTTGCCAACATACTATAAGCGGACGTGTCTGGCCCTCGCTGAGGCTCTAATGCTCCAGAACATTGTCATCGCTTCGGACTCCAAGCAAGTTATCAACGAAATTTCATGTTCAAACCGAGGTGTCTCCGGTGCTATTATATCCGAGATCAAGCATAGAGCTTCTCTGTTAAACTGTTTATTTAAATTCGAAGACAGAGCCACTAATGGTGATGCTGATGACTTAGCTAAGTTTTCAAATTCCTTGGATCTGGGTCGTCATGTGTGGTTTGTTGAGCCCCATGATCATTTTGTATCCCACTTCATGTGGTCTATCTTTACCTAATACTAAAACGGCTATTGCTTCTGTCAAAAAACTCGTCGAGGTTTTTTTACAAAAATGCCCTTGCTGTTTTACGTATTCAACCCGCGGTCCTTCCATTAGTGGATTCTAAGAAAACGTTTCACTTTAAAAAAACTCTAAACCCACCCGGCTGAACCGGACCGCACCGTCGCCCGTAGCTCCCTCCTGCCCGAGCTCCCCTCGCGCCCGCAAGCCGATTCGTCGTCGATTCCGCACCTCTGCCATGCCCCAGCCACCGGCAACCTTCCCCATTTGACCTCTGGACGCTCCTCCGCCTCACATCTCTCCCTTCTTCACGTTCTTCTCAACTCTCTCCCTCTTTCTTGCTAAAGAGGGACCTCCAGGAGGGCCATGGCGCCGCCGACCCTCAATCTAGCCGGATTCGGCCGCCTACATGCCAAATCCGTCGGAAATGGATCCACCCCGACCGGATCCAACCGGGCCCCGCCGTTGTCGCCACCGGAGCACGGCCCCACCCGATGTGTAGCGTCGTCATTGCATGTCCCTGCCCGCGTCCGCATGAGGACGATGCTCGTCCTGCACAGCTCGGTCACGCACAGGATGACCTCCACCCATAGCTCACTCCCGCACGGGCTAATCCACATCTCGCTCTCGCCGACGATGAGCAAGAGCAAGCTGCGGAGGATGACTGGGACCTAGATGCTTCTTCCCCCGTAATTTTCGTCTGCTTTTCATACATCGTCCTCGCAGCTACATTTTTTATCTGATTGTGTTGTTTCAGCTTCGTGGGCCAGAAATTTTATTATGGACCGCTACAAAAGTTCAACCTGACGACCTCACCTCACCTCCCCTCCCCTACCTCTCCCTTACTACGGCTACAACAAACAAATTTCAGATTCTAATCAATAGTCTCACCCTGCTTCTTTACGTCCAATCTTAGCAACTTATATACATTCAAAGTTGCAAGAATCAACAAGCCAGCACAAAAGGATGAGATATGGGTCATTCTCGAAGGAAAAAAGAAAGACATAGACAAAAGGATCTGATGTCACATGCGGAGATCCGGCGAAGTGCGTTGCGGAGGGAGGATGGGAAGGGTGTGTAGACGCCATGGCCCGGGATGCGTTGGGACCAAGTGCGTTGGGGAGGGAGGAGGGGAGATAGAGCCGGCCGGAGCTCTACATCATTAGCGGCGTGCGTTAGGGAGGGGATCCCGTCGGAGGTGGCGTAGCAGTCAGCGGTGGCATGTTCAGGAGGAGATCGGGGATGTGAAGAAACTCGCAAGAGCATTGTGGAAGACAAATTGAAGAGATAAGGCTCTCCAAGGGAGCCACAAGTCCATGCATCAGCTAGCTTTTTATTTTGGAGACTTACTCTAGCATGTTCATTTCATGTTTTTAATGGTTTGAACTTTTTTTCGAGATTAATTGTTTGGATCCTTCACACGTCAATAAAAAACTCTGAGATTAATTGTTTGGATCCTTCACACATCAATAAAAAAACTCTCAGATTAATTGTTTGGATCCTTCACACATCAATAAAAACTCTGAGTCCATCAGTTTTTTAACACAATGTAGACGCAAACTCTCGTATAAGCGCCCATTCACAAACACATACACTATTCTTATGAACACCTTTGTAAGACTGGGTCGACATATTGTCTTGAGATCTATGAAGTCATCGTAGATGCCTCGTCATCGATGAAAATGTCTCCTTTCACTGAATGCACATCGTCAAAAATCCTGCAATAAATCCATGAATAATGAAAGCACCAAGACTTGGACTCTGATGGACCAGGGATACCACTGTTTCTATAACCATTCAACCACATGTTGGATCGCACATCAACCTGATAGTGCATACACATGTCTTTGTTCTCCAAACTATACACATGTTTTTTTTGAAAAGGAGGCGAAGCCCCGGCCTCTGCATCGAGAGATGCATACGGCCATATATTATGTCAAACCCAAGTCCTCGAATAGTACAAAAAGTCTCCAAAAAAGTAAACGAAAAAATAGCAAAAAGATACACGGCGTCCAACTCGCCACAACCGGGATGCGTTAAAATAAGCCTAGATGACTAAACACCTATCCTATTAATATGCCGCCATCCAAAATGGTTGAAGATAACCTGAGCTACCATCTCCCATCGGACACACCCAGTAACCATAGGCTCCCTGGCTTCCACAGGAGTGAGTAATGACCATGTGCGGATCAAGGCAGTAGCCCTGAAAATGACCTGCAAAAAGTGAATATATTGATGTTTGTTAAATACCAAGTCATTTCTACGGTTTCATGTAGCCCACAAAAGTGCACATGATCCTACTCGGATAAGGCTGGCAGTTATATCATCGACCCCTCTTAACCACGTCCCAAATAACGTGTTTAAACTGTTGGGTGGCTTAATGTTGAAAGTAATAAGAAGTGTTCGCCATAGAAGTTTAGCCATAGGACAGTCCAGAAATAGGTGTTTAATTGTTTCATCATTCTGACAAAAACTGCATCTAGTATTACCTTTCCATTTACGTTTGACCAAATTATCCTTAGTTAGAATAACCCCCTTGTGAACAAACCACATGAAGATCTTAATTCTAAGTGGAACTTTGACCTTCCAAATATGTAAGGACTTCGGGATGGATACTGAATCTATGAAATCTAAATACATAGATTTTACCGAGAAAATTCCGTTAGTGGTCAACTTCCAACGAACACTATCAGGGTTCTCAGTAAGGGTAATATCCATCAACCTTCTAACTAGATGCAGACAGCTTGACCATGTGTTACCTATTAAGGCTCTACGGAACTGAATATTAAGAGGAACCTGGCGCAAAATTGACGCAACGGTCGCCTGACGTCGTTGTGTAATATGGTAGAGTTGCGGATACTGCATGGCTAAAGGCGTCTCACCCATCCAAGTATCCTTTCAAAATCTAGTAGATTGGCCATTGCCAATAACGAACTTAGACCTGAGAAAAAAGGCATTCTTAGACCGCATGACCCCCTTCCAGAACGGTGAATCAGTTGGTCTCATTGTAACCTGCGCCAAAGTCTTGTTTTGTAGGTATTTATTCGTCAGAATCTGTACCCACAACCCCCCTCTGTATCCATAGATAATCTAAACAGCCATTTGCTGAGTAGACATTTATTTTTAATCTCTAAATTTTCAATCCCTAAACCACCTTGATCCTTAGGTCTACACATGATGTCCCATCTCGAGAGCCTGTATTTAGTCTTGATCTCATCACTCTACCAGAAAAAACGGGACCGATAAAAATCCAACCTTTTTCGTACCCCAACAGGTACTTCAAAGAAGGATAGGAGAAACATAGGCATACTTGTTAAAACTGAATTAACCAGTATCAACCTTCCTCCATACGATAAGAGCTTGCCCTTCCAACAGCTCAACTTTTTTTCGAACCGGTCCTCGATACATTTCCAATCCTTATTTGATAATTTTCTGTGATGAATTGGGATCCCTAAATAAGTAAAAGGTAAACTCCCGCTAGCACAACCAAACAATTGATTATACGTGAGCTGCTCATCATTGGCCTTTCCAAAGCAAAACAATTCACTTTTATGAAAATTTACCTTCAACCCTGATAGTTGTTCAAATAAGCATAGGATAAGTTTGAGGTTCCTGGCTTTACTGAGATCATGCTCCAAAAAAAGAATCGTGTCATCCGCATATTGTAAAATGGAGACACCCCCATCAACAAGATGTGGGATCAAGCCCCCTACAAGGTCCTTCTCATTGGCCCGCTTAATCAGTAGTGCCAACATATCAGCGATAATGTTAAATAAAATGGGAGACATTGGATCTCCTTGTCGGAGACCCTTTAGTGTCTGGAAAAAAATGACCCACATCATCATTCACTTTGACACCCACACTTCCCTTTTTTATAGAACAATCGACGTGCCTACGCCACAGCTCATCGAAACCCTTCATACGTAGAGTTTGCTAGAGAAACGACCATTTGACTTTATCGTAAGCCTTTTCGAAATCCACTTTAAAGATAACCCCATCTAGTTTCTTCGAGTGAATTTCATGAAGAGTTTCATGCAAGACAACGACTCCTTCAAGGATATTACGTCCCGGCATAAAAGTTGTTTGCGTAGATTGTACCACTGAATGGGCCATCTTAGTCAACCTATCCGTTCCCACCTTTGTGAAAATCTTGAAGCTAACATTTAACAAACAGATCGGACGGAACTGTTCAATCCGCGTGGCCCCTTCCTTCTTTGGTAAGAGCGTAATAGTACCAAAATTCAAATGGAAGAGTTGAAGGTGACCACAAAAAAGATCAGAAAACATTGACATAAGATCAGTCTTAATAATATGCCAACAGTGCTTGTAAAACTCCGCCGGAAACCCATCTGGACCGGGAGCTTTGCCATTCTTCATATTCCCAATCGCGTCAAACACCTCTTTCTCTGAGAAAGGAGCGGATAAAATCTCATTGTCAGCCTCTCCAACTTGAGGAATATCCGCCACTTTTTGCTCATCCATAGCCACAAAGCTTTGCTCAGGAGCACCAAATAAATGTTTATAGTAGTTAGAGATGTACAATTTTAGATTCTCATGACCTACTATTGTACCCTCATCTTGCTCAAGCTGCACTATTTTCTTTTTCCTATGCTTGCCATTTGCAATCAAGTGGAAAAATTTAGTGTTATTGTCCCCAAGAACTATGGCCTTCACTTTGGCTCTAAGCGCCCATTTCATTTCCTCCTCTCTCAGGAGAATACGCAAGCGTTGTTCGGCCTCGAATTTGAGATACCTTTCGTTGGCATCCAGAAGACAACTCTCAGCCTTCCGATCTAGATTGTCTATAAGTTTGAGGAGCTTATCTTGCTCTTCCTTATATATTCCATACACATTCTTAGATCAGCCCCTCAAATACTGTCTAAGATGTCTAATCTTATACTGCCATCTTTCTACAGAGGTTTCGCCCCTGACCTCCGTATTCCATTCCCTCTCGACCATATCCATGAACCCCTCCCTTGTGAACCAGCTTGATTCAAAAGAGAATCCATGTTTGTTTCCTATATGGCTTGCCTCACCGGAATCCAGCAAAAGAGGAGTATGATCCGAGATTGCGCGTTGAAGTGCTCTAACAGTTACTAGAGGGAACTTCTGTTCCCATTCAATACTAGTTAAGACACGATCCAACTTTTCAAATGTCTGATTCTGTAGAGCATTCGCCCAGGTATATTTCCTACCTGATAGAGCAATCTCCCTCAGATATAAGCTCTCGATAATTGTGTTAAACATGAAAGGCCATCTGCCATCAAAATTAACACTACTTTTTTCATCAGCCCGCCTAATAATATTAAAATCTCCGCCTACAAGCAATGGTAGTTTGTCATCACAAATCCTGACCAGATCTGCTAGGAAATCAGGCTTTAGTTCTGGCTGTGTTGCACCATAGACAGCAACAAGAGCCCATTGAAACCCGTCTCCCTTAGATCTAATCTTGAATTTGACTGCAAACTCCCCAAACACCACCTCCCGCACTTGAAAAGTGTCACAACGGACTCCAAGTAAGATCCCACCGGACCTTCCTCTTGGAGGGAGACAGTGCCAGTCAAAATCCACCCCAGCCGATAGAGAACTTAAAAATTGAGAAGTAAAGTTATCCCTCCCTCTCTCCATCAGTGCGATAAAATCAAGGTGATGCTCTAAAGTAGCCTCTACTAGAAATCTTCTTTTAGCCAAGTCTCTAAGACCTCTGCTATTCCAAAAAATTCCTCTCATTATTCATCATAAATTTTTTTGGCAATCTTAAATCTAGCACTTCTACGTACCGCAGAGACCGGATAAACTTTCCGTCTCCATGGACGTTTCGGCATTTCCAGCAACTCCTGGTCCATATAACCAGAAAATTGAGGCTCAGCCTTAGGAGATTGGGCACACATCCCTTGACCAACTAAAACCTCACCTACACCATCCTCTAGATCCACTGTCGGGGCCAGACTATCACAAAGAGAATTCAGTCTCCCTAGATCGTTGACTTCAAACTCTTGCATTGGTTTAACTGCCGCTAAATTTCGGACTAAGTCTAACGCTCTATCGACCTCTAAGTCTAAGAGATCATTAATAGATTTAGAAATTTCTCGGCCATTGTTCCCCAACGTAACCCCAATAGAAGCTGCCTTATCTACAATATCTTGCGGAGAGAAATGAAGAATATAATTATTAATGCTGAAAGACATACCTCTCTCAGTTTCGACATCTCTCATTTTAGCCGCACGCATAGCATGTCCCATCTGTAAATCATCCGCATCAGGTTGATTCTCAATTCGCCGGCTGGACCTCCTGTCCGAAGTAAGCGGACTTTGAATACCTCCGTATGCTATGACCTGCTCAACAGACGGCGGTGCAATGACCTCGCCATTGTGCCCCTGACCAGTACCCTCCAACCCTGACACCCGCAAAGGTGATGACCCGGTTGCAGCCAACGAGCTTGCAGTCGGATTCATAGTAGCTGACATAGAAACAACAGCAGCAGTGGTGGATCTCTCGGTTGCATCCAACGATGGAAGGAAGCCTGGAGGAGGAGTCTCGGTAGTAGCCCCCGGGGAGGCTGGCAAAGAGGCAGCAGCCCCAGGGGTGGCTGGCCGAGAAGCAGCAGCCCCAGGGGTGGCTGGCGGTGAACTCGGCAGCAGCAGCGAATCCTGCCTGGGCGACCCAGGAGGCGCACCTCTCGGCTCGGTACCCGACCCGGGCAACATATGCCCTGTTGAATGAACTGCATCGTAATGCTGACACCGGCCCGTAGCAGCATTCCTAGCGACAGCAAAGTATTCCCCAAGTGAAACTGTGGTCAAAGCTTCCTTAGGCTTCTTAACACTGAATGATCCTACCTTTGCTTGCTTTCCCTGCAGCTTAAGATGGATCGGAACCCTCTCATGCAGCTCTGAAGCCGCCCCTCGAACCTCCGGTGCCGAGGCTGGTTCAAAAGAACCGAACCTGAGCTGCGCCGAGGGTAGAGTCACCGGTTGAGCAGCCCCTCCAGCAAAACCTGAGGTGGGTTGATCCACTATCTTGGTTAGAACAGACTGTTGATCCTTCTTATCGGACTCCCTAGAACCCGAAGCATCATCTCCGTCAGCCATATCAGTATCCTTGTCCGTCCCGTCCTCATCGAACATATCCGGACTCTCAATCTCGAGCTGCAAGGTGTACCGCATTCCAGCATAAGTCCATATAACATCATCTGGCACAAGCGCAATATCAATTACACTAACCCTCATCCTGGCAACACCTTTAGCCCGAGTATATTGCATATCCACCTTCTCAGTCTTACCTATCAAAGATCCCAAGCTCCAAGTCACCAGAAATTCATTTAGAGCCTTTGACGGGGCCCCTGAAAAACGTACCCAGATCTGAGGAAGTGGCACACCTTGTGGCTCCTCATTCTTCCAAGCATCGAACTCTAGCACACAACTGGTACTAGGAACACAACACATACCAAACTTGAGCAGTCTAGCTAGGTCCTCCTTGATAGGAAACACAATCTTGAACACATTATCTGCTATAAGGACTGGTTCCCACCGAAACGTTGAGGAAACTAGCTCCCCGCAACGGTTGCACCACCTGCTCAACTATACACATGTTGCCTCTTTGTTTTATTCAAATTGTTTTATTGAAATGATAAACACAAAGATTCAATTGAGATGGAGACTCCTGCATATATGGCAACAAAACACAAAGCTAGAATATATATATGGTAATGATTTCATGATTAACACACACGACATAAGCATGTATGCCTGGTAGTAGGATGAAGTATACCGCATTTTTATTGTCCGGTGTCAGTAACTCAAAATAAGCACTGCGTGTATAATATTTTTATTATCAGTATGGTAATCTGAAGATAAGGTTCTTCACCCAATTACTTGACTAGGATTTCCGTCACCAGTTTTGAACAAATGTCCCAAAGAATCGTATTATTAATTGATCTGTTGACTCTATAAACTTCATTATCCATTTGGTTCATTTAGTTGCATCGTCGTGTGCCGCTTCGTTTATTGCAATTGTTGATTACTCAATCGTGAAGCACGTGGCATGGGTATGTGGATTTTTTCTTCCCACGCATAGGCACTTTTCCTAGTGATTAATAAAACTTTGTTGGGTTTGACTAGCGAGCGGCGTCGCATAAGGGCTCTTCCATGCGGCGGCTCCTTAAACAATCGGCTGGGCCGATTCCCTTTGATGTTTAAAATTTAAAAAGTTCTATCTACGAAATCGTTAATTCAATCGATGATCCGTTTTATCATTGACTTTCTCGCGACGACTTCTCCGAAACTAGATCCAATGTTGTCATGTTCTGGCAATTATTATTTTCGGTTCATACTTGTCACATTTTTTACCCCACTTGCCATATTATTAACCACTTACTTGTCTTGGAAAAATAACTTGATTGCATGTAATAGGTTGTGTTTGCCAATTTAAATATACTAACTTGTCGTATTTACATACAACTTTACAAGAAAACTATTTTGTGTGCTTGTTAGTGTTCACTACGCCGAGTTGTCATATTTACAAACGATGACCAAAAAAATCTTGTGGTCATCGGTTTTAAATATGTTGAATTGTCATATTTTCGCGCGTAATCGCCTATAAAAAGTTGTTTGTGTTTGCTAGTTTGATTATGTCGAGATGTCATATTTATATGCAATTTCCAAAAAATAAAACGATTAAATTATTTTTTATCACACAAGTAAGTACTCACTAATATGACAAGTAGGTGCAACAAATGTGGTAAGTACGAGTAAAAAAAAAGTTGCCAAAACATGTCGACATGTGATCTAGTTTTTAAAGATTTTGTCAAAACAAAGTCAACGACGAAAACGGATCATCGATCGAATTAATGCTTTAAGAGATAAAAGTTTTTGAATTTCAATCGTTTAGAGATGAATCATTGCATGCATGCAAGCATGGAAAAGAACACAATGAATGCTTGCGCAGCCGCAACATGGTGATGCCGAGATAATTAGATTTTCCCAACTTTGTTTTAACTCCTGAAAGAAACATGATTTCGTACTTACGACCCGTACTTTTCGTTTATATCTCCCTTTTTTTAGGGATATATCTCCTTTTTCTCAAAAAATAAAGAGCGTATATCTCCGTTCTTTTCTAGAAAAGAGCGTTAAGCCGGTATAACTAACTCGCGTATGTATATTGTTTGTTTTGAAAAGAATCGTCACGACTCACGAGTCAAAGAAACAACCCCCTATAAAACCGTGACTCCGATCGATCCTCGGCCGTCGGCGTCGCCCAACGTTGGCATCGTGTGTTTGCAGAGCAAAAGATGGGAGCAAGCGCGCTCCCGCCGCTGCTGGTGGCGGCCGTGCTGATGGCCGCCACCGCGGCCATGACGGTGGAGGACTCGGCGCCGGACAACATCCAGCCGCTGTCAACGCTGAACCTTTCCGCCGCGCAGGTCGCCATGGACTCCTCGTCGGCCATCCACGCCTCCCCCGACGTGCTCGGCAAGGACGTGAGTACACCATCCACCCATGTATGAATGAATGCCTGGATGAACCGTGCTGTTTAATCCGGCTCCTCTCGATGCGTTGCGTTGCGTTGCAGGGCGAGGATTCCGCGTGGGTGACAGTCAACTTCACGACGCCGTCGCCGTCGTCGGACCACTGGATCGGCCTCTTCTCCCCCGCCGATTTAACGTACGTAAACAGTACTACTACACGCTCAGCTTATAACAACATACTGTCAATCATTATAAGTAGTTAGGAGTACTTAATTATAACGAGATCTGTTGAGGTGTCCGTGTAATCCGTGATCGCGTCTGCATATATATGCAGCTCCGGCATCGGGAGCAGCAAGGTAGCAGGGGAAGGAGATGGGCCTGCAGCGCTGCCCGTGGCTCCGATCAAGGTCAGTGGATAGATACATAGGCGGCGAGGAGTTAATAGATGTCGTACGCCTCTGCTGATTGTGTGTGTTGCTGTGGTCTGGTCTGCTGTTGCAGTACAAGTTGGGCAACTCGGAGCCGAATTTCCTCCGCACCGGCGGCGGCAACACCAGCTTCCTCGTCATCAACCAGCGTTCCGACTACGCCTTCGGCCTCTTCGCCGGCGGCAAGGACAATGTAAGCCGGCCACAGTGGACAGCGTCACGTTAATTGTAAGAAAAATTAAAGCCTGATCTGACGTGGTGTTGCGTTGTCAATCTGCAGCCCAAGCTTCTGGCGGTGTCGAACAAGATCTCCTTCGCGAACCCGAAGGCCCCCGTGTTCCCGCGCCTGTCCCAGGGGAAGCAGTGGGACGAGGTGAGCCAAAACTAGTTAACCGAGAAGGTTGATCGTCTGCACATGCGCAGTATGTTTCCTGGTGTGATTGTTTGCTGCTGCTCCTGCGTGCAGATGGCGGTGACCTGGACGAGCGGGTACACCATGGACGAGGCGTACCCATTCGTGGAGTGGAGGATGAAGGGCGAGGAGACCTCCAAGCGGACGCCGGCCGGCACGCTCACCTTCACGCGAGGCCACCTCTGCGGTACGTACGCTCGGTCCGGGGTTCAGAGTTCAGAGCAGCTGCTGCCGTTAATTCATCAGAGTGTGAAAACTAGCGCAGGTAGTGTAGTCTGACGCTGTGTTTTCAACTGCAAATTTGTCGCAGGTGACCCGGCCCGTGGGCAGGGTTACAGGGATCCGGGCTTCATCCACACCGCGTTCCTCAAGGACCTGTGGCCAAACAGAGAGTATGAACACCAACACTGACAGCTGAATCAGAGTGTTTCACTTCTGAAATACTACTAGTAGCTTTGTTTTCTTCTCATAATTGCATTGTGTTTTCACTCATCAGGTACTCATATCAGATTGGGCACGAGCTGCAGGACGGGACGGTGGCGTGGGGCAAGGCCGCCACCTTCCGCGCGTCCCCCTACCCGGGCCAGGCCTCGCTGCAGCGCGTCGTCGTCTTCGGCGACATGGGACTCGTGAGAATTTTTCAATCACAAAAGAAAATGTTGAGGTGTGTAAGCTTAGGCTACTGATCATGCATGGTATATGTTGCTGGGTTGCAGGGGGCAATGGACGGGAGCAGCGAGCTCCAGGGGTTCCAGCCCGGCGCGCAGGTGACCACCGACCGGCTGGTCAAGGATCTGCCCAACTACGACGCCGTGTTCCACATCGGCGACCTCTCCTACGCCAACGGCTTCCTCGCGCAGTGGGACCAGTTCACCGCGCAGATCGAGCCCATCGCCTCCAAGGTCC
The DNA here is from genome assembly GCF_904849725.1 of Hordeum vulgare subsp. vulgare. Classification (NCBI taxonomy): domain Eukaryota; kingdom Viridiplantae; phylum Streptophyta; class Magnoliopsida; order Poales; family Poaceae; genus Hordeum; species Hordeum vulgare. The sequence goes on from NC_058522.1 coordinate 487,297,007, forward strand.
CCTACATGGTCGCAAGGTTCGTCCGCCCACCCTGACAATCTTGCGAGTTCACAGGTGCACTCGTACTCAGCCATGCCAAGTTTCTCGTGTGCGCAGTGGCAACCACGAGCGCACGTACATGGACACGGGCGGGTTCTACAACGGCAACGACTCGCACGGCGAGTGCGGCGTGCCGGCGGAGACCTACTTCTACGTGCCGGCGGCGGCGCACCGGGGCAAGTTCTGGTACGCCGCCGACTACGGCATGTTCCGCTTCTGCGTGGGCGACACGGAGCACGACTGGCGGCCCGGGACGGAGCAGCACGCGTTCCTGGACGCGTGCTTCGCCGGCGCTGACCGGAAGCACCAGCCGTGGCTCGTCTTCCTGGCGCACCGCCCGCTCGGCTACTCGTCCAACGACTTCTACGCGGAGGAGGGCTCCTTCGCCGAGCCCATGGGGCGCGCCCTGCAGCCGCTCTGGCAGCGCCACCGCGTCGATCTCGCCATCTACGGCCACGTCCACAACTACGAGCGGACGTGCCCCGTCTATGAGAACACGTGCACCGTCAAGGGCAAGGATAAGCAGAGCAGCTACGCGGGTGCGATGGGAGGGACGATCCACGTCGTGGCCGGCACGGGCGGGGCCAAGCTGAGGAGCTACGCCGGCGGGGCGTGGCCGCAGTGGAGCGTGGCGAGGAACGAGAGCTTCGGCTACGTCAAGCTCACGGCCAGCGACCACTCGTCCATGCGGTTCGAGTTCATCCACAGCGATGACGGCGCCGTGCACGACGCCTTCACCATCACCAGGGACTACAAGGACATCATGGCCTGCGCCGTCGACAGCTGCGCGCCACACACCCTAGCCAACTAGTAGTGTGGCTTGTAGATTCGCAGTAATTCATAGGACAGGATTTAGCTCTTTGTACGAAATTTCTTCCTCTTTCATAGAGTAGAATTTATATGTGTCAATCAGGCGCCTCAAACGATCCGGTCAACCCGGTCAAAAAAAAACTCAAGGAAAACAAAGAGAGAAACAAAAAGTGCAAATGATTTCACTTAAATCCATTGCAATGTGAAAGATTCACTAATATTCAAGATGAATGGGTATGTTGGAGAGACACATTTTTTCCGACAAACATTTTTTAAAAGGCATCCCTCTTATATAATTGATCACATGTTTTATCTTCCAGCATTCCCCTTAATCAATTCTTTATATGTATATTGTATACTAAAAACTCCTTCAAAAAACCCATGAAAAAAATTGAGAA